>NW_023596921.1:33151628-33218417 GCF_011947565.3 Pollicipes pollicipes
TTCTTGCTGAATCCGGCCTGGTCCCTATAGGAGACTATTCCTTTCTACCCCATGCTGCAGTTTTGTTATTTCGTGCTGGAATTAATAAATCCAGTGCGAATAGAGCGGGCCGCTTGTCATCAAGACCACCTGCCATCATGACCAGCGGTCACACCGGCCTCCCGTCATCCCGTCCACCTGTCACCCCGGCCTCCCGTCATCGCGTCCACCTGTCGCACCGGCCTCCCGTCATCCCGTCCACCTGTCACATCGGCCTCCCGTCATCCCGTCCACCTGTCACCCCTGTCTCGTGTCGTCCCAGTCACCCTGGGCACCTGTTACATGGTCACACGTCACCCCGGCCCCCCGGCACCCGGCCACCTGTCACCTCGGCCACCAGTCACCCCGGCCTCTTGTCGTCCCAGTCACCCTGGGAACCTGTCACATGTCACCCCGGCCCCCCGGCACCCGGACACCTGTCACCTCGGCCACCAGTCACCCTGGCCTCTTGTCGTCCCAGTCACCCTGGGAACCTGTCACACGTCACCCCGGCCCCCCGGCCCCTCGGACCCTGGGCCCCCGTCCGTATTATCGTGTGCAGCTATTCTCATCAAGATCATCATGCAATTAGATGCTCTGTGACCTGGATGCTCCCGCTGAACCGCGTGTAACCCAGTGTCGATGAAGTGGGCATGTCTGCGCTCGAATGAAAAGGTGGTATCGTTGCTTGCATGTTCACAAATCATTTGCTCATGAATACACGACGCGTTTCTTGCGGAGTGATGTAGTCTAGAAAGACAGATGGAGACCATGTCATCGTTTTCCCATGCCCGTGTTCTTCCGCCTGACAGTGACTCCTGCTGGCATGCATATTGCATACATCATGCCACATGCATGCATGCATGCATGCCACAATGCAGATGTGTATCGCAGGAGAAGTGGGTTCACGCCAAGTACCAGTCGCCAGTGCGATGTCGATCATCGGTGGTAATTGGGTGTATGCTGCATTTCACGGATGGGGACAGATTTTCAACACGTATTTGATGCATGCTACGGACGTACTGTGTTCAAGCATATGTTACTTTGGTCCAGCTTACAGTTACAATTTATAGAGTGGGCGGGCCATATGACATATATGTAGAGTTGGCGCGCCCCGAAGTCCAAATCACCAGCAACTTATAGAGAAGTGACAGCTTGAAGTGGTACCGTGCTGCTCGCACGGACGTTTGTACGCAGCTGCAAAGGTTAGATGCAAGTAATTATGTTCCTTTTTGTCGTCATTACAAGGTTCTGTGCTGAAATTAACGAATCTTCAACGTGGGTTAACCTTCCTTCAAGGCAACCTTCAACCTTTAATGTAGGACCCCTCAAACACGATTGTTAGCCGCTACCAGCACTGACGACTCCGTATGACGCCCGTGTCATACGGAGGGCATCTGCTATTGGGAATGTTACAGCATTGTGCTCGGCCGCCTGCAAACATAAACATGCCTGGGCTGTGAGAAAATGCCGCTACTGTGTTGTATGCGTAAGCTTCATATCAGTTTCCTCACATTTCCGCGCCAGGTGGTGTGCCCCAGGGGTTTGGGCGCCACACGGAGCGGGTGCTGTGGACACTTCTGGTTGAAAGGCGGTTCTTTTCAGCCGTTACCTTTACGAGGACTTGAAGTTGGAAATTATGTTGCAATAGATGCTTCTAAAAGTGATCAATTGCCATTCACCGTAGAATTAGATAACTGGCGTTAAGATGCTGTGAGTAATTAAATGGAAAGTCGTTGTTCACTAAAAAGGGCATTCCACGATGAAACGACAGGTCGAAGTGTCAATTTTACACCCTGATCCCTTGGATTTGGGTGAAATGGGTCGTATGGGTTGTCAGCGGCGCCGAAGACGTCTGGGACATGTTCAGATCTCTCAGTTGAGCGTTTTCGGGGTCACAACTTCCAGCATTTTTGTGTTGTGTTGTTTAAGGGCTTCATTCGGCGACGATTCTCCACTACGATGAAAGAAAATCGTACAAAACTGTACGTGAAAATGATTCTAAAACCTTCCAAACTACGTGCGTGTCGTGCTTGGAATTGCCATTGCAAGAGGAATACTGATTGTGACATTATGGAGATTTGCAACTGGAACCATTTTCCTACGCGATATTGAACCTTTTTCATTCGCATGTGAAAAAGCGTAGTTTGAACTCTATAATTCAAACTAAAAAATTGCGGTTATTGGCTTTGAAAGTATTGGGAGAATGTCACAACACGGGTCTACGCTTCACTCGCGCCTCCCGCGGTCGGCTGCCGACGCCGTATCTCCTACGCGTCTCTGCGCACAGGCGGCGGCAAGCTGCGGGAGGACGAGAGGTGAGGTGCGCACGTGTATGGCATGGCGTTGGCGGGCAATAACAGCCGGCATCAGTGCGACAATTACTGAGTTTTGAAACAAGTGTCTCCTGACCTGGAACCGCAGTGGTTTGAACTTACCATACGATCAACCAATCCCGCCATGTCGGGTCAAGCCTGGGTCACCCATCGTGTCTTCTGCTGCCGAAGACCGGGTGGAAGGCTCCGCGGTTGGCCATGTTCGTCTTGAAAAGACGGAGCGAAACAACAAGAGCGCTGTGAAATGTGATGATTATCGTTGAAAAGAGAATGAACGCATTCTGAGAAAACACTAGGCTTTAGGGGAGTGCTCTACATTTGTATGGTGCTTTAGACTGAAACAGCCGTTGTGAAGATCATTCGGTACAGTATAAATGTATTCGGTGCAGGTAGCGTTCTAAAAAAGCCGTTCCTATTTTTTCAAAAATGCTGGACGCGTTTTGGTGAAAAACGCTTGCAATGAATGCCGGAAATGCGGGTGCCGTTGCACCACACGTCAAAATCTTTCGTCATTTCTATCCCAGCGAGGGATAGAGCGCTCACCACTGCGACGGGATAGCACCAACGGCATTGAAGCAATGGGCTCAGGCCCTCGCCTGAGCCCATCGCTTCAATTGGCTGGGGCGGCGGTGGCACCAGGGGGATTGGCCGATGCTCTGTGCACCCGGCGTGTCCGACACGGCCGTCTGCTGTAGGCGTGGCGGAGGCGGCGCCGCAACCGTGCCGACTGATTATGCGGCGCGCTCGACCCAGATGCGACCAGAAGGCGGCCACTGAAGTGTGTCGTGCCGTTATTCCGCTGTCTTCTCATTAATTTGCAGTGCTGTTGGTTCGGGGGATCATTTGGGAGAGGAGTCTGCACCGTGCTTGGTTATGCCTTTTTTGGTAATGCTCGAGGGGTGCTGAACCGTTTCCTTATTTGACCGCATTTCGTTGTCGGGCCGGAAGAAGCAAAACAAAAACTACGGGGATCTAGTACCATCAAGGGGCACGTACAGCCGTGCAACGCATTTGCGACCTTGCGATTGGTTGTTGAATTGGGATTGGTCGTTGGCGCGTGTTGCCGTAGGCACGAATTGCGATATGCTGATGATATGTTGCTGATATGTTGTTAATGATCTGCTGATGCGATATGCTGATGATGATGATATGATATGCGATATGACTTCGCGTGTGCACGCAGCCTGTGTTTACGGACGTCGCACCGCGGCACTTAAAACATCTGCTTCGTTGTCTGCCTTGTTTCCCGTCAGGTGGAGGGGATCATGATGTAGCTGAGACCTGCGGCGGTGTTAAGCAGTTTCATGGCTCCACGGGTCGTATAATGACTGCGGGGATTGCGCATGGCCGGTGGAAGTGGTGATATTCGGTTGCGACTGTGGTAAGGTGGAGTGTGCTATTTCATGGCTGTGGACCACGTCACCCATGCAACGGAGGTGTGGCTGGAGCTGAACCCACCACTACAAGACCGTGCGGCGAAAACGTTCCCATGTGAGCTCGTCCTCTACACGAATCGTGACGTGTCCGATCTGCTCATTTCGTGCAGTGAATGGCACGCCACCGAATTCGCAAACAGGTCTTCCTGGCCACAACGTGATTTGCGGTTCCTCGCACGACGTGGCACGACGTTCGCTGGCGGCGCCGGGTACTTCCCCCGTGCCGTGGCAGACGGTCGTGGTGGTCGGAGTTGCCGAGCCGTGCCAGGGTCGCGCTTCGCATTCGGTCGCCGACACCAGGCCTGCGCTGCATCTGCTTGCTGCTGCGTCCCCCCCCCCCCCCCGTTCTTGAGATCGACTACTCCGTCTGCAGGACCGCTTTGCAGGCCATTGCTTCGCTAAAAGGACACCTCTGTGTTGATTGGGTCACGTGATGTTTTGTGGAAGTCTCCTGACTCATTCGACCCCAGTTGCGGAGCCCACCACACCCATCTACCAGATAGAGAGAAGTCCATGTGCCGCAGGCTAGCTTCACATCCCACGTACTGTAGTCATTCATGACTTAACACTTCACTCAAAAACATGGTAACGAGCAACCAATTTACGCACGGTCAATTTCAAGAAGTGGGGTGTCTGAGGCTGCCACAGGCGTGTTGCCCAAACACATTATTATTTATTTCCGTGAGCCGCAACGTCTTCGTTTATGTTTCAACAGAGGACCCGACGACGTGGAAGAATCCCGCCGTGGGCATACAGTGGAACCAGGGCACCCAGAGCGGTGTCCCATTATAACACGTTTTGGGACAGCATGGTTGCTCAGGATATGTCTGGTTCTTTGATTTAACGCGAGCTCAGTGGTGTCATTTTCGTAAAAAATCAGGAATGTTTATGGGGTGCGCAAAGAGGTTAAAGTTTTGTCGTTCTAGGCTATTTTCGCCCTGGGGGATCAGCAAAGCGGATGAAAATGGGATTATTTTCGACTTGGACGCTTCAAACAAAACCCGTCACACTATTATGCCGTTTCCACCTTTTCGACCGTAACATCTAGTTTGTGTGATACGTGGACTGAAGAGAAATAAGATCGGGAAGGGGTGGGGGCAGCAATGCTTAAGGGTGAAATGACATCAAGCTGCGTCAAAATGGGCATCTAACGAATCCTTGTGACGAAAAGGCTCGATGGTGGGTAAACAAGTGCGAGCTTACTTGACCTCCCTGACCTGGTCTGATCTCACTTCGACCATTCTGCCCTCTGTTAAACCTCTGACCTCTAGGTATAGAGAAAAACGTCATGCGATGTCAAATATAATTAGATACACCTACCAAGCAGACCTTCACGTCACATCAGTACTCAGTAAAATATCGTCATGAACACATATTACATGTACGTTGGTAAACAGCGAAGCGTTTCCAGCGCAGGTCGTTTATCAAAAGGCTGGTCGGCTGGTGGACTTCCACCTCCTGAGTCTTGTCGCTGGCTACAATACCTGCAAGGGTACCGACCATTGACAAACCCCTCTGCGAAATCATGTGTAAGTTTTGCACACACGTCAAGATCACGATGTGACGGATAGCGCTGTTAGTTTTCTGTTCACAAATTGGTTTGTGTAGGTCAGCGCTTGGTCAAATTGGTCAGCGCTGATGAAAAGCAGCCATGACTTCGACGCGGTCCTCTATGCCGACTGCTAGTCATTTTGAAGACGCTGCGCCATTCATCGACTCGCAAGTGACATCGTTGGATCTTAGGTAGATCAGTCTTCTTGGCTGGCATTCCGCCTTGTTCAGACCGGAGCTAGCCGGTGGCTCAACAAACCATTGCATAAATGGAAAGCTATCAGCGCCCATCCGTTTTATCCGTGATCTTGAGATGTGTGCAAAAGTTTCACATGATTTTCCAGAGAAGGGTTTGTCAGTGGTTCATATTTTTGGAGGTATTGTAGCTGGTGACAAGACTCAGAAGGTGAAAGGCCACCAGCTGATTAGTATCTTGACAAGCGCCATGCACTAAATACTCCTGGCTGTTCAGTGATAGGGACAAACGGGCTCATATCATCACATGTACAAAAACACCACTGAGTCTTTCGCAGCGAGTATTCGTTTGACATCCATCTCGACGTAGTCAACAAAGTTTCGTTTGTTAGTGATGCGTCCCCCCTTCCCCTTCGCTCACGCGACACGCCAGCTAGATGTTATGGTCAAATTTTGTGGAACCGGCATGGTATAAGAGCTCTAAGGAATGCATTTCAAACACTCAAATCAAGGTAATTGTAACGCCTCGTTTTTGTAACGCCTCGTTGATATCTCAGATCGAAAATCACGAACTACCGAATTTGCACACCCACTAAGAACGTGTGAACTTTCACAACCACTGAGTTCACCTTGTATCTGGAAATCAGACTAGCCGCAGTCAACCACACTCCTTTACAGTAAAAGTGTTAAACTGGGGCACCCTACTACGCACCCGCACCAAAGTGTGGTCCCCGTTGGCACTCGGCCCGCGTCTACGTACCGCAGCGCCCGCCTGACCTGACCTGACCTGAGCCGGCGCGGCCGTCTGTGACCGGCAGTACCCGGCGGCGCTGGGCGGCGACCGGTTCCCGATATCGGCCGTGCGTGACCTAACGACGGGTCACGACTCGTCGCAGCCGGACGGCCGCGCCCAGCTGCCCGTCTCAGCCAGCAGCCAGATGGTGACGTTCACGTTCGCAGCGCCGGCGGCCGTGCTCACCCTGCGTACCAGCGGCACCGAGCCCAAGATCAAGTGGTACTCAGAGCTGCGCGCCTCGCCCGAACAGACGTGAGTCGAGCTGGTTGGCCCGGGCAGGGCCCTCGGCGCCGCCCGGGCCGGCGGTGGCAGAGGGGGCGCGCGGCAGGTGTCTCCACGGCACCCGACGCCAGCTTTGTTCATGGCAGGCACGTGACAGTGGCTGTTCGAACAGGATATGGACCTAGGCCCCAGTGGGCACGCGGCTGTGGGATGCGCAGCGGGGATAGTTCCAATAATATGCGGCGGGCAGCTGAACCAATGACATTCCCGCCGCCTGATCCAGCGGCGGATGCAGCAGTAATCGTTGTCGCGAAACAACCGCTGTTGCACGCCACAAACGCTAAACATTAGCCGCACCTCGGCTTGCGAGTAATAGGAAGTGCCGGTAGCGTAGTGTTTATCACGTCAGTGTTAACCACTGCGCGTCTGGGAAGCCAGAGGTACGCGGTTCGATTCCCCGCGGTGCCCGCCCTTCCCGCCCGGGTGAGAGGCAGGCGACGCCACATAGTCTTAGCAGTTGAGTGTGTCGTAAAGGATAATATAGGTCTTTGCTTTACTCCTTGATTTCTTAAACAGTAAGCGTCCGAACATTAAGTTTACGATAGAAAATGAGTCGGATGGGAAAATTCCCTTTCGGAGCGTCCTCATCCACAAAGAAGATGGTCGTTTACGTAATTAGGTGTATAGAACACGCATTGTTGCCGAGCTGGGCACGAGCTTTTCAGTTCTATTTCGGATTCATTAAAGCTTAGTTCCGTATGGACGGCCATCTTAAGAGCATACCATCTTAGCTCGCTAACTAATGCTTTCTTGCTCAAATCGAGTTATTATAGAGTTATTTCCGGAACAACGGTTTCCCCTTGAGTATCATCCATTTAGTCACGCGGAGGTTTCTCTATGTCCTCGTCTAGGCTCTTTGGCGTTCCGAAATTCAAAAATTCATTTGTCCTGCCGTATTTTGGCTTAGGTTCTGAAAGCCTCAAGCGTGAGGCGATCAGCCTCCTATCGAAGTTCTTTCCTTTTTCGGATCCGTTGATCACTTTGGTGAGTTCTTTCCCCATTGGGCTACTTTTTCATGCGTAAGGATGGACTACCTAAATGCTGTCAATCCACCGGTGTGTACGAGTTTTGTTGTGCTTCGTATTTGGTATCCTACGAAGGCTTCACACTTGGAGCTTGCGTAGTGGGATTCAGTAGCATTTGGGTAAACCTTTTCCGAAGGGAATATGTCTTGGAAGACCTGACCTTTCCCCATGCGAGAGCATTTATTCACATGTGACGCACAGTTTGGCTTCCAATTTCAGTATCTTGGACGAGACATATTCTTCGCTTCATTTGAGAATCTTGAGGGATGGAAAATCTTAATGCATTTTGAAGGCAATTTTTTAAAAATGTCCGGCGTTAAGTAACATGACACCATATGTATAAGGTTTCGTTAGGAAATGAAATCTGTCTGTAGAATGGAGGGATCGGTCGTGTGTCATTGCATGTGCTTTTGTGATATTTTCATTGTGTTTGTCATGTGTGTTAAACCATTATGGTGTACACTGCATGTGTGTTTTTGTTTTTACCTGATGATGCAGCTTTCCTTTTATGAAACGCGGCGTGAGCCGCTTTAAGATGGATACGGTGATCATCGTATGTTGATGTGAGTCACAACTTGGTGAGTAACCTATATACATATATATATATATATATATATATATATATATATATATATATATATATATAGGTTATAGAGATCTTAATAGATCTATAGAGATCACATCTTAAGATACATCACATGTCTATTGGTCCGGCAGCGACACTGCAGTTGGGACGCACGGAGGCGTGTCGGGGCTTTGGTGTGGTCATACCGGGACAGTCATTACAGCCCTGTGGTTTGCAATCTGGCACGTGCCGCTCGCCGGTCTCGTTATATATCACGGTCACAGTAAGCAGTTCTCAGGAATAACTATGAAGTGGTGGAATACGCCGCCCACCAATCAATCTTAGTAATCGCCAGTATGCACGGAAAAGACAGATGGTTGTTTCGTTCCGGTCAATAGCTGTGATGTCCGCCTAGCGTGTTTGATAGGGCCTGCTGCGCTTTCGCCGTGCGCTGATAGTTTTCTACCCATCGACACCAAACACACGTGCGGCCTGCAGGACTTCCCATGCAGAGACCTCGGACATACGGTGATGTCCGGTGCAAACCGGTCTCAACTCCGCCATGTCGCACGCCGCCCGCTTCCTGCCACCCTCGGTCTCTGGGCGATGAGCACGGGGTGAGGGTCACCGGTCCGCCTCCGGCTGCCCGCTTCCTGCCACCCTCGGTCTCTGGGCGATGAGCACGGGGTGAGGGTCACCGGTCCGCCTCCGGCCGCCGGTGGGCGCCGCTGGCCTGGCGACGGGGCCGCCGCGCCGACACCGCCGGGTCAGGCAGACCGATTAACGCCGGCCGACGGCGTGGGAGGACGCGGCTTCTCGGTGGCGATGCCGTCGTGGGGAGGCGACACCAGCCGCCGTTTGAGTTGTTTTTCCACAATCAAAGATCTTTAGGCAGGCATACGATATTATGGAGGGAAACCGATCTCTTGTAGCTATTCGTATGCTGCTATGCTCAAAAGACTGCTCTAAATAGCATATTTTCATCGTGAAGTAAATATTTTTCCCAATACGTAACCGTTTGATTATGTTGAGGAGCGTTTTTATGATACCAGAGCTGTTGGCAATCTGTCCGTGTCGGAGTTGCCACGGTAGCGGACTCACCTGTGGTACTTCTAAGTGTCGTAGGTGGCGTTGGTGGTCTGTGCGTGTAAAAGATATGTTACCAGCGTTCTGTGCTGTGTTTTGGCCCTTTCTCCTGGTTTTAATGTTCACCTGTACGTGATGGCATACCGAGCGAACGAACTTTACACGAACCACAAAACGTGGTTTGTTATGAAGACGTGCAGCCGGCAGAGCTCTCTGACCGTTAGCCAGTTGCCTTCTATCGTGGGGACACTTGGCGCTGTATCACCGCCAACACGGATATTCCGGTGGCCATATGTTTCTTGACCGTGAATGCGATAGAGTCAATGAGATGGGGGTGTTCGCCTGACGTTTTGTTACGTCGTACATGTCCGGGTGGTCACTTTCAAACAGGTGGTGCGAAATAGGCTGGACAAATTGGCTTGCGTCGGGCGAACAAAACAAGACGGTTCGACGCCTTCAATAGGGCCTGGCTTTGAACTGCAGGAAACGACATCGGAAATTGCTATCTCAAGTCAAATCACACGCAAATGTGAAACGGTTCCTTGAACACGTTTCTGGGATGGTTTCAGCGACCGCGCACGAAGTGTCCGCGCCCGTGGACTGCTGGCACGGCTAGTCAGCCGCATTACTCGGCGGTCGTTAGCACTGTGCTGTCATATAGTCGCTCCAGCGGCTGGACCAAGCCTAAGTCATAGGTGTTTTAGTCAGATGGAAAGGTTGTCGAGCTGGGTATCCGGCAAGATTGAGGCTTGATCTGGTCGCTCGAACCCCCCCCCCCCCCCCCCGAATGCACTCAGCTGTCTCTGGAACATCTTGGTATGTGCATATCTAACGGATTAGTGTGATGAACACAGAACGGACGCTCACTGTCGTCGTGATTGGCCGGTTTTATGTGTGATGGCGTAAGTCCAGCTTCAGTCTGGCCGTGTGCCCTGTCGTCCAGCTCCAATCTGGCCGCATGCCCTGTTGTCCAGCTCCAGTCTGGCCGTATGCCCTGTTGTCCAGCTCCAGTCTGGCCGTATGCCCTCTTGTTCAGCTCCAGTTTGGCCATATGCCCTGTCGTCCAGCTCCAGTTAGGCCATATGTCCTGTTGTTCGAATGCAGTCTGGACGTACGCCCTGCTGTCCAGCTCCAGTCGCTGTATGCCCTGTCGTCCAGCTCCAGTTTGGCCGTATGCCCTGTTGTCGTCCTGCTCCAGTCTGGTCATATGCCCTGTCGTCCATCTCCAGTTTGGCCATATGCCCTTTTGTTCAGCTCCAGTTAGGCCATATGCTCTGTTGTCCACCTCCAGTCAGGCCATATGCCCTGTTGTCGTCCAGCTACAGTCTGGCCGTGTGCCCTGTCGTCCAGCTCCAGTTTGGCCGTATGCCGTGTTGTTCAGCTCCAGTTAAGCCATATGTCCTGTTGTTCAGCCCCAGTTTGGCCATATTCCCTGTCGTCCAGCTCCAGTTAGGCCATATGCCCTGTTGTTCGAATCCAGTTTGGTCATATGCCCTGTTGTTCAGCTCCAGTTAGCTCATATGCACTGTTGTCCAGCTCCAGCCTGGTCATATGCCCTTTCGTCCAGCTCCAGTTTGGTCATATGCCCTGTTGCTCAGCTCCAGCTAGGCCATATGCCCCGTTGTTCAGCTCCAGTCTGGTCATATGCCCTGTCTTCCAGCTCCAGTTTGGCCATATGCCCTGTTAATCAGCTCCAGTTAGGCCATATGCCCTGTTGTCCAGCTCCAGTTAGGCCATATGCCCTGTTGTCGTCCAGCTCCAGTCTGGCCGCGTGCCCTGCCGTCCAGCTTCAGTTTGGCCATATGCCCTGTCGTCCTGTTGTTCAGCTCCAGTTAGGCCATGCGCTCTGTTGTTCCGCTCCAGTTTGGCCATATGCCCTGTTAATCAGCTCCAGTTAGGCCTTATGCCCTGTTGTCCAGCTCCAGTTAGGCCATATGCCCTGTTATCGTCCAGCTCCAGTCTGGCCGCGTGCCCTGCCGTCCAGCTTCAGTTTGGCCATATGCCCTGTCGTTCTGTTGTTCAGCTCCAGTTAGCCCATGCGCTCTGTTGTTCGGCTCCAGTTTGGCCATATGCCCTGCTGTCGTCCACCTCCAGTCTGGCTGTGTGCCCTATCGTCCAGCTCCAGTTAGGCCATATGCCCTGTTGTGGCCCGCCTCACGCCTGACGTACGCACACACGTCCCGACCAGACCAGACGCCGGAATGACGGCTTGTAACCCACACCCCTCGCGCCAGTCACGGCCGTGGAGTCACCTGTGACGTCAGAGCACCCCGACGCCAGTATATGTTCGTCTCCGTTGCCAGCATCATAGCCGCATAGCCGGACAAGAAAACGTCTCAGTGGCAATCATTTGCCCTAGAAAGAATGAGATAAAAAACATGTTAAGAAAAGCTCGTCGCGTTTGTGGAATTTTGCATCAGCGCTGTGCGGTTTTGGCGGTAACTTGTGGCGCTGCATCAGGACGCCCGCGGGCCGTTTGCGAGCGCCCGCGGTTAACCGTGATGATTGTATGGTGGGGAAGCCGCAGACTACTGCAAAATGCACGCCGCACCACTGCGCGCGTCCCGCCCCGGCACTGCCGGTGTGAAGCAGGCGCGCCCGTACAACACAGCTGCGCTCTGAGTACGACGCAGTACGACGCAGCTGCGCCCTTAGGACCGCACACTTGCCTGGGCGACGCCGCGGGCGGCGATGTGAAGTGCGCACATGGCGCACGTTGGGCCGCTCGTGTGTCGCGCCGGCTCGATATGAGCCGGCCGCTGGCAGCTACACCGGAGCCGCGGTTCTTCATACGCTAGTGGAAGCCCGTTCCTTACTTCGGGACGAGCTCATTCCTAACCGAGGACATCACGACCTAGGCCCATTTCCCATTCGGCGGAGAGGCAAAGTGCGTTTGTTTACAAGTCGTCGGCACTGACCTAGCAGCGCACAGCAACGGTCGCCGCTCTGTTGACGGTCTTGTATGGCCGTTAAACAGACAGGTCTTGATCTCATGTGGAAAGTGTTGTCCGCGATTATTTATTTAGCTACAGATCAATTGCCAATAGCTTGGTATGGTATCTCACGTGCACCACTCCCGCGCGCTTCATATCTCCACGGGGTCGGATCAGCAGATTCCACTTACGCCCATATTTGGAACAAAGGCATTCCCCATTGTCTTGCATCCATGACGCCATCCCAGTGGACGGAGCTCGGGTCGTAAGTCAATGAGGAAGTTGGCTCAGACTGCATTGTCCACAAAGGGTCGAAATGCAGTCACACCTTACCGAGGCCGACGCGAGCGGAGAGAGGGAGGGACTGACGCACAGGGGAAGCGGAAAGAGGAAGGGACTGACGCACAGGGTAAGCGGAGAGAGGGAGGACTGACGCACAGGGTAAGCGGATAGAAGAAGGGAGTGGCGCACAGGGGAAGCGGAGAGAGGAAGGGAGTGACGCACAGGGGAAGCGGAGAGAGGAAGGGAGTGACGCACAGGGGAAGCGGAGAGAGGAAGGGAGTGACGCACAGGGGAAGCGGAGAGAGGGAGGGAGTGACGCACAGGGGAAGCGGAGAGAGGAAGGGACTGACGCACAGGGGAAGTGGATAGAAGGAGGGAGTGGCGCACAAGCGGAGCGGAGAGGGGAAGGGGTTACGCACAGGGAGAATGAAGGGTGGAGTGGATTAATGCACAGCGGAAAGCATAGAGATGACGGGAGTTACGCACAGGAGGAGCAGAGAGTGGAAGGGAGTGATGTATAGGGTGAACGGAGATGGGGAGGGAGTTACGCACAGGGAGAGCGCGCGAGAGGCAGGGGCCGGCGGGAAGTACATATGTGGTGTGGTCGGCGCTCTGCTGGTGCTCGGCTTGGTGGACCAGAGTGCGTATCTCCGGCTTCCCGCAGTATTTCTCTGTTTATGACCTGAATACTATGGATGACCACGTGGGGTTACCAGTATCGTAGTCAAAAGGTGGATGGCTCCATCCGCTGACAATATGCCGCCAGGTCGACGACCTAACGGAGGCCTGAGTTTTGCCGGCAGACAGAAGGTGGCACCACCGCTGCCGAGGCCGCCGACGAGCAGGGCCCCTCGCTGAGGCGTTGCCGCCGTCTCGGCGCGGGGATTCTCCTTTGCCATAATGGGAATCCCCGATCAACATACAGTGGGCGTCCACCGGCGGGATGTGGTACGGGTACACCATGGCGTCCGGTTAAAGCATGCTGTCGGGGAGGGGCATTGTTGGAACTGGCTTCCGCGACAGCTGTTAATGTGGAGAAAAATTGCAAAGGTGGAATCGGTCCTTTTGTTTGGTGAAAATGCCCGTGATCGGATGATCATGCCTCCGTTTTCGTCCGAATGACTTACCTCCTCCTTTGCCGCCGTTTAACTGGTTGGGTGGCGTAAAAGTCACGATCAGGGATTGGATCGTGGTAGGCGAACGTTATGAACACTGCACCGGTAGGATCACATAATTGGTGCTATGAATGCACCCATTGGCTATTGCTCCTGTTTGGGAGCCCCGCATCGCTGCAGGTGCGGGCTTATCGTACAAAAAACGAATCCCCGTCCACTTCGCTGGAACCCCATGAGAATGAAAAGGAGCGTTAAAGCGATGACACCTGCTTTGGGCGCAGCACTTGGAAATTGATCGTCTCCTAAGCGGGCGCCGGCAGCAGAGCGGGCGGCGCGCCCAGCGGCCCGCAGTCCCACCGCGTTGGCAGCTCGGCACGCACCGCGTCTGACAGTGTCTCCGTCCGTGTGGCGCAGGGACCGGGAGGCGGTGAAGCAGCAGCTGGACGAGCTGGTCGCGGCCATGGTGGAGGAGCTGCTGCAGCCGGAGGCGAACCAGCTGATCGCCAGACGCGACTAACGCCACCGGCGCGGAGCTGGCGCGCGGTCGTCGTCGGCGTGACGGTACCGGGTCGCTGGCGCGGGCGACAGCGCGCTGTCAGACCTCCGGACGGGCTGGACGAGGAGGAGAGGACGGGGGCAGGGGCGGGGGCGGGGATGTGGGCTCGTAAGGTCAGCAGTCGTCGTTGGTTCGCGCTCATTGTCTAGTCTGGTGCGAGGGGTCGGGCGGTCCGGTGCCAGGGCGTTTGCGCCGCGATCGCTGGCCAACGCGGCGCTTTGCTTTAGATGTGACGCCCTCGTGTTTGCCATGTAAAGTAGTGATGCGAGGCCCAGCCAAGCGGGTGGCACACATTGGTCAGCGTTGTGTAACAGTCGTGTGTTATGTGATGTCCCGGCATGATGTTAATCGTTTCCGGAAACTTGTGAGGCGTTTGATTGACTATTAAACCAGCGCAAGCACCCCTTGAACTGTGCGGTGGGTTTCATCATGTCTTCGCTTGCGTCATAAAGCCCATAAGCACACGGCTCAGTTGGGTTTGTTGGGAACTTCCCGTTGCGCATGTTTTGCGGATGTGACGTTCCGCAGGCCCGTGTGAACCCGTGCTTTGAATTTGCGTAGGCACGCTATGAATTTTCAGCCGAACCATTCGATTCCCCGCTTTCAGACATCTATGAGCGCACTATTCAGTCGGTTTTCCATTTGGTCTGACTTGTGTTGATGTGACACGCGAGCCACGTTTCGAGGAGAGCAGAAGCTTTTGCTCTACGTTGGCATTTTCTTTAATGTTGTTTTGTTCAGTTCTCGTCTGCCTCCACCGTTTTCATCAAGTTCTTTTTGTACCCGTCTTGGTTTTGGTGTTCATTTTTCTAATCTTGTGTGAACATTGGGTATGATGATCTTGTTTGAGCCCAGTTACGGAAACATCGGAGCACATGCAGTGCTAGTTGTATATTGCGTTATGCAATTATGGCACCGCCCTGCATCGTACTGCCGTCGCTTCCCATCAAATCGCGACATTTGTCTGATCCTGAGAACGTCAAATGGGCCCATCAGATTTCTATCGGTTTGCGTCTTCCCCGTTGGGGGGCAATGTTATGGAGCAGTTCTTTGTGTTGTTCCACTAATGGAGCAGTTCATGTTGACACCTGTAAGGTCGTCGTATTTACAGAAGCACCTGGCACATTTTCGGCTTGGCGGCTATTTAATGTATATATATATATATATATATATATATATATATATATATATATATATATATATATATACATACATGTATATATTTGGGAATGCCAACATCATGTTATACCTGTTTGAACCCTTCTTGATGAGTCGCTCGACCTGCTTTACAAATTGCAAGCTGCTCTCAACTCTGTATGTGTTGAGTCAATGGTGGATTTGCCATGTGCTTACAGGCTGTGTTTATCCCTAGCTGCTTAGCAAGTGCAATTGTGGACGAAACCCCTTGTCATGCGGATGCGACTCATGTTTGCTTCGCCGATATTTGGCTTGTGCTTAAGAGGCTCGGTTTGATTTTATGATTTTGAGGCTTTAGACGAAAACAAGACCAAACGATTACTGAGATATTTCGTTAAGCTACTCTTTCACGTCAAATTTCCGTTTAGTTGCAGGAGGGCCGCCGAATCACAACGTTTACAGAGTATCGTGGCAATGAAAAGAGCACACACTATCTGCTTTACGTCCTAACCGTGATAATGCTTCGCGCGTTGTCCTCGCGCTTGGTACTACGCTTGGCCATGGTGCTTACACAGGAACATTTTGATTTTTGATTTTATGATTTTGAGGCTTTAGACGAAAACAAGACCAAACGATTAATGAGATATTTCGTTAAGCTACTCTTTCACGTCAAATTTCCGTTTAGTTGCAGCAGGGCCGCGCTTGGTAATACGCTTGGCCATGGTGCTTACACAGGAAGACGTAACTTATAGCAAGACTTAAAGACTATGAATTCGTGGCTAAACAAACTACGCACGAGAAGGAAGTGCGTCAGAGCAAAACACTGTTGTTATAGAGCAGCGGAGTACGGTTTTCGACATGCATGTTAAAGAGGAATGAGGGAAGCGGTTATGAATGCGATATTACGCGACCCGCACCATATCCTCCTCTTAGAAAAATGCAGGCAAATAAAAGATTGGGCGCAGTCAAACCAAAGACATGAACTTATGCACGGGCCGTGAACACCCGCAAGAAAGAAAGGCACCGAAGTCTGCAATCGGCGCGAGAGCGCGTCAGTGTCCCGAATGGCCACTCCGGGAGGCTGGCCTTTAGCAGCATCCATCGAACGCACGAGAGCAGTCCAGAGGCTGACCACCACGGTACGACTAACTAACAGAAAAGAACAGGCACATGCCGCGGCTTGCGAGGCAGTGATCCAGCGGGAGCACGGACTGCGCAACGTTACGCTAAATTAAATATTGTTGTCATATGTCATGGGTCATATGTTATGCTATAGGTCATAGGTCACATGTTGTCAAATGTCGTAGGTCACATGCTATGCTCGGCTAAGTTACACAATGTTGAAGCAGGTAAACCGCAGACCCAGGTGAGACCCACCGACGACGGGGAGATTGCGCGGCAGTCCCGGCGCGGCGAAACTCCGTACGGAGGTATAACTAACACGATGCACATAACGATGGACTGTGCGGTGCGCGCGGCAATCACTCAGTGTGCAGCACAGGTAACGGAGGCCCATGGACAGACACCAGGCAGAAACCCGCCAGACCGGCGAATCCTGCCCATTCCTCACAGGGGCTGGGAGAGTACCTGCAGCCCACTTCAGAGTGTCGCGTGCCTCCGTCCACTTCACAGCAGCGCACTGCCGCCAAGCGCCCGAGTGACGAAGTCTGGCAATGCTGACACTGCGGAGGGTGTGCGGCGGTAGGGGCGAAGGCAGCATCTGTAGACGGTGGATTGTGACACAGGGGCGCCTGCGGCCACTGGCTCCCCCTCTCCATGCTCTCACGCGCGCGCGTTTCAGTTAAGGTCGTGGGCGATGACGGGGGCGGTTCTGGGATGCTTCCATCGCCACTCGCGTCGGTTGGCGGGCGGGACGCGATAGCAGACATCACCAGCAGCCGGCCCTCGGACGTGCGGACGACCCGCGACCATGGTGGTGGGTATCAGGCGTCCAGCAGTCTATACGGCCCGCGGCCACGGCCAACAGCTTGGCGGCGGGGCGGGCTCGGGGCTCGGCTCCACGGGTGGTTCCCAGCTGTCTCCGCTGACGGCGCCGGTCAGCAAGCGGGACACAGCAGCTGAGACCAGATCAAGTCACTGGTGAGGAGCAACAGGCGACGGCACTTGGTGGCCAGGGGTTCGGAACTCCAGGGGAGGCCGACTAAATAGAATGGAGACTGGAAGAGACGCCAGCCAGCGCCCGCGCAGGGTCCATCCGGTGAAGCAGGGTCCACTCGGTGAAGCAGGGTCCACCCGGTGAAGCAGGGTCCACGCGGTGAAGCAGGGTCCACTCGGTGACGAAGACCGTGGCGCTGCCGGTGCACCGATGCAACCAATCCCGCTGAATCAGGGGAATCAACCAAGAGGGCGATGCCAGAGGAACGCCCAGCCTCTTAGCCGAGCGTTTTGTGTGCGGAGTGCAAGGGTGGGCACGGGCATTTTTGCCAATCGACCGTGGCGAACGGTAAGCGCCTTACGCGCCCTTTTGGACGAACGCCGTAGGTTAGGGCGCCAATCTCCTCTTCGACGACGGCCCGCGGGCTAGGGCGCAGAAACTTGTAGTACCGGCTCTGCGGGACCTCCGCTCGATGCAGAGTAACTTGCTCACCGACGTGAAAATTTTGTTAATTTGGCCTTGGTCTCATGCGCGCTTAATTGTGCCATGACAGACGTCTGGCCGGCGGAGAGCAGCCTCGTAAAAGTGACTGAGTGGCTCACGCAGCCGCTCAAAATGCTCCACAGTACTGTTTGACCGGGCTGCTGGGGAAAGTTGAGCTCTGCCTCGGCTGGGAGCCTTGCTCGCTGGAACGCGATATGGTAGCACAGGCAGCGGAATGCGCTCATCCCAGCAGTCGTGTGAATCGTCTCCGAGAAGTTTACCAAACGTTGAAATGACCGTCCTGGTAGTCGTTTTCACAATTCCGTGAATACTGGGGTGCTTGGTGGGCGCTGGAAACCGTCGACTTGTCGGTACCCAGGCGCTTACACGTGGGCTCGCGAAACACCCAGCCCGGTCGGGGCGTATTCTTACTGGGCAACCAAAGCAAGCCATGAACTGGTCAGTTAGGATCTGTGTTATGCTGACAGCTGACGCATCCTTTAAGTGAAAGCCTGAAGCCTTCGATCCATTTCTAAAACTAACCAATGCTTATTTCCCGAGGGAGCAATGGGCAGGTTCGCAAGGATGTGTAGTAGACTACTGCAAGCGGTCTATTGCGGCTCTCGTTGCTGGCACCGGCGCATTCCTACTCTCAACGGCGGCGCTGTCGACAAGCTTTGCACATCGTTCTCTGTGTGCAGCCAGAAGGAACGGAGACGGTATTCAGCTAGAAGCTTTTCTGACCCGAAATGTTCACCGGAAGGACCCCTGTGTAGGTACTCAAGGATAGACATCGTGGGTGACACTGGCCAGAGAACCTGGAGTTCATCATCCGATCTGGGGCGTAGATGGCGCGCGCGGAACAGAACGTCATGCAGGCGGAGACGTGCCCACTAGCGCAGAGACGGCGCGCGGTGCGGTAGCTGTCGGCTTCGAGGCTGGGTGCCCCGGGAAAAGAGCTTTGTCAGTTCGCGAAATGACTGTCTGCCTCCCGTTCTGCAAGAATGAAGCTGAGAGGCCAATGGACACAGCCAGCGACACGGAGCGTCTGTGGAGCCGGCTCAGCCCTGAGTCTCAGCTTCGGCCGTCTGCGCTGATTTGCGGCTCGGAGCGTCGGCCGCGCCGGTGGGCGATCTGCTTTTGTACTGAATCTCAAAGAAAAGGCGGATAGCGTCTCTATTCACCAGGCTAGCATGCCCGTAGAATCGCGAAAGTTGTGCAACCACTGTAGGCTAGAATGGCCAGAACGTAGCCAAAACGCTCTTTCCAAGAGGTGTTCAAAATGAGTGATGGACATGACGTACGATAAGAGTTCTATTTGACGTTATTACGCTGAGCCTTGGATAGCTTTTTATGGCCGTAGGAAATAACTTTTCACACGCTGGAATCATCTGCAGCAAGAAAGCACCCGCACTTGAGCCAGATGCGCCCACTCGAGCCGGATGCACCCACTCGAGCCGGATGCACCCACTCGAGCCGGATGCACCAAAGTGGTCCGCTTCGTCAAACGAGGGCAGGGTGAGCACGCGAGCCTGTGTCAGGGCCTGCTCTAGCTTGTAGAAAGTCAGCTGACACTCGGCAGACCACTCGAACCGGATGTTACGGTTGCAGAGGCGGAGGGGAAGCAGAGAGGTCGTTGAACTACTCTTCCACTTAAAATTTTCGTTTTAGAACAGCAGGGCTGCCGAATTACAACGTTTACACAGCATCATGACAATGAAAAGAGCACGCACTGTCAGCGAGCAAACGGGCCGTCGCTGCCAGCGCGGCGGCGGCGGCTCCGCGAGGGTGAGCCGATTGGTTCCCACCATCTGGAGCCCATAAACCCACGTGGGTTTATGGGGACACCCAGGCGGGGACGCATGGTCCCTGCCGAGCAGTCCACGTTCAGACTCCGCCGGCGCTGCTCGACGCGAGCCGCAACAGCGTTTACGACGACGACGACGACGACTTCGGAGTGTGCGACGCCGCCCTTCCATTCCCTCTCTAACCTTTGCCTTGCAACTCTTTAGCTAATAGAGACTCTTTCCTTTCAACGTCTCAAGTCGATGGTCCTCCAGACTACTAACGAACTCGAACACACACTATCCGCTTTACGCTCTTACCAGCATTCCCATGCTTTTCTATCAACAAAACTCAAATTTCTCAAAGGGTATGTTCCACATTTGAAGATACTAAAACAAACATCAGCTATGATGGAACGAACTCACTTAAAACTATTGGTACACTTTTAAGTGGAAAAGACCGCTGTAGACAACCCAGTTTCTCTGTTGAGTAAATATGGTCCTCACTACGTCATTGTTTGAGTACGTAACTGCGCCTTGCGCAACACTGATTGAGACTATACTTATGGCAGTTATTTCTGGAAATCGTGCTCACGAACGCCATATATGAAAGACTCAACAACAATATTTTTCTTGGTTTTGATCGCCGCAGGGCCATTGCGATAGCAGAATTTGAATGGCGTTATTATGACGTCATGCTTGCCTGGGTGGCCTTGAAATGGTATCCCCGGAAAAGCCTGCAAATCTTCGCGGGTGTTAAGCTCAGAACTAGCGGGATTTAGGTCCTAAGATAAGGGGTGCGGTCTGCACGGAATGATCTTCGAGGTGGCTGTTTCAGTTCATAACCCAACACAAATGTGAAACCCTCCCTTTGACAAGATTATTCGCGCGATGGCCTCATGCAAAGTGCTGATCATGGTGCTTACACAGAAAGATGTAGACATGATGTAGAAGACTATGACGTAGAAGACGAAGAATGGAATTTGCAACTAAGTGAAATACACAGTTGTAGACCAGTTTGATTTGGTTTTGGTTGAAGCCGTATCGTCATCTTCGAACGTCGCACGAAAACTTCTGGTTATTTGTCGCGTCCGTTGTGTCATCAAATTACTCGACTTTATTGGACTCCTTAACTCCGCTCGCTCAAGGACACGACTGACTTGCACCCATTCGCTCACGAAAGGTGACAGGTCTCGTCGCTGATTTTAAAAAGTACCACACGTCTGCAAATGCTGGCAATAAAATGATGCAGCTTGGGTATACGAATCTTCACACTAGCTATAAAGCTTCACGTAACGTGTTGCTTCCTTTACGTGTGCTGGCGCCGAATGGCCAGGATTGCGATGCCCTAAACTTTCCTACTGTTGTATGACTCGTTCAACTGCTGCCTGTCATTACAGACCGTAGGTTAGACGTGCTCCATTGACTTTGTGCAAGCATGCAGTCATGTGTTAGAACGCTCCAGAATGAGCACCCTGCGCGCTGGTCCAGAACGGACGTCATCTCCTCGCTGTGCCGCCGCTTGACCTGGCGGTCGTGAGGTACGGTACGTTTGGCGGTCGTTTGGTACGGTACGTTCTGTGTCACCGCGTCCCCTCCGACGCCGGTCGCCGCTGCCCTGCTCACCGACGGCGCGCCACCCGGCGAGCAGCAGGGCGCCGCTCAGCCCGATCCGCGAGCCGGGCGGAGGCCGAGCGGCAGGCCACCCACCCATCGGCCGCCCGCTGCCGTGTCGCGCGGCCTGCCGCCGCCGCTCTCTGTTGCTCGCTTCGCCGCCCCGCTGGCTGGCGGTGGGCGTCGTACGTGCGTGCGTGCGTGCGTGCGTGCGCGTGTGCATCGTCTGCGGCGGAGCGTGCGGTGTGGAGAGGCGCAGGTGTCTGGTGGCTCGGGGCAGCGTTTTCGGCAGTCGGAGGAGCGAGCCGGTCGCTGGGAGACGCCGGCAAGGCGATACCCGGTGACGGGGGCGGCGCGGTGTCACACCGGTAACGAGACGTGTCGCCCGACGACGACCGGCGGCCGCTGGCCATGTATAAGAGCGTGCCCGGAACCAGTTACGACGCCACGTTGGCGGCAGGGCGGCGACCTCGGCACACCTGCAGCGCGCCGACCGGCCGACGGGACTTAACCGTCCACCCCCGCCGTCCAGTGAACATCATAGCCCTGAGAATACTAGGTACCCAGGTTCCGGGTTCGTGGGAGGTGGTCGGATTGGACGAGTGAGGAGGATGAAGCCAAGCATGTGGAACCTGAACGCTCTGTCATTCCACGGCCCTTTATACCAAGTACAGCCATCCGACGATCTGATCGCTGGGTCACGTGGGCCCATGAAAACATGGATATGTACTGGGTGTGGCCGCCTTTGTCCGTAATGTTGGTCGGGGACTGCGCCACGAGGTGAACAGGAGTCGTCTAATTGAACGGAAGCTGATGGCGTCAGTGAAATAAGTGGCCTTAAGACCGTTGAAGGGATGGCAGAGGCGTGGGAATCTCAGATCCTCATGCAACCTGAAAAGTGGTCGATGCGCTCCTTTCTTAAATTGCGTTGTCATATCGGCCTTTAACGTGCTCCCTTGTTGGATGTTTACATGACACATACTTATGTGATATTTATATGACTCTTATCTTATTTATATGACACTATGTTTCATATTTTGGAATAGCTGAGATCATTAACCACACCATAGATATACAGGACTAGAAAGAACAGCAGAATGCAGTGGATCGCTCGCTGGTATGTAAAGCCGGTAGCCATATTGGTACAACCAAAAACATAAACTCGTTCTGACAGAGCTACTGCAACGCATGGAGCCAGGATTGCCGTGGATGAATGCGGGAGTAAAAATGAGAGCTGGGACCGATTTTAAACGGATTTACGAGATAAGGCCATGTGTCAGCAATCCTGAAGCATCTATTTTTCTTTGTATTTCACTGTTCAAAGAGATATCCGCATGGAGAAATCCCGCCGCCGAGCTCCACGCCCGGTACTTGCAGGGACGGTCCGCCGTGCTCACACCAGGCGATGGTTGAGCCGTTATCTTCCTGTTGACCCGGCGCGCTAGAACCAACGGCTGCAGTCGCATCGACTGCAGTGGATTCTAGTCGCACGACTGCAGCCGCTGGAACCCACGGCTGCAGTCGCATCGACTGCAGTGGGTTCCAGTCGCACGACTGCAGCCGCTGGAACCCACGGCTGCAGTCGCATCGACTGCAGTGGATTCTAGTCGCTCCACTGCAGCCGCTGGAACCCACGGCTGCAGTCACATCGAACGTGCGAGGGCGACATCCGCTCGGAAAGCGTGCGGAGCGTGGTCCTACCGGTGATGACCGCGGCGGCGCCGCCCCTGACCCGGACGGTTCCGCCGCGTTCACGCTAAGCATAGGCGGGACCGTCGTTCCACCTGGCTTAACGGAACAGCGTCGTTGGGTTCACCCGCCGTTGTGCCGGTTTCCGTGGTGGGCGTGCAGGGACGCGATATCTCATGCTGCCGTGGGGTGTACGTCGGCACGCCTGGTGCCGTGGTGATGCGGCCTGTGTTCACGGGTCGGCAGCCGCGTTTGTGGCGACTGCTTACGAGCCGCAGCCAAGTCTGCATCGTGCTGGGCGTAATATGTCGCCTTCCGCTGTCTCTGCCAGTTCCACGGCCTTCACAGAGAGATGAAGAGCATAAGTACGTGTCGCGCTCTGATATATTGAGCGCACGGGCAAGGACCCGGCCAGGCCAGGGACTGGGAAGCCTGTCTCTAATAAATGGAATGAATACTTGCGAACACTCAAGACCAGCTAGTTCTTGCACGACAACAACTACCACAGCAATGGCAAGAATGATGCATCCCATAACATAAATTTGCATTTTAATCATTTGACAGTGGCATGAAGCTTTGTAGTCTAACGCACATGTTAAAAATCTGGCAATGCCATGAAATCCGTGTTTTATCTATTTCATAATGCTTCAACAGTCCTTGATTCATCTTTAGGAATAGCCCGATAATGCAGCTGTAATTGATCTATCATCCTTTAACAGGTAGTCTTCACGAGCCCTTCACGACGCCTGACTATCTCCCAGGCATGCATGCACCGCCGACCGGACCGTCGTGAGGCACCACAAACGTCACCAAGAAAAATGTCGCGCGCGAGATTCGCGCGCACTTTTTCTGCGAGCTGACAACGAAACTCAGCATGAATCACCAACAATCACAACACCAACAATCACGGTACCTGAGACCGATTAAACGTCGCACACACATTTACATACTGCAACATGGCCAATCAAAACGGCCATTTCATCTTACGAAATCCCATATCACATGCAAGAAATGCCTCAACAGAAAGCAGAGAAAGGCCGACGAGCACGACAATCCGCATGGAGAAATTCTACGGGTTTGATAATTGGAGGGGAGGTATCTGCTGGTTACGCCACCGGACAAATGAAGACAGAATATTGGCGCCTGCAGCTGACCTAATGTTCTCTAAACAGCCCTGCTCCAGCGATTTTTTTGCGGATCCTGTTCCTCTGCAGGCGCGAGTTGTGCAGCTTTGCCTGCTGATGAAGCTACATATGTCGGTAAGTGGCCATCAGCATCCTGATCAGCTCGGTGCGGTGGTTTTGTAAACCGTACTGAGCTCCCAGGGGCTGGCGGCCGGGGTCTCACAGGTCATCAGTACCGATGCGGCGCACCACCGCACTCTTCGGCATCCACCAGGGCACTGCATGGTAAGCCACGTCCATCCGCACAATGCGCTCCCCCTAAGCACTTAGGACCACCTTTGGGCTGCTGCTGCGGAGGGGCTCATCGGCGCACCACGGTTTTTCAGTCACATAAGGGCTCCTGATGGCTCACCAGTACTTCTTGGCAGGTGGCGCAGCCTGCTCTGTCCGGTGCAGTTCGGGCAACGAATACAGCGATAGAGCAAAAGGCATTGGCGACCATGAAGGATATCCCCGACCGGTGGTCATGGCCGTCCAGTATATCAAGCACCTCGGTGCAAACGGTGGCACACGTGCCATCAGCACCTCGTTGACTGGGTTTGTGACCCACAGCCAGGATGGATGTGGGATCCAGCCCGGTGATGTCCCTGCCGCGTCCCGTACAAGTACCGGAATGTAGCGACGAACCGGCTGAAGCTCGGCTTGTTCCGCCCACCTTAGAAATCACGAATGAATGCTAGCGAGCGCGACAGGACCGTCGAGTGGGGATTCGAAATCTGGGTGTAGTTTCTGGGCTTTAGGGCACTGGGGCACTTGCTCTCAAAAAGCGGTAGTGGATAGTATAGATGCTCTGTTCTCAAGCAGATGATAACAACACGCCAAACAAGGAGCACAACGTGATTTTACTCCAGTCGATGGTCTTTTAGTGTGTAGCTCATCAAGATCACCGCTGGTAGTAAACACTGACACAGTGGAACTCCGTACTATATACATACATTGAGTGACCATGAATCGCCATCTTAAGTGAGTGCGCACAGGTAAGCCAAGGCAATGTTTGTGACTAAACTTTACTCAATTTTGCCACTACATGTCGTTCACATCAATGTTAGTGGCTGAAAGCAGCGCAAAATGTTACATGCAACACCAAAGCAGTAGCTTCACTGCATGCTTCCTAATACGTCTATTCATGCCATGTGTCCTGATGTTTAGGGGAATAATTTACGGCCCGGTTGACCAAATTAGCTCTAAGGTGATTTGGACATAAATCCAGGCCTGATAAAGCTAGGTTTTACACGCGCCCAGGTGGCCGGTTGAGTATCCTTTGCTCGGGTAGGGATCAATTTGACCCTCTGAGATGTCACAAGCCGAGAGACCTAAAAACGCCAAATTCGCACGGTGTGTTTGCCTGTACGTAAGATTACTTGTGTCTAAATTTGTGATTTCTAGGTCACGACTTTGGGTACAATGAGTTCAAACAATGCCAAACTCCAGATTGGTGTCCCCAAAGTGTCACCAGACTTTCTCATGCCACCAACGTGAACCTAGATACCTGTTCTAAGCGAAAGGTCGCTGGTGCTTATTTGAATTTGGTGACCTTGTTTGACCTTTGGAAGGTCATGGTGGCCAAAATTACATCAGAATGCCTTGATCTTTGCATTTGAATAAGCGTTAAGAGCTACGCCAGGCAGTATGTTCCTTAGTCCTTAAAAAAAAAATGTTCACCTGGGTCAATTTAGGCCAGTCACATATTCTGACCTTTAAGAAGTTTATGGAAGTTGTATAATGCGGTTCCCGTTATCAACAAATTAAAACTAAGCACCAGAAATTGCCTCATACAGCAAGCCCCAGAGTATTACAGCAGGCTAGTTTTGACCCTGGTCTGGCCTTCCTACTTAATCCTAGGTCAATGAAATATGTTGATTCAATTCCTGTGTTGCCCAAGAAACTATCTCAGAGATGTATGGCTTTGTCAAACACTCCGCTCTTGCGTCACATTGAACACCTCCATAGAAATTGTCTTCGCCGAATCCATGGTCTGACTGACCTGCCGTAGGCTACCAACGTTACATGGTACACCTAAATTTTTGACCGCAAACAATTCACTTCTTAGTTGTGTACAACTAATCAAAGTTTGGTGCGGTTGCACCGAGCTATTTGGAAAAGATTCTAAAAACCTTCGAGTGGATCAAATTAAACCCCACCCGAACGCGTGCCAAATCATTAGAACAGTTATATACAGAATCATTATATACAGAATCATTACAGTTATAAATCCACAAGCAAGGCACGCTTGCAAAGCCGCAATTAAAACATTCATGTTCAATTGATCGAAACCGACCAAATGTTTGAATGATAGAAATAGATATTTGAAACGTCAAACATATTTGCTGTACTTTTTAATCTAGAATTGAAATCGGACGGTGCGCAGTAATAAGCAAACATTGCCAAAATGGCAAGTGAGGCAATTAGGGAATCTGTCCTCAAGGCTTTTGTTTCAACCATAGACATAAGGTTAAGATAATCCACAGCTCTTCACTGAGGCGCGGCAGGCTTGTCTTTACACATGACAAGTGGCTAGTAATGCGCATAATAGTCATATATCTAGTGATGAAAGGTAGCAGTGTGGGTGAATAGCTCAAACTAAATCCCTGATGCCATCTGGATGAGCTTCTGATTCCAGGAAACAGTCAGTACCCAGTGGAACAGATTTCAGACACCAAGCTATACCTAGGTGGTTATGCATGATGCCAGGAATCAAAGACACACCACTACAAAACTTCTGCGGAAGTAGTCACCCACCATAAACTTTTAGCAAACATATATGACCAGAATTTGAGTACACTGGAAAAAAATGATTAAAAAAATGTACAACTGCCAGTAATGCAGCTACAATTTTCGGACAGTAGCAAACACAGTGCGCCGACATTAAGGACAGAAAAGAGAAAACATTGCCAGATTCCACTTCAAGAAATGCCCCACCGAAGAACCCGACAAAAAGTTATTGAAATATACGTTAGTAATTACAATATTCCTGATTTACAACCATGAAAAGATGCTCAGCTGTTAAAGGCAAAAACGGAAAGTCAGACAGCTCAGTTAAGAAGTTAAAAGAGGTCATCAAAAGTAAAAAACCTGAGGAGCACTTACCCTAACTAGACCACAAATGCTGTCTCGAAAGTGAAGCATGCGGCCTGTTTGGCGACTCCAACTGGCACCGTTATCATCATCTCAACTACAATAACGCGAAAAATACAGAGCCATGGCCAGTTTGGTATACGTGTGATTTGCAGAGATCATACTACCACGCTATATCCAACAAAGGCGACGAGGCAACAAAGTATTTCCACGAACACCAAACACCGTCCTCGTCTAGCGCACCAGGTAGCCCGCGCAGGCGGCTCGATAGCTGTGCCGAGATGCTTTCCTTCACGTGCTCTCCTGACTGGCTTTCACACACTGGCGGACAGCTGTTGTCATATGAAGTCCTTAACATCTATGGACTACACCATATGCTATCAAAACAACGAGCACCTGTTGTGAGGAACACAATCGAGCATTAACAACCATTGTTGCTGATCTCCTAGCTTACGGCACTACCAAATGACCTCCAATCACGTGGGGGGCTTTAACCCGCTGTCAGCATAAAAAATGCAGGCTGAGGACATATTTTTGGCGACAAATTGTTAAGAGCTACGAAACAACTACGAAATACAAACTATCCAAGATATGTAGGGCCTATTGAAATGTTATGGATAGTTAGCTACAGCTATTTGGAGATAAGACTGCTTGACATAGGCATTGTCTACATACATAGACGTTGTCTATGTCAAAGATAAGGACAACGCACGAAATCGCCTTTTTCTTTAACATAGACGTGTGCATTCGAAGAGTGACAAGTACCACCGAATGGAACCATGACGCCCTAAACCTGACTACTGTGGTAGCCTTGCTGTTTGCTAAGGTGGGATGTGATTCCCAGTTATTCAACAGTGTGTAGCACTGTAATGATTTGTTGAACCCTAGTTAGCGGCTTAACAGAGATAAGTGCGCGGAAAAAGAACGTCTTGGTGCATTCCCTAGCGCACTAAATTATACGTGACTCTTGGGTTTAAACTGCAGCTGGACTCCAATTCGTGTTAGTTTGCACTGCAAAAGACTTGCCATTCGGTGCCTATTTGCACACAAATGTCTCTGTTGCTGTTGCACCCAAGAGGCGGGGGATTTCACCGCTGGCAGGTGGTTAGCGCGGAATGTGCCTCATTATGAGTTTAGCGTCCCGGTGGGAGATCAGTAAGTGGCAGCAGCTGAAGCTCAACGGATCTCTTTGTGACTGGGCTACGACCAGTGCAGTAGCCTTGTAATTTTAATAAAAACAGGGTATTTTGTCCGGGTGCTTACTGGTATACATGGGAAGGGCCTCGCCACCGCTCCCTGGCTGTTCCGGTCCGTCCTGCCTCTGTTGAATTATCAAGGCCGCATGATTAGACATTCCCCGCCTGCAGGACCCGACCACCAGCCAGCTGCTGGTTGCCGATCTATTATCGCAAAGCTCAAGGAAGCGAAACAGCAAATTTTGTAACATCCTAGTGCGTTCCTAATGCAACGTCTCGTTCAATAAGTGTGGAATATTGACAGAAGTAGCCTGAATGTTTTATTTTGTCATATGTTACCTGTGAGGGCGAAGTCGGCATTTCCGATGAGCGCTGCTTTTTGCAAACGACTTCCAGCCCCACTGGTAGTATCTTCGCACTTGGAACAGACTAACTGGTCCCACAAGCGTTAATAGGTATGATGATTACCACATCAATAGCTTGGGTTAAAAAAGTGTCTGCCACGGACAAAATTAAGAGCAGCCCAAAGTGTCAGCTGGAGCCAAATCTACCAGAAACAGCTATAATGTAGCTCTAAATGCGATAAACCACACAAAACCAAGATGAATGAAATGCCACACGGCGTAAACATCAAACTTTGTGGCTTTGGTAAGTCTATTGCATTGAAATATCAGATCTCCCATCCCCTCCTTCGGAACGCAGTACCATACCCTTTGAGAGTAAAGGCTCCAACGATTTTTGGTAGCATGAGACAACCGGGGGTCGCTAATGCAGCAGAACATAAATGATACCCGTGCAAAGCGACGTCTTGGAACTTAAAAGAGGGAACTGGCAATCATACAGATAACCTGAAAGAACGGAGCGCATTGTCAGATGTCCGCCTGGCCCTGATCACACGGTGCTGCTAACGATTCGTCACCAGCTGCCGATGTGGTGGTCCCCCCAGATCTGCCCGACATGCTGTGGAGTGTACCATTCCTGAGTATTTTGTCCATTCAGGCCTCGTCTCTATTTCAGTATTTCGACGTACTGCTTTCTATTTGTGGTAACGTGCGCAAATTGGTGCTGAACTAGCATGGGTGATTTACTGGGTGATATATTGATAAACGAAGTGAAGCTCTCACGAGATCAGAAGATCTGTAACACGGTCGACGCCGAAGAATTAAAATACAAAGCGAGAGGCGAGTGTATGCTGCATGAACATAAGTAAACGTTTTCTCACATCCATGACCCCACACTAGGCAAAAACATTCTTAAAAACCCTCTAAAAATTAACAAAAATACTGTCAAGAAGACTGCCAAGGTTGTTCACAGAGTAACCTCAGTAAGTGCTCGGGCTATTGTTGTCCGTGAGTTGGCGTCAGGCATTGGAAGGGAAGGGTCGATCCCTAGGTTACAAGAGTTTTGATCAGTCGAAGTGAGGGAGAATGAGTCGCTAGCGCACTGAGTCGACTTCCACCTGTATGCCAGTTATCTCGGCTGTTAGCAGGCCTCGCGCGTATCAGATGGTCCTGATGAGACAAATCACTACATGATCCGACATCTACCCATCGTATCAGATGGTCCTGATGAGACAGATCACTACATGATCCGACATCTACCCATCGTATCAGATGGTCCTGATGAGACAGATCACTACATGATCCGACATCTACCCATCTGCGTGCTGGACGTTCTCTTGGCCATGGAAATCGTCTTTGGGAACAAGGTGAATTTCCGAACACCTGGAGAAAAGCTGTTGCGATGCCCCTTTTAAAGCGAGGGAAGAGCGGCAAAAGTCTGCTTTACTACAGACCCATTTTCTCACATCTTCACTGCGCAAGGTGATGGAAAGGCTCGCCAGTGATCGCATTTCGTAGTCTTTTTAGAGAAACATGCCATCTTTACTGATTCTCAGTGCGGTTATAGGAAGCACCGTAGGGCACTGCACCATCTTCTTACCTTGGACACGTTCGTGCTGCTCTAAACAGCGTCGCCATGTGGGAGTTGTCTTCTTGAACATAGAGGGCGCTTACATCACAAGGCGACATGGTAAGCCCATCAATGCTTTTAAACACGGCATTCGCGGTAACATGGGCTGCTTTATGCAATAATTTTTGGCGGAGCGTTTTCGCGTCCCTGTTGGCCATCTGCTCTCTGATCCGTTCGCACAGCGGGGCGGCCTATCCAGGGTGGCGTTTTAACACGCGCGGTCAAATTGACCCCCCCCCCCCGAAGGTTTTCCCGGAATAGTTTCCGAACGGCGCGGCGCGGCCGCGTCACATTTTGCGTAGCGGTAGACAATGGAATGGCAGATCGTCTGACATCACAAATTTAGATTTACCGTGTAAGGTCGCTGACCTATGACAGATCAAAGTCAGGCCATGGTTTCAGCGAAGGCACGTTCTAGGAAATTGTTCAATCCGATCAAACAACGGAGTGTTAGACGGAGCGATACATCACTGAGATACTCTCTAAGGCAACACAACGATTGAATAAACAAATAGCATTGACCTAGGGTCAGGTATGAAGGTCAGACCAGGGTAAAAACCAAACTATTTTATTACTTTCGGGCTTGCTGTATGGGCTGGTTTCTGGTGCTCACTTCGAATAGATTGATAGCAGGTACCACATCATACACCTTCCATGAAACTCTGACAGGCCAGAATAGGTCACGGACCTAAAATGACCCAGGTCAACATTTTGTGTTTAGGAACATATTGCCTAGCGTAACCTTTGTCGCTTATCCAATAGTAAAACTCAGAGCAGTCTTATATCATTTTTGTAATCGCAACCTTTGAAAGGTAAAACAATGTCGCTGCACTTAACTGAGCGTGCGACATTTTGCTTAGAACAGTTGCCTAGGTTCTAGGGGCCCTTTGGAGACCAATCTGGAAGTTGACTTTGTTTGTCCTTATCTGTCCGAAGGTCATAACCTAGGAACCTCAAACCTCGACCTAAGTGAGTTCACGGACAGCTCAACACATCTTGTGAATTTGGCCTCTCTAGCTCTCTTAGCTCCCGAGATCTCGGGGGGGGGGGGTCAAATTAACCCCTCCGCCTGAGCAAAGGATATCCAACCGGCCACCCGGGCACGTGTTAAGAGGTCAAAAAGGTCACTGACCTTAATTGAGCGTGTAACATTTTTCTTAGAACAGTTGCCTAGGTTCTCGGTGCCCTTTGGAGACCAATCTGGAATTTGACCTTGTTCGACCTTATTTGACCCGAAGGTTATGACCTAGGAATCTTAAACTTTGGCTTAAGAGAGCTTACGTACAGGCCAAAACGCCCTGTGACTTCAAATTCAAAATTCAAATGAAACATTCAAAATTAAAAAAGTTGGGGGGTGAAATTGACCCCACCTCAACCGAGCGGAGGGCATCCAAATGGCCACCCGGGCGCGTGTTAAGTGTCTCGCTTTTGACGCTGATGATCAATGACATCGAATATGTATTGCCTCAGTTCACTGGTCGCTCGCTACTCGTCGATAATCTTGGAATCTGGAGCAGCTCTCCTCTAACCTCAGCGATAGAGCGTCCGTTGCATCTAGCCGTAACACGCTTGGAGAGATGGGCTTTGCCCAATGGTTTTCGTCTCTGTACGTCAAAAATAGTAGGCACTCACTTTTGTCGCCGTTGTGGTAGCTACCAGGATGAAGCGATTTGGCTGTATGGCGAAATGATCCCACCTGACCCCGTGGTCCGTTTCCTGGGCGTGCATTTTGATTGCCGCCTTACAAAGATCATGAAAAGACTTTGCGAGCCAGGTGTTTTAAAACCCTGCACCTCCCGAAGTGCATTGCGCGCACGTCATGTGGTGCGGACAGGAGAACGTTTTTTTCTCTTCCATCGTCCCCTCGTCAGATCCGTGCTCGACTATGCCTCTTTGTTTATGGCGAGGCTTGTGAGTCCGCAAAGCGCTCCTTGAAAACGCTGCATCACGCGGGTTTGTGCATCACGATCGGAGCATTCAGGACCTCTCCGGCGGCGAGCCTCCTTGTCGAGGCCACGAGACCCCTTTTCCACTAGGAGAAAGAGACTAAGGGTGAGATACACCTGTAAGTTGGTACAGGTCCCCGACCACCTATCATTTCAGTGGGTCTTTTTGCGCAGAACAATACGCGCGTTCCTGACTGGGAAGGCTCATCAGATCGCACCTTTCTGTATGAAGATATTCGTACTTTGAAAGGAATGTGGCATTCGCACGCGGCGTGTGATTCGTTGGGAAATTCTTCAGATCCCTCTTTGTACACTTTACCCACCAGCAGCAAATGTCTCACTTTCACAGCTCGGGAAGAAGTGGATGCGCCCGGACCAGCTCCGGCTGCGATTATTGGAGCCGATCGCATCTCACCCGGATCACGAGAAGACCTGCACGGATGGATTGAAAGTGGATGCCGGTGTTGGATACGCTGTTGTTCAGGGCCATATCATACGGGTTTTTGCTTTGCTTGGTCACGCATCGGTCTACACATCTGAACTATTAGCCATTCTTAAAGCGCAACGTTTCATTGAAGTTGGCAGTAACGATCAACACTTAGTTTTATTGGACTCTCTTAGTAGCCTTATGGCGCCACACAATTTTTATTCATCACGTTCCATCGCTTGGAAGATTTTAACTCTCCTTACTGCACTGTCCCGGTCCGGGAAGCGCGTGGAATTCTGCTGGATACCGAGCCACGTGGCATATCAGGTATGAAATAACTGATGCCAGGAGACGTGCCACGCACGCAACTAGCATCTCACTATGAGAGTCCATGTCAACGACCTACATGCAGTAGTAACTGCATTCATGTACAAGCAGTGGCAAGCCAGTTGGGATGTGTATGCTGCTAAAAAAACTAAGAGAGATAAAGCCCCGGTTGGGACTATGGGTATCCAGTTGTGGTAAGGTGAGGCGGGATGAAATGATACCATGCCGCTTGGGAATAGGACATACATAGACGACTCACCGATACCTCTTACGTGAGACAGACCAACCGCGATGCCCTCGCTGTGAGGAGCGTTACACCGTGCGATGTGTTGACAGATTGTGCTCACCTCGCTTTGGAACGCATACGCCATTTAGGACCAGGGTCCGTGCGCCACATGCCCTCTGGCAGCTTGGGAGATAGCTTGAGTTCGGCAAATAACGGCGGTATTTTTAATCTTCTTGAAGGCATGCAATTCCATGCCATATATCGAATGTGAACTTGTCTCCTTGTATTTTGCATGCATCTGTTAAGTAAAAGTAAGTTATGGGCGCCGTAAGACCATTATAGTTGACGCGCCCCAAAGCCCAAATCGCCAACATCATCATCATCATGTGAGCCATCGTGTTGTTAAAGGGAATGTTTCACAGTTGAAAATGTCGATCCGCAGCTCTGAAACAAGCATCAGATATGATGAAACAAGCTCATTCACAACTATCGGTAGGCTTCGGTAATATTGGTAAGTAAAAAAGACTGCTCTAGACAACACAATGTCTCTGTTTAGTTCATATGCTCCTCGATGCGTCATTAATTACGTCGTGGTACCTCGCACAGCATTGATTGAGAGCCAACTGACGGCCGTTATATCTGGAAATCTTGCTCATGAACGCCAGATGTGAACGACTAGACCATTTTGCTTTGCTCAGCCTTGATCGCCGCATGCCTTGTGGAATGGCAGGATTTAAATGACATGATTGTGGCGTCATGAATGCCAAGGTGACATTGAAACATTGCAAAATACTCTCCCCATTTCCGCGGGCGTGTAGCTCAGAACCTTGAGCGATTTAGGTATCAAGAAGGCAGAGTTTGGAACCGCACCAAAAGTTCTTTATGATTGCTATTTCGGCTCAAAACCCCGTACAAATGTGGAACACTCTCTTTTAGATGCACTCGGGTGGAAGTTACTTTTATTCCCTGAATTTTTTTGACAACAGTTACTTCCGTTTAGTGCAAGGTGGCGACGCTAAGCTTTGCATGGCTGTAACATATTGATGACCTATCTTTTGGTTTTAAACAATCAGATGTACCTTGTATGGTCGCTATCCTTTGGCAAGCCAGACTCAGGCTATGGCTTTAGGCGAAGACGATACCAAGGGAATGGTTTAATTTGATGCAGCAACGGAGTGTTAGACAAAGCCATACATCTGGAAACGGTTTCTATTCATTTTTTACTGGACAATCGAATTCAGTATTAGCACTTATTCCACCGGACTTTGATTAGGTATGATGATCAGACCAAAACCAAAAGTATTAGCACTTATTCCACCGAGCTTTGATTACTTATGATGGTCAGACCATGATCAAAACTAGCTTGCTTTTTTACTAGAGACCTTGCTATAGTGGTAGCTTTTGCGCTCATTTTTGGATTTCTTGATCACAGAGACACCAACAGGCGTGGGATTTTAACTAATTAGTACTCAGATGAGGGTATCTGGCCAAGATTAACCCCTTTTAACATTTTGTCAACACTGATGCAGTGATATTGACTTTAATGCTGCCATAATGCCCGACAAGGTGTGCATTGGTTTCACCCTTTCTTCGTTTCATGACTATATCCCTGAAACTTTCTCCGGTCCGTTTCGATGTGTTTTCCTTTATCTCTGATCCCATACGATGTTCGGGCATGAATCAAGAGACGGTTAGTCCTTCCGGCGTGTGTCTAGCAAGAGCGGGTAAAAGCGACGATGTGGGCGGTGTGCAGTGACCTGTTACAAAACCCGGGGACTGCACCTGACCCCGAGGTGTGCCAGCTGTGATCAATCGCATGTGTCGTTATTCCCAAAATATCGAAAATTTCTGACCATTCTGACTTCTTCTGACTCATTCAGAACTTCTGACTGCCCCTGGAGAAGAGTTTTCCGGGAAGCCCACAGATAGTATGGAGAAACTCACGGAAACAGGCCGTACCGAGATGTCTTGACGCAGTCTTATCGGTGTTGGCCCTGCTCTGGTCGGACTCCTTGGCCGTTGGTAGTGACCTTTAAGAATACGGCCGCTGGTGATTTATTCAGAGAGCTTTGACCATACTGCCCCACGACATGGCTGCAGCTGTCTCCAATGGAGAACACGTAGCAGACCATCGGATGACCCCTGTGATGGTGGATGGCGGCCCCACGGCATCAGCGGCCAGCGTGACTCCCCCGGTGGCCGCGGCATCAGCGGCCAGCGCGACTCCCCCGGTGGCCACGGCATCAGCGGGTACGGCGACTCCATCGGTGGCCGCGGCATCAGCGGCCAGCGCGACTCCCCCGGTGGCCGCGGCATCAGCGGGTACGGCGACTCCATCGGTGGCCGCGGCACCAGCGGACAGCGCGACTCCATCGGTGGCCGCGGCATCAGCGGCTACGGCGACTCCACCGGTGGCCGCGGCATTAGCGGCTACGGTGACGCCATTGATGGTCATGCCACTGCTGGGGTCCTCCTCGTCTGCCCCTGCAAAGCCAGCCGAAGAGAGGCTGGCTGGACCGTCGCCCGTCGTGGCAGGCTACGTTGCGTGACTCCGGCGCAAACACGGAGCCCGCCGCTCCCTTAGACGCTGGGGCTCCGTGCGCAAGCAGATGCTCCCAATAGACAGCCTGTTTGTGAACGGGGTCCTTCACATTTCCAGGCACATCAAGCGAGTAACTGCCCCTGGGGATCAACGGGATGATGCTGGTGCCTAAGGACATCTAGACCTTGAGCGTGTGGAAGCGGCAAAGCATGCCCGACACGCAAAGCGTGTGAGACTGCCCCAGCTCTCAAGGCCTAGGGTCTCGTCTCCGCCTGAGGGGGCGTCTTGACGTCCTAGACAACCCACCTGAGCCCCCTCCATCCAGGTGTGTGTTGAAAGCCCGTTTTCGAGCCCCGAACGATCGGCCACAAGTAACCGCGGTCCCGTGGGAAAACCTCACCTTCCCTTCTCCCGGGGGAACTGAATAAAGCACGACGAACACAAATCTTCCGCGGCGTCACTAAGTAGGTCGTGCTGTCCGGCCAAATGTGGCCCACCATGGCCGCTCTACCTAACGCGGGTGGGCAGCCCAAAGCACGGCGAAGCGGACGATCGCCAGATCAGAACCGGTGTTACACCGGTGTTACCAAACAGCTGTCTTCCCGGTTGTGAGCGGCGGCGCTCAGCGGCGAGCTGATCAGCCTGGGGACTGGAATCCATGAATGCGTTTTTAAATGTTCACCTATTCCTGCGAGTCCATGGCCGCTGCTTAACACGCCCTCGGATGGGGAGGGGTCAAATTGACCCTCCCGAAGGTTTTTCCAGAATGGTTTAGAACGGCGCGGCGTAGCCGCGCCAAATATGACATAGCTGTAGGCAATTGAATCGGAGATCGTTTGACATGACAATTTAGATGTACCTTGTAAGGTCGCTGACCTATGGCAGGTCAAAATTAGCTCATGGTTTCAACGAAGGCAATTTCTAGGGAATCGTTCAATCTGATACAACAGCGGAGTGTACGACGAAGCCATACATCTCTGAGATGCTTTTTTAGGCACCACAAATATTGAATGGGCAGGTTACGTTGACCTAAGGTCAGGTATGAAGGTCAGACCAAGGTCAAAACCAACCTGATTTATTACTCTAGGGCTTGCTGTATGGGATAGTTTGTGGTACTCACTTCAAATTTATTGACAGCAGGAACCGCATTATACATCTTCCATTGACCTCTTAGAGGTCAGAACGGGCTATTGATTTAACATGACCTGGGTCGACATGTTCTTTTAGGAACATACTGCCGAGCGTAATCTTTGTCGTTTATTCAAATGCAAACCTCAGAGCAGTCTTGTATGATTTTGGTCACCATCACCTTCAAAAGGTCAAACAGGGTCACTGACCTAAAATGGGCTAATAACCTTTTGTTTAGAAACAGTTGCCTAGGTTCTGGGGGCACTTTGGAGACCAGCCTGAAATTCGACCTTGTTAGACATTATTTGACCTGAAGATCTTGACCTACGAAGCCCAAACTTTAACCCAAGTGAGTTACCGTACAAGTCAAGACATCCTGCAAATTTGGTGTTTCTAGCTTTCTTGTTTCTCGAGATCTCAGGGGAGTCAAATTGACCCCCCCCCCCCCCCCCAGTCGAACAAAGGGTATCTAGCCGGGCACCCGGGCGCGTGTTAATGCGCGCTGATAAAAACAAACCACTTACGGTGAGCGTCCGGGTTTTAGAACAAACCTGAGGGATCATCAGCGACTTTTGTTTTTGGAGAATTCCTGCGGTGGCATGCCTGCGATAGCTAAAGGTCTCCCATGATACTCTGGCTGCTGTGAAATGTTATGACATGCACCGAATGGATCTTAGGTCGATCACACTAGCCTGAGGTCGAGAGGCCATATTAATGCACCACAGTATTCCCTACGAGGAGTACCGTTTGGTATGTCTGTTTCAATGGCTCACTTGCATATGGCCTGCTCTCCGATCCATCCGGCTGTGGCGGGGTGGGCTTAAGTCGAATTAGGCGCATGCCATTTGCTCTTGACTGGGATGGCCTGCTGCCGCACTAAAGGTCAGGTGACGTCAGAGGACAGGACGGACCGTGCCGAGCCTTGCGGCACGTCACACTCTCGTAACCAAGGTCAGCCGCTGACCTGGAATTTCACGATCGGATGGAAGGATCCGGGTGGGATCTGCGCCGACCAGACTGGACACGCCCCACTGCCGTGTACTGCGTTGAGGTAGAGCTAGGGTAAGGCGACAGCGTCACTTCGATAGCTGAGAAGGCGCACTCAACCCACTGGTGCGAAAACCAAAATCCCCATGTTGTCCACCGGATCACGTCGGACCCCGGTTCCGTGATGGTCAGATGACCGCAAACGGGCGATTCGGAGAAGGAGCAGGGTTTTTTAGACTTCTAATCGTTGCTCGGCTACAGAAAAAAACTCATCCGCTTTAGACGAGCCAGAGCGGAGACAAGGCGCACAATACGTGCAGGCAAGCTTGCTTACTGGAAAAGTATTTGGGTGCTATCAACAGCTTTATCGTACCTAGTAAAGTCTGGACCAGGGTGAAGACCATTGCTGGTAAATGTCCTTCAGTGCCTGTGCCAGCGCCGGGAGTGCCAGGATGTACAGTCACCGACACAACCGGGCGGCAAACGTGATAGGACAGACTGTAAGCGGTAGATGCCTGCTGGGCACTAATGACAACTGAACCTTCACACGTCGCAAGGAACAGAGCGAGCGGACAGCAGTCCGATTAAGAGGAACCAATACCCGTCCATATCACAGGCGTAAACATACTCACTGAGCTACTCTCGGCAATAGGGAAAGTCAAAAGCGTAGTATCCGGGCCCGGCCAAGTACGTGACGACATGTTAATCAGGCTGAGTGATAGCTCCTGATCATTCATACGTATTAAGCAATAATGACTTCCATAACACACAGAGAGAGCCTGTCGTGGTACCCGTCCTCAAAGTATGTAAGAATGGTTCCGACCCCACGCACCACTGTATTTTATTACTGACTTCGTCTCTCCGTCAGTGGATGGAGAGCATGTCTGACGCCCGTCTGATGCGGTCTGCTAAGAAAATGATTGCCTGTCAAATGTACAAGGTGGGCTCGGTGAAAATCGGAGAAGCATTGACCGCCTGCTAATTTTGAACGCTGATATAAGACTCCCTTTTAAGTGAAAAAAGCTTAAGTGCTGTGTTGGCTTTTGGTTGTTGGATTAGAGCCCTTTCGACGAGGCATGATCATTTTAGGGCCATGTGATGAAGGAAAATGGTTATCGATGGGACAGACGTGCATGCGCCTGGGGCCGACCGCCGAGCTTTAGCCCGCGCATGCGCGGGTACTCGGTCAGGGTCCCCCTTCCCACGGGGCTCTCGGCCCACTCTGGCTGACGCATGCAGCCTGCTACGAACAAGCGGGGTGTCGTGAGAACGCAGGATGAAGCAAGATTGAGGATAAAAGAGACGGATGCTGCTGGGTTTTACTTTAGTTTAGTTTATTTGGTTTGAGGCGTTTCGGCCCGTTCGGATCATTCCACGCCTTTAAAGGTTCCATTTAAACCCAAACTTAAATCTGAGTTTTGAAGAAAGAAAAAAACGCTACATCTTACCCTTGCACAATAATTGAAGCATTTCGGTACGTCTAAGAAAATTGAATAACAGGTCAAGAAGATGTGGATGGTCATTACCTAGGAGGACTTCTAACGATAATGCAACGTTTTGGTGACAACGGTGTGTTTCCAGTGTCTTCCGCTGGTGTTGAAATTTGCCACATTAAAGCAAAATATGCTTAACCCAAAGGGGACGATCACACTGATGACATAGGAGACGCGGTTGTTTTAGATATAAATGACCAAGTGTAAGCTTTGTGTGTCGATTCAAAGACGTGCTACTACTTTTTCTTCCAAACGGTCTGGGCGGTTTACCGACGGCCAAGGTGCAATTTTCGGTTTTCCAAAAGCTGTGTCCTGGTAGTTTCCGTCCATTGTCTTCGCCAAAATTGTTTTGATAAATTGTGGATGGCCGTTTTGATTAAAGTATTGTCAACAGGGACTGGTGTTAATGCGACAATAACGACAGTGTGAATACTTTGCGATCATACGATTTATTTTTTGTTGTACAAAAGATGTTGTGACGGTGGGTTTAGAATCAGTGAAAAGAAACATAGCTTTGCGAGGTGTCAGTTGCCAAGGGGCTACTACTAACTCAGGTGGCACAGAGGCCCGCGGAAGGACGTAATTTAAACTGTGACAAAAAACAACAGTGATACGTGATGTAATTGTAAGGCCCAAGCGACGCCCTGCTGGTCCTAAGTATGAGTGGTGAATTCGTGGCAATATATGTGTGGACGCAAATGTTGGGTGACTTGGATTTTGTCTTATCTATGTGACATGCCTTATAGTGTGCTCAGTACGTCAGAGGGCTAAAGGCATAATAAAGACGTATACTTCAAGTACCGAAATTGGTACCAATAAAATCTTCAACAGGCCAAGTGCCAGTGGGGTATCACAGAGAATGAGAGGGTCGACCAATTGGCTAAGGAAGCATTGGCGTCCCCTGACATAACACCAGTCTCTGCTGACAATACTTCAATAAAAACGGTTATCCACAATTTATCAGAAAAAGTTTGGCAACGACAATGGACGGAATCGCTTTAATTTTTTACTTGTAATTTAGCATTTAAAGTCGTATGTGTCGGTGAGACAAAACCATGTTTCGTGTACGGCAATGATGATTGGAGCTACTGCGGCAAAAAGTGCTTTCATTTCGGACCATTTTGAAACGAGACCGCGACAATTCCACTGTAAGATGAAAGGCATTTAATGATGAAGGGACCCGTTCCCACCGGGTGATGGGGATCACCCGAACGAAACAGACCGAGGCCGTCCCATCGCCGTCCTCACCGATGGACGGGACCGGCAGTCCTCATTCGGGCGTGTTTCGACAGGTATTTTGGTGGAGGGGAGGAGAGGTAACGTTCGTGTGGTGGCCAGAGGGACCGGGTCGCCGACTGTTCATAGCCGGCGGGCTAGAACGCCGGACGGCCTGATCCGCACGTGTATCACGCGCAGACGGCGGGCTGGAACGCTGGCCAACCTGGGGACGGGGGTGCACGGGCGCCTGGGCATCCGAGCGCCCAGCCAGGGGCGACTCAACGGCAATTTTCGTCTGGGTCTGTGTAGTTGACTCAGCTGAGACCGAGGGGCGGGGGGTTAGAAGCTTCAGGGGACACAGATGGGTAATGGAGTCTGTCTGTGTTCCACATGTGGCCATCGTGGCTTTTGCTACTTGTGCATATCTTTTGCTAGACTGCGACGACATTTTGGATTTAATAGTGCGCCGCGCCCCGGGGTACGACACACCGGTCTTCGCCTTCTCAGAACAAATTTCTGTTTCTTTTCTCCATGTGGGACACTGAGGAGAGTTGGCGGCGTGATCACCACTTCCACAGCTCGGGCATTTCTGGGGTGATGTGCATGCAGACCCCTGGTGAGGGGTCTCACTGCACTTCAAGCATCTGGCATCAGACACTGCAGTACTTGCTGCCGTGTTCGAATCGTTGACATTTGAAACTCCTGAGTGGATTTGGAATTAATACTCTTACTTTATAAAGAAGGTAACCAGCGGTGAGCGTCTCTGGAAGTCGGGTGGTAGCAAAAGTGATAATGAGCAGGCTGGTGTCGCGACGCTGACCATCTCTGAAGGTCGTCTGCCGTCGTACATGGCAAACTTGCTCGTCTCTGAGCTCCGCAAGGATCTTGTCCCCCGTCATGAAACGGAGCTCAAGCACGAAGATGGTGCTTTTACTGGTGTTTCTGGCATTTTGCAGGAAGACTTCTGCTTGTTTACCACAAAATTGAGTTGTTTTGAGTAGCGCCTTGGCTTGTGCGCGAGTGGTTGCTTTAATGATGAGTGATTCGTTTGCCGGTGCTTCAATTTTGAGTTCGCATGGACTGCAGATAGCCTTGATTTGTTTTGATGGCCAGAAAATGTTGACCTTCCGGAATGACACGCTCTTACCACAAGGCTGAACAACAACGTATGAGCCGGGAGGGTCCAGAATTGATTCAGGGGGCCGCTGAACGCTGGCTGCTGTCGAGCGAGGGTCAGCATCAGAGCGAGCAGGCACCGAGGTGGTCGAAGATAGGCGAGGGTCGGAACCGGGGGCGTTGGACGAAGACGGGTGCTGCACAGACACCGCGGTGGAAGTGCATGAACCAAAGGAATTGGCCTGGGGCACGCGAAGGTTATCAAGCGAAGTGGTAGCCAAAGCGGGGCTGGCGGCACTTCCGTCGTCTATATCCAGGGAATTATCGATGTCAGAGGCCGAGTTCGAGTCCGTGTTAGTCTCGTTCTTCTTACGCTTGCTTCGCTTCCCCATACTGGGGGAGCGAGAGGAGAAGAACACAAATTAAGCAAAAGGATGTGTTTGGAGCTAGTGCGAACGGAAAAGCACGGGAACGACGATGCGAAAAAGGATTCCTTGGCTGAGGGCCGCAAAAGGAGTAGACCACTTGCTAAGGTCTTGCCAGACGGGTATATGGCTACCGAATAGGCCAACGCGGGCCTTGTATACTGCTGTGTTTCCTTTTCCTTTTATTGGGTTTAAAGCGCTTCGGCCCGTTTGGACCATTTCACGCCTTGAACAAAGGGAAATGTAAACAAAAATTATCTACGCGCATTCATATTACGTGAAGCATGTCTGTACGTTTGAGAAAACTGAACAAAAAATTAAGCAAATGTGGATCATCATCACCTAAAATATTTCTTAAGCAGAATTCCAGGTTATGTTGGCGGCAATAGGTTTGCAGAATAGTCCGTCGCTGTTGGTATTCGACACATTGGAGAAGAATATGTTTGATTGTTAGAGGACAATCACATGGATAACAACGAGGACGAGACTGTTGCAAATATTAATGGCTGTGAGTGAGCTTTGTGTGGCCAAGTCAAAGACAAGTCAACACCTTCTCCAAATGGTCTGTGCGGTTTGCCGATGTCCAATGTGTAATGTCTGGTCTTATGTCATGAAGCTGGGTTCTGTTGTTTTCCGTCCACTGTCGCTGCCAAAGTTGTTTTGTCAAGGAGCGGATGGATGCTTTTATAGTGGCGTGGCCAATAGGAATGGGTGTAATATGAGGGTCCGTCAAAGCTTCCTTGGCCATTTGGTCGGCCCGCTCATTCGCTACAATGCCTATGGCCTGGAATCCACAAAAATTAATGTGTATGCCCTGTGTGTGTTAAGAATGATGCAAGTCTATGACACTGACAAGGAGGTGGTGAGTTAGATCGGGATCAATAAGAGACTATAAATCTGCTTTTGAAGCGACGCAAATCGCTACGATCCTGGTCCTATGGTTTTGACGTTCTGTGTGTTGTAAGGAAATAAATATGGCGGACAGCTCCGCAAGATAAGCAGCTGTGCCAACCGGTAATCTACATTTTTGAGAATAATGCGTGTGGCATAGTGCTGCGCATCCGGCACGGTTTCCGGTCCAGGAACCGTCGGTATAAATAAAGTGACAATTTGCGTATTTTGCAACCATGCGGTTGAACTTCTGTTGTGCATGAGTTGCTGCCAAAGAGCTTTTTAGATTTTTGAAAAGAAACAAAATTTTTCGTGGTGTCAACTGCCAGGGAACTTCACTAAATCTGGAGGCACGGACACATGAAGTACTACGTAATTTATGCTTTGGCAAAAGACGGTTAAACGAGACGCGATCGTAAGGCCCGAGCGGCGTTCTGCCGGTCCTATGTATGTGTGATGAATTCGGGGCGATGTGTATATAGATGCAAATGTTACATGGGTGGGACTTTGTCGGATCTTCGTGATGTACCTTAAGGTGTTTTCAATGCGTCGGAGGGCTAGAGGCATAATGCATGCATCTACCTCGAGTACAGAAATTGGAGATGTCCTCAGTGCTCCCTGTGCGAGCCGCAAAAACATATTTTGAATGACGGTTAAGGTTTTAAGGCTATTTTGACTACCACCTGCATACACAATGGAGTCATATGCGATGATTGGAAGAACCAAGGATTTATATAACAACAATGACGTATGCCGGTCAACCCCGTATCTTGATCCTGAAATGCATCTGAACAAAGTTAAACGTCTCATGCATTTGGTGCGGACATGTTCGACGTGTTTGTGCATCGATAATCTCGGGTCAAGAATGATACCTAGAAATTTGAATGAGGAAACAAAAGGAGTATCGTGACCGCCGAGATTAAGAGAATATGCGGTGCAACTCGTCACCTTTCATTGAAAAGTACAACGGCCGATTTTTTAGAAGAAAACTGGAGACCATAACGTCTTGACCATTGTGAAATTTTGTCTAATACATGTTGGAGGCGTGGTAGTTAGTCATCGTGTTCTGTGTCTGAACACCAGATTGCGCTGTCATCAGCAAATAGTAAGGAGGAAATGCCAGGAGGAAGCTCATCAAAACTCTCTCGCTGGAGTCCGTTTTCTAGGAAATAAACATCGGAAACAGCCGATCAGCATCTTGCACGAAACGGCCGTATCCCCGAGAGGAATCCCAGGAGGTAATACGCCAAATTTCCCTTAAATCCCAACTTATAAAGTTTGAAAATCAGTGTCGGTTTGAATATCATATCGTAGGCGCGAGTAATATCTAGGAATACAGCTGTGACTTGGCGTTTTTGACGGAATGCGCGACGAATGTCCGTTTGTAGGCGTATGATATGGTCACAGGTGGTACGGTTACGTCTAAATCCACATTGTTGGTCCCATATCAGTTTATCATGATCTATTAACCAGGCAAGGCACTTTCCAACCATGCGTTCCATGAGTTTTCCAGGGCAACTAGTGAGTGCAATGGAACGATAGTTGGCTGGGTCGTGAGTGTTCTTGCCTGGTTTTGGAAGTGGGATGATTAAGGTGTCCTTCCATGTGTACGGAAAAGCACGGGAAGACGACAGGCCGTTGAAAATATTCAAAATAAGCTGAAGCATGTTGCCGGAGAAATGACGAAAGAAAAAATGGTGTAAGTCATCCTGACCTACTGAAGTATTACCAGTGGATTTAATTGTATTGCGAAGCTCTAGCAAGGCAAATGTTACATTGTAGGTTTTTGTATTATCAGAAAAGAAACATGTCGGAGGCAGATGAAAGCTGAGCCTTGCATGATCGATGAATCCTGGTTTGTAATCACCTGATGAACAACAGTGAGCTATACTGTAGGCAAGAGTGTTCATGATCTGCGGTGGTGAGGTGATTAGAGCGTTGTCGACTCTGAGAACTGGGAACAAAAATGAAGGCTTTTGCCCGATAGTGAACGAACTAATCCCCAATTTTTTCTTAACGGAGTGGCTAATGTAAAATGTCGTAAAAAAGTTAGCCAAGAGTAACGTTTTGCAGCTCTTATGGTTTTCCCGGTTTGTGCACGTTCAGGATTGCGGGCAATTAAATGAGAAATGTCGTGATTGCGCTGAAAACTGCGAAAGGCACGTTTACGTCTCGCAATGGCTTTTTAAACTCCATCTGTCCACCACGGCACAGGGCGGCGTCGTGGCGCGGATTTTGCCGGTGGAATTGTCGCGGTCGCTCCAGAATGAAGAATATGTATGATAAGATCAACTCCCTGCTCTGGTGAATGACAGCAATCCTTGTTGGCAAAAGAAAATTCTTGAAATTTGGTCCAATCTGTCCTCCGCAAATTTCAACGGGGTATATTTCGAGGCACTGTACTAGCAGCAGTATCAAAAGTGGTCTAAATTTTAATTGGGAAATGGTCACTGTCGTGGACATCTCCCTCAACAACCCAGTCAAAGGAAGTTTCTATTGAGGGTGAGTACGACAAGTCAATGGCTGTTTCCGTTCCAGTGGATAGCTGGTGATAACTATTATTGCCTTTGTTTAGCAGTACTAGGTTGTGTGCATCAATCAAATCTTCAACCAAATGTCCTCGGCGATCAACCGCTTGGGTGCCGTTACTCCAAGCTGGACTGTGACCGTTGAGACCGCCGAGGATGAGAAAAGGATTTTGAAATTGAGCAACAAGTTGGCCAAACTGCCGTAAGAGCTCCGTGTTGTTATAATCTGGTGTAATGTATATTGAGCATATATCGATGGTACGACCATGCAGCCGAACTGAACATGCAACAGCCTGAAGAGGTGTGTTAAGAGTGAATGATTTATGTCTTAATTCTTGACTCATGTACAGTGCCACCCCACCCTGGCGACGCTCACCGTCCGTGGTGTCACAGCGATACAACGACTAATTTGGCATTTTAAAGTTATATGTGTCGGTGGGACGAAGCCGTGTTTCCTGTACGGCAACGATGATTGGAGCTAAGACGAGAAAAAGTACTTTTATTTCAGACCATTTTAAAATGAGACCGCGACAATTCCAGTGTAAGATGAAGGAGATTTAATGATGAAGAAACCAATCCCCACCGGTTGATGGGAATCGGCCGAACGAGACAGACCGAGGTCGTCCCATCGCCACCCTCACTGGTGGACGGGACCGGCGGTCTTCGTTCGGGCGTGTTTCGACAGGTATTTTGGTGGAGGGGAGGAGAGGTAACGTTCGAGTGGTGGCCAGAGGGACCGGGCCACCGACTGTTCATAGCCGGCGGGCTGGAACGCTGGCCAACCTGGGGACGGGGGTGCACGGGCGCCTGCGCATCCGAGCGCCCAGCCAGGGGCGACTCAACGGCAATTTTCGTCTGGGTCTGTGTAGTTGACTCAGCTGAGACAGAGGAGCGAGGGGTAAGGAGCTTCACGGGACGCAGCTAGATAATGTAGTCTGTTTGTGTTCCACATGTGACCATTGTGACTTTGCTTCCTGTGCATATGCCTTGCTGGACTTTCATGATATCTTGGACTCAACAGCGCGCCGTGCCTCGGGATACGACACACCTGTCTTGGCCTTTTCAGAACAATTTTTTCTTCTCCAAGTTGGACACTGAGAAGAGTTGGCGGCAAGATCAGCACTCCCACCGCTCAAACATTTCTGAGGTGATGTACAGGCACACCTCTCGTGAGGGGTCTCGCCACACTTGAGACATCTGGCGTTTTGTTTGCAAAACTTGCTGCCGCGTCCAAACCGCTGGCATTTCAAACACCTGAGTGGATTTAGTGTGGACACTGTAACTTCATAACGGAGGTCACCAGCTGCGAGCGTTTTGGGAAGTCGGGTGTTAGAAAAAGTGAGAACAAGCAGGCTGGTGTTGTGACGCTGGCCATCTCTGAAGGTCGTCAGACGTCGGATGTGACAAACATTTTCGCCCCCGAGCTCCGCCAGGATCTCCTCCTCCGTCATGAAACGGAGATCAGGCGCGATTGGTAGTGTTTCGGGCGTGGTGGATAGACACTTTGACATGCTTGCTACAGAATTCCGTTGTTTTGAGAATAGCCCTGCTCCGTGCGCGAGTGGTTGTTTTGATAACGAGTGATCCGTTTGTCGGTGCTTCATTTTTCAGGTCGCATGGCCGCAGATAGTCTGAAGCGAGGGTCGGAACCGGGGGCGTTGGACGGAAACGTCTGCTGTCCAGCCAACGCGGTGGAAGTGTGCGTACCAACGGTCATGTCCTGGGGCGCGCAAGAATCATCAAGCGATGCTGCGGCCAAAGCGGGGCCGGCAGCACTTCCGTCGTCTGTATCCAAGAGCGTATCAATGTCGGAAGCCGGGTTCGAATCTGTGTCGGTGTCATCCTTCTTGCGATTTCCGCGCTTCCCCATAGTGGGTCGGCGGGAAGAGAGTAACTAAACTCAAGTGAAAGATACGAGTTTTGGACCAAGAGCAAAACAAACAACGAAAACGACGATGAGAAAAAAGAACTCACTGGCAGAAACCGCAACAGGAGCAATCGCTTCTATCAGGAATGGTATTGCCAATCGGACACAGTCGGCGACTGGGTCGTTGTTCCTTAATGTGTGTACTGCTGTGTTTGTTTTTATTATTAGAGCTCTTTTGACCTGAAATGATCATTTCAGGGCTATGGGATGAAGTAAAATGGTTAACGATGGGACAGACGTGCATGCGCCTGGGGGGCCAACCGCCGAGCTTTAACCCGCTGATGCGCGAGTACCCGGTCGGGGTCCCCCTTCCCACGGGGCTCTCGGCCCACTCGTGGCTGACGCATGCGGCCCGCCCCGGACAAGCGGGGTGTCGCGAGGATGCAGGATGAAGCGAGATAGGAAATAAGAGGGACGGATGGGATGTATACTGCTGTGTTTGTTTGTTTGTTTTTTTATTAGAGCCCTTTCGACCAGAAATGACCATTTCAGGGCTATGGGATGAAGGAAAACGGTGGAGCAGACCCGCATGCGCCTGGGGGACAACTGCCGGGGCTTAACCCGCGCATGCGCGCTGGGTACCCGGTCGGGGTCCCCCTTCCCACGGGGCTCTCGGCCCACTCGTGGCCGACGTATGCAGCCCGCCCCGGACAAGCGGGGTGTCGCGAGGATGCAGGACGAAGCGAGATAGGAAATAAGAGGGACGGATGTGGCTGCTGTGTTTTTCGACATTGAGTATACCTATGATGCCTATGATGCAATGGCATTTGTCCATGATTTTTCAATGAGGCTGGCCGGGTTATACGGGCAGTTAATTGCCAAACTTTTGCAGCGAAGATTTTGTCGTGTTCGAGTCTACGGAGCTTTGTCTGAGCGCTTTAAACTGGTGAATGGTGCGCCTCAGGGGTGTCCCCAGTGTATCCCTGTTGGCTTGCACAGCGAGTGAGACATCTGCCTGCCGGTTCCGGCACCACTAGTGGAGCAGACGGGCGCAGCCTTCTCAGGCTGAAGGAAGGCCTCGTGCGTTCTGTTATTGAGTACGCACGCACAACCTATAACAACGCCCTCACATCCGCCAAGAACCAGTCCTCTGTCAGGTGTCTGTGTCTTACGTCTGTTTCGGCGTCCGTATAGTAAACGGGGTGTACCGGACAACTCGCTCCACCAGTCTGATCGTAGAAGTCAACGAGCCACCACTGGACCTAAGACGTAGTAAACCAGCGCTGACCGGTGCGGTCAAAGTAGCGCAGTTTCCCGACTCACCCTGCGCATGGATCGGTGTTCTCACTCTGACCCATCCACTTCTTTCTGGCAGTGTGCGAAAGCTCTTCGAAGCCGAGAGGTCTGCGCATTAGTGCCCTGAAATATATTTTCATTTGGTTGGAGGGGTGATGCAACTATGAACAAGAAGGTGGAAAAATTGCATCACTACGGACATGGCTAGCACCACAAGAATGGGATGGAGCATAAAATGTTTGACTGCTTAGTGAGTGTCCTCAAGTGCTTCCTCTTCTTCAGGCCCAATTTAGCGCCTTGCTGCTGGTCTGATATCTTGCTGAAGTGCAAGTATTATCCTATTTTCATATATTTCCACGTATATTTATTATCCTAACTCCAGACCCCCTCACTGTCCACTGAAGACCATAAGTTTGCAGTGGCCGTTTTCATGATGGATTAATGCACCGAAAGCTTTCTAAACAGTTTTTTAAATGTCTGTGTGAGGTTTTGGTATTCTTTTCACATTTTGACAAGGCAAGTATTGTTTTCATGCAATTCCATTCACATACGAAAGATAACCTTCATGCATCCAACTAAGAATGAATTTTATTTTATGTCTAACGGTACCCTTTGTACACATTTTTCAGTCCATGACGTTAATTCTAGAAAAAGTACTAGATCTGGTAATCACCAACGTGCATCAGTCGAGGGTACTGGACGCTGTCCGCCCTATTATTCTCTACATCGGTGTTGTATGGCGCTAGTTTCTTGTCGTGAACGCGATGCAAAGAAAGTTGCGTACGTCCCCACAACAAACTTTGCACAACTGGTTGAAATCCTTTCTGCTGTGATATGAAAATCCTTCAAGTATTTGCATCCTGCGCTGATTTTAGTGTGATTTGCAAACGTTCAGCATCATTGTTGGCGTAACTCCAGGCATGTGTGGCTGCATTTGTGCACAAAGGCGTTTCATTTTTATCTCATCTTACTTGGGAATGGAGAAGGGTGAAATGGGTAATATTGCAATGTTGCAGAAACCGCCTGACTTTACAGCTTGCGTACAAATGAACAGTAAATTGCACACAAAACATGTTTAATTGCATTTTTGTTGCTAAAAACTCCTCGAAGCTGCGATTGGCGGTTGCAACGATATTATGCTCTGAAAAGTGTGGTTGCCCTGCAGGGCCAGGCCGCTCAACTTGCAATGTTTCGCACGGTTCAGCTACGACTAGGTCGGCGTGCTGCGTTACTGGTAGAGCGTACGAGTCGTTAACGCACGATATCATGCTTCAGGAACCTGAATAAGGAAATGTATGCGTGATACGACATACCATCGGCCGCGGCATTGCACGGACCATCGTTTTTGCGAGAGGCTGATCGTCATTTTTTACGCATAGACAAATGCCGTCATGAACATGACTGTTGCAACACCCTAAGCGCATTAGGGGTGGGGTTGAAATAGGTCTTATGGTATGTTTTTCACTGATGCTTAAGCTTTAAGCCTGCTAGTAAGTTGCAAAGACTGTTGTGGGCAAGACATGCCCACACATTTCCGAGCTTCTTCAGCGCTCCAGTCACTGCCAACGAACCATATTACCGTGTATTAAAACTCATTTCACTGTTGTTCCCGAGCACTGATAACAAATGTGGTGCGCCACAGCCCCGAACAGCCATCGTCTGGCGAAACACGCCTCAGCCCCTAGTCCCATAAGTCTCTCCTCACAGCAATGGGGCGGCTCAAAAGTCAGTTTACTTGCCCCTGGCAGCACATGCCAACAATGCCCAACACCCCTCAAAATAACAAAATGCCATCATCTTAAGCAAAACAACGGAGCAATTAATGCTATGTAATTAGAACATGTACCGTGCGGTGAGTCACAATAACCCGTAAATGCGTATGACACATAAAACAATGGTTAGACGTTGAAACATACGGAGCCTACCCTGTAACTAAATGTTTTCCGACAGAAGGGTAGCCCGACAGGCAGCTGTTTGGTCCTGACTAACCCCACTTGGTGGCTATACATTGGCAACCATTGAAAGTCAACTGGCAGGGTATACTGACTCGACGTCATGTCATTGTATAACCAACGCCTTCAAGGTGCGCTGTGAGCTCATAATGGTCCCGATGGTTTCATGGCTCAACTGTGACGACGGTGACGTCACCAGTGAGACACCACTACACCCGCTGACGCGTAGCATTCTGCAGCGCATTGCCAGCCATGACGTGCGCTCTCAGAGCTGGCTGGCAGACAGCCGGTGGGACGGACTGCAGCCGTCCGGTGGCGCTTGAGGGAGCGCCTGGGGGGGCGCCCTGGGGTCCATCGGGACCCCGCGCCGCGACGTCGACACCGCCGGGGGCCCGTGGGGCACGGCCGACCCGCTCGACGAGGCGACACGGAGCGGCACGAGGCCGGGCGGCGCCCGTCGCCGCTGGCTTGCTGTGGCAAGGCGGGTCGGCGGCCGGTGCGGCGGCGCCGCCACCGACCGGAGCGGGGCGGCGTGGCGCGCCACCGGCTGCAGCAGCCGACTGCGCCGCGGCCACGCCCGGACCCCGCGCCTGCCACGCGGTGCCCGGTCTCCGACCGAGGAGCGACGAGCCGGTGACGGTGCGCGTTGGCAGCGGCAGGCTGTGCTCTACCGGCGGAGAGGCGTGGCAGAACGTCAAGCCTCTCACCGTCGGCGGTGCGACGGCATTGTGCACCACGACACCAGCGCCGCCCACGGCGCCGGGGTAGCCCAGGGCCGTCACGCCATTCATCCGGGCGCCGTAGTAGAGTGGCGTCAGCCCATTCGCCATTGATTGGTCGGGATAGGTGTATGCCGGCGGGCAAGCTGTAGGTGATTGGCTGACGACGCCCTGCGAATGCAAACCGTTGGTTGACGATTGAACTGTGCTAGAGTGCAATTTCAAGCCGTCCACTGCCGGCTGAGTGACGAAGCCCTGTGACGTTACGGTACCTGTCGCCGGATGGCCCCCCAAATCGCGTGATACAACGCCCTCCGCAGCCGACTGGCTGACGAAGCCAGGCGACTTGGAACTGGTCGCTGCTGATTGGTCGGGGGGGCCGCGCGACACCGGGCCCTCAGCCGCCGAGCTCGGCTGCCGTCGGGCCGGCGGCGCGTCGCTCTCGACGCGGGCCGGCGCCGGCAGTGCGCCGCGCCGCCGCCAGCTGGGCTCGGTCTGCGTGACGGCGTCGCAGCTGGCGGCGGCCGAGACGCGGAGAGGCACGCCACCCAGCTCCGTGGCCGGCCGGCGGCGCGGCGAGGAGACGCGCACCGACGGCGGCGTCGGCGGAGGGGTCCGCTTCGGAGGCGGCGGTGCTGGCCGGTGGTGCTGATCGGGTATATGTTGCGGGCACGGCGGCGGGAAATCACGTGGGGGCTGGCGTTCGTGGTGGTGCTGGTGCCAATACAGCAGTTGCGGTTCCGAGCTTCGCTGCGGCTGCTGCTGGCTTCCGGTCCATTGCTGTGGTCCCTGGTTCTGTCGAGGCTGTCCCTGCTGCCGTTTTTTGTGTTGCTTTTGCTGTCTTGTTATCTGAGACGGTTTGTCTTGACTCTCCTGTCGTGGCAGCTGTGGGGGCTCCAGGAGCAGCAACTGCGGCGAATGGGTGGGATAATGCTGTTGCTGTTGCCATTGATCTGGAATGTTGTACGGAGTGGTGTATTCGAGGGGTACATTTTGACCCTGGTACAAAACTTGATCCTGCTCAACTTGCTGTGGTGCACCATCTTGTTCCTGTGAATGTTCACGTGGACTATGGTAGCAATTTCTGCTGCGCACTGGGAGATGGGTTTGGGTGAACGGCGGCTGGTACTGCTGATGCTGGTGCAGGTTTTGGACCGGGCATTCAAGCGGTTGTTCATACTGATGCGAACTGTGCTCCAAATTCTGAGCTGACTCGATTTGTTGGATGCCACATTGAGACGCTTCCTCGTGCCTGTTTTCTTGCGGTTCCTTATGTTCATTGCTTTGATGTTGCCGTAGCTGCTGCAGCCGGTGAAACGCCTGGCATTCTTGTTGTTTTGGACGTGGAAACTGTTCCGTTGCACGCATTTGCTGCCGTGGATTACCTTCCGATTGGGGGCCCTGGTTTTGTGACGGTCCCTGATGGTCATGATCCATTGGCTCACAGTGTTCGTGCTGCTGCTGCTGTCCTTTGTCTTGCCCTTCCCTCTCCTCCTGTTGTCCATCCCGTTCTGCATCTCCCTCCTCCTGCTGTCTTTCGGCCAGCTGTGCCGGTCCAGCTGCCGCCGTCGGCTGTGCCGGTCCAGCCGCCGCCGTCGGCCTTCCCGTCCGGGCCGCCGCCGCCGGCTGCTGTGCCTGCCGCTGCAGCTGCTGGATGTACTCGAACAGCTGGCTAAGGGTGAGCAGCTGCGCGTCGCCGCTTGCCGCGCCGCGCCGCGGCCGCTGCGCCAGTCGCGGACACCGGTGCTCTAGCAGCTCCGCCGAGCCGCTGTATGCCACCTGACACAGTCGGCAGCGCAGCTCGGTCGCCGCCCGGGCCGTCTTCGCCGCCTCCGCCGCCGCCGCCGCCGCTGTCAGCCCACTCTCGGCGTCCGGGGGGACATCCTCACCCTCGTCCTCCGACAGCTCGCACCCGTGCACCCGGGCGTGCCGCTGCAGGTTGCCGCTGTGCTCGAACGTGCGCTCGCATTTCTGGCACTTGTACGGCCGCACCTTGGTGTGGATGCGCCGGTGCACCACCAGGTTGGCGTAAGCGGCGAACCGCTTGCCACAGTGCTCGCACGGGTATGGCTTCTCGCCGGTGTGTGTGCGGATGTGGATCTTGAGCACCTTGCTCGAGGTGAACGCCTTGTCACAGTGCGAGCACTTGAACGGCCGCTGGCCCGTGTGCGAGCGAACATGGATCACCATCTGTCCATGCTGTGAAAACGTGCGGCCACAGTGGCTGCACGTGTACGGCCGCTCATGCGTGTGCGTGCGCTCGTGTACCACCATGTTGCTGCGGCTGCTGAAGTACTTGCCGCAGTAGCCGCAGTGGTAGCCACCATTTGGGTTGGAGGCGATTCTGGAGCAGGGGCGGGCGGCTGATTTGGAGGCAGTCCCGGCGCGCCGTGCGCCGGCCCGCCCGCGGCCTCCGACGTTATCGGGCTCGTCGGGCGACGGCCCCTCGGGTGGCGAGTCGGGAGAACTCATCGAAGGCAGCCGCCCGCTGCCGATCATCACGTTCACCGCCAGTGGCTGCAGCAGACGGGAGCAGTGGCACACCGACAGACAAATGCACGAGACAGGCGGACCTAACGGACAGATGGACACAACGGACAGACGGACGTAACGGACAGACGCACGGACGGCGGACGGGCGGACAGACGGGCGGGCGTGCTCAAAAGATTTCTGCCAGGGCGCGACTCTTCGGTGGAGGGCTCCCAACAGTGGTACTCACTGGGGCGTCCAAGTACAGACTACAGCAGCAGCTACAGACTGCCATCACGATGGAGGGTGCAGGTTGGATGAGTTTACTAGTTTTATACAAACATTTTCGACTTGGAGATCCGGCCCGATCTTCACACATTTCACGAGGTCATGTATTTGTGTGCATGGGTGTAACCATGCCTCTGGGTGGTCAAATTTTGGGTTGGGACCCATATCAAAATATGGGGAAAACCTGAACTGCAAAGAAAATTAAGAACGGAAAAATTGCGAACGATATTAGCATAGACACAGGGAAGAATCGACGCCCACCACCTCGCACGTGTGATAGCACACAAACACCAGACTCCACGGATCAGGGGTGTATGTTTCCAAACCGGTGTCTCATCTCGGCAACCCGATCTCCTTCTCTCTCTAAAAAATCACATATCTCTTATACAGCCCACTGGTGCCTGAATCAGAAAACTAGAGACATAACACTGACCCAGGTACGCCGCCAGTTTATGGTCGCCAGAACTTACTGAAAACGCTTGCATCTGTCACAATGCGGTCACCAAAACATGTCGTTGTCATGGTCAAATCTGGTCAAGCTGACATGAAGCATTGTCGACCTCCCCCCCTCCCCCCCGCTAGTTGAATTGATTACTGTTGCTGCATTTCGATCCATCTGTCCGTGACGGAACTGTTTTGAGACTCTTGAGGCATTCACCGTTTGCCCCTGACTGGAATGACCAGCGGTCGGTGACAGTGGCCCCTCTTAACAGAGGTGAAAAACTTTTGATTTACTGGATATGATCGGTGACAAAAACTGATACTTTTGTGAACCAGTTGGTGGCAAACTTGCAAAAATGAAAACAAATTTAAATAGATAAGACCACATGACAACCAATTTCACATCTCGTCAAAACTCGGAACTTAGTATTGGCCTATACTCGCTAACTCTTTCAGCGTGAGTACATATCGAACCGTTGACGTTTCGCTGTAGGAGCAGGTTAAGCCATAAAATGTTGCCAAAACACAAAAGCTTTAATCAGGATAGTTTTTAGCAGGTGCCAGACACATACTACAAACTGTACTACATCAGTGATGACGTCACAGACAAGTGGTGACACAGTAGTGCTTTTCCAATGCCCCTCAGGTCAGCGCTCTCCACTGATTTTTCAGCCGAGATTCACTTTACATACTTAACAGTATGAAATACGAAATAAGTAGGCTTAATACTAGTTGTAAGATTAGTGGCTGGCCGCGGCATCTTGCGACGAATGTGGTCAGTTTGCCACGCAGCGTTTTAACACGTCGTGCCATTGGAGACAGATTAGGTAGATTGATATACCTATAGGTATATATATATATATATATATATATATATATATATATATATATATATATATATATAGGTATAAAGGACAAACATATTGGAAACAGATAGGCAGAAAGGACGTGGTTAATCGTCGGTTTTTGGTAACAGCGTTAAAAGGGCCTGCCCATCTATGATTGTTGTTTGTGGAAGCCGAGCTTTAGCTTCAGAGATGAACGGAGTACGTTTGGGTGACACATGTCAAGGATTTATCCGGGGCTTCATGCTACTGAGAGAAACAGCGGCTTTGAGGTAAGAGGTCGAGCATCGCTGGTGTATGTCTCTCACATTCCCCGTTGCATCTCATGCTTAGCGCAATGATCTGTGGACAGGCATGAAATAAAACGTTTTTACTTTTCATCGTATTGTATAAGAAGCTAGGTGAAGGTACTAATTGTTGATGGCAGCAGTGTATGTGTTTTGGTCTAAATCATTGGGGTCATGTCAGGAAGTGCGAGTTCTGCGCCAGCCATGATTATGCCAAGATAAGGAAGCTTGCCAACGCCTTCAGCTGACCGTGCAATGACGCCATGAAAACAAAAGGGATTTTATTTCAGATGCTCATAGAACCATGTTATTGCTAAATGTAGGGTCACAGGGATACGGTTTTGCAAGATACGTAGGGGTGAGGGATGGGAGGGGAAGAGGGAGAATGCTAGAAAAAGATGGTTGAGCCGACCTCCGAAATGCGCTGAAAAAGCTTCCTCCCCAGATGTGACGCAATTTTTCGCAGCTGGCAGCAGGAGTGCAGTTTCTCAAAAGCAGTTTTTGAGGGCTGAACTCCTAATCTATGATAACTGAAAAATAAGGGATAAAATAATAAATGAAGCAGCAAACTGCATCTCTGGTTAGGAGGCACAATTTCGCTTTGCTACTCCAACTGGATGATAAACTAAATGCATCAGGCTGGCCATGTCAAGCATGCCTTTATCTGACAATTCTGTCAGGTTAGTCTCAACCTTCATTCAGTGTTCGATGGCCAGCAAATGAAACTTTGGTGCAACTGAACTCCCGAAACGGAAAGGTTTGATAGTTATGCCGCATTGCATTTAGTTTATCTTTGCTTTTTGTGTTTTTTTGCATTTAAAGATATATTGCAACGGTTCCAGAAAGATTTGACCCCATGTGACAATTCAGACGGTTCCAAATTTAGTCGACAATAGAAAACAACGCCTTTTCGCCTCTGGCGCTTAACGTGAAATGATATCCGAGGGTAATACGGATTGCGCTTAACATTACGGCACACTAACCCAGGGATGGAATAAAGGTATTACTTTTGCCGACGAAATTCGGAACGGCCTAAATTGTCACCTTGAGCCAAATCTGTCAGCAACTGTCGCAACATAGCTATAAGCTATACTGCAACACACACACACACACACACACACACACACACACACACACACACACACACACACACACACACACACACACACACACACACACACACACACACACACACACACACACACACACACACACACACACACACACACACACACACACACACACACACACACACAGACACACACACACACACGCACACATACACACACACACAACACACACACACATACACATACACACATACACACACACAGCATATATATATATATATATATATATATATATATATATATATATATATATATGTGTGTGTGTGTGTGTGTGTGTATGTAATCGATAAAAGAAAAACAATTGCGATAAACTAAACCATGCCATAAACTTAACTTTGAGGTAAACTAAACTACGCGATAGACTAAACTATGCGACAAAATAACCATGCGATAAACGTGACTATGTGTTAAAGCACAAGCAACAACATAAACTAAGCGCAATGTGTCATAAACATCATAAATATTTCGTTTCAGAAGTTTCATTTGAATTAAGGTATCACTTGCTGGCCATGCCAAAAGTCCCGGTGGTTAGGACACAGGTCGTAGCGCATGAGTGGACGGCGCAGCGGGCTTATGGCCGGTAAACACGTCGGTCCGGTTCAAATCTAAGACGTTGTTAGTGCGGAGAAACGCGAGAACTTGTTTAGCTAGCGGCCGTATCACAACTACAAATGGCACGTAACAAACGCAGGCATTACCTCACGGGGTACAGGGGCACTGGCAGTGTTGGAGGAGAAGGCTTTGCAGGGCTTAATTCATCGATAGCAAACACCCTCCAACGTGTTTCTAGAACTTATACTCTTTCGTTCATGTTGTGCAAAGTACGCTGATGTAACCAAACCATAACGCATTGAGGAACATATTCACAAAACAGAAAATTTTGCTGTCTAAAGACGCATTGAGGAGCATATTCACAAAACGGTTGATTTTGCTGTCTAGACCAGTCTTTTCTGCTTAAAAAGCTTACCAATAATTATAAGTGAGCTTCTTGCATCATATCTGATGCTTGCTTTAATATGTTCAAGTGAGAAACATTCCCTTTAAGTTGAAAATTGCTATGTTGTTTCATATCACAATTATGGCCTATGCCTATAACTGCAGTGTCTCAAATTCAGTTGTATAGTTTTCCATAATGTACAAAATTCAGATCTCTAGCAGCTACAGTCTGCGCTTAGAAAACGTGTATTCCTCTAATCCAGAACCACCGACCACAAAAATCCAGCGCTGGATAACCTATGTCCTGGCCTGGGTCACGTGGATGGCTGGTCAATGTCCGCGTAACAAGTAAGGCATAGCGAGATTGGTTGGTTATTTCAGATTTCGGGCGCTGCGGTATTTTTGTTACACGGCGACCTGATTTAAGTTTTTGATTTCAGCGCCGCTTATGGACCAAGATCGCGACTATTTAAAGAAACATTTGTGCAGCGTGTGTATCATGACCACCCAGAGCATTTGCCCTCCAACCTGTTATGGCACACTTATGCACAGCACAGCGCGTGTTGCAGCTGTGGGCCCAGGACCTAATGACCACATATCACGAGCTCGTAATACATGGGCCAAGGCGTGAAGTACCTGCTCATTAACCCGCACTGCATTTTGAAGTGTCGTAATAATGCTCTGCGTCTCAACAAAGCGTGCAGTGCCAGTATCTCGTCGCAGCAGCCAGGGGTGAAAATAGTGCGTTTTCTGTCACCGACGAAATTTGGAACCGTCTGAATTGTCACCTGGAGCCGAATCTTTCAGAAAGCTTTGCAATATATCGCTTAGTCCAATGAACCACAAAAATCAAATGCAGCCTTAATGCAATGCAGCATAACCATCAAACATTTTCGTTTCGGGAGTTCATTCGCACTAAAGTTTCTTAAGAATTAGTTAATATAGTAAAGTTCAAGTATAATACATGATAAAGTTAAAAATTCTCCTGCTTTTTTTTCTCCGAGGAATAAGGCTATTACTGCTGTCTTATCTATGTCAATAATGTTCTTCGCAAGTGCAATGAACAACTTACGTAATTCAGACGTATTCCTTGTTTGATTTTGGGCACATTGATATCCATTTTTGTGTATTTTGAATATATTTTTTGATGTAGGAGTCCATTAATGTGAAAGTGTCGCCCCGACCGTGGATCGCCGTGCAATGTTTCTAAAAAAACCTCGCATCGCGGAAACCTGAAATACTAGAGACGTGTATTTGATGTCAAAGCACGCACGAGTGTCCTACGCAAAAATATGAGAAAATGAAATTTGAAACAAACTTTTTTAAAAAACTGAACATTTGGCAGCGAATTACACGGTGTGCCAGAGAGAGATATCCTTGGTAAACCTTGCAGGAGGGGTGGGGGTGGGGGCGGGGGGGGGGGGGGGCGGGTAACATCAACTCGCTCTCCTTATTGTGGCGAGGGTTAAGCCTCCATTGCTAAATTGAGCCGTCGATCAGAAATTTCACGATCGAGCGGTGGGACCGGGGCCACCCAACAAGCACTGCTTGGCGTGGGTGGCGATGCAAGTAATTCATCCAAATCCAATGAAATGTACGATCTAAATCTTAAAAACGTCGCTGCAACATTGACCGCCTTCGACGACTCTAAATACCGCTCTCATTTGTAAGCCTGCCAATGACTACGTATTGGCTCAGAAGTGGTGAGCTTAGGCAAACTGCTCTCCGTGCGAGGGCTATTGGCTATTGCTGTGCCGTTCGGAGGCTAGTTTGGAAATCCTTTGGAGCGGTCAAATTCCCCCCTCCCACCTACACCAACCGAGTGCGTATCAAAGAGCTGAAGTGACTTTCTAATGCTTCCAATTTGATTGCCTTTATTCCTACTCGAATGCATATACCCGTCTTCCCCTCTTCTCGAAAAAGACAGGCGTGGGTTGTCTCTCTCTCTTCATTTGCACTTTAGTGTCTGTCTCACCTCTCTATTTACGGACAAACCGGCCTGAGCATAGATAGGACAGTAGCCGTACCCTTATTTCTCGGAGAAAAACAGGAGAATGAATATAGTTGGGTTGATATTTCGGCAACATGCCTTTATCGAAATACTAGTTACGGCAGCATGCCTTTATCGAAGCAATAGGTACTGTTTCTACTGAAACAATACTTATTGTTTCGATAAAGGCATGCGGCCGAAATATCAACCCAACTATATCCCCATTCTCCTGGAATAAGGATATGACTGCAGTCTTATCCATGTGAATAGTGCTCCTCACGAATGCACTGAACAGCTTGCGACCTGAGCGCTGACCGTTTCAAAACGACACCCGACGACGGTCAACTGAGGTGTAAACGGTATGTTTTGAAGAGGGCTTGCACTCATGATTATGATTGGCCCCAGATAAGGAGATGCGGCTGAAATAGACCCAGATGAAGGGATTGGTAATCCTCCAAATGCAGGCATGCTACCCTGTTCCGATATGTTCTGGTTTCTGAGTACCGTAGTTTTTTTAGGAACAGTGCCCGACGGTACACGGGGGGTGTGGGTGGTGGGCGATAACCGACCCGTCCGCCGATACAGCACGGCTTCCCAACACTAGTCCAATTTACATACGACATTTGAAACGATGCCAAAGTGAAACCAAAAGTTTCCTATTAAATATTTTTTCCTGCCCCATCTGATGACAAGTACGGTCCTCTTGCGTCAAACAGATAAACAAACACAGCATCACCATGCGGGGTAGTTTTGGACCAGTTTTGTTGCGCGAATCGGGAATAACTGTTATTTTGATTCCCACATTTAACTTGGAGCTTAGTGCCCCGTTCGATCTGTGGTCAGCACGATTGTCAGCTGGAATGTGCGAAGTCACGCGTGCTGACGGTGCGTTCGATGTGTGGGCTGACAGGAAAGTTTTTAGCTTAGCTTTCCTTTTTTTACCTTTTCTTCAGCTCTCGCTAACTCTGGCTTATCGCCGACCATAACGCACTGCGTACAAAGTGGCGTTTGGAAGTGTGGGTTCTGTTCCGGTATTACCATCATCTACCCCATCCGTATCTTGAGTGCTTCTTCCCGTTTCCAATTCATTTCAATTTCGTCCCCTCTCATTTTAAATGTTACTTATGACCTTGTTAATTCACTGGGCAACGCAACCCCACCAATCACTGTCACCCATCTTTTCGTGGCTAGCCTTGGCATTTCAATTCTCTCCTTATCCATCTTGCACCGAATTTCCTCCAAAATTAGGGACAAGTGCCCGCACCTCATCTAACGCATTTCCCAATGCAAGAGCTACCAAATCAAGCTCGCGCTTCAGTAAGGATGATTTTTGCAATATGGGCAGCGCCTCCTCCCCATACTGACAGGCTGACAAAACACCCTGGCATCATCGTCGGCTGGCGCGTGACGTCACACGCCACTTGACTTTGTGTTCACGTAACTTGACGCAGGGCGAATACTGGGCAGTGATTGGTGCTGACAAACGTGCTGACGACAGATCAAACGCGGGCTGGGTGGAGGATAGGATTTAGCTCGCCTCCTACAAGTAAATCGGGAATTGTAGGAATTTCGGAACTAGCAATAGAAGGAAGGTAAATGTTGGGATGATAAGCGCCTAGAATAACTAGCAGATAATTTTCTAGCATATACAGTGGGTACCTACACCTTCAAAAACCTCCCGACATGACCACCAGTATATCGTAACCTGCAACGACTTCAAGTGCGTATATTAAGCACCGTATCATGCATACTGTTTTCTGGATGGTCTGGGGGTGTGCTTAATATTGGTGTCAAATGGATAGAAGACTGTACTCCATGTAAAGAAGCCCTAAAGTTGTCCTTAATTGCTGGAATAAGTTGAAAGGTAGCTTACATATTTTTTAAGTGTATCGTAAGGGAGTTTCATTGAGCATCATGTGGAGCACTTTCATGAGTTGCACACTTTATAGCTTGCTTTCACATTCAGCAGAATTTTCTATCGGGGTGAACACATTTCTAGCAAGACCAAGTATGTATGATAATATTTCTTGCAATGTTTACACTCGGGTTTGGCTTGCAATTCCAATATCTTGGAAAGAGATTATTCCGCACCATGATAATGTTACAGCTTTCATTCATTTACAAAAATGTCCAGCTGTTACATTTTTTCATCATATTCATTGGCCATTGTGATATAATTCAATATTTCATTGACTTGAGGGCTAGTTCGTGTGGGATTACATGCGTTTTTATCATGTTTTTATGAACCGTATATAATATCTACATATCTTCACAAGGATCATATGCTCCAGGGGACAATTTGTGATGCTTCAAAAGCCTTATGGCTGCCTCACATCGGCAAGAGGTAAATTAGAACCTGTTTATCACTTCGTTTAGACCTATTACGTTTTAGCACCACGAGTTACTCTAATATGGATGACCAGTTACTCCTCATAAATTTATTCCCCTAAATTTCAAAAAAACTGCCACGGTGTAAGTCCTGTTCTGTCACTGCCGATGCAAGCTTTTGTCAAGATCTACCATATTAAGTCCGTGAGAGACTAAACACCTCCCTCATTGCTTTACTACTTTACAAGCCACATTGAATCAATGGTCGTGCTCATTCTTTGATTGTGGACTTAGCATCCTGGTATTAATTCTTCGGGCCAAGCAACGCAGACCCGTAACGTGTCAAAGGCTGCCTACCTTATGCTGTAAGGCTATGTGAGCCTTGTACTATCGGCCTACACCAGGGTGTGAGATGCCGACCATTGCTATCAAATATCAAAGACGATTTCTTGCGTGAAGAAGTGAACAGGGAGCAAATGAAATAAGGGAAGATGGAAGAGAACATTTCTCACACTGTTTGTTACTTGTAAATTCTGACAGTGCAATTTCTATATGTCTAACAAACCGATTATGCACAATGCAACGCCTGTATTATATTCGCACAGCTGTTGAACCTTCCAGACCAATGCGCGGGCTAGTGATATCAGCTGTTTAATGTGCAGGTGCTTTATATACGTCGCAGGCCTAATCTTTCGTTGGTGACCCCCCCCCCCCCTTTCCCCCTAGAGCACGGTAAATGCTGGCGAGCTGGATGATAGCCGGTGACTCGGCGTACCCCCTCCTGCCGTGGCTGACTTCAGGCTTCACTGGTGCCTCGACTGTGAATCAAAGGCATTCCAGCGGCAGGCTCAGCCATCACTGCTTAAGTGTAGAGCACCATTTCGGTGGCGCCGGCTGCTAAAACGGTCGGAAACAAACTACAGATATATTCTGGTCATCGCGTACGCATGCCTAATGCACCCCAACATCGTGAAGGAGCGGGGAGAGGCGTTCAGAAACGTTTGATTACAGGCAGCGCCCATCGTCTCAGCGCAACATCGACCTGACGACATGGACCAAACGGTCGTCAGAGCTGACGGTTAACACGTGACAGCAGATTGTGAGTGTATCGCCGACGTCCTGCGGAGGGGGGTGACTGATTGTCGGAGCGCTTCACACGTCGCGGCCGTCTGTGCCGAAGGCCCGCCCCGGCTCACTGCCCCCCACTACATTCACTGCCACGCCACTTTTATTCGCATTCTTTGGTTACTGCACCATTTTTAAGCAATTCGATTCCTAGTCCAATGTCCGTTATCCCTAGTAGGATCACCTACTACATTACTGTTATTCTGTCTCACAAGACGCGGTTCGCGATCATGACCTGCGTTCAATGCGTTAAGGTGGTTGGAAGCCAACTGCTGTCCGTTGACGCGGTGATCCGTGCTGACGTGCCCCATACACACATAAGTCAATGGCCATATTTTCTTAAGCCTTGAACACAGTTTGGTTATTGAGGAGGCGGGCTCTGTCTGACATCTCTTTGCGATACATCTTTGGTTGATTTCCAAGTAGGCGGGGCGAAATAGTATGTAGAAGCCCGCGTGTCCCTGGCTGAGAAACGAGATGATATCAAGTCCTTAAAAGGTCTGGCTGTCTGGGGTCAAAACCCCATATAAATATGCAACATTCCCTTTAATCAGGACCTTTCGGGACCTTTGAACAGTGCTGAAACATTTTGTGATTCCATATTATGGTCTCATCTCAGTAGAAACGTTTGCGTAAGTTCTCCACCGTGGTTTACCACGCATCCAACGGGTTTCAGAGATAAGAAACATTACCTACCCTCTACCATTTGGGAAGTAGACAACGGAAGGGAACAACCATAGCGAGGGGGTCTTACTGGGGGAGTGGACCGTGGGTAGCCCGTACCCCACCCCTCCCCTCTTCCTCCGGATTCCAAAAACGTCACCAGCTGCAGGTCTTACAGCCACGTTAAGCTGAGGCATAAACGTGTTTCGTCGTCACAACCAACCATTGCCGGTGCTTTCCCCACTCAGAGCACAGAGGATACTCGCTCTCCTATTGTCGCGAGGGGCCCTTTGGGTCCCTCCGGACCGACGATCAAGAGCCCGATCGGAGGGTCAGAAGGGCTAGTCGTCAATCGTGACAGGGGGACCCCACACCGCAATAGCGTTGCGTTGAGCGTTGCGTTGATGTCGGTCAAGTTTGAGCAACGCTCAAAGCAGAGCGTTGATGTCGGCCGGGAGCTAGCCATACCGGACAGCCGGCCTCCGTGGCAGCCCGGGTCTTATACGGGCCCACTTCCCAGCGAGAGCCAGGGCGGAGCCCACGAATGTCACTAAATCTCTCTTGCGTTGGTCAGAGCCCCTGAAACAGCCTGCGCCGCTACACTGGTCAACAACCCACAGTGCCTTACGGGGGACGCTGTGTCGGTATGAGACCCCGAGCGGCCAGGAGCGCATTTTCTTAATAGTACTAGGACAGAACCCCGAATGTCAGAGTGCCTATCGTGTTGGTTGTGCCCTTTGACGAACAACGGAGGCATGCAAAAGAGCAATGAGAGGTCAACAATAAGACAGCAGACCTGCTCTGTACGGCTGAGGGGCTTCAGCACCAAACAGGGGACCTTCCACTCTGTTTCTACCAACCCAATAAGCCAGATTGGGATGCTCGTGCCATTTATTGAACGCCCTCGCCGAAAACGGATCCTGTATGTCTTGTCCTGTCCTGTCTTGAGACTGATTTTCCGATTGGACGAACTTGCAGTTACAGCACCAAGATGAGTAGAGATGATGTCATTACGGCAGCTGTCCGTGGTGCTGTACAGGCTAATCCGTTCCGTGAATCAATCTAAAAATAGCATGGGTAAAGTCTAGTACCCGGAATATCTGGAGACGTAAACACTTTTATAAGACGTTCGAAACTGCTTTCCGATACGGGGTCTTTCTGGCTCGCCGTTTGGCAGCTGCCTCATGTTAGGTGCAGCACCGACGCCCCGCGGACAACAGAGACTGCAGGGCCGACGTCGGTGTTCTTGCTGCTAGACAGCGTGCGCGCGCGCCCGAAACAAGTTTGTACAATGTGCACTCATTGATTCTTTAAAAAGGATGAACACCTCCAGGCGAGCAAGAGTCGGACACGTGAGTGCAAATTATTCACCATGTTTGGATATATCACAGTAAACAATCTTCGCCACCCCTCCCCCCCCCCCCCCGCCTCACAAATAGCCTGCAGAACCCCAACAAAAGTCCTGCAGCACCCCGTCTGTTACCGGATGATGAGTATACAGCCAAATCTTTGCAAAATGAACGAAATGCAGGTGGCTTATTAGAGGCGGCCATTTAGCGCGTGGTTTGTCCATCTTTCAACCTCTAAACAAGAACACTTGCATCTTATGGTAGGTGCCGGCTTCTGTTTTAATTAAACAAGACCAGAAGGTAGCACATACAATAAGGCAAAGAAAATGTGACTTTCGAGTAAAGTGGGGCAACGCCATGATTCCCTTTTTAAGGGGGGGGGGGTAACAGCAATGATGGGAGGGGGATTTCGTCGACCATGGGGTTTCTTCCTTGCCGCGCCTCTGGCTGAGGCCCTGCCAACACGTACCTCGGTGCGGCTGGACCTTGGCGCTGCCGCCGAGTCGAGACTCCAGAGCCGACCGGCCCTCCCACGGCCTCCAGACGCGAAATGCCAGGAGGCGGAACGAGCGCGGCTCTCTGCAGCTGGTCCCCCCTCGGGCGACCGCAGCGCGCGGCAGCTGACGTTCTGTGCCGCGTGCAAGAAGGCACCGGCCAGCCAAAATAGCCGCGCGGCGCTATATTTAGCCCGGTAAGCTGGCTTAGACATGTCAAACCACCGCTCCGTCTCCAAAACAGTTCCTAGAAGCGCTAGGGTGCGGCGACTGGGGCCGACTGACCTTCAGTATGTGGCTCGATGCCGTTAGCCAGTCGCAAGGACATCCCGCGTAAGATCGAGTGTACGGGTGCAGTAGCGCAGGCAGGGGAGGGCGGACGCGGGGGGTACGTGCCTCCTCTTAGGCTCCGAGAGGCCCCGAAATTCCCGGGAGCAAACATTAAGGCCCGATTCGAGAACCCGAATACCCCGAAAGGGTGGATGGATGTCGTATTAGGGCCCTCCTGAGTCAATAAGAGCCTATATGTCGACCAGCACCACCAGTAACGCACAGTCGGCTCCGTGCCGGTGTGGGTCTTAGGGCCCAATTCCCAACAAGAACAAAGCCGGAGCCAGCAATTTACATTGGTCGTACCGCGGCGTCTATCAGCGGCTCACAGCGCCTAACCGGTCCCCCGCGTCAGCCAGAGGCATTGTTCGAGGCGGCTCGAAGAGCCTAGAGGACCCATCTGGTGCGACAGTCAGAGGGCCCTTTGCATCGATCAGGGGTCCCCTTAAGACGGTATGTGCGATAGTTAGTGCGTATGTTTTTACAGTTTTGAGGACGTCCTCTGTATAGATTAACACTCATTGCAGATGTATGCTCTAAAGAGAATACGCACGTGTCGAACATGTTCCAGACAAACGTAGCTTGGCCAATTGGATATCAA
>NW_023596921.1:33219417-33264417 GCF_011947565.3 Pollicipes pollicipes
CCGGTCTCGTTATATATCACGGTCACAGTAAGCAGTTCTCAGGAATAACTGTGAAGTGGTGGAATACGCCGCCCACCAATCAATCTTAGTAATCGCCAGTATGCACGGAAAAGACAGATGGTTGTTTCGTTCCGGTCAATAGCCGTGATGTCCGCCTAGCGTGTTTGATAGGGCCTGCTGCGCTTTCGCCGTGCGCTGATAGTTTTCTACCCATCGACACCAAACACACGTGCGGCCTGCAGGACTTCCCATGCAGAGACCTCGGACATACGGTGATGTCCGGTGCAAACCGGTCTCAACTCCGCCGTGCCGCACGCCGCCCGCTTCCTGCCACCCTCGGTCTCTGGGCCATGAGCACGGGGTGAGGGTCACCGGTCCGCCTCCGGCTGCCCGCTTCCTGCCACCCTCGGTCTCTGGGCGATGAGCACGGGGTGAGGGTCACCGGTCCGCCTCCGGCCGCCGGTGGGCGCCGCTGGCCTGGCGACGGGGCCGCCGCGCCGACACCGCCGGGTCAGGCAGACCGATTAACGCCGGCCGACGGCGTGGGAGGACGCGGCTTCTCGGTGGCGATGCCGTCGTGGGGAGGCGACACCAGCCGCCGTTTGAGTTGTTTTCTCCACAATCAAAGATCTTTAGGCAGGCATACGATATTATGGAGGGAAACCGATCTCTTGTAGCTATTCGTATGCTGCTATGCTCAAAAGACTGCTCTAAATAGCATATTTTCATCGTGAAGTAAATATTTTTCCCAATACGTAACCGTTTGATTATGTTGAGGAGCGTTTTTATGATACCAGAGCTGTTGGCAATCTGTCCGTGTCGGAGTTGCCACGGTAGCGGACTCACCTGTGGTACTTCTAAGTGTCGTAGGTGGCGTTGGTGGTCTGTGCGTATAAAAGGTATGTTACCAGCGTTCTGTGCTGTGTTTTGGCCCTTTCTCCTGGTTTTATTGTTCACCTGTACGTGATGGCATACCGAGCGAACGAACTTCACACGAACCACAAAACGTGGTTTGTTATGAAGACGTGCAGCCGGCAGAGCTTTCTGACCGTTAGCCAGTTGCCTTCTATCGTGGGGACACTTGGCGCTGTATCACCGCCAACACGGATATTCCGGTGGCCATATGTTTCTTGACCGTGAATGCGATAGAGTCAATGAGATGGGGGTGTTCGCCTGACGTTTTGTTACGTCGTACATGTCCGGGTGGTCACTTTCAAACAGGTGGTGCGAAATAGGCTGGACAAATTGGCTTGCGTCGGGCGAACAAAACAAGACGGTTCGACGCCTTCAATAGGGCCTGGCTTGAACTGCAGGAAACGACATCGGAAATTGCTATCTCAAGTCAAATCACACGCAAATGTGAAACGGTTCCTTGAACACGTTTCTGGGATGGTTTCAGCGACCGCGCACGAAGTGTCCGCGCCCGTGGACTGCTGGCACGGCTAGTCAGCCGCATTACTCGGCGGTCGTTAGCACTGTGCTGTCATATAGTCGCTCCAGCGGCTGGACCAAGCCTAAGTCATAGGTGTTTTAGTCAGATGGAAAGGTTGTCGAGCTGGGTATCCGGCAAGATTGAGGCTTGATCTGGTCGCTCGACCCCCCCCCCCCCCCCGAATGCACTCAGCTGTCTCTGGAACATCTCGGTATGTGCATATCTAACGGATTAGTGTGTTGAACACAGAGCGGACGCTCACTGTCGTGATTGGCCGGTTTTATGTGTGATGGCGTAAGTCCAGCTTCAGTCTGGCCGTGTGCCCTGTCGTCCAGCTCCAATCTGGCCGCATGCCCTGTTGTCCAGCTCCAGTCTGGCCGTATGCCCTGTTGTCCAGCTCCAGTCTGGCCGTATGCCCTGTTGTTCAGCTCCAGTTTGGCCATATGCCCTGTCGTCCAGCTCCAGTTAGGCCATATGTCCTGTTGTTCGAATGCAGTCTGGACGTATGCCCTGTTGTCCAGCTCCAGTCGCCGTATGCCCTGTCGTCCAGCTCCAGTTTGGCCGTATGCCCCGTTGTCGTCCTGCTCCAGTCTGGTCATATGCCCTGTCGTCCATCTCCAGTTTGGCCATATGCCCTTTTGTTCAGCTCCAGTTAGGCCATATGCCCTGTTGTCCACCTCCAGTTAGGCCATATGCCCTGTTGTCGTCCAGCTACAGTCTGGCCGTGTGCCCTGTCGTCCAGCTCCAGTTTGGCCGTATGCCGTGTTGTTCAGCTCCAGTTAGGCCATATGTCCTGTTGTTCAGCTCCAGTTTGGCCATATTCCCTGTCGTCCAGCTCCAGTTAGGCCACATGCCCTGTTGTTCGAATCCAGTTTGGCCATATGCCCTGTTGTTCAGCTCCAGTTAGCTCATATGCACTGTTGTCCAGCTCCAGCCTGGTCATATGCCCTTTCGTCCAGCTCCAGTTTGGTCATATGCCCTGTTGCTCAGCTCCAGCTAGGCCATATGCCCCGTTGTTCAGCTCCAGTCTGGTCATATGCCCTGTCTTCCAGCTCCAGTTTGGCCATATGCCCTGTTAATCAGCTCCAGTTAGGCCATATGCCCTGTTGTCCAGCTCCAGTTAGGCCATATGCCCTGTTGTCGTCCAGCTCCAGTCTGGCCGCGTGCCCTGCCGTCCAGCTTCAGTTTGGCCATATGCCCTGTCGTCCTGTTGTTCAGCTCCAGTTAGGCCATGCGCTCTGTTGTTCGGCTCCAGTTTGGCCATATGCCCTGTTAATCAGCTCCAGTTAGGCCTTATGCCCTGTTGTCCAGCTCCAGTTAGGCCATATGCCCTGTTATCGTCCAGCTCCAGTCTGGCCGCGTGCCCTGCCGTCCAGCTTCAGTTTGGCCATATGCCCTGTCGTTCTGTTGTTCAGCTCCAGTTAGCCCATGCGCTCTGTTGTTCGGCTCCAGTTTGGCCATATGCCCTGCTGTCGTCCACCTCCAGTCTGGCTGTGTGCCCTATCGTCCAGCTCCAGTTAGGCCATATGCCCTGTTGTGGCCCGCCTCACGCCTGACGTACGCACACACGTCCCGACCAGACCAGACGCCGGAATGACGGCTTGTAACCCACACCCCTCGCGCCAGTCACGGCCGTGGAGTCACCTGTGACGTCAGAGCACCCCGACGCCAGTATATGTTCGTCTCCGTTGCCAGCATCATAGCCGCATAGCCGGACAAGAAAACGTCTCAGTGGCAATCATTTGCCCTAGAAAGAATGAGATAAAAAATGTTAAGAAAAGCTCGTCGCGTTTGTGGAATTTTGCATCAGCGCTGTGGGTTTTGGCGGTAACTTGTGGCGCTGCATCAGGACGCCCGCGGGCCGTTTGCGAGCGCCCGCGGTTAACCGTGATGATTGTATGGTGGGGAAGCCGCAGACTACTGCAAAATGCACGCCGCACCACTGCGCGCGTCCCGCCCCGGCACTGCCGGTGTGAAGCAGGCGCGCCCGTACGACGCAGCTGCGCTCTGAGTACGACGCAGTACGACGCAGCTGCGCCCTTAGGACCGCACACTTGCCTGGGCGACGCCGCGGGCGGCGATGTGAAGTGCGCACATGGCGCACGTTGGGCCGCTCGTGTGTCGCGCCGGCTCGATATGAGCCGGCCGCTGGCAGCTACAAACCGGAGCTGCGGTTCTTCATACGCTAGTGGAAGCCCGTTCCTTACTTCGGGACGAGCTCATTCCTAACCGAGGACATCACGACCTAGGCCCATTTCCCACTTCGGCGGAGAGGCAAAGTGCGTTTGTTTACAAGTCGTCGGCACTGACCTAGCAGCGCACAGCAACGGTCGCCGCTCTGTTGACGGTCTTGTATGGCCGTTAAACAGACAGGTCTTGATCTCATGTGGAAAGTGTTGTCCGCGATTATTTATTTAGCTACAGATCAATTGCCAATAGCTTGGTATGGTATCTCACGTGCACCACTCCCGCGCGCTTCATATCTCCACGGGGTCGGATCAGCAGATTCCACTTACGGCCCATATTTGGAACAAAGGCATTCCCCATTGTCTTGCATCCATGACGCCATCCCAGTGGACGGAGCTCGGGTCGTAAGTCAATGAGGAAGTTGGCTCAGACTGCATTGTCCACAAAGGGTCGAAATGCAGTCACACCTTACCGAGGCCGACGCGAGCGGAGAGAGGGAGGGACTGACACACAGGGGAAGCGGAAAGAGGAAGGGACTGACGCACAGGGTAAGCGGAGAGAGGGAGGACTGACGCACAGGGTAAGCGGATAGAAGAAGGGAGTGGCGCACAGGGGAAGCGGAGAGAGGAAGGGAGTGAGCGCACAGGGGAAGCGGAGAGAGGAAGGGGAGTGACGCACAGGGGAAGCGGAGAGAGGAAGGGAGTGACGCACAGGGGAAGCGGAGAGAGGGAGGGAGTGACGCACAGGGGAAGCGGAGAGAGGAAGGGACTGACGCACAGGGGAAGTGGATAGAAGGAGGGAGTGGCGCACAAGCGGAGCGGAGAGGGGAAGGGGTTACGCACAGGGAGAATGAAGGGTGGAGTGGATTAATGCACAGCGGAAAGCATAGAGATGACGGGAGTTACGCACAGGAGGAGCAGAGAGTGGAAGGGAGTGATGTATAGGGTGAACGGAGATGGGGAGGGAGTTACGCACAGGGAGGAGCGCGCGAGAGGCAGGGGCCGGCGGGAAGTACATATGTGGTGTGGTCGGCGCTCTGCTGGTGCTCGGCTTGGTGGACCAGAGTGCGTATCTCCGGCTTCCCGCAGTATTTCTCTGTTTATGACCTGAATACTATGGATGACCACGTGGGGTTACCAGTATCGTAGTCAAAGGTGGATGGCTCCATCCGCTGACAATATGCCGCCAGGTCGACGACCTAACGGAGGCCTGAGTTTTGCCGGCAGACAGAAGGTGGCACCACCGCTGCCGAGGCCGCCGACGAGCAGGGCCCCTCGCTGAGGCGTTGCCGCCGTCTCGGCGCGGGGATTCTCCTTTGCCATAATGGGAATCCCCGATCAACATACAGTGGGCGTCCACCGGCGGGATGTGGTACGGGTACACCATGGCGTCCGGTTAAAGCATGCTGTCGGGGAGGGGCATTGTTGGAACTGGCTTCCGCGACAGCTGTTAATGTGGAGAAAAATTGCAAAGGTGGAATCGGTCCTTTTGTTTGGTGAAAATGCCCGTGATCGGATGATCATGCCTCCGTTTTCGTCCGAATGACCTACCTCCTCCTTTGCCGCCGTTTAACTGGTTGGGTGGCGTAAAAGTCACGATCAGGGATTGGATCGTGGTAGGCGAACGTTACGAACACTGCACCGGTAGGATCACATAATTGGTGCTATGAATGCACCCATTGGCTATTGCTCCTGTTTGGGAGCCCCGCATCGCTGCAGGTGCGGGCTTATCGTACAAAAAACGAATCCCCGTCCACTTCGCTGGAACCCCCATGAGAATGAAAAGGAGCGTTAAAGCGATGACGCCTGCTTTGGGCGCAGCACTTGGAAATTGATCGTCTCCTAAGCGGGCGCCGGCAGCAGAGCGGGCGGCGCGCCCAGCGGCCCGCAGTCCCACCGCGTTGGCAGCTCGGCACGCACCGCGTCTGACAGTGTCTCCGTCCGTGTGGCGCAGGGACCGGGAGGCGGTGAAGCAGCAGCTGGACGAGCTGGTGGCGGCCATGGTGGAGGAGCTGCTGCAGCCGGAGGCGAACCAGCTGATCGCCAGACGCGACTAACGCCACCGGCGCGGAGCTGGCGCGCGGTCGTCGTCGGCGTGACGGTACCGGGTCGCTGGCGCGGGCGACAGCACGCTGTCAGACCTCCGGACGGGCTGGACGAGGAGGAGAGGACGGGGGCAAGGGCGGGGGCGGGGATGTGGGCTCGTAAGGTCAGCAGTCGTCGTTGGTTCGCGCTCATTGTCTAGTCTGGTGCGAGGGGTCGGGCGGTCCGGTGCCAGGGCGTTTGCGCCGCGACCGCTGGCCAACGCGGCGCTTTGCTTTAGATGTGACGCCCTCGTCTTTGCCATGTAAAGTAGTGATGCGAGGCCCAGCCAAGCGGGTGGCACACATTGGTCAGCGTTGTGTAACAGTCGTGTGTTATGTGATGTCCCGGCATGATGTTAATCGTTTCCGGAAACTTGTGAGGCGTTTGATTGACTATTAAACCAGCGCAAGCACCCCTTGAACTGTGCGGTGGGTTTCATCATGTCTTCGCTTGCGTCATAAAGCCCATAAGCACACGGCTCAGTTGGGTTTGTTGGGAACTTCCTGTTGCGCATGTTTTGCGGATGTGACGTTCCGCAGGCCCGTGTGAACCCGTGCTTTGAATTTGCGTAGACACGCTATGAATTTTCAGCCGAACCATTCGATTCCCCGCTTTCAGACATCTATGAGCGCACTATTCAGTCGGTTTTCCATTTGGTCTGACTTGTGTTGATGTGACACGCGAGCCACGTTTCGAGGAAAGCAGAAGCTTTTGCTCTACGTTGGCATTTTCATTAATGTTGTTTTGTTCAGTTCTCGTCTGCCTCCACCGTTTTCATCAAGTTCTTTTTGTACCCGTCTTGGTTTTGGTGTTCATTTTTCTAATCTTGTGTGAACATTGGGTATGATGATCTTGGAGCCCAGTTAGGAAACATCGGAGCACATGCAGTGCTGGTTGTATATTGCGTTATGCAATTATGGCACTGCCCTGCATCGCACTGTCGTCGCTTCCCATCGAATCGCGACATTTGTCTGATCCTGAGAACGTCAAATGGGCCCATCCGATTTCTATCGGTTTGCGTCTTCCCCGTTGGGGGCAATGTTATGGAGCAGTTCTTTGTGTTGTTCCACGAATGGAGCAGTTCATGTTGACACCTGTAAGGTCGTCGTATTTACAGAAGCACCTGGCACATTTTCGGCTTGGCGGCTATTTCATGTATATATATATATACATGTATATATTTGGGAATGCCAACATCATGTTATACCTGTTTGAACCCTTCTTGATGAGTCGCTCGACCTGCTTTACAAATTGCAAGCTGCTCTCAACTCTGTATGTGTTGAGTCAATGGTGGATTTGCCATGTGCTTACAGGCTGTGTTTATCCCTAGCTGCTTAGCAAGTGCAATTGTGGACGAAACCCCTTGTCATGCGGATGCGACTCATGTTTGTTTCGCCGATATTTGGCTTGTGCTTAAGAGGCTCGGTTTGATTTTATGATTTTGAGGCTTTAGACGAAAACAAGACCAAACGATTAATGAGATATTTCGTTAAGCTACCCTTTCACGTCAAATTTCCGTTTAGTTGCAGGAGGGCCGCCGAATCACAACGTTTACAGAGTATCGTGGCAATGAAAAGAGCACACACTATCTGCTTTACGTCCTAACCGTGATAATGCTTCGCGCGTTGTCCTCGCGCTTGGTACTACGCTTGGCCATGGTGCTTACACAGGAACATTTTGATTTTTGATTTTATGATTTTGAGGCTTTAGACGAAAACAAGACCAAACGATTAATGAGATATTTCGTTAAGCTACTCTTTCACGTCAAATTTCCGTTTAGTTGCAGCAGGGCCGCGCTTGGTAATACGCTTGGCCATGGTGCTTACACAGGAAGACGTAACTTATAGCAAGACTTAAAGACTATGAATTCGTGGCTAAACAAACTACGCACGAGAAGGAAGTGCGTCAGAGCAAAACACTGTTGTTATAGAGCAGCGGAGTACGGTTTTCGACATGCATGTTAAAGAGGAATGAGGGAAGCGGTTATGAATGCGATATTACGCGACCCGCACCATATCCTCTTAGAAAAATGCAGGCAAATAAAAGATTGGGCGCAGTCAAACCAAAGACATGAACTTATGCACGGGCCGTGAACACCCGCAAGAAAGAAAGGCACCGAAGTCTGCAATCGGCGCGAGAGCGCGTCAGTGTCCCGAATGGCCACTCCGGGAGGCTGGCCTTTAGCAGCATCCATCGAACGCACGAGAGCAGTCCAGAGGCTGACCACCACGGTACGACTAACTAACAGAAAAGAACAGGCACATGCCGCGGCTTGCGAGGCAGTGATCCAGCGGGACCACGGACTGCGCAACGTTACGCTAAATTAAATATTGTTGTCATATGTCATGGGTCATATGTTATGCTATAGGTCATAGGTCACATGTTGTCAAATGTCGTAGGTCACATGCTATGCTCGGCTAAGTTACACAATGTTGAAGCAGGTAAACCGCAGACCCAGGTGAGACCCACCGACGACGGGGAGATTGCGCGGCAGTCCCGGCGCGGCGAAACTCCGTACGGAGGTGTAACTAACACGATGCACATAACGATGGACTATGCGGTGCGTGCGGCAATCACTCAGTGTGCAGCACAGGTAACGGAGGCCCATGGACAGACACCAGGCAGAAACCCGCCAGACCGGCGAATCCTGCCCATTCCTCACAGGGGCTGGGAGAGTACCTGCAGCCCACTTCAGAGTGTCGCGTGCCTCCGTCCACTTCACAGCAGCGCACTGCCGCCAAGCGCCCGAGTGACGAAGTCTGGCAATGCTGACACTGCGGAGGGTGTGCGGCGGTAGGGGCGAAGGCAGCATCTGTAGACGGTGGATTGTGACACAGGGGCGCCTGCGGCCACTGGCTCCCCCTCTCCATGCTCTCACGCGCGCGCGTTTCAGTTAAGGTCGTGGGCGATGACGGGGGCGATTCTGGGATGCTTCCATCGCCACTCGCGTCGGTTGGCGGGCGGGACGCGATAGCAGACATCACCAGCAGCCGGCCCTCGGACGTGCGGACGACCCGCGACCATGGTGGTGGGTATCAGGCGTCCAGCAGTCTATACGGCCCGCGGCCACGGCCAACAGCTTGGCGGCGGGGCGGGCTCGGGGCTCGGCTCCACGGGTGGTTCCCAGCTGTCTCCGCTGACGGCGCCGGTCAGCAAGCGGGACACAGCAGCTGAGACCAGATCAAGTCACTGGTGAGGAGCAACAGGCGACGGCACTTGGTGGCCAGGGGTTCGGAACTCCAGGGGAGGCCGACTAAATAGAATGGAGACTGGAAGAGACGCCAGCCAGCGCCCGCGCAGGGTCCATCCCGGTGAAGCAGGGTCCACTCGGTGAAGCAGGGTCCACCCGGTGAAGCAGGGTCCACGCGGTGAAGCAGGGTCCACTCGGTGACGAAGACCGTGGCGCTGCCGGTGCACCGATGCAACCAATCCCGCTGAATCAGGGGAATCAACCAAGAGGGCGATGCCAGAGGAACGCCCAGCCTCTTAGCCGAGCGTTTGTGTGCGGAGTGCAAGGGTGGGCACGGGCATTTTTGCCAATCGACCGTGGCGAACGGTAAGCGCCTTACGCGCCCTTTTGGACGAACGCCGTAGGTTAGGGCGCCAATCTCCTCTTCGACGACGGCCCGCGGGCTAGGGCGCAGAAACTTGTAGTACCGGCTCTGCGGGACCTCCGCTCGATGCAGAGTAACTTGCTCACCGACGTGAAAATTTTGTTAATTTGGCCTTGGTCTCATGCGCGCTTAATTGTGCCATGACAGACGTCTGGCCGGCGGAGAGCAGCCTCGTAAAAGTGACTGAGTGGCTCACGCAGCCGCTCAAAATGCTCCACAGTACTGTTTGACCGGGCTGCTGGGGAAAGTTGAGCTCTGCCTCGGCTGGGAGCCTTGCTCGCTGGAACGCGATATGGTAGCACAGGCAGCGGAATGCGCTCATCCCAGCAGTCGTGTGAATCGTCTCCGAGAAGTTTACCAAACGTTGAAATGACCGTCCTGGTAGTCGTTTTCACAATTCCGTGAATACTGGGGTGCTTGGTGGGCGCTGGAAACCGTCGACTTGTCGGTACCCAGGCGCTTACACGTGGGCTCGCGAAACACCCAGCCCGGTCGGGGCGTATTCTTACTGGGCAACCAAAGCAAGCCTATGAACTGGTCAGTTAGGATCTGTGTTATGCTGACAGCTGACGCATCCTTTAAGTGAAAGCCTGAAGCCTTCGATCCATTTCTAAAACTAACCAATGCTTATTTCCCGAGGGAGCAATGGGCAGGTTCGCAAGGATGTGTAGTAGACTACTGCAAGCGGTCTATTGCGGCTCTCGTTGCTGGCACCGGCGCATTCCTACTCTCAACGGCGGCGCTGTCGACAAGCTTTGCACATCGTTCTCTGTGTGCAGCCAGAAGGAACGGAGACGGTATTCAGCTAGAAGCTTTTCTGACCCGAAATGTTCACCGGAAGGACCCCTGTGTAGGTACTCAAGGATAGACATCGTGGGTGACACTGGCCAGAGAACCTGGAGTTCATCATCCGATCTGGGGCGTAGATGGCGCGCGCGGAACAGAACGTCATGCAGGCGGAGACGTGCCCACTAGCGCAGAGACGGCGCGCGGTGCGGTAGCTGTCGGCTTCGAGGCTGGGTGCCCCGGGAAAAGAGCTTTGTCAGTTCGCGAAATGACTGTCTGCCTCCCGTTCTGCAAGAATGAAGCTGAGAGGCCAATGGACACAGCCAGCGACACGGAGCGTCTGTGGAGCCGGCTCAGCCCTGAGTCTCAGCTTCGGCCGTCTGCGCTGATTTGCGGCTCGGAGCGTCGGCCGCGCCGGTGGGCGATCTGCGTTTGTACTGAATCTCAAAGAAAAGGCGGATAGCGTCTCTATTCACTAGGCTAGCATGCCCGTAGAATCGCGAAAGTTGTGCAACCACTGTAGGCTAGAATGGCCAGAACGTAGCCAAAACGCTCTTTCCAAGAGGTGTTCAAAATGAGTGATGGACATGACGTACGATAAGAGTTCTATTTGACGTTATTACGCTGAGCCTTGGATAGCTTTTTATGGCCGTAGGAAATAACTTTTCACACGCTGGAATCATCTGCAGCAAGAAAGCACCCGCACTTGAGCCAGATGCACCCACTCGAGCCGGATGCACCCACTCGAGCCGGATGCACCAAAGTGGTCCGCTTCGTCAAACGAGGGCAGGGTGAGCACGCGAGCATGTGTCAGGGCCTGCTCTAGCTTGTAGAAAGTCAGCTGACACTCAGCAGACCACTCGAACCGGATGTTACGGTTGCAGAGGCGGAGGGGAAGCAGAGAGGTCGTTGAACTACTCTTCCACTTAAAATTTTCGTTTTAGAACAGCAGGGCTGCCGAATTACAACGTTTACACAGCATCATGACAATGAAAAGAGCACACACTGTCAGCGAGCAAACGGGCCGTCGCTGCCAGCGCGGCGGCGGCGGCTCCGCGAGGGTGAGCCGATTGGTTCCCACCATCTGGAGCCCATAAACCCACGTGGGTTTATGGGGACACCCAGGCGGGGACGCATGGTCCCTGCCGAGCAGTCCACGTTCAGACTCCGCCGGCGCTGCTCGACGCGAGCCGCAACAGCGTTTACGACGACGACGACGACGACTTCGGAGTGTGCGACGCCGCCCTTCCATTCCCTCTCTAACCTTTGCCTTGCAACTCTTTAGCTAATAGAGACTCTTTCCTTTCAACGTCTCAAGTCGATGGTCCTCCAGACTACTAACGAACTCGAACACACACTATCCGCTTTACGCTCTTACCAGCATTCCCATGCTTTTCTATCAACAAAACTCAAATTTCTCAAAGGGTATGTTCCACATTTGAAGATACTAAAACAAACATCAGCTATGATGGAACGAACTCACTTAAAACTATTGGTACACTTTTAAGTGGAAAAGACCGCTGTAGACAACCCAGTTTCTCTGTTGAGTAAATATGGTCCTCACTACGTCATTGTTTGAGTACGTAACTGCGCCTTGCGCAACACTGATTGAGACTATACTTATGGCAGTTATTTCTGGAAATCGTGCTCACGAACGCCATATATGAAAGACTCAACAACAATATTTTTCTTGGTTTTGATCGCCGCAGGGCCATTGCGATAGCAGAATTTGAATGGCGTTATTATGACGTCATGCTTGCCTGGGTGGCCTTGAAATGGTATCCCCGGAAAAGCCTGCAAATCTTCGCGGGTGTTAAGCTCAGAACTAGCGGGATTTAGGTCCTAAGATAAGGGGTGCGGTCTGCACGGAATGATCTTCGAGGTGGCTGTTTCAGTTCATAACCCAACACAAATGTGAAACCCTCCCTTTGACAAGATTATTCGCGCGATGGCCTCATGCAAAGTGCTGATCATGGTGCTTACACAGAAAGATGTAGACATGATGTAGAAGACTATGACGTAGAAGACGAAGAATGGAATTTGCAACTAAGTGAAATACACAGTTGTAGACCAGTTTGATTTGGTTTTGGTTGAAGCCGTATCGTCATCTTCGAACGTCGCACGAAAACTTCTGGTTATTTGTCGCGTCCGTTGTGTCATCAAATTACTCGACTTTATTGGACTCCTTAACTCCGCTCGCTCAAGGACACGACTGACTTGCACCCATTCGCTCACGAAAGGTGACAGGTCTCGTCGCTGATTTTAAAAAGTACCACACGTCTGCAAATGCTGGCAATAAAATGATGCAGCTTGGGTATACGAATCTTCACACTAGCTATAAAGCTTCACGTAACGTGTTGCTTCCTTTACGTGTGCTGGCGCCGAATGGCCAGGATTGCGATGCCCTAAACTTTCCTACTGTTGTATGACTCGTTCAACTGCTGCCTGTCATTACAGACCGTAGGTTAGACGTGCTCCATTGACTTTGTGCAAGCATGCAGTCATGTGTTAGAACGCTCCAGAATGAGCACCCTGCGCGCTGGTCCAGAACGGACGTCATCTCCTCGCTGTGCCGCCGCTTGACCTGGCGGTCGTGAGGTACGGTACGTTTGGCGGTCGTTTGGTACGGTACGTTCTGTGTCACCGCGTCCCCTCCGACGCCGGTCGCCGCTGCCCTGCTCACCGACGGCGCGCCACCCGGCGAGCAGCAGGGCGCCGCTCAGCCCGATCCGCGAGCCGGGCGGAGGCCGAGCGGCAGGCCACCCACCCATCGGCCGCCCGCTGCCGTGTCGCGCGGCCTGCCGCCGCCGCTCTCTGTTGCTCGCTTCGCCGCCCCGCTGGCTGGCGGTGGGCGTCGTACGTGCGTGCGTGTGCATCGTCTGCGGCGGAGCGTGCGGTGTGGAGAGGCGCAGGTGTCTGGTGGCTCGGGGCAGCGTTTTCGGCAGTCGGAGGAGCGAGCCGGTCGCTGGGAGACGCCGGCAAGGCGATACCCGGTGACGGGGGCGGCGCGGTGTCACACCGGTAACGAGACGTGTCGCTCGACGACGACCGGCGGCCGCTGGCCATGTATAAGAGCGTGCCCGGAACCAGTTACGACGCCACGTTGGCGGCAGGGCGGCGACCTCGGCACACCTGCAGCGCGCCGACCGGCCGACGGGACTTAACCGTCCACCCCCGCCGTCCAGTGAACATCATAGCTCTGAGAATATTAGGTACCCAGGTTCCCGGTTCGTGGGAGGTGGTCGGATTAGACGAGTGAGGAGGATGAAGCCAAGCATGTGGAACCTGAACGCTCTGTCATTCCACGGCCCTTTACACCAAGTACAGCCATCCGACGATCTGATCGCTGGGTCACGTGGGCCCATGAAAACATGGATATGCACTGGGTGTGGCCGCCTTTGTACGTAATGTTGGTCGGGGACTGCGCCACGAGGTGAACAGGAGTCGTCTAATTGAACGGAAGCTGATGGCGTCAGTGAAATAAGTGGCCTTAAGACCGTTGAAGGGATGGCAGAGGCGTGGGAATCTCAGATCCTCATGCAACCTGAAAAGTGGTCGATGCGCTCCTTTCTTAAATTGCGTTGTCATATCGGACTTTAACGTGCTCCCTTGTTGGATGTTTACATGACACATACTTATATGATATTTATGTGACTCTTATCATATTTATATGACACTATGTTTCATATTTTGGAATAGCTGAGATCATGGACCACACCATAGATATACAGGACTAGAAAGAACAGCAGAATGCAGTGGATCGCTCGCTGGTATGTAAAGCCGGTAGCCATATTGGTACAACCAAAAACATAAACTCGTTCTGACAGAGCCACTGTAACGCATGGAGCCAGGATTGCCGTGGATGAATGCGGGAGTAAAAATGAGAGCTGGGACCGATTTTAAACGGATTTGCGAGATAAGGCCATGTGTCAGCAATCCTGAAGCATCTATTTTTCTTTGCATTTCACTGTTCAAAGAGATATCCGCATGGGGAAATCCCGCTGCCGAGCTCCACACCCGGTACTTGCAGGGACGGTCCGCCGTGCTCACACCAGGCGATGGTTGAGCCGTTATCTTCCTGTTGACCCGGCGCGCTAGAACCAACGGCTGCAGTCGCATCGACTGCAGTGGATTCTAGTCGCACGACTGCAGCCGCTGGAACCCACGGCTGCAGTCGCATCGGCTGCAGTGGGTTCTAGTCGCACGACTGCAGCCGCTGGAACCCACGGCTGCAGTCGCATCGACTGCAGTGGGTTCCAGTCGCACGACTGCAGCCGCTGGAACCCACGGCTGCAGTCGCATCGACTGCAGTGGATTCTAGTCGCTCCACTGCAGCCGCTGGAACCCACGGCTGCGGTCACATCGAACGTGCGAGGGCGACATCCGCTCGGAAAGCGTGCGGAGCGTGGTCCTACCGGTGATGACCGCGGCGGCGCCGCCCCTGACCCGGACGGTTCCGCCGCGTTCACGCTAAGCATAGGCGGGACCGTCGTTCCACCTGGCTTAACGGAACAGCGTCGTTGGGTTCACCCGCCGTTGTGCCGGTTTCCGTGGTGGGCGTGCAGGGACGCGATATCTCATGCTGCCGTGGGGTGTACGTCGGCACGCCTGGTGCCGTGGTGATGCGGCCTGTGTTCACGGGTCGGCAGCCGCGTTTGTGGCGACTGCTTACGAGCCGCAGCCAAGTCTGCATCGTGCTGGGCGTAATATGTCGCCTTCCGCTGTCTCTGCCAGTTCCACGGCCTTCACAGAGAGATGAAGAGCATAAGTACGTGTCGCGCTCTGATATATTGAGCGCACGGGCAAGGACCCGGCCAGGCCAGGGACTGGGAAGCCTGTCTCTAATAAATGGAATGAATACTTGCGAACACTCAAGACCAGCTAGTTCTTGCACGACAACAACTACCACAGCAATGGCAAGAATGATGCATCCCATAACATAAATTTGCATTTTAATCATTTGACAGTGGCATGAAGCTTTGTAGTCTAACGCACATGTTAAAAATCTGGCAATGCCATGAAATCCGTGTTTTATCTATTTCATAATGCTTCAACAGTCCTTGATTCATCTTTAGGAATAGCCCGATAATGCAGCTGTAATTGATCTATCATCCTTTAACAGGTAGTCTTCATGAGCCCATCACGACGCCTGACTATCTCCCAGGCATGCATGCACCGCCGACCGGACCGTCGTGAGGCACCACAAACGTCACCAAGAAAAATGTCGCGCGCGAGATTCGCGCGCACTTTTTCTGCGAGCTGACAACGAAACTCAGCATGAATCACCAACAATCACAACACCAACAATCACGGTACCTGAGACCGATTAAACGTCGCACACACATTTACATACTGCAACATGGCCAATCAAAACGGCCATTTCATCTTACGAAATCCCATATCACATGCAAGAAATGCCTCAACAGATAGCAGAGAAAGGCCGACGAGCACGACAATCCGCATGGAGAAATTCTACGGGTTTGATAATTGGAGGGGAGGTATCTGCTGGTTACGCCACCGGACAAATGAAGACAGAATATTGGCGCCTGCAGCTGACCTAATGTTCTCTAAACAGCCCTGCTCCAGCGATTTTTTTGCGGATCCAGTTCCTCTGCAGGCGCGAGTTGTGCAGCTTTGCCTGCTGATGAAGCTACATATGTCGGTAAGTGGCCATCAGCATCCTGATCAGCTCGGTGCGGTGGTTTTGTAAACCGTACTGAGCTCCCAGGGGCTGGCGGCCGGGGTCTCACAGGTCATCAGTACCGATGCGGCGCACCACCGCACTCTTCGGCATCCACCAGGGCACTGCATGGTAAGCCACGTCCATCCCCACAATGCGCTCCCCCTAAGCACTTAGGACCACCTTTGGACTGCTGCTGCGGAGGGGCTCATCGGCGCACCACGGTTTTTCAGTCACATAAGGGCTCCTGATGGCTCACCAGTACTTCTTGGCAGGTGGCGCAGCCTGCTCTGTCCGGTGCAGTTCGGGCAACGAATACAGCGATAGAGCAAAAGGCATTGGCGACCATGAAGGATATCCCCGACCGGTGGTCATGGCCGTCCAGTATATCAAGCACCTCGGTGCAAACGGTGGCACACGTGCCATCAGCACCTCGTTGACTGGGTTTGTGACCCACAGCCAGGATGGATGTGGGATCCAGCCCGGTGATGTCCCTGCCGCGTCCCGTACAAGTACCGGAATGTAGCGACGAACCGGCTGAAGCTCGGCTTGTTCCGCCCACCTTAGAAATCACGAATGAATGCTAGCGAGCGCGACAGGACCGTCGAGTGGGGATTCGAAATCTGGGTGTAGTTTCTGGGCTTTAGGGCACTGGGGCACTTGCTCTCAAAAAGCGGTAGTGGATAGTATAGATGCTCTGTTCTCAAGCAGATGATAACAACACGCCAAACAAGGAGCACAACGTGATTTTACTCCAGTCGATGGTCTTTTAGTGTGTAGCTCATCAAGATCACCGCTGGTAGTAAACACTGACACAGTGGAACTCCGTACTATATACATACATTGAGTGACCATGAATCGCCATCTTAAGTGAGTGCGCACAGGTAAGCCAAGGCAATGTTTGTGACTAAACTTTACTCAATTTTGCCACTACATGTCGTTCACATCAATGTTAGTGGCTGAAAGCAGCGCAAAATGTTACATGCAACACCAAAGCAGTAGCTTCACTGCATGCTTCCTAATACGTCTATTCATGCCATGTGTCCTGATGTTTAGGGGAATAATTTACGGCCCGGTTGACCAAATTAGCTCTAAGGTGATTTGGACATAAATCCAGGCCTGATAAAGCTAGGTTTTACACGCGCCCAGGTGGCCGGTTGAGTATCCTTTGCTCGGGTAGGGATCAATTTGACCCTCTGAGATGTCACAAGCCGAGAGACCTAAAAACGCCAAATTCGCACGGTGTGTTTGCCTGTACGTAAGATTACTTGTGTCTAAATTTGTGATTTCTAGGTCACGACTTTGGGTACAATGAGTTCAAACAATGCCAAACTCCAGATTGGTGTCCAAAGTGTCACCAGACTTTCTCATGCCACCAACGTGAACCTAGATACCTGTTCTAAGCGAAAGGTCGCTGGTGCTTATTTGAATTTGGTGACCTTGTTTGACCTTTGGAAGGTCATGGTGGCCAAAATTACATCAGAATGCCTTGATCTTTGCATTTGAATAAGCGTTAAGAGCTACGCCAGGCAGTATGTTCCTTAGTCCTTAAAAACAAAATGTTCACCTGGGTCAATTTAGGCCAGTCACATATTCTGACCTTTAAGAAGTTTATGGAAGTTGTATAATGCGGTTCCCGTTATCAACAAATTAAAACTAAGCACCAGAAATTGCCTCATACAGCAAGCCCCAGAGTATTACAGCAGGCTAGTTTTGACCCTGGTCTGGCCTTCCTACTTAATCCTAGGTCAATGAAATATGTTGATTCAATTCCTGTGTTGCCCAAGAAACTATCTCAGAGATGTATGGCTTTGTCAAACACTCCGCTCTTGCGTCACATTGAACACCTCCATAGAAATTGTCTTCGCCGAATCCATGGTCTGACTGACCTGCCGTAGGCTACCAACGTTACATGGTACACCTAAATTTTTGACCGCAAACAATTCACTTCTTAGTTGTGTACAACTAATCAAAGTTTGGTGCGGTTGCACCGAGCTATTTGGAAAAGATTCTAAAAACCTTCGAGTGGATCAAATTAAACCCCACCCGAACGCGTGCCAAATCATTAGAACAGTTATATACAGAATCATTATATACAGAATCATTACAGTTATAAATCCACAAGCAAGGCACGCTTGCAAAGCCGCAATTAAAACATTCATGTTCAATTGATCGAAACCGACCAAATGTTTGAATGATAGAAATAGATATTTGAAACGTCAAACATATTTGCTGTACTTTTTAATCTAGAATTGAAATCGGACGGTGCGCAGTAATAAGCAAACATTGCCAAAATGGCAAGTGAGGCAATTAGGGAATCTGTCCTCAAGGCTTTTGTTTCAACCATAGACATAAGGTTAAGATAATCCACAGCTCTTCACTGAGGCGCGGCAGGCTTGTCTTTACACATGACAAGTGGCTAGTAATGCGCATAATAGTCATATATCTAGTGATGAAAGGTAGCAGTGTGGGTGAATAGCTCAAACTAAATCCCTGATGCCATCTGGATGAGCTTCTGATTCCAGGAAACAGTCAGTACCCAGTGGAACAGATTTCAGACACCAAGCTATACCTAGGTGGTTATGCATGATGCCAGGAATCAAAGACACACCACTACAAAACTTCTGCGGAAGTAGTCACCCACCATAAACTTTTAGCAAACATATATGACCAGAATTTGAGTACACTGGAAAAAAATGATTAAAAAAATGTACAACTGCCAGTAATGCAGCTACAATTTTCGGACAGTAGCAAACACAGTGCGCCGACATTAAGGACAGAAAAGAGAAAACATTGCCAGATTCCACTTCAAGAAATGCCCCACCGAAGAACCCGACAAAAAGTTATTGAAATATACGTTAGTAATTACAATATTCCTGATTTACAACCATGAAAAGATGCTCAGCTGTTAAAGGCAAAAACGGAAAGTCAGACAGCTCAGTTAAGAAGTTAAAAGAGGTCATCAAAAGTAAAAAACCTGAGGAGCACTTACCCTAACTAGACCACAAATGCTGTCTCGAAAGTGAAGCATGCGGCCTGTTTGGCGACTCCAACTGGCACCGTTATCATCATCTCAACTACAATAACGCGAAAAATACAGAGCCATGGCCAGTTTGGTATACGTGTGATTTGCAGAGATCATACTACCACGCTATATCCAACAAAGGCGACGAGGCAACAAAGTATTTCCACGAACACCAAACACCGTCCTCGTCTAGCGCACCAGGTAGCCCGCGCAGGCGGCTCGATAGCTGTGCCGAGATGCTTTCCTTCACGTGCTCTCCTGACTGGCTTTCACACACTGGCGGACAGCTGTTGTCATATGAAGTCCTTAACATCTATGGACTACACCATATGCTATCAAAACAACGAGCACCTGTTGTGAGGAACACAATCGAGCATTAACAACCATTGTTGCTGATCTCCTAGCTTACGGCACTACCAAATGACCTCCAATCACGTGGGGGGCTTTAACCCGCTGTCAGCATAAAAAATGCAGGCTGAGGACATATTTTTGGCGACAAATTGTTAAGAGCTACGAAACAACTACGAAATACAAACTATCCAAGATATGTAGGGCCTATTGAAATGTTATGGATAGTTAGCTACAGCTATTTGGAGATAAGACTGCTTGACATAGGCATTGTCTACATACATAGACGTTGTCTATGTCAAAGATAAGGACAACGCACGAAATCGCCTTTTTCTTTAACATAGACGTGTGCATTCGAAGAGTGACAAGTACCACCGAATGGAACCATGACGCCCTAAACCTGACTACTGTGGTAGCCTTGCTGTTTGCTAAGGTGGGATGTGATTCCCAGTTATTCAACAGTGTGTAGCACTGTAATGATTTGTTGAACCCTAGTTAGCGGCTTAACAGAGATAAGTGCGCGGAAAAAGAACGTCTTGGTGCATTCCCTAGCGCACTAAATTATACGTGACTCTTGGGTTTAAACTGCAGCTGGACTCCAATTCGTGTTAGTTTGCACTGCAAAAGACTTGCCATTCGGTGCCTATTTGCACACAAATGTCTCTGTTGCTGTTGCACCCAAGAGGCGGGGGATTTCACCGCTGGCAGGTGGTTAGCGCGGAATGTGCCTCATTATGAGTTTAGCGTCCCGGTGGGAGATCAGTAAGTGGCAGCAGCTGAAGCTCAACGGATCTCTTTGTGACTGGGCTACGACCAGTGCAGTAGCCTTGTAATTTTAATAAAAACAGGGTATTTTGTCCGGGTGCTTACTGGTATACATGGGAAGGGCCTCGCCACCGCTCCCTGGCTGTTCCGGTCCGTCCTGCCTCTGTTGAATTATCAAGGCCGCATGATTAGACATTCCCCGCCTGCAGGACCCGACCACCAGCCAGCTGCTGGTTGCCGATCTATTATCGCAAAGCTCAAGGAAGCGAAACAGCAAATTTTGTAACATCCTAGTGCGTTCCTAATGCAACGTCTCGTTCAATAAGTGTGGAATATTGACAGAAGTAGCCTGAATGTTTTATTTTGTCATATGTTACCTGTGAGGGCGAAGTCGGCATTTCCGATGAGCGCTGCTTTTTGCAAACGACTTCCAGCCCCACTGGTAGTATCTTCGCACTTGGAACAGACTAACTGGTCCCACAAGCGTTAATAGGTATGATGATTACCACATCAATAGCTTGGGTTAAAAAAGTGTCTACCACGGACAAAATTAAGAGCAGCCCAAAGTGTCAGCTGGAGCCAAATCTACCAGAAACAGCTATAATGTAGCTCTAAATGCGATAAACCACACAAAACCAAGATGAATGAAATGCCACACGGCGTAAACATCAAACTTTGTGGCTTTGGTAAGTATATTGCATTGAAATATCAGATCTCCCATCCCCTCCTTCGGAACGCAGTACCATACCCTTTGAGAGTAAAGGCTCCAACGATTTTTGGTAGCATGAGACAACCGGGGGTCGCTAATGCAGCAAACATAAATGATACCCGTGCAAAGCGACGTCTTGGAACTTAAAAGAGGGAACTGGCAATCATACAGATAACCTGAAAGAACGGAGCGCATTGTCAGATGTCCGCCTGACCCTGATCACACGGTGCTGCTAACGATTCGTCACCAGCTGCCGATGTGGTGGTCCCCCCAGATCTGCCCGACATGCTGTGGAGTGTACCATTCCTGAGTATTTTGTCCATTCAGGCCTCGTCTCTATTTCAGTATTTCGACGTACTGCTTTCTATTTGTGGTAACGTGCGCAAATTGGTGCTGAACTAGCATGGGTGATTTACTGGGTGATATATTGATAAACGAAGTGAAGCTCTCACGAGATCAGAAGATCTGTAACACGGTCGACGCCGAAGAATTAAAATACAAAGCGAGAGGCGAGTGTATGCTGCATGAACATAAGTAAACGTTTTCTCACATCCATGACCCCACACTAGGCAAAAACATTCTTAAAAACCCTCTAAAAATTAACAAAAATACTGTCAAGAAGACTGCCAAGGTTGTTCACAGAGTAACCTCAGTAAGTGCTCGGGCTATTGTTGTCCGTGAGTTAGCGTCAGGCATTGGAAGGGAAGGGTCGATCCCTAGGTTACAAGAGTTTTGATCAGTCGAAGTGAGGGAGAATGAGTCGCTAGCGCACTGAGTCGACTTCCACCTGTATGCCAGTTATCTCGGCTGTTAGCAGGCCTCGCGCGTATCAGATGGTCCTGATGAGACAAATCACTACATGATCCGACATCTACCCATCGTATCAGATGGTCCTGATGAGACAGATCACTACATGATCCGACATCTACCCATCGTATCAGATGGTCCTGATGAGACAGATCACTACATGATCCGACATCTACCCATCTGCGTGCTGGACGTTCTCTTGGCCATGGAAATCGTCTTTGGGAACAAGGTGAATTTCCGAACACCTGGAGAAAAGCTGTTGCGATGCCCCTTTTAAAGCGAGGGAAGAGCGGCAAAAGTCTGCTTTACTACAGACCCATTTTCTCACATCTTCACTGCGCAAGGTGATGGAAAGGCTCGCCAGTGATCGCATTTCGTAGTCTTTTTAGAGAAACATGCCATCTTTACTGATTCTCAGTGCGGTTATAGGAAGCACCGTAGGGCACTGCACCATCTTCTTACCTTGGACACGTTCGTGCTGCTCTAAACAGCGTCGCCATGTGGGAGTTGTCTTCTTGAACATAGAGGGCGCTTACATCACAAGGCGACATGGTAAGCCCATCAATGCTTTTAAACACGGCATTCGCGGTAACATGGGCTGCTTTATGCAATAATTTTTGGCGGAGCGTTTTCGCGTCCCTGTTGGCCATCTGCTCTCTGATCCGTTCGCACAGCGGGGCGGCCTATCCAGGGTGGCGTTTTAACACGCGCGGTCAAATTGACCCCCCCCCGAAGGTTTTCCCGGAATAGTTTCCGAACGGCGCGGCGCGGCCGCGTCACATTTTGCGTAGCGGTAGACAATGGAATGGCAGATCGTCTGACATCACAAATTTAGATTTACCGTGTAAGGTCGCTGACCTATGACAGATCAAAGTCAGGCCATGGTTTCAGCGAAGGCACGTTCTAGGAAATTGTTCAATCCGATCAAACAACGGAGTGTTAGACGGAGCGATACATCACTGAGATACTCTCTAAGGCAACACAACGATTGAATAAACAAATAGCATTGACCTAGGGTCAGGTATGAAGGTCAGACCAGGGTAAAAACCAAACTATTTTATTACTTTCGGGCTTGCTGTATGGGCTGGTTTCTGGTGCTCACTTCCGAATAGATTGATAGCAGGTACCACATCATACACCTTCCATGAAACTCTGACAGGCCAGAATAGGTCACGGACCTAAAATGACCCAGGTCAACATTTTGTGTTTAGGAACATATTGCCTAGCGTAACCTTTGTCGCTTATCCAATAGTAAAACTCAGAGCAGTCTTATATCATTTTTGTAATCGCAACCTTTGAAAGGTAAAACAATGTCGCTGCACTTAACTGAGCGTGCGACATTTTGCTTAGAACAGTTGCCTAGGTTCTAGGGGCCCTTTGGAGACCAATCTGGAAGTTGACTTTGTTTGTCCTTATCTGTCCGAAGGTCATAACCTAGGAACCTCAAACCTCGACCTAAGTGAGTTCACGGACAGCTCAACACATCTTGTGAATTTGGCCTCTCTAGCTCTCTTAGCTCCCGAGATCTCGGGGGGGGGGGGGTCAAATTAACCCCTCCGCCTGAGCAAAGGATATCCAACCGGCCACCCGGGCACGTGTTAAGAGGTCAAAAAGGTCACTGACCTTAATTGAGCGTGTAACATTTTTCTTAGAACAGTTGCCTAGGTTCTCGGTGCCCTTTGGAGACCAATCTGGAATTTGACCTTGTTCGACCTTATTTGACCCGAAGGTTATGACCTAGGAATCTTAAACTTTGGCTTAAGAGAGCTTACGTACAGGCCAAAACGCCCTGTGACTTCAAATTCAAAATTCAAATGAAACATTCAAAATTAAAAAAGTTGGGGGGTGAAATTGACCCCACCTCAACCGAGCGGAGGGCATCCAAATGGCCACCCGGGCGCGTGTTAAGTGTCTCGCTTTTGACGCTGATGATCAATGACATCGAATATGTATTGCCTCAGTTCACTGGTCGCTCGCTACTCGTCGATAATCTTGGAATCTGGAGCAGCTCTCCTCTAACCTCAGCGATAGAGCGTCCGTTGCATCTAGCCGTAACACGCTTGGAGAGATGGGCTTTGCCCAATGGTTTTCGTCTCTGTACGTCAAAAATAGTAGGCACTCACTTTTGTCGCCGTTGTGGTAGCTACCAGGATGAAGCGATTTGGCTGTATGGCGAAATGATCCCACCTGACCCCGTGGTCCGTTTCCTGGGCGTGCATTTTGATTGCCGCCTTACAAAGATCATGAAAAGACTTTGCGAGCCAGGTGTTTTAAAACCCTGCACCTCCCGAAGTGCATTGCGCGCACGTCATGTGGTGCGGACAGGAGAACGTTTTTTTCTCTTCCATCGTCCCCTCGTCAGATCCGTGCTCGACTATGCCTCTTTGTTTATGGCGAGGCTTGTGAGTCCGCAAAGCGCTCCTTGAAAACGCTGCATCACGCGGGTTTGTGCATCACGATCGGAGCATTCAGGACCTCTCCGGCGGCGAGCCTCCTTGTCGAGGCCACGAGACCCCTTTTCCACTAGGAGAAAGAGACTAAGGGTGAGATACACCTGTAAGTTGGTACAGGTCCCCGACCACCTATCATTTCAGTGGGTCTTTTTGCGCAGAACAATACGCGCGTTCCTGACTGGGAAGGCTCATCAGATCGCACCTTTCTGTATGAAGATATTCGTACTTTGAAAGGAATGTGGCATTCGCACGCGGCGTGTGATTCGTTGGGAAATTCTTCAGATCCCTCTTTGTACACTTTACCCACCAGCAGCAAATGTCTCACTTTCACAGCTCGGGAAGAAGTGGATGCGCCCGGACCAGCTCCGGCTGCGATTATTGGAGCCGATCGCATCTCACCCGGATCACGAGAAGACCTGCACGGATGGATTGAAAGTGGATGCCGGTGTTGGATACGCTGTTGTTCAGGGCCATATCATACGGGTTTTTGCTTTGCTTGGTCACGCATCGGTCTACACATCTGAACTATTAGCCATTCTTAAAGCGCAACGTTTCATTGAAGTTGGCAGTAACGATCAACACTTAGTTTTATTGGACTCTCTTAGTAGCCTTATGGCGCCACACAATTTTTATTCATCACGTTCCATCGCTTGGAAGATTTTAACTCTCCTTACTGCACTGTCCCGGTCCGGGAAGCGCGTGGAATTCTGCTGGATACCGAGCCACGTGGCATATCAGGTATGAAATAACTGATGCCAGGAGACGTGCCACGCACGCAACTAGCATCTCACTATGAGAGTCCATGTCAACGACCTACATGCAGTAGTAACTGCATTCATGTACAAGCAGTGGCAAGCCAGTTGGGATGTGTATGCTGCTAAAAAAACTAAGAGAGATAAAGCCCCGGTTGGGACTATGGGTATCCAGTTGTGGTAAGGTGAGGCGGGATGAAATGATACCATGCCGCTTGGGAATAGGACATACATAGACGACTCACCGATACCTCTTACGTGAGACAGACCAACCGCGATGCCCTCGCTGTGAGGAGCGTTACACCGTGCGATGTGTTGACAGATTGTGCTCACCTCGCTTTGGAACGCATACGCCATTTAGGACCAGGGTCCGTGCGCCACATGCCCTCTGGCAGCTTGGGAGATAGCTTGAGTTCGGCAAATAACGGTGGTATTTTTAATCTTCTTGAAGGCATGCAATTCCATGCCATATATCGAATGTGAACTTGTCTCCTTGTATTTTGCATGCATCTGTTAAGTAAAAGTAAGTTATGGGCGCCGTAAGACCATTATAGTTGACACGCCCCAAAGCCCAAATCGCCAACATCATCATCATCATGTGAGCCATCGTGTTGTTAAAGGGAATGTTTCACAGTTGAAAATGTCGATCCGCAGCTCTGAAACAAGCATCAGATATGATGAAACAAGCTCATTCACAACTATCGGTAGGCTTCGGTAATATTGGTAAGTAAAAAAGACTGCTCTAGACAACACAATGTCTCTGTTTAGTTCATATGCTCCTCGATGCGTCATTAATTACGTCGTGGTACCTCGCACAGCATTGATTGAGAGCCAACTGACGGCCGTTATATCTGGAAATCTTGCTCATGAACGCCAGATGTGAACGACTAGACCATTTTGCTTTGCTCAGCCTTGATCGCCGCATGCCTTGTGGAATGGCAGGATTTAAATGACATGATTGTGGCGTCATGAATGCCAAGGTGACATTGAAACATTGCAAAATACTCTCCCCATTTCCGCGGGCGTGTAGCTCAGAACCTTGAGCGATTTAGGTATCAAGAAGGCAGAGTTTGGAACCGCACCAAAGGTTCTTTATGATTGCTATTTCGGCTCAAAACCCCGTACAAATGTGGAACACTCTCTTTTAGATGCACTCGGGTGGAAGTTACTTTTATTCCCTGAATTTTTTTGACAACAGTTACTTCCGTTTAGTGCAAGGTGGCGACGCTAAGCTTTGCATGGCTGTAACATATTGATGACCTATCTTTTGGTTTTAAACAATCAGATGTGCCTTGTATGGTCGCTATCCTTTGGCAAGCCAGACTCAGGCTATGGCTTTAGGCGAAGACGATACCAAGGGAATGGTTTAATTTGATGCAGCAACGGAGTGTTAGACAAAGCCATACATCTGGAAACGGTTTCTATTCATTTTTTACTGGACAATCGAATTCAGTATTAGCACTTATTCCACCGGACTTTGATTAGGTATGATGATCAGACCAAAACCAAAAGTATTAGCACTTATTCCACCGAGCTTTGATTACTTATGATGGTCAGACCATGATCAAAACTAGCTTGCTTTTTTACTAGAGACCTTGCTATAGTGGTAGCTTTTGCGCTCATTTTTGGATTTCTTGATCACAGAGACACCAACAGGCGTGGGATTTTAACTAATTAGTACTCAGATGAGGGTATCTGGCCAAGATTAACCCCTTTTAACATTTTGTCAACACTGATGCAGTGATATTGACTTTAATGCTGCCATAATGCCCGACAAGGTGTGCATTGGTTTCACCCTTTCTTCGTTTCATGACTATATCCCTGAAACTTTCTCCGGTCCGTTTCGATGTGTTTTCCTTTATCTCTGATCCCATACGATGTTCGGGCATGAATCAAGAGACGGTTAGTCCTTCCGGCATGTGTCTAGCAAGAGCGGGTAAAAGCGACGATGTGGGCGGTGTGCAGTGACCTGTTACAAAACCACCTGACCCCGAGGTGTGCCAGCTGTGATCAATCGCATGTGTCGTCATTCCCAAAATATCGAAAATTTCTGACCATTCTGACTTCTTCTGACTCATTCAGAACTTCTGACTGCCCCTGGAGAAGAGTTTTCCGGGAAGCCCACAGATAGTATGGAGAAACTCACGGAAACAGGCCGTACCGAGATGTCTTGACGCAGTCTTATCGGTGTTGGCCCTGCTCTGGTCGGACTCCTTGGCCGTTGGTAGTGACCTTTAAGAATACGGCCGCTGGTGATTTATTCAGAGAGCTTTGACCATACTGCCCCACGACATGGCTGCAGCTGTCTCCAATGGAGAACACGTAGCAGACCATCGGATGACCCCTGTGATGGTGGATGGCGGCCCCACGGCATCAGCGGCCAGCGTGACTCCCCCGGTGGCCGCGGCATCAGCGGCCAGCGCGACTCCCCCGGTGGCCACGGCATCAGCGGGTACGGCGACTCCATCGGTGGCCGCGGCATCAGCGGCCAGCGCGACTCCCCCGGTGGCCGCGGCATCAGCGGGTACGGCGACTCCATCGGTGGCCGCGGCACCAGCGGACAGCGCGACTCCATCGGTGGCCGCGGCATCAGCGGCTACGGCGACTCCACCGGTGGCCGCGGCATTAGCGGCTACGGTGACGCCATTGATGGTCATGCCACTGCTGGGGTCCTCCTCGTCTGCCCCTGCAAAGCCAGCCGAAGAGAGGCTGGCTGGACCGTCGCCCGTCGTGGCAGGCTACGTTGCGTGACTCCGGCGCAAACACGGAGCCCGCCGCTCCCTTAGACGCTGGGGCTCCGTGCGCAAGCAGATGCTCCCAATAGACAGCCTGTTTGTGAACGGGGTCCTTCACATTTCCAGGCACATCAAGCGAGTAACTGCCCCTGGGGATCAACGGGATGATGCTGGTGCCTAAGGACATCTAGACCTTGAGCGTGTGGAAGCGGCAAAGCATGCCCGACACGCAAAGCGTGTGAGACTGCCCCAGCTCTCAAGGCCTAGGGTCTCGTCTCCGCCTGAGGGGGCGTCTTGACGTCCTAGACAACCCACCTGAGCCCCCTCCATCCAGGTGTGTGTTGAAAGCCCGTTTTCGAGCCCCGAACGATCGGCCACAAGTAACCGCGGTCCCGTGGGAAAACCTCACCTTCCCTTCTCCCGGGGAACTGAATAAAGCACGACGAACACAAATCTTCCGCGGCGTCACTAAGTAGGTCGTGCTGTCCGGCCAAATGTGGCCCACCATGGCCGCTCTACCTAACGCGGGTGGGCAGCCCAAAGCACGGCGAAGCGGACGATCGCCAGATCAGAACCGGTGTTACACCGGTGTTACCAAACAGCTGTCTTCCCGGTTGTGAGCGGCGGCGCTCAGCGGCGAGCTGATCAGCCTGGGGACTGGAATCCATGAATGCGTTTTTAAATGTTCACCTATTCCTGCGAGTCCATGGCCGCTGCTTAACACGCCCTCGGATGGGGAGGGGTCAAATTGACCCTCCCGAAGGTTTTTCCAGAATGGTTTAGAACGGCGCGGCGTAGCCGCGCCAAATATGACATAGCTGTAGGCAACTGAATCGGAGATCGTTTGACATGACAATTTAGATGTACCTTGTAAGGTCGCTGACCTATGGCAGGTCAAAATTAGCTCATGGTTTCAACGAAGGCAATTTCTAGGGAATCGTTCAATCTGATACAACAGCGGAGTGTACGACGAAGCCATACATCTCTGAGATGCTTTTTTAGGCACCACAAATATTGAATGGGCAGGTTACGTTGACCTAAGGTCAGGTATAAAGGTCAGACCAAGGTCAAAACCAACCTGATTTATTACTCTAGGGCTTGCTGTATGGGATAGTTTGTGGTACTCACTTCAAATTTATTGACAGCAGGAACCGCATTATACATCTTCCATTGACCTCTTAGAGGTCAGAACGGGCTATTGATTTAACATGACCTGGGTCGACATGTTCTTTTAGGAACATACTGCCGAGCGTAATCTTTGTCGTTTATTCAAATGCAAACCTCAGAGCAGTCTTGTATGATTTTGGTCACCATCACCTTCAAAAGGTCAAACAGGGTCACTGACCTAAAATGGGCTAATAACCTTTTGTTTAGAAACAGCTGCCTAGGTTCTGGGGGCACTTTGGAGACCAGCCTGAAATTCGACCTTGTTAGACATTATTTGACCTGAAGATCTTGACCTACGAAGCCCAAACTTTAACCCAAGTGAGTTACCGTACAAGTCAAGACATCCTGCAAATTTGGTGTTTCTAGCTTTCTTGTTTCTCGAGATCTCAGGGGAGTCAAATTGACCCCCCCCCCCAGTCGAACAAAGGGTATCTAGCCGGGCACCCGGGCGCGTGTTAATGCGCGCTGATAAAAACAAACCACTTACGGTGAGCGTCCGGGTTTTAGAACAAACCTGAGGGATCATCAGCGACTTTTGTTTTTGGAGAATTCCTGCGGTGGCATGCCTGCGATAGCTAGAGGTCTCCCATGATACTCTGGCTGCTGTGAAATGTTATGACATGCACCGAATGGATCTTAGGTCGATCACACTAGCCTGAGGTCGAGAGGCCATATTAATGCACCACAGTATTCCCTACGAGGAGTACCGTTTGGTATGTCTGTTTCAATGGCTCACTTGCATATGGCCTGCTCTCCGATCCATCCGGCTGTGGCGGGGTGGGCTTAAGTCGAATTAGGCGCATGCCATTTGCTCTTGACTGGGATGGCCTGCTGCCGCACTAAAGGTCAGGTGACGTCAGAGGACAGGACGGACCGTGCCGAGCCTTGCGGCACGTCACACTCTCGTAACCAAGGTCAGCCGCTGACCTGGAATTTCACGATCGGATGGAAGGATCCGGGTGGGATCTGCGCCGACCAGACTGGACACGCCCCACTGCCGTGTACTGCGTTGAGGTAGAGCTAGGGTAAGGCGACAGCGTCACTTCGATAGCTGAGAAGGCGCACTCAACCCACTGGTGCGAAAACCAAAATCCCCATGTTGTCCACCGGATCACGTCGGACCCCGGTTCCGTGATGGTCAGATGACCGCAAACGGGCGATTCGGAGAAGGAGCAGGGTTTTTTAGACTTCTAATCGTTGCTCGGCTACAGAAAAAAACTCATCCGCTTTAGACGAGCCAGAGCGGAGACAAGGCGCACAATACGTGCAGGCAAGCTTGCTTACTGGAAAAGTATTTGGGTGCTATCAACAGCTTTATCGTACCTAGTAAAGTCTGGACCAGGGTGAAGACCATTGCTGGTAAATGTCCTTCAGTGCCTGTGCCAGCGCCGGGAGTGCCAGGATGTACAGTCACCGACACAACCGGGCGGCAAACGTGATAGGACAGACTGTAAGCGGTAGATGCCTGCTGGGCACTAATGACAACTGAACCTTCACACGTCGCAAGGAACAGAGCGAGCGGACAGCAGTCCGATTAAGAGGAACCAATACCCGTCCATATCACAGGCGTAAACATACTCACTGAGCTACTCTCGGCAATAGGGAAAGTCAAAAGCGTAGTATCCGGGCCCGGCCAAGTACGTGACGACATGTTAATCAGGCTGAGTGATAGCTCCTGATCATTCATACGTATTAAGCAATAATGACTTCCATAACACACAGAGAGAGCCTGTCGTGGTACCCGTCCTCAAAGTATGTAAGAATGGTTCCGACCCCACGCACCACTGTATTTTATTACTGACTTCGTCTCTCCGCCAGTGGATGGAGAGCATGTCTGACGCCCGTCTGATGCGGTCTGCTAAGAAAATGATTGCCTGTCAAATGTACAAGGTGGGCTCGGTGAAAATCGGAGAAGCATTGACCGCCTGCTAATTTTGAACGCTGATATAAGACTCCCTTTTAAGTGAAAAAAGCTTAAGTGCTGTGTTGGCTTTTGGTTGTTGGATTAGAGCCCTTTCGACGAAGCATGATCATTTTAGGGCCATGTGATGAAGGAAAATGGTTATCGATGGGACAGACGTGCATGCGCCTGCGGCCGACCGCCGAGCTTTAGCCCGCGCATGCGCGGGTACTCGGTCAGGGTCCCCCTTCCCACGGGGCTCTCGGCCCACTCTGGCTGACGCATGCAGCCTGCTACGAACAAGCGGGGTGTCGTGAGAACGCAGGATGAAGCAAGATTGAGGATAAAAGAGACGGATGCTGCTGGGTTTTACTTTAGTTTAGTTTATTTGGTTTGAGGCGTTTCGGCCCGTTCGGATCATTCCACGCCTTTAAAGGTTCCATTTAAACTCAAACTTAAATCTGAGTTTTGAAGAAAGAAAAAAACGCTACATCTTACCCTTGCACAATAATTGAAGCATTTCGGTACGTCTAAGAAAATTGAATAACAGGTCAAGAAGATGTGGATGGTCATTACCTAGGAGGACTTCTAACGATAATGCAACGTTTTGGTGACAACGGTGTGTTTCCAGTGTCTTCCGCTGGTGTTGAAATTTGCCACATTAAAGCAAAATATGCTTAACCCAAAGGGGACGATCACACTGATGACATAGGAGACGCGGTTGTTTTAGATATAAATGACCAAGTGTAAGCTTTGTGTGTCGATTCAAAGACGTGCTACTACTTTTTCTTCCAAACGGTCTGGGCGGTTTACCGACGGCCAAGGTGCAATTTTCGGTTTTCCAAAAGCTGTGTCCTGGTAGTTTCCGTCCATTGTCTTCGCCAAAATTGTTTTGATAAATTGTGGATGGCCGTTTTGATTAAAGTATTGTCAACAGGGACTGGTGTTAATGCGACAATAACGACAGTGTGAATACTTTGCGATCATACGATTTATTTTTTGTTGTACAAAAGATGTTGTGACGGTGGGTTTAGAATCAGTGAAAAGAAACATAACTTTGCGAGGTGTCAGTTGCCAAGGGGCTACTACTAACTCAGGTGGCACAGAGGCCCGCGGAAGGACGTAATTTAAACTGTGACAAAAAACAACAGTGATACGTGATGTAATTGTAAGGCCCAAGCGACGCCCTGCTGGTCCTAAGTATGAGTGGTGAATTCGTGGCAATATATGTGTGGACGCAAATGTTGGGTGACTTGAATTTTGTCTTATCTATGTGACATGCCTTATAGTGTGCTCAGTACGTCAGAGGGCTAAAGGCATAATAAAGACGTATACTTCAAGTACCGAAATTGGTACCAATAAAATCTTCAACAGGCCAAGTGCCAGTGGGGTATCACAGAGAATGAGAGGGTCGACCAATTGGCTAAGGAAGCATTGGCGTCCCCTGACATAACACCAGTCTCTGCTGACAATACTTCAATAAAAACGGTTATCCACAATTTATCAGAAAAAGTTTGGCAACGACAATGGACGGAATCGCTTTAATTTTTTACTTGTAATTTAGCATTTAAAGTCGTATGTGTCGGTGAGACAAAACCATGTTTCGTGTACGGCAATGATGATTGGAGCTACTGCGGCAAAAAGTGCTTTCATTTCGGACCATTTTGAAACGAGACCGCGACAATTCCACTGTAAGATGAAAGGCATTTAATGATGAAGGGACCCGTTCCCACCGGGTGATGGGGATCACCCGAACGAAACAGACCGAGGCCGTCCCATCGCCGTCCTCACCGATGGACGGGACCGGCAGTCCTCATTCGGGCGTGTTTCGACAGGTATTTTGGTGGAGGGGAGGAGAGGTAACGTTCGTGTGGCGGCCAGAGGGACCGGGCCGCCGACTGTTCATAGCCGGCGGGCTAGAACGCCGGACGGCCCGATCCGCACGTGTATCACGCGCAGACGGCGGGCTGGAACGCTGGCCAACCTGGGGACGGGGGTGCACGGGCGCCTGGGCATCCGAGCGCCCAGCCAGGGGCGACTCAACGGCAATTTTCGTCTGGGTCTGTGTAGTTGACTCAGCTGAGACCGAGGGGCGGGGGGTTAGAAGCTTCAGGGGACACAGATGGGTAATGGAGTCTGTCTGTGTTCCACATGTGGCCATCGTGGCTTTTGCTACTTGTGCATATCTTTTGCTAGACTGCGACGACATTTTGGATTTAATAGTGCGCCGTGCCCCGGGGTACGACACACCTGTCTTCGCCTTCTCAGAACAAATTTCTGTTTCTTTTCTCCATGTGGGACACTGAGGAGAGTTGGCGGCGTGATCACCACTTCCACAGCTCGGGCATTTCTGGGGTGATGTGCATGCAGACCCCTGGTGAGGGGTCTCGCTGCACTTCAAGCATCTGGCATCAGACACTGCAGTACTTGCTGCCGTGTCCGAATCGTTGACATTTGAAACTCCTGAGTGGATTTGGAATTAATACTCTTACTTTATAAAGAAGGTAACCAGCGGTGAGCGTCTCTGGAAGTCGGGTGGTAGCAAAAGTGATAATGAGCAGGCTGGTGTCGCGACGCTGACCATCTCTGAAGGTCGTCTGCCGTCGTACATGGCAAACTTGCTCGTCTCTGAGCTCCGCAAGGATCTTGTCCCCCGTCATGAAACGGAGCTCAAGCACGAAGATGGTGCTTTTACTGGTGTTTCTGGCATTTTGCAGGAAGACTTCTGCTTGTTTACCACAAAATTGAGTTGTTTTGAGTAGCGCCTTGGCTTGTGCGCGAGTGGTTGCTTTAATGATGAGTGATTCGTTTGCCGGTGCTTCAATTTTGAGTTCGCATGGACTGCAGATAGCCTTGATTTGTTTTGATGGCCAGAAAATGTTGACCTTCCGGAATGACACGCTCTTACCACAAGGCTGAACAACAACGTATGAGCCGGGAGGGTCCAGAATTGGTTCAGGGGGCCGCTGAACGCTGGCTGCTGTCGAGCGAGGGTCAGCATCAGAGCGAGCAGGCACCGAGGTGGTCGAAGATAGGCGAGGGTCGGAACCGGGGGCGTTGGACGAAGACGGGTGCTGCACAGACACCGCGGTGGAAGTGCATGAACCAAAGGAATTGGCCTGGGGCACGCGAAGGTTATCAAGCGAAGTGGTAGCCAAAGCGGGGCTGGCGGCACTTCCGTCGTCTATATCCAGGGAATTATCGATGTCAGAGGCCGAGTTCGAGTCCGTGTTAGTCTCGTTCTTCTTACGCTTGCTTCGCTTCCCCATACTGGGGGAGCGAGAGGAGAAGAACACAAATTAAGCAAAAGGATGTGTTTGGAGCTAGTGCGAACGGAAAAGCACGGGAACGACGATGCGAAAAAGGATTCCTTGGCTGAGGGCCGCAAAAGGAGTAGACCACTTGCTAAGGTCTTGCCAGACGGGTATATGGCTACCGAATAGGCCAACGCGGGCCTTGTATACTGCTGTGTTTCCTTTTCCTTTTATTGGGTTTTAAAGCGCTTCGGCCCGTTTGGACCATTTCACGCCTTGAACAAAGGGAAATGTAAACAAAAATTATCTACGCGCATTCATATTACGTGAAGCATGTCTGTACGTTTGAGAAAACTGAACAAAAAATTAAGCAAATGTGGATCATCATCACCTAAAATATTTCTTAAGCAGAATTCCAGGTTATGTTGGCGGTAATAGGTTTGCAGAATAGTCCGTCGCTGTTGGTATTCGACACATTGGAGAAGAATATGTTTGATTGTTAGAGGACAATCACATGGATAACAACGAGGACGAGACTGTTGCAAATATTAATGGCTGTGAGTGAGCTTTGTGTGGCCAAGTCAAAGACAAGTCAACACCTTCTCCAAATGGTCTGTGCGGTTTGCCGATGTCCAATGTGTAATGTCTGGTCTTATGTCATGAAGCTGGGTTCTGTTGTTTTCCGTCCACTGTCGCTGCCAAAGTTGTTTTGTCAAGGAGCGGATGGATGCTTTTATAGTGGCGTGGCCAATAGGAATGGGTGTAATATGAGGGTCCGTCAAAGCTTCCTTGGCCATTTGGTCGGCCCGCTCATTCGCTACAATGCCTATGGCCTGGAATCCACAAAAATTAATGTGTATGCCCTGTGTGTGTTAAGAATGATGCAATGAAGCGACGCAAATCGCTACGATCCTGGTCCTATGGTTTTGACGTTCTGTGTGTTGTAAGGAAATAAATATGGCGGACAGTTCCGCAAGATAAGCAGCTGTGCCAACCGGTAATCTACATTTTTGAGAATAATGCGTGTGGCATAGTGCTGCGCATCCGGCACGGTTTCCGGTCCAGGAACCGTCGGTATAAATAAAGTGACAATTTGCATATTTTGCAACCATGCGGTTGAACTTCTGTTGTGCATGAGTTGCTGCCAAAGAGCTTTTTAGATTTTTGAAAAGAAACAAAATTTTTCGTGGTGTCAACTGCCAGGGAACTTCACTAAATCTGGAGGCACGGACACATGAAGTACTACGTAATTTATGCTTTGGCAAAAGACGGTTAAACGAGACGCGATCGTAAGGCTCGAGCGGCGTTCTGCCGGTCCTATGTATGTGTGATGAATTCGGGGCGATGTGTATATAGATGCAAATGTTACATGGGTGGGACTTTGTCGGATCTTCGTGATGTACCTTAAGGTGTTTTCAATGCGTCGGAGGGCTAGAGGCATAATGCATGCATCTACCTCGAGTACAGAAATTGGAGATGTCCTCAGTGCTCCCTGTGCGAGCCGCAAAAACATATTTTGAATGACGGTTAAGGTTTTAAGGCTATTTTGACTACCACCTGCATACACAATGGAGTCATATGCGATGATTGGAAGAACCAAGGATTTATATAACAACAATGACGTATGCCGGTCAACCCCGTATCTTGATCCTGAAATGCATCTGAACAAAGTTAAACGTCTCATGCATTTGGTGCGGACATGTTCGACGTGTTTGTGCATCGATAATCTCGGGTCAAGAATGATACCTAGAAATTTGAATGAGGAAACAAAAGGAGTATCGTGACCGCCGAGATTAAGAGAATATGCGGTGCAACTCGTCGCCTTTCATTGAAAAGTACAACGGCCGATTTTTTAGAAGAAAACTGGAGACCATAACGTCTTGACCATTGTGAAATTTTGTCTAATACATGTTGGAGGCGTGGTAGTTAGTCATCGTGTTCTGTGTCTGAACACCAGATTGCGCTGTCATCAGCAAATAGTAAGGAGGAAATGCCAGGAGGAAGCTCATCAAAACTCTCTCGCTGGAGTCCGTTTTCTAGGAAATAAACATCGGAAACAGCCGATCAGCATCTTGCACGAAACGGCCGTATCCCCGAGAGGAATCCCAGGAGGTTATACGCCAAATTTCCCTTAAATCCCAACTTATAAAGTTTGAAAATCAGTGTCGGTTTGAATATCATATCGTAGGCGCGAGTAATATCTAGGAATACAGCTGTGACTTGGCGTTTTTGACGGAATGCGCGACGAATGTCCGTTTGTAGGCGTATGATACGGTCACAGGTGGTACGGTTACGTCTAAATCCACATTGTTGGTCCCATATCAGTTTATCATGATCTATTAACCAGGCAAGGCACTTTCCAACCATGTGTTCCATGAGTTTTCCAGGGCAACTAGTGAGTGCAATGGAACGATAGTTGGCTGGGTCGTGAGTGTTCTTGCCTGGTTTTGGAAGTGGGATGATTAAGGTGTCCTTCCATGTGTACGGAAAAGCACGGGAAGACGACAGGCCGTTGAAAATATTCAAAATAAGCCGAAGCATGTTGCCGGAGAAATGACGAAAGAAAAAATGGTGTAAGTCATCCTGACCTACTGAAGTATTACCAGTGGATTTAATTGTATTGCGAAGCTCTAGCAAGGCAAATGTTACATTGTAGGTTTTTGTATTATCAGAAAAGAAACATGTCGGAGGCAGATGAAAGCTGAGCCTTGCATGATCGATGAATCCTGGTTTGTAATCACCTGATGAACAACAGTGAGCTATACTGTGGGCAAGAGTGTTCATGATCTGCGGTGGTGAGGTGATTAGAGCGTTGTCGACTCTGAGAACTGGGAACAAAAATGAAGGCTTTTGCCCGATAGTGAACGAACTAATCCCCAATTTTTTCTTAACGGAGTGGCTAATGTAAAATGTCGTAAAAAAGTTAGCCAAGAGTAACGTTTTGCAGCTCTTATGGTTTTCCCGGTTTGTGCACGTTCAGGATTGCGGGCAATTAAATGAGAAATGTCGTGATTGCGCTGAAAACTGCGAAAGGCACGTTTACGTCTCGCAATGGCTTTTTAAACTCCATCTGTCCACCACGGCACAGGGCGGCGTCGTGGCGCGGATTTTGCCGGTGGAATTGTCGCGGTCGCTCCAGAATGAATAATATGTATGATAAGATCAACTCCCTGCTCTGGTGAATGACAGCAATCCTTGTTGGCAAAAGAAAATTCTTGAAATTTGGTCCAATCTGTCCTCCGCAAATTTCAACGGGGTATATTTCGAGGCACTGTACTAGCAGCAGTATCAAAAGTGGTCTAAAGTTTAATTGGGAAATGGTCACTGTCGTGGACATCTCCCTCAACAACCCAGTCAAAGGAAGTTTCTATTGAGGGTGAGTACGACAAGTCAATGGCTGTTTCCGTTCCAGTGGATAGCTGGTGATAACTATTATTGCCTTTGTTTAGCAGTACTAGGTTGTGTGCATCAATCAAATCTTCAACCAAATGTCCTCGGCGATCAACCGCTTGGGTACCGTTACTCCAAGCTGGACTGTGACCGTTGAGACCGCCGAGGATGAGAAAAGGATTTTGAAATTGAGCAACAAGTTGGCCAAACTGCCGTAAGAGCTCCGTGTTGTTATAATCTGGTGTAATGTATATTGAGCATATATCGATGGTACGACCATGCAGCCGAACTGAACATGCAACAGCCTGAAGAGGTGTGTTAAGAGTGAATGATTTATGTCTTAATTCTTGACTCATGTACAGTGCCACCCCACCTTGGCGACGCTCACCGTCCGTGGTGTCACAGTGATACAACGACTAATTTGGCATTTTAAAGTTATATGTATCAGTGGGGCGAAGCCGTGTTTCCTGTACGGCAACGATGATTGGAGCTAAGACGGGAAAAAGTACTTTCATTTCAGGCCATTTTAAAATGAGACCGCGACAATTCCAGTGTAAGATGAAGGAGATTTAATGATGAAGAAACCCATCCCCACCGGTTGATGGGAATCGGCCGAAAGAGACAGACCGAGGTCGTCCCATCGCCACCCTCACTGGTGGACGGGACCGGCGGTCTTCGTTCGGGCGTGTTTCGACAGGTATTTTGGTGGAGGGGAGGAGAGGTAACGTTCGAGTGGTGGCCAGAGGGACCGGGCCACCGACTGTTCATAGCCGGCGGGCTGGAACGCTGGCCAACCTAGGGACAGGGGTGCACGGGCGCCTGCGCATCCGAGCGCCCAGCCAGGGGCGACTCAAAGGCAATTTTCGTCTGGGTCTGCGTAGTTGACTCAGCTGAGACAGAGGAGCGAGGGGTAAGGAGCTTCACGGGACCCAGCTAGATAATGTAGTCTGTTTGTGTTCCACATGTGACCATTGTGACTTTGCTTCCTGTGCATATGCCTTGCTGGACTTTCATGATATCTTGGACTCAACAGCGCGCCGTGCCTCGGGATACGACACACCTGTCTTGGCCTTTTCAGAACAATTTTTTATTCTCCAAGTTGGACACTGAGAAGAGTTGGCGGCAAGATCAGCACTCCCACCGCTCAAACATTTCTGAGGTGATGTACAGGCAGACCTCTCGTGAGGGCTCTCGCCGCACTTGAGACATCTGGCGTTTTGTTTGCAAAACTTGCTGCCGTGTCCAAACCGCTGGCATTTCAAACACCTGAGTGGATTTAGTGTGGACACTGTAACTTCATAACGGAGGTCACCAGCTGCGAGCGTTTTGGGAAGTCGGGTGTTAGAAAAAGTGAGAACAAGCAGGCTGGTGTTGTGACGCTGGCCATCGCTGAAGGTCGTCAGACGTCGGATGTGACAAACATTTTCGCCCCCGAGCTCCGCCAGGATCTCCTCCTCCGTCATTAAACGGAGATCAGGCGCGATTGGTAGTGTTTCGGGCGTGGTGGATAGACACTTTGACATGCTTGCTACAGAATTCCGTTGTTTTGAGAATAGCCCTGCTCTGTGCGCGAGTGGTTGTTTTGATAACGAGTGATCCGTTTGTCGGTGCTTCATTTTTCAGGTCGCATGACCGCAGATAGTCTGAATTTGCTTTGCTGGCCAGAAAACGTTGATCTTTCGAAACGACAAATTTTCATCACAGGGTTGGACGACAACATACGATCCGAGAGGATCCAGGATTGGCTCAGAGGGCAGGCGAACACTGGTCATTATCGAGAGAGGGTCAACATCAGGGCGAACAGGCACCGGAGTGGTCAAAGACGAGCGAGGGTCGGAACCGGGGGCGTTGGACGGAAACGTCTGCTGTCCAGCCACCGCGGTGGAAGTGTGCGTACCAACGGTCATGGCCTGGGGCGCGCAAGAATCATCAAGCGATGCTGCGGCCAAAGCGGGGCCGGCAGCACTTCCGTCGTCTGTATCCAAGAGCGTATCAATGTCGGAAGCCGGGTTCGAATCTGTGTCGGTGTCATCCTTCTTGCGCTTTCCGCGCTTCCCCATAGTGGATCGGCGGGAAGAGAGTAACTAAACTCAAGTGAAAGATACGAGTTTTGGACCAAGAGCGAAACAAACAACGAAAACGACGATGAGAAAAAAGAACTCACTGGCAGAAACCGCAACAGGAGCAATCGCTTCTATCAGGAATGGTATTGCCAATCGGACACAGTCGGCGACTGGGTCGTTGTTCCTTAATGTGTGTACTGCTGTGTTTGTTCTTATTATTAGAGCTCTTTTGACCAGAAATGATCATTTCAGGGCTATGGGATGAAGTAAAATGGTTAACGATGGGACAGACGTGCATGCGCCTGGGGGGCCAACCGCCGAGCTTTAACCCGCTGATGCGCGAGTACCCGGTCGGGGTCCCCCTTCCCACGGGGCTCTCGACCCACTCGTGGCCGAAGCATGCAGCCTGCCCCGGACAAGCGGGGTGTCGCGAGGATGCAGGATGAAGCGAGATAGGAAATAAGAGGGACGGATGTGCCTGCTGTGTTTTTCGACATTGAGTATACCTATGATGCCTATGGTGCAATGGCATTTGTCCATGATTTTTCAATGAGGCTGGCCGGGTTATACGGGCAGTTAATTGCCAAACTTTTGCAGCGAAGATTTTGTCGTGTTCGAGTCTACGGAGCTTTGTCTGAGCGCTTTAAACTGGTGAATGGTGCGCCTCAGGGGTGTCCCCAGTGTATCCCTGTTGGCTTGCACAGCGAGTGAGACATCTGCCTGCCGGTTCCGGCAGCACTAGTGGAGCAGACGGGCGCAGCCTTCTCAGGCTGAAGGAAGGCCTCGTGCGTTCTGTTATTGAGTACGCACGCACAACCTATAACAACGCCCTCACATCCGCCAAGAACCAGTCCTCTGTCAGGTGTCTGTGTCTTACGTCTGTTTCGGCGTCCGTATAGTAAACGGGGTGTACCGGACAACTCGCTCCACCAGTCTGATCGTAGAAGTCAACGAGCCACCACTGGACCTAAGACGTAGTAAACCAGCGCTGACCGGTGCGGTCAAAGTAGCGCAGTTTCCCGACTCACCCTGCGCATGGATCGGTGTTCCCGCTCTGACCCATCCACTTCTTTCTGGCAGTGTGCGAAAGCTCTTCGAAGCCGAGAGGTCTGCGCATTAGTGCCCTGAAATATATTTTCATTTGGTTGGAGGGGTGATGCAACTATGAACAAGAAGGTGGAAAAATTGCATCACTACGGACATGGCTAGCACCACAAGAATGGGATGGAGCATAAAATGTTTGACTGCTTTGTGAGTGTCCTCAAGTGCTTCCTCTTCTTCAGGCCCAATTTAACGCCTTGCTGCTGGTCTGATATCTTGCTGAAGTGCAAGTATTATCCTATTTTCATATATTTCCACATATATTTATTATCCTAACTCCAGACCCCCTCACTGTCCACTGAAGACCATAAGTTTGCAGTGGCCGTTTTCATGATGGATTAATGCACCGAAAGCTTTCTAAACAGTTTTTTAAATGTCTGTGTGAGGTTTTGGTATTCTTTTCACATTTTGACAAGGCAAGTATTGTTTTCATGCAATTCCATTCACATACGAAAGACAACCCACATGCATCCAACTAAGAATGAATTTTATTTTATGTCTAACGGTACCCTTTGTAGACATTTTTCAGTCCATGACGTTAATTCTAGAAAAAGTACTAGATCTGGTGATCACCAATGTGCATCAGTCGAGGGTACTGGACGCCGTCCGCCCTATTATTCTCTACATCGGTGTTGTATGGCGCTAGTTTCTTGTCGTGAACGCGATGCAAAGAAAGTTGCGTACGTCCCACAACAAACTTTGCACAACTGGTTGATAATCCTTTCTGCTGTGATATGAAAATCCTTCAAGTATTTGCATCCTGCGCTGATTTTAGTGTGATTTGCAAACGTTCAGCATCATTGGTGGCGTAACTCCAGGCATGTGTGGCTGCATTTGTGCACAAAGGCGTTTCATTTTTATCTCATCTTTCTTGGGAATAGAGAAGGGTGAAATGGGTAATATTGCAATGTTGCAGAAACCGCCTGACTTTACAGCTTGCGTACAAATGAACAGTAAATTGCACACAAAACATGTTTAATTGCATTTCTGTTGCTAAAAACTCCTCGAAGCTGCGATTGGCGGTTGCAACGATATTATGCTCTGAAAAGTGTGGTTGCCCTGCAGGGCCAGGCCGCTCAACTTGCAATGTTTCGCACGGTTCACCTACGACTAGGTCGGCGTGCTGCGTTACTGGTAGAGCGTACGAGTCGTTAACGCACGATATCATGCTTCAGGAACCTGAATAAGGAAATGTATGCGTGATACGACATACCATCGGCCGCGGCATTGCACGGACCATCGTTTTTGCGAGAGGCTGATCGTCATTTTTTACGCATAGACAAATGCCGTCATGAACATGACTGTTGCAACACCCTAAGCGCATTAGGGGTGGGGTTGAAATAGGTCTTGTGGTATGTTTTTCACTGATGCTCAAGCTTTAAGCCTGCTAGTAAGTTGCAAAGACTGTTGTGGGCAAGACATGCCCACACATTTCCGAGCTTCTTCAGCGCTCCAGTCACTGCCAACGAACCATATTACCGTGTATTAAAACTCATTTCACTGGTGTTCCCGAGCACTGATAACAAATGTGGTGCGCCACAGCCCCGAACAGCCATCGTCTGGCTAAACACGCCTCAGCCCCTAGTCCCATAAGTCTCTCCTCACAGCAATGGGGCGGCTCAAAAGTCAGTTTACTTGCCCCTGGCAGCACATGCCAACAATGCACAACACCCCTCAAAATAACAAAGTGCCATCATCTTAGGCAAAACAACGGAGCAATTAATGCTATGTAATTAGAACATGTACCGTGCGGTGAGTCACAATAACCCGTAAATGCGTATGACACATAAAACAATGGTTAGACGTTGAAACATACGGAGCCTACCCTGTAACTAAATGTTTTCCGACAGAAGGGTAGCCCGACAGGCAGCTGTTTGGTCCTGACTAACCCCACTTGGTGGCTATACATTGGCAACCATTGAAAGTCAACTGGCAGGGTATACTGACTCGACGTCATGTCATTGTATAACCAACGCCTTCAAGGTGCGCTGTGAGCTCATAATGGTCCCGATGGTTTCATGGCTCAACTGTGACGACGGTGACATCACCAGTGAGACACCACTACACCCGCTGACGCGTAGCATTCTGCAGCGCATTGCCAGCCATGACGTGCGCTCTCAGAGCTGGCTGGCAGACAGCCGGTGGGACGGACTGCAGCCGTCCGGTGGCGCTTGAGGGAGCGCCTGGGGGGGCGCCCTGGGGTCCATCGGGACCCCGCGCCGCGACGTCGACACCGCCGGGGGCCCGTGGGGCACGGCCGACCCGCTCGACGAGGCGACACGGAGCGGCACGAGGCCGGGCGGCGCCCGTCGCCGCTGGCTTGCTGTGGCAAGGCGGGTCGGCGGCCGGTGCGGCGGCGCCGCCACCGACCGGAGCGGGGGCGGCGTGGCGCGCCACCGGCTGCAGCACCGACTGCGCCGCGGCCACGCCCGGACCCCGCGCCTGCCACGCGGTGCCCGGTCTCCGACCGAGGAGCGACGAGCCGGTGACGGTGCGCGTTGGCAGCGGCAGGCTGTGCTCTACCGGCGGAGAGGCGTGGCAGAACGTCAAGCCGCTCACCGTCGGCGGTGCGACGGCATTGTGCACCACGACACCAGCGCCGCCCACGGCGCCGGGGTAGCCCAGGGCCGTCACGCCATTCATCCGGACGCCGTAGTAGAGTGGCGTCAGCCCATTCGCCATTGATTGGCCGGGATAGGTGTATGCCGGCGGGCAAGCTGTAGGTGATTGGCTGACGACGCCCTGCGAATGCAAACCGTTGGTTGACGATTGAACTGTGCTAGAGTGCAATTTCAAGCCGTCCACTGCCGGCTGAGTGACGAAGCCCTGTGACGTTACGGTACCTGTCGCCGGATGGCCCCCCAAATCGCGTGATACCACGCCCTCCGCAGCCGACTGGCTGACGAAGCCCGGCGACTTGGAACTGGTCGCTGCTGATTGGTCGGGGGGGCCGCGCGACACCGGGCCCTCAGCCGCCGAGCTCGTCTGCCGTCGGGCCGGCGGCGCGTCGCTCTCGACGCGGGCCGGCGCCGGCAGTGCGCCGCGCCGCCGCCCGCTGGGCTCGGTCTGCGTGACGGCGTCGCAGCTGGCGGCGGCCGAGACGCGGAGAGGCACGCCACCCAGCTCCGTGGCCGGCCGGCGGCGCGGCGAGGAGACGCGCACCGACGGCGGCGTCGGCGGAGGGGTCCGCTTCGGAGGCGGCGGTGCTGGCCGGTGGTGCTGATCGGGTATATGTTGCGGGCACGGCGGCGGGAAATCACGTGGGGGCTGGCGTTCGTGGTGGTGCTGGTGCCAATACAGCAGTTGCGGTTCCGAGCTTCGCTGCGGCTGCTGCTGGCTTCCTGTCCATTGCTGTGGTCCCTGGTTCTGTCGAGGCTGTCCCTGCTGCCGTTTTTTGTGTTGCTTTTGCTGTCTTGTTATCTGAGACGGTTTGTCTTGACTCTCCTGTCGTGGCAGCTGTGGGGGCTCCAGGAGCAGCAACTGCGGCGAATGGGTGGGATAATGCTGTTGCTGTTGCCATTGATCTGGAATGTTGTACGGAGTGGTGTATTCGAGGGGTACATTTTGACCCTGGTACAAAACTTGATCCTGCTCAACTTGCTGCAGTGCACCATCTTGTTCCTGTGAATGTTCACGTGGACTATGGTAGCAATTTTTGCTGCGCACTGGGAGATGGGTTTGGGTGAACGGCGGCTGGTACTGCTGATGCTGGTGCAGGTTTTGGACCGGGCATTCAAGCGGTTGTTCATACTGATGCGAACTGTGCTCCAAATTCTGAGCTGACTCGATTTGTTGGATGCCACATTGAGACGCTTCCTCGTGCCTGTTTTCTTGCGGTTCCTTATGTTCATTGCTTTGATGTTGCCGTAGCTGCTGCAGCCGGTGAAATGCCTGGCATTCTTGTTGTTTTGGACGTGGAAACTGTTCCGTTGCACGCATTTGCTGCCGTGGATTACCTTCCGATTGGGGGCCCTGGTTTTGTGACGGTCCCTGATGGTCATGATCCATTGGCTCACAGTGTTCGTGCTGCTGCTGCTGTCCTTTGTCTTGCCCTTCCCTCTCCTCCTGTTGTCCATCCCGTTCTGCATCTCCCTCCTCCTGCTGTCGTTCGGCCAGCTGTGCCGGTCCAGCCACCGCCGTCGGCTGTGCCGGTCCAGCCGCCGCCGTCGGCTGTGCCGTCCGGGCCGCCGCCGCCGGCTGCTGTGCCTGCCGCTGCAGCTGCTGGATGTACTCGAACAGCTGGCTAAGGGTGAGCAGCTGCGCGTCGCCGCTTGCCGCGCCGCGCCGCGGCCGCTGCGCCAGTCGCGGACACCGGTGCTCTAGCAGCTCCGCCGAGCCGCTGTATGCCACCTGACACAGTCGGCAGCGCAGCTCGGTCGCCGCCCGGGCCGTCTTCGCCGCCTCCGCCGCCGCCGCCGCCGCTGTCAGCCCACTCTCGGCGTCCGGGGGGACATCCTCACCCTCGTCCTCCGACAGCTCGCACCCGTGCACCCGGGCGTGCCGCTGCAGGTTGCCGCTGTGCTCGAACGTGCGCTCGCATTTCTGGCACTTGTACGGCCGCACCTTGGTGTGGATGCGCCGGTGCACCACCAGGTTGGCGTAAGCGGCGAACCGCTTGCCACAGTGCTCGCACGGGTATGGCTTCTCGCCGGTGTGTGTGCGGATGTGGATCTTGAGCACCTTGCTCGAGGTGAACGCCTTGTCACAGTGCGAGCACTTGAACGGCCGCTGGCCCGTGTGCGAGCGAA
>NW_023596921.1:33269417-33349316 GCF_011947565.3 Pollicipes pollicipes
CAGTGCCAGTATCTCGTCGCAGCAGCCAGGGGTGAAAATAGTGCGTTTTCTGTCACCGACGAAATTTGGAACCGTCTGAATTGTCACCTGGAGCCGAATCTTTCAGAAAGCTTTGCAATATATCGCTTAGTCCAATGAACCACAAAAATCAAATGCAGCCTTAATGCAATGCAGCATAACCATCAAACATTTTCGTTTCGGGAGTTCATTCGCACTAAAGTTTCTTAAGAATTAGTTAATATAGTAAAGTTAAGTATAATACATGATAAAGTTAAAAATTCTCCTGTTTTTTTTTCTCCGAGGAATAAGGCTATTACTGCTGTCTTATCTATGTCAATAATGTTCTTCGCAAGTGCAATGAACAACTTACGTAATTCAGACGTATTCCTTGTTTGATTTTGGGCACATTGATATCCATTTTTGTGTATTTTGAATATATTTTTTGATGTAGGAGTCCATTAATGTGAAAGTGTCGCCCCGACCGTGGATCGCCGTGCAATGTTTCTAAAAAAACCTCACATCGCGGAAACCTGAAATACTAGAGACGTGTATTTGATGTCAAAGCACGCACGAGTGTCCTACGCAAAAATGTGAGAAAATGAAATTTGAAACAAAATTTTTTTTAAAACTGAACATTTGGTAGCGATTACACGGTGTGCCAGAGAGAGATATCCTTGGTAAACCTTGCAGGAGGGGTGGGGGTGGGGGGGGGGGGGGGGGGCGGGTAACATCAACTCGCTCTCCTTATTGTGGCGAGGGTTAAGCCTCCATTGCTAAATTGAGCCGTCGATCAGAAATTTCACGATCGAGCGGTGGGACCGGGGCCACCCAACAAGCACTGCTTGGCTTGGGTGGCGATGCAAGTAATTCATCCAAATCCAATGAAATGTACGATCTAAATCTTAAAAACGTCGCTGCAACATTGACCGCCTTCGACGACTCTAAATACCGCTCTCATTTGTAAGCCTGCCAATGACTACGTATTGGCTCAGAAGTGGTGAGCTTAGGCAAACTGCTCTCCGTGCGAGGGCTATTGGCTATTGCTGTGCCGTTCGGAGGCTAGTTTGGAAATCCTTTGGAGCGGTCAAATTCCCCCCTCCCACCTACACCAACCGAGTGCGTATCAAAGAGCTGAAGTGACTTTCTAATGCTTCCAATTTGATTGCCTTTATTCCTACTCGAATGCATATACCCGTCTTCCCCTCTTCTCGAAAAAGACAGGCGTGGGTTGTCTCTCTCTCTTCATTTGCACTTTAGTGTCTGTCTCACCTCTCTATTTACGGACAAACCGGCCTGAGCATAGATAGGACAGTAGCCGTACCCTTATTTCTCGGAGAAAAACAGGAGAATGAATATAGTTGGGTTGATATTTCGGCAACATGCCTTTATCGAAATACTAGTTACGGCAGCATGCCTTTATCGAAGCAATAGGTACTGTTTCTACTGAAACAATACTTATTGTTTCGATAAAGGCATGCGGCCGAAATATCAACCCAACTATATCCCCATTCTCCTGGAATAAGGATATGACTGCAGTCTTATCCATGTGAATAGTGCTCCTCACGAATGCACTGAACAGCTTGCGACCTGAGCGCTGACCGTTTCAAAACGATACCCGACGACGGTCAACTGAGGTGTAAACGGTATGTTTTGAAGAGGGCTTGCACTCATGATTATGATTGGCCCCAGATAAGGAGATGCGGCTGAAATAGACCCAGATGAAGGGATTGGTGATCCTCCAAATGCAGGCATGCTACCCTGTTCCGATATGTTCTGGTTTCTGAGTACCGTAGTTTTTTAGGAACAGTGCCCGACGGTACACGGGGGGTGTGGGTGATGGGCGATAACCGACCCGTCCGCCAATACAGCACGGCTTCCCAACACTAGTCCAATTTACATACGACATTTGAAACGATGCCAAAGTGAAACCAAAAGTTTCCTATTAAATATTTTGTCCTGCCCCATCTGATGACAAGTACGGTCCTCTTGCGTCAAACAGATAAACAAACACAGCATCACCATGCGGGGTAGTTTTGGACCAGTTTTGTTGCGCGAATCGGGAATAACTGTTATTTTGATTCCCACATTTAACTTGGAGCTTAGTGCCCCGTTCGATCTGTGGTCAGCACGATTGTCAGCTGGAATGTGCGAAGTCACGCGTGCTGACGGTGCGTTCGATGTGTGGGCTGACAGGAAAGTTTTTAGCTTAGCTTTCCTTTTTTTTACCTTTTCTTCAGCTCTCGCTAACTCTGGCTTATCGCCGACCATAACGCACTGCGTACAAAGTGGCGCTTGGCAGTGTGGGTTCTGTTCCGGTATTACCATCATCTACCCCATCCGTATCTTGAGTGCTTCTTCCCGTTTCCAATTCATTTCAATTTCGTCCCTCTCATTTTAAATGTTACTTATGACCTTGTTAATTCACTGGGCAACGCAACCCCACCAATCACTGTCACCCATCTTTTCGTGGCTAGCCTTGGCATTTCAATTCTCTCCTTATCCATCTTGCACCGAATTTCCTCCAAAATTAGGGACAAGTGCCTGCACCTCATCTAACGCATTTCCCAATGCAAGAGCTACGAAATCAAGCTCGCGCTTCAGTAAGGATGATTTTTGCAATATGGCAGCGCCTCCTCCCCATACTGACAGGCTAACAAAACACCCTGGCATCATCGTCGGCTGGCGCGTGACGTCACACGCCACTTGACTTTGTGTTCACGTAACTTGACGCAGGGCGAATACTGGGCAGTGATTGGTGCTGACAAACGTGCTGACGACAGATCAAACGCGGGCTGGGTGGAGGATAGGATTTAGCTCGCCTCCTACAAGTAAATCGGGAATTGTAGGAATTTCGGAACTAGCAATAGAAGGAAGGTAAATGTTGGGATGATAAGCGCCTAGAATAACTAGCAGATAATTTTCTAGCATATACAGTGGGTACCTACACCTTCAAAAACCTCCCGACATGACCACCAGTATATCGTAACCTGCAACGACTTCAAGTGCGTATATTAAGCACCGTATCATGCATACTGTTTTCTGGATGGTCTGGGGGTGTGCTTAATATTGGTGTCAAATGGATAGAAGACTGTACTCCATGTAAAGAAGCCCTAAAGTTGTCCTTAATTGCTGGAATAAGTTGAAAGGTAGCTTACATATTTTTTAAGTTTATCGTAAGGGAGTTTCATTGAGCATCATGTGGAGCACTTTCATGAGTTGCACACTTTATAGCTTGCTTTCACATTCAGCAGAATTTTCTATCGGGGTGAACACATTTCTAGCAAGACCAAGTATGTATGATAATATTTCTTGCAATGTTACACTCGGGTTTTGGCTTGCAATTCCAATATCTTGGAAAGAGATTATTCCGCACCATGATAATGTTACAGCTTTCATTCACTTACAAAAATGTCCAGCTGTACATTTTTTCATCATATTCATTGGCCATTGTGATATAATTCAATATTTCATTGACTTGAGGGCTAGTTCGTGTGGGATTACATGCGTTTTTATCATGTTTTTATGAACCGTATATAATATCTACATATCTTCACAAGGATCATATGCTCCAGGGGACAATTTGTGATGCTTCAAAAGCCTTATGGCTGCCTCACATCGGCAAGAGGTAAATTAGAACCTGTTTATCACTTCGTTTAGACCTATTACGTTTTAGGCACCACGAGTTACTCTAATATGGATGACCAGTTACTCCTCATAAATTTATTCCCCTAAATTTCAAAAAAACTGCCACGGTGTAAGTCCTGTTCTGTCACTGCCGATGCAAGCTTTTGTCAAGATCTACCATATTAAGTCCGTGAGAGACTAAACACCTCCCTCATTGCTTTACTACTTTACAAGCCACATTGAATCAATGGTCGTGCTCATTCTTTGATTGTGGACTTAGCATCCTTGGTATTAATTCTTCGGGCCAAGCAACGCAGACCCGTAACGTGTCAAAGGCTGCCTACCTTATGCTGTAAGGCTATGTGAGCCTTGTACTATCGGCCTACACCAGGGTGTGAGATGCCGACCATTGCTATCAAATATCAAAGACGATTTCTTGCGTGAAGAAGTGAACAGGGAGCAAATGAAATAAGGGAAGATGGAAGAGAACATTTCTCACACTGTTTGTTACTTGTAAATTCTGACAGTGCAATTTCTATATGTCTAACAAACCGATTATGCACAATGCAACGCCTGTATTATATTCGCACAGCTGTTAACCTTCCAGGCCAATGCGCGGGCTAGTGATATCAGCTGTTTAATGTGCAGGTGCTTTATATACGTCGCAGGCCTAATCTTTCGTTGGTGAACCCCCCCCCCCCCCTTTCCCCCTAGAGCACGGTAAATGCTGGCGAGCTGGATGATAGCCGGTGACTCGGCGTACCCCCTCCTGCCGTGGCTGACTTCAGGCTTCACTGGTGCCTCGGCTGTGAATCAAAGGCATTCCAGCGGCAGGCTCAGCCATCACTGCTTAAGTGTAGAGCACCATTTCGGTGGCGCCGGCTGCTAAAACGGTCGGAAACAAACCACAGATATATTCTGGTCATCGCGTACGCATGCCTAATGCACCCCAACATCGTGAAGGAGCGGGGAGAGGCGTCCAGAAACGTTTGATTACAGGCAGCGCCCATCGTCTCAGCGCAACATCGACCTGACGACATGGACCAAACGGTCGTCAGAGCTGACGGTTAACACGTGACAGCAGATTGTGAGTGTATCGCCGACGTCCTGCGGAGGGGGGTGACTGATTGTCGGAGCGCTTCACACGTCGCGGCCGTCTGTGCCGAAGGCCCGCCCCGGCTCACTGCCCCCACTACATTCACTGCCACGCCACTTTTATTCGCATTCTTTGGTTACTGCACCATTTTTAAGCAATTCGATTCCTAGTCCAATGTCCGTTATCCCTAGTAGGATCACCTACTACATTACTGTTCTTCTGTCTCACAAGACGCGGTTCGCGATCATGACCTGCGTTCAATGCGTTAAGGTGGTTGGAAGCCAACTGCTGTCCGTTGACGCGGTGATCCGTGCTGACGTGCCCCATACACACATAAGTCAATGGCCATATTTTCTTAACCTTGAACACAGTTTGGTTATTGAGGAGGCGGGCTCTGTCTGACATCTCTTTGCGATACATCTTTGGTTGATTTCCAAGTAGGCGGGGCGAAATAGTATGTAGAAGCCCGCGTGTCCCTGGCTCAGAAACGAGATAATATCAAGTCCTTAAAAGGTCTGGCTGTCTGGGGTCAAAACCCCATATAAATATGCAACATTCCCTTTAATCAGGACCTTTTCGGGACCTTTGAACAGTGCTGAAACATTTTGTGATTCCATATTATGGTCTCATCTCAGTAGAAACGTTTGCGTAAGTTCTCCACCGTGGTTTACCACGCATCCAACGGGTTTCAGAGATAAGAAACATTACCTACCCTCTACCATTTTGGGAAGTAGACAACGGAAGGGAACAACATAGCGAGGGGTCTTACTGGGGGAGTGGACCGTGGGTAGCCAGTACCCCCACCCCTCCCCTCTTCCTCCGGATTCCAAAAACGTCACCAGCTGCAGGTCTTACAGCCACGTTAAGCTGAGGCAATAAAACGTGTTTCGTCGTCACAACCAACCCATTGCCGGTGCTTTCCCCACTCAGAGCACAGAGGATACTCGCTCTCTATTGTCGCGAGGGGCCCTTTGGATCCCTCCGGACCGACGATCAAGAGCCCGATCGGAGGGTCAGAAGGGCTGGTCGGCAATCGTGACAGGGGACCCCACACCGCAATAGCGTTGCGTTGAGCGTTGCGTTGATGTCGGTCAAGTTTGAGCAACGCTCAAAGCAGAGCGTTGATGTCGGCCGGGAGCTAGCCATACCGGACAGCCGGCTCCGTGGCAGCCCGGGTCTTACGGGCCCACTTCCCAAGCGAGAGCCAGGGCGGAGCCCACGAATGTCACTAAATCTCTCTTGCGTTGGTCAGGCCCCTGAAACAGCCTGCGCCGCTACACTGGTCAACAACCCACAGTGCCTTACGGGGGACGCTGTGTCGGTATGAGACCCCGAGCCGGCCAGGAGCGCATTTTCTTAATAGTAACTAGGACAGAACCCCGAATGTCAGAGTGCCTATCGTGTTGGTTGTGCCCTTTGACGAACAACGGAGGCATGCAAAAGAGCAATGAAGAGGTCAACAATAAGACAGCAGACCTGCTCTGTACGGCTGAGGGGCTTCAGCACCAAACAGGGGACCTTCCACTCTGTTTCTACCAACCCAATAAGCCAGATTGGGATGCTCGTGCCATTTATTGAACGCCCTCGCCGAAAACGGATCCTGTATGTCTTGTCCTGTCCTGTCTTGAGACTGATTTTCCGATTGGACGAACTTGCAGTTACAGCACCAAGATGAGTAGAGATGATGTCATTACGGCAGCTGTCCGTGGTGCTGTACAGGCTAATCCGTTCCGTGAATCAATCTAAAAATAGCATGGGTAAAGTCTAGTACCCGGAATATCTTGGAGACGTAAACACTTTTATAAGACGTTCGAAACTGCTCCTTTCCGATACGGGGTCTTTCTGGCTCGCCGTTTGGCAGCTGCCTCATGTTAGGTGCAGCACCGACGCCCCGCGGACAACAGAGACTGCAGGGCCGACGTCGGTGTTCTTGCTGCTAGACAGCGTGCGCGCGCGCCCGAAACAAGTTTGTACAATGTGCACTCATTGATTCTTTAAAAAGGATGAACACCTCCAGGCGAGCAAGAGTCGGACACGTGAGTGCAAATTATTCACCATGTTTGGATATATCACAGTAAACAATCTTCGCCACCCCTCCCCCCCCCCGCCTCACAAATAGCCTGCAGAACCCCAACAAAAGTCCTGCAGCACCCCCGTCTGTTACCGGATGATGAGTATACAGCCAAATCTTTGCAAAATGAACGAAATGCAGGTGGCTTATTAGAGGCGGCCATTTAGCGCGTGGTTTGTCCATCTTTCAACCTCTAAACAAGAACACTTGCATCTTATGGTAGGTGCCGGCTTCTGTTTTAATTAAACAAGACCAGAAGGTAGCACATACAATAAGGCAAAGAAAATGTGACTTTCGAGTAAAGTGGGGCAACGCCATGATCCCCTTTTTAAGGGGGGGGGGGGGGGTAACAGCAATGATGGGAGGGGGATTTCGTCGACCATGGGGTTTCTTCCTTGCCGCGCCTCTGGCTGAGGCCCTGCCAACACGTACCTCGGTGCAGCTGGACCTTGGCGCTGCCGCCGAGTCGAGACTCCAGAGCCGACCGGCCCTCCCACGGCCTCCAGACGCGAAATGCCAGGAGGCGGAACGAGCGCGGCTCTCTGCAGCTGGTCCCCCCTCGGGCGACCGCAGCGCGCGGCAGCTGACGTTCTGTGCCGCGTGCAAGAAGGCACCGGCCAGCCAAAAATAGCCGCGCGGCGCTATATTTAGCCCGGTAAGGCTGGCTTAGACATGTCAAACCACCGCTCCGTCTCCAAACAGTTCCTAGAAGCGCTAGGGTGCGGCGACTGGGGCCGACTGACCTTCAGTATGTGGCTCGATGCCGTTAGCCAGTCGCAAGGACATCCCGCGTAATCGAGTGTACGGGTGCAGTAGCGCAGGCAGGGGAGGGCGGACGCGGGGGGTACGTGCCTCCTCTTAGGCTCCGAGAGGCCCCGAAATTCCCCCGGGAGCAAACATTAAGGCCCGATTCGAGAACCCGAATACCCCGAAAGGGTGGATGGATGTCGTATTTAGGGCCCTCCTGAGTCAATAAGAGCCTATATGTCGACCAGGCACCACCAGTAACGCACAGTCGGCTCCGTGCCGGTGTGGGTCTTAGGGCCCACTTCCCAAACAAGAACAAGCCGGAGCCAGCAATTTACATTGGTCGTACCGCGGCGTCTATCAGCGGCTCACAGCGCCTAACGGTCCCCGCGTCAGCCAGAGGCATTGTTCGAGGCGGCTCGAAGAGCCTAGAGGACCCATCTGGTGCGACAGTCAGAGGGCCCTTTGCATCGATCAGGGGTCCCCTTAAGACGGTATGTGCGACAGTGCGTATGCTTTTTTTACAGTTTTGAGGACGTCCTCTGTATAGATTAACACTCATTGTAGATTTATGCTCTAAAGAGAATACGCACGTGTCGAACATTTCCAGACAAACGTAGCTTGGCCAATTGGATATCAATTGTTGACCCATTTTGAATTACAATACACATTTGCGGGGTTCTTGATATGGCCGTGGAACCCCCCAAAATTCTGGCAAAGCTCGTGAGTTCCATCGGATAGGAATGACTTTATTGGCCATTGTAAAACGATGAGCGCCGGCGTTTTATTTCATGCAGTCGCTCATATAATTTGTTCTTCAGTTTATTGACTACAAAACTCAGACGAAATTAATCTCACAAAATTCGGGCAGAATTGATCTCGCGCTAGCTTCTTCTTTTCCAGGTTTAGAAGGAGAACAAGCTCTTATGAAGACATGGGCCATTTACGGCGATTAGGGGACCCTTCCTCTATCAGCGGCCCCTTGTCAACCCTCTGCCTACGCACCCCCTCCCCTTGCCTCGGGGCTGGATGCACGCCTGTACGGGTGTTCTCAGTATATGACATCTAGGAACCCAACGTGCATGTTGGGGCTTCAAACTGGCGCTCCAGGAGGCCGTGAACTCGGCGCGTAAACCTCAAGCCGTCGCGGGCGTTAGGATCAGCACTGTTGCCAGGAGCCTACATGCAATGCTTCGAGCCCACGAGTGGCACGATAACGACGATGATGATGATGATGATAAAGAGTGATGGAGCTGCACTGCAATGCATAATGTAGATTAGGTGCTTTACGGTGCAGACAGCATGGAAATGGTTTAAATGTACTTACGTAATGTGATGCAAGCTCTTATATCAAAAATAGACGACTCATCATCACAGAAGGTACTAGTAAGCCGACATCAAGCCATTGGCACATACCATGGAAGTTCTTGATATTTCAATACATAGTTCATGGCCAAGACGTGGTCCATGGACATGGCATTACTCATGATTAACGTCACTTTCACGGCAGGCGCAGAATGCCGAAAGACTATTAAGGTCTTGGAAAATCTTACGGTCATTCTTGATTACATGAAGCTGCATGCATATACACTTACATACACCTAGTATGCATACCTACATTAATGTATACATAACCATAAATACATAAACATAACGTCATTTTTTGCTTCTTGAGTAAAAATTAGTCAAAGCCTTTTAACAGGTGCATTTCAGGGGCCGTCGTCAACGCTAAGCAGCGCTTGTTGCCTGAACCCTGCACCACCAGCCGATTGCGGAATGCCAGTCGACGGCGGGCCGTTGTCAACGCTAAGCAGCGCTTGTTGCCTGAACCCTGCACCACCAACCGATCGCGGAATGCCAATCGACGGCGGAATTCGGCGGCGAAAGCTTAGCGTTGTGTAATCCTCAGTATGGCCCTGGCATTTGACGTCAACTGACCTTTAGCGTGGCAGTTGCAGCCGGCTGCAGGTCGTCCCAGAGAGGTGCACGTAGCGAGCGTCCACGGCAACTCTAGATCACCACCCCAGCGCTGGGTGATCGGAAGACACTGAGCTATCCATCCCACTAAGCTGTCGCAACGGAGATATGTTTCATGTATCATATGATGCAACATACTTCATATATCATGCTGTCGCCAGGAGATAAGACTGTTGCCTGAAGTTGTTTGTGGTGGCTGCAAGTTGCAAGTTGTTTGCAGGTAGCTGCTTTTCCATTCTGACAGATCCGTACTCCTGAGCCGGTTTTAGAGGGCTTTGGCCTCTGGATTGCTTTGATTCTTACGCCGTATTCTTTGCGTATGCACCCTCTGAAACGGGGTGCACCCTCCAACTCATAGAGTGCCTATCTACGGCTGCGAATGGGCAGCTGGCTTATGCACACTCCAAAATGACCTTCAGCGTTCTCTGGTGTGCCGCCGATAAACCGACCCGGTGCCACCGACAGCAGATACTAGCTCTGTATCAACAAATATCGACGGCCATAGCATCCACCAAGTACTCACTCGCGCTTCCTTTGTCAGGTCGCTGCAACATGTTGTAATTGTTGCTGTAAATATGTAGGCAATTGAATGGCAGATATTTTGGCAAACGAAATTGCTGTACATTGAAAGCTCATTTACCTATAGAAGGTTAAATAATGTATCAGAGTCAGACCGCGGCTGCCAGCAAAGGCAATGTCACGGGAATCACTCAATCTGATGCGATAACGGAGTGTTAGAGAAAGCCATGCATCTCTGAGATAGTTACTTAGGCCATAAAACAATTGGACTTAGGATCACAGCAAAACTCCAACGACCTGGTTTAAGTATAAAGGTCACACCAAGGTCAAAGTCAACCTGTTTTTTTCTACTAGAGAGTCTGCTTTATGGGTTAGTCTCTGGTCCACATTTCGAAATTTCTTGATAATGGGAACTGCAATAGACGTCTCCCAAGGACTTCAGTAGGTCATTTCCATTAAGTGGCCTAGAGCCCCTCATTTTCACGAACATGAAGTCTAGGGTAATCATTTACCTTTTTCCAATTCAAGCATTCAAACAATCTCGTAGGTTTTTGGTTGCCATGACCTAAAGATTAAAAAAGCACCTATTTTCACCTGTGACCCTTGGCTTGCAACATGTATCTAAGTGTAAGGGGCCATGTGAGAAGCTCTCGGGGGCTTTGGATGCCAATATTGTGCTTGATCTTGCTTGGCCTTTTGAACCGAAGGTCATGACCTAAGGATCTCAATTTGATATAAGTGAGTACACATACAGACCAGCCCACGCTGTGAATCAATTGCTTCTAGTTTTCTTATCTCTGTAAATCTCAGGGGGTCAAACTGACCCCACTCAAGCCAAGGGTACTCAACCAGCCATCAGTGCGCGCATGAAAGCAAAACTGATGGAAGCTGATTTAAAACAGCTGAGTTGCTTGCCGCTTAAGTTTTTTTTTTTCTCAGATTCGATCTCGACACATCATACATTTCACGTTCCTCTCCCTCTACATTTTTTTAAGGGCTAGGTTTCCTCGCGCATTGACTTTTCTCTTAACAGACGCGTCCATGTCGTTCGGCCTCGAGCACGTGTCGCCGTCTTGCATCGTGGCATCTGCCTACGAAAGTGGTGTTATCTCAGATTTGTTGTCTGGTGCGTCACTGGCCGTGGCAAAACCCCGTGTAGCAGACTGTTCACACGAGTCGTCATGTAGCGGACTGTTCACGCCAGTCGCCGTGTAGCAGACTGTTCACGCCAGTCACAAGATGCTGTGGCGAATAGTCATTCAGAAGACCAGTAATCAATCTAGTCAGCTTGTATTTTATGCTTTTTGGTATGTTATTGGAATCTTCGCTCATAGATCTGTGAAACCCCAGATCCTCAGATCTGAGGATCACTGGAAAATCACTGTGTCATAAATGATCTGTGATATCAGCGCCGATTTAGTATATTTTGCAGTGTATTTCTATATCTGCTCAAAAATTATCGGATGCAAACTAGGACATTTGAAAGTACTTGGCGACGTAACTGGCTCATACAGCAAAAAATATATGTCTCGTCGCATGCTCTAAATGTCCTCACGCTGCAAATGATGGAGAGCACAGACCAATACTAAGCTTTGTGTGTCGTCTGACTGAGATGTTCTGTTGTAAGCTGTTTTCATTTGTACGATTGTTACCACTTTATTCGCACACAATTTACCTTTTTTCACTAATCTTATCCGGTTAATCCCGAACTTTTTCACTCCTGGGAGCAAGAACAGCTATAGCCGTGGTTACGGTTTGCGTAACACCGAATGGTACGAGCCGCTGCAAGTAACGTCAGGTGACGCTCTGGGCGCGCGAGAACAACCGTCGTGAGATGATGCTTCTGGAAGCCTTTTAAAGTTAAGTTGTATCGTTCAAAGATAAGACAGAGACGAATGTTTCACATTTATTTTGAGACTGTTCTCTAAACATATCAAGACGCGCCCGGGTGTTGGGTTCCATACCCTTTGCTCGGGTAGGGGTCAATTTGACCCCCGAAATATCAATAAGTAAGAGAGCTAGGGACACCAGTTGCACAGGGTGGGTTGAAATGTATGAAAGCCCTCTTGTGCCAAAATTGGAGGTTCCTAAATGATAAAATTGGGGTCAAATAAGGTCAAACAAGGTCAAACCCCAGCTTGGTGCCCAAAGTGCCCCAGCCCTTCTCACGCAGCCGCCGTGGATCTAGATACTTGTTCTAAGCAAAGAGCTTTTGGTGCTCGTTTAAGGCCAATGACTTGTTTTTCTTTTAGAAGATCATGATGACTGACACAATTTAAAATTGCTTTGGTTTTTGCATGAATAAGGGTCAAGGATTACGCCAGGCGGTACGTTCCTAAAAATTGTTGATGGAGGTCATTTTAGTTCCGTGACTTATTCTGAACTTCAAAAGTTCATGGAAAGTGCATGATTTGGTCCCTGTCATTAATAAATTTGAAATGAGCACCAAAAACTGGCACATACGGCAAGGTCTCGACCAAAAAAGGTTGCTGTTGGCAATTGTCTAACCTTTTTATCTGACCATAGGCCAATGGAATTCGTATGTTCAATAGTGTGGCGCCTAAGAAGTTATCTCGGAGGTGTATGGTTTCGTTCACTGCAGCACCTCGTTCACTGTTCGATGCAACACTCCGGTGTTGCATCAGCTTGAACGATGTCATAGAAACTGCCTTCGCTGAATCCATGGCTTGACTTTGCCTTGCCATAGGTCAGCAGCCTGACAAGGCACATCTAAAAAGTTGCCAAAAGAGATACTGTTTACTTGTTTATAGCTGTGGAAAATTTGGCGTGGCCATGATGCGCCGTTCGGAAATCATCTTGGAAAAATCTTCGGATGTGGGGGCGGGGGGGAGTAAATTGAACCCTCACCCAAGCTCATCTTGACAGCTTAAGTTGTGAGAAAATATATCCTACCTTATCCCTTCAGTTCCCCCCTCATATTCCAGTACAAATTTGCGGTACTTAAATACTAATTTCTTCTTAATATGAATCTGAAAATTGCGCAGGTGAAATATTCGCCTATCCTCTGTTGGGATGGAATGCCTTCAGCCCTCGCCGGGAACGATAATGTGACCCCTATTCCTCTACTCCTTGCCCGGAAAAACTAAGGGGTTCATCTGCGTTGAAAATATTTCATTCTTTCGCAGAATCGTTCATTCTGCTGCAGAATTGACGGGCAAAACAAATTACGTCCAAATGTTTGGAGACTGTGCGCTGGCAATCTCAGGAGCAAGAACGGCGACGGCCGAGCTCGCAGCTCGCAGCTACACTGAACAGTGTTGGCCTCTGTAGGTAACACCACGCGGCGGGCGCGGTGCGCGCGAGAACGACCGTCGTGAATTAAAGCGTGCGAAAATCTTTCAAAATAAATTCGTACCATTCAAAGATCAGACTAGCGCAGATCTTTCCTGAAATTGGGAGGTTGTCTTCTGGGCAGTTCAACATTTACAACGCAAAAATATCTACTTTTACTCTTGCACTTCCAACATCAGATTTGGGCGTCACCTCGCGGTACTGTTAAGGCTAACCCGTTCTTGTGATCAATCTAAAAATCGCACACATGAAGTATGAGCCCAGACTACCTTCTCAATGTGTGAATTGATATTCCAAAGAATTAAACGGAGCTTTTTTGAGAAGGGTCATCATTTTCGTGGGCCCTTTGGCCACCGGTTAGTGTTGCCGCAGGGCCGACACCTCGCTGCCTGAGGAGGCTGGAGCGGCTGGCGTCGAGGCTTCGCGAACACCCATGCTCAATATTACATTACATAGCTTTCCTCACTAGTCTTTTCTGAATGTGTGCTTAACATTTCCAGACAAACATGTGTTAGCCTTGTGAATAAAATTTTCTGACCTGTTTTGATGTACAATCACGCCCACGCGGTCCTCAGTATCTCTTTACAACGAAGATCAAAATGCCGGGACACCTGAGTTTTGTCGGTTTAAAATAATCCATGGAATGGCTTGAAATCGTGCGCCGGCGTTATATTCCACGCAGTCATTTAGCGCCTGACTTATTAAGTTTAGTGACTTCAAAATTCAAACAAAATTTATTCCGCGGTTCCTTCTGACTTCTGTTACGGTAAAAGAGAGTGAAAATAATAAAACAGAGAATGTCGTACTCCTTATTTTCAAGTAGGCATATCCAGTGATTTTCTAAGGGCAGGGGACCTTTTTACAATCAAGGGGCATTGCCAGTTTTGTGTCAACCTTGCCAGGGCTCTGGCTGCCCCCCTACACAGGAGCCTTCCATTGTATCATTGTGGACTCACACCGTAAGCTCTCATATCTTCCGACCAACGCAAGAAGCCCCCTGACACTCGGAGCTCAGTCCCTGTCCCTGTTCAGCAGATGTTCCCGTGGCCGACTCGGGAACCCTTGCTGACACGGGAAACCCCTCGTCAGACAGTGTGCGCCCTTGAATACCACAGGGCCCTTCATTGTTGCGAGGACCGCGATCAATGCAAATCGTGGGCCTCGGTTCCGTTCCCGCTTTGGAAATGGGCCTCAGGGCTTAGGCCGACATAGATCCGACTGTTCGGTGTTGGTGGTTTCTGACTTAGATAGAGGTCCTTTTGTCCTTGAGGTCTCCTGTCATTGCAATGGGCCCTATGACTGGCATTTGAGGACCCGGCCGAGGCCCCTAGCACGACCTACCGCCAGTCCTCCGGGCCCTTCGAGCACTGAAATGGGGCCCTTACCCGTCTGTCCGAGGGGCCTGAAGAGCCCCTCAGAACCTAAGGAAAGGCATGTGTCGCCTGTGCCCCCCCCCCATGCCTGCTCCAGTGACGCTGACGCGATGCTGACCTTTAAGGTTTCATATCAATGGACGTCACAGGGCTTTCACCCAAAGTCTCCGAAATAATGCTTTCAGATTTGACAAAGACCACAACGAACAGCATCTCGGCATTGCCATCGGCAGAAAGGTGGCGCTTCCGTTGCGATAATGCTTATGCACAAACAGGCTGCCATGAACAACGCAAGAGCCGCTCGACTGCATCAACTATATTGTCCATGACGACAGCACATTCATGTTAGAAGACAGCCACACGTCAGGGTAATATCTTCCTGCATACATCCAAATTAAATGCAATACCTGGTGTATGCAAACTCCGTATATTCGACTGAACTCTTCATCAAACCTAACCACCCCGCTACCACTAACCATATTACGTCGACACATCCCATGTCGATGGAAACGTTCGGCATCCGTTGAGAATTTCGGTATGCCATGAATAATTTCGGTATGTCATGAGGGAACATGTCATTTAATGCTGCCGCAACTCTACGCCGTCTTCACTGAGAGACCGCTCAAAAAACATCGAGTGGATCAGCAACGTGGGACACCACAACCACAGCGTAAAGATCAACGTTAGCAATAACATCAACATCAGCAAGTTCATAAGCATCAGCGAGAGACTCAGCAAGCGCATTAGCGAGAACACTACCAATAAGATGACCATTATCGACTTCACCAGCGAGATGAGCGGAATAAACAAAAATTACGGGGCGCTACCTCTCCCAGAACTATGTTGATGAAGCTTTTGTGTGTAAAGATAAAATCAGTAGCCAGACATCTTAATTTTAATGTTTCGACATTACGGCAAAACCACAACACATTGAAAAGCTATCTAGTGGCGTGTTTTTCGCAGCCTGTGTGCTCATCTGGCAGCGAATTTGTAGCGCACGGGTATCGGGTTTGGAAGGGAAAATGTCTGACATCTGATGTAGGGCTGTGTATAGGATGATTGATATGTGAGAGCAGGGGCAAAAGTGTTCATATGTTTGCGAGCCAAAGAACCCAATTTGGTTGCGTGTTAACGAGCATGTCCTAGACGCAAAAAGGCTGGAGATGCCCATAGGTGGACTTTTTCTTTCTGCACATCGAGCTATAAGATTTGGCGCGCTAACCCCATGGCTGTTCACATTTTACAAAAAAAAATAAAAAAATAACAGAGACCACCCCTCTCGAAAAGTATGTGAATACATCCACATACGGAGGCTGAAGCCCCTGTTCAATAGAAATATTGCCGCGCAAGTCACCGTCTTCAGCAACGAAAGAGAGGGGTAGCAGCAGTTGCCCCGTTGTTTTCTTCAGTTGACAGCCCGAGCCCCCTGCAGTGCGACTCAAGTGTAATCACCTGCACCTCAGGATTCTAACTCCTAACCGGCGGGTAGCGGCCGAGTGGGCGTAACTAGCACTGCAGCGTTGGATGTGCTGGTCCGGTTTTAAACACCGGTGACGGCATCGAGGTGATGTCGGTCCGGACTGACAGACAGGGAAACGCGTCCAAGGAGGGACGGATGACGAAGAGTGAAGCACACTGCGTTGTCATGTTGCGCAACATACTTCTTAACGCCAGTTTCAGCTAATTTGTTTAAGGCGTTTCGGCCTGTTTAGGCCATTTCACGCCTGGACGATGTTATTTCAAGTTGGTGTAATTATGTATGTGAAGAAAAAGTTACGTTTGTTGACGTTTACGACGCTTGAAGCAAGCCGGTTAGTCTGAGTAAACTAAACACAATGTTAAGCAGTTGAGGATGATCATCGCCAAGGACATTTTTTAAAGAAAATTCGATATTTTGATTACGACAAAAGGCCTGCATATCTTTGCGCTGCTCTTAATATCTTGTGCACTCAACAGCAATATGATTAACCAAAAGTGGATGATCGCACGGCTAACATTGAGGACGAGGTTGACGTAAGTATATGTAACTATGTGTGAGTGTAGTGTGTCCAGTTTGTAGACGGGCCAGCACCTTCTCCTTCAGACAGTCTTTACGACGTGTTGATGGCCAAAGAGTAATGCCTGGTTTGATATGAAGTTGTGTTCTAGTAGTATCGGTCCATTGTCGTCGCCAAACATGCTTTGTCATTGTGCAAATCGAATGTTTTGTAGATGCATGATCAAAGGGAATCTCCATGATGTGTGGGGCTGTCAAAGCTTCCTTGGCTAGTTGGTCAGCCTGTTCATTGCCCATGATGCCTGTATGTCCTGGAAACCATAGAAATTTGATGTTCATGTCCTGCGTGTGTAATATATGATAGAGATTGACGATTTTAACAAGGAGACGGTGGGTGACGTCTGGGTCAGTAAGAGATTGTACAGCTGTCTTCGAATCCGAACAAATCACTATTGTCTTCGTTGTATGGGTGTGTTGTTGAATGTGTTGCAGCGCAAGAAAAAGAGTAAATGATTCAGCCAAATATACTGAGATGCCATCCGGTAACCGATAATTTTTATGGTAATGCTCAGTGCAAACTACCGCACACCCAGTGTAGTTATTGGCCTTGAAGCCATCGGTGTAAACAAAGCTGCTATTTCCATCGTTGGAAATTAGACGATTAAATATTTGTTGAACATATCTTGTTGTGAAAAACGTTTGGGATCATCAAAAAGAAAGGGACGACTTGAAGCCGTGGCAGCGAATGGTCATATTCAGCGTACGAACACCAGATCGTGCTATCATCCGCAAAAAGTGAAGAAGAAATGTCCGATGGTGATGAGTCAAATAACTTGTGTATCTTAAAATTAAAGAGAATTGGTGAGATACAGCTCCCTCGTAGTACACCGTTCTCTAGATGGTGAGCGTCGGAAACGGCGGATCTGCATCTCACACGAACTGGTCTGATGCCGGAAAGAAACCCAGTAAGATAATGTGCTAAATGGCCTTTAAACCTTAACTGATGGAGCTTGAAAATTAGTGCAGGTTTAAAGACCATGTCGTAGGCTCGGCTAATATCCAGGAATACAGCAGTCGTGTGGCGTCGATGTTTAAAGGAACGTCTGATGTCAGTTTCTAGTCTGATGATATGGTGGTCTATTGTGCTGCGATTGTGTCGGAAACCACATTGAGTTTTTGTAAGCCGGCAGTCTCGTTGTGCAGTCCAAGAGATTCGCTTCACCACCATCCGCTCAAAAAATTTCCTAGACAGCTGGTAAGTGCAATGGGACGATAATTTGATGGGTCTTTGGTGTCTTTTCACGGCTTTGGAGGCGTAATAATAGTGGTGTCTTTCCAGGCGTCAGGAAAGACATGGATCGACCACAAATAATTAAAAACTGCCAAAATAAAACGAAGCGAATATTCTGAAAGATTACGAAAACATAATGTAATTGATCATGACCTACCGAGGTGTTGCCGGCGATTTTATGTTTTTTTTTTTTGCAGTTCCAGGAACAAAAATGGTAAATTATAGTCTTCGGTATTATCGGAAGCAAAACAATTAGGATGTAAACGAAACGGGCTTGTGCAGTTTCCAAAAATCCTGGTTGGTAATTTCCGGATGAGCTACACTGAGAAGGACTTTCAGCAAGAGCATTGGTGATAAGAGGTGTTGCCGAAATGATTGCATCATTAGTGCGTAAAATGGGCAATGAAATAGAAGTGCTTTTTCCGGGAGGTGTTCGAACCAGTCCCCATAGTTGGCTTAGGGGAGTAGCAGCAGTAAACTGTTGAATGTATGCTTGCCAAGAATGACGTTTGGCACCCCTTATAATTCGTCTGGTTGGAGCACGCGCATAATTTCGGGCAAGAAGGTGAGGTGCATCATGGTGGAGACGAATGCAGCGGAAAGCACGTTTCCGACGTAAAATAGCATTCTTAACTTCGGTCGTCCACCGTGGTACTGGGATGCGGCGTGATGAAGTTTTAGTCAGTGGAATTGTCGCGGCCGCTGCAGCATGAGTAATGCGTGTGATAAGGTCAACACCCTGCTCTGTTTCAACGAGTGATTCACAACAGTCTCGGTTCAGATAACAAAGCTCTTGAAATTTGTCCCAGTCTGCCTTTCGTAACTTCCAGTGGGGTATGAATCGCAAAACTTCGTCAGCAAGTGGTGTAAAGTTTAGTTGGAGAATGGTCGCTGTCGTGTATATCTTCCTCAAGAGTCCAATCAAAGAATGTCGCTATTGAGGGAGAGGACAGCGACAGGTCGATGGCGGTTTCTGTACCAGTGGGCAAGTGGTGACGAGTATGATTGCCTTTGTTTAACAATACTAAGTTATGAGCATCAATAAGGTCTTCAACTAAATGCCCTCAGGATTGACAGCCTGAGTACCGTTACTCCAAGCTGGGCTGTGACCGTTAATATCGCCGAGGATGAGAAAAGTGTTTTGAAAGTGAGTGACTAGGTGATTAAGCTGCCGGGAGAGAGCCGCATTATCGTAAGTTGGGGAAATGTACAAAGAACAGATACCGATGTTGCGGCCATGAAGTCGCACAGAACATGCAACAGCCTGTAGAGGTGTGGTGAGTGGAGGTGCATGTGTGTTATTTCATTTTTGATATAAAGCGCCACCCCACCTTGACGACGTTCACCGGTTGTGTCGTCATTACGATATTAGGAATAATTTGACCATTTTAAGTTGTATGGGTCGGTAGGACGAAATCAAGTTCCCTGCACAGCTATAATGATGGGAGCTAATGCTGCAGAACAGCTTTCATTTCAGACCATTTTGAAATAAGACCGCGACAACTCCACTGTAGGACGACAGCCATTTAATAGTGGTTTAACCCATCCCCAACGGTTGGTGGGGATCGGCCGAACGAAACTGACCGAGACCGGCCCAGGGGGCCGGGACCGACGGTCTTCGCTCGGGCGTGTGCAGCAGGTGTTGTTCCAGTGGAGGGGAGGGGCCGTTCGTGCAACGGCCAGAGGGACACGGCTGCCGACCGTTCGCAGCCGGAGGGCTGGAACGTCGGCTGACCTGGGGACAGGAGGGCGCGGAGGGCTGCGCGTCCGAACGCGTGGCCAGGGCGGCCCGAGGGAACAGTTCTGCTGGGTTTGTGTGTTTGATGTAACTGGGACAGTCTTGACTGGAGCAAGAATTTTCAGCGACGATAACTGGGGAGTCGGCTCTGTTTGTGTACTACATGTCGCTACTTTTACTTTTGTTGCTTGCGCGTATGATTTTGAGGAAGACGAAGATATTTTTGCCTCGACAGTGCGTCGTGCTTGTTGGCAAGACACCCCTGTCTTGGCCTTTCCGGAGCAGATTTATTTTTGTTTCTCCATGTCGGGCACTAGGAAGAGTTGGCGCTGTGCTCAGCACGTCCACAGGTTAGACATTTTGGGGGTGATGTGCTCACGGACCCCTCGTGAGGGGTCTCTCCGCACATGAGGCATCTTGCACTTTGTTTGCAGAACTTGCTGCTGTGCCCAAACCGTTGACATTTGAAACACCTGAGTGGATTTGGAACGAATACCCTGACTTGATATCGGAGGTAGCCTGCTGTGTGAGTCTCTGGGAGGCGGGTGATTGCAAAAGTAAAAACAAGTAAGCTGGTGTCCTGACGCTGTCCGTTGCGGAACGTGGTTAGTCGTCGAACATGACAAACGTTGTCAGTTCTGAGTTCCGCCAGAATCTCCTCTTCCGTCATGAAGCGGAGCTCAGGTGCGAAGACAGTTCCTTTCGTGGTATTTCTTGCGAAGTAAAGATACCTTTTTACTTTCTTGCCGCAGAATTCGGTGGTCTGGAGGAGAGCCTTGGTCTGAGCACGAGAGATTGTTTTAATCATGAGTGTCCCATTGGCTGGTCCCTCATTTTGAAGATCACATGGGCTACAGATAGCTTGAATTTGTTTGGACGGCCAGAAGACGTTGATTTTTCGGAATGAGACATTCTCGTCAGTTGGTCGCACTACGACGAAAGAGCCGAGTGGATCGAGAATGGGCTCAGGGTTCTGGCGGTTGCTGGTCATGATCGCGCGAGAGTCAGCATCAGAGTGGGCAGATACTGGGGTGGTCAGAGACCAGCGAGGGTCGAAGCCATCAGTGTTGGATGGAGATGAGTGCTGTCCCGACACCGCGGTGGAAGGGTATGGGCCAGTGGACGGGGTCTGAGGCGCGCGGGGTCATCAGGCGAAGTGGTAGCCAGAACTGGGCTAGCGACACTTCCGTCGGTTACATCCAAGGGAGAATCAATGTCAGAGACCGAGTTCGAGTAAATGTGCGTGTCATCTTTCTTACGCTTACCGCCCCCCATAATGGCGGAGCGGGAATAAGGCGGCAAACACTAAGTAACACGCGTGTATTTGGGCGAGAGAGAACAGGAAATCGATGGAAATAACGATGAGAAATAAGGACTCCTTGGCAGGTATCCGTAACAGGGGCAACCACTCTCCACCAGGACACCTTGGCTACGCCTTGGTCGATGAGCAAATCTGTGCGTTTTGCCCTCGTAGCCATTGGTTCTGTTTTTCGTTTTTTTCGATTAGAGCCCCTCTGACCAGAAATGGTCACTTCAGGGCTATGGGATGAAGGAAAATGGTTAAGCGTGGAGCAGACCCGCATGCGCCTGGGGGGGGGGGGGGGGGGGGGGCAGCGTCCGGGCTCTCAGCCCGCCCCGGACAATCGGGGTGTCGCGAGGATGAAGGATGAAGTGAGATATATGATAAGTGGACGGATGGTGTTAATGACGCGTTGGCTCGGGACAGCTATATCATTTCATACCAGCAACATTTTGCCTAGTTATGGTTGCCAATACGATTAAGCTGTCAAACAAAAGCTACATGAGCCACCATCTATTTGTAAACAAAACACTCATACTATTGCCCAACATAAAAACAATTAACTGACTTCTTGAGACGCTCACGGCTCTCAATAGGTACCTAATTCCTCTAACACACCACAACACTCGTTGGCGCCATCTATCGGTGATCGCACTCGATTTTCGTCCGTGCAAACCCAGTGTATTTTTTAAACAAAAATTGATCCGAACCCTTTGGATGGATGGATTTCTGGGATCAGCGCTAACGCTTAGCAGTTCTTGTTGTGTGAGCCCCGACCCCCACCATCCGATTGCGCAATTCCAGGCAACGGCAGAATTTAGTGGCGAAAGCTTGACGTGCCGCAATACTCGGCACGGTCCGTCCTGCCCTCTGACGTCAACTGACCTTTAGCGCGACCGCTGCCACCGGCCACAGGCCATACCTGCCAAGGGCAAATGGCGAGCGCCCTAAATCAACTCTTACCCACCCTGCCTCCGGTGGGTCGGACGGCAGGCGCTCTAATCAGCTGAGCCACCGGGACAGACATATTTGACTCGTGATTTCTTGTAATTACTTGTGTCAAAGTGTGGGCGATGTGTGTCATTGTGAATGTATGTTTTGCGTCGTGCCAATGCCAATGCATGTGTGATGTGTATCCTGAGAATAAGCATTGCATGAGTCCTGTCAAATCTGACCGGCATCTAATGTCCGCTTTATCTTTTACCTTTTAACGCTTTGAGGACAGACCGTAATCGTCCCGGTCCGTGACGTGACCAAAACGTCTCTCAAAATGCATGTCGTTACTGAACTGCTATAGTGTATATGATCATTGAAACGAGTTAATTTGAATTCAAATAAACTATAATTCCAAGGTACCTTCATTTAGGTACCTTTACTATGCTTAATGCTAAATATCAATATAATACTAGATATACCTCTTAACACTGGATATGCCTCTACTATACTTAATGATCTTCATTCCATATATCCTGAAGCCTTAGGCAAACTTTAAAATATTGTTTACCCTTACTCAAAGTTGCGAGAATCAGGGTCAGCTTCAGTTGTACCGTACTGAAAAATTTCAAATATTCATTCTCCATCGTAAAGCCTGACTGGAGTTCTATCGGGGCGGACGATAAGCCATTCTTGGTTCCGACAGCTCAGGCGGCTGGACTTGCCCACATCGCAGTTCACTGGTTGGCGGATTGAAGTAAGTGAATCCTCCGGGACACTGGTGGCCGAACCGGCTCCTTCAGAGGCGAGTTGCTCGTTCCCGGCTGCCATGGTTTGTGGTCGGTAGCAGTGGCCACACGAAAGGTCAGGTGGCGTCAGGGGCAGGTCTGACCGCGCCGAGTACCGCGACACGTCGAGCTGGCGCCGCAAAATCTGTCGTTGACCGGGAGTTTCACGACCGGATGGTTGGGCGACGGCTCAAGCAACAGGTACTTCTAGCGGCGGCGCTCATGTCAGAATTCCATCAAGTCAAAAAGCTTAGATTAAATCTTAAAAAGCTGGTGAATAGAGCATGAAAAGCCAGTTTTCATACGCGGATCAGATGGCTAAACGGGGACACTGGAACGGCAGCAGGAACTACGCGGGGAACCAAACAGGTCGGGAAGCATGCAATAGGCGGCGCGTCAGGATAATATCGGCTGTTCACAAGAAAAACGCCCCTGCACGGTTATTGTCATTGAGGCTTTACGACACAATCAGGTGCTGAGGCTATGTGGCGTTCCCGCCTCTCACCCTGGCAGGAAGGGCGGACACAGCTAGAGGTCTGTGAGACCTCTAGAGGTCACAGCAGGAAGGGCGGACACAGCGGGGATTAAACCCCGCAAACCAGGCTCCCCGGCGTTCACTGCCACTGCCTGCACTGATGGTACCCTGCATCAGCGTGCTTTATGTGTTCCACGTTGAGTTCCCTGCGCCGTTTGAGCTTTGGTGAAGTTCGCTGGTTGGTGGGCTATGGCATCGTTGTAAACGTGGGCTGATTAACGGCCTGCGCGGCACAACAGGGATCGGTCAGCTTTACAAACACGCGATATTTCTCAGACATCTTGATAATGTGCGCTGCTCGGTGCAACAGGACGCGCCTCACCCTGTGACCGCGTTATGCTGTGCTCGGCTAGAAATTGTCACTGTCTTTTTTACTTTCCGTGCTTCTCTAAAACTTTGTCACCCACGTTGTAGCTGTAATATAGTAAGCTGTTCAAACTGCCGGGCCAGACAATTCGTGGCTGCTCGCATGGCCAGCGTTCAGCTATTCAGATACCCTACCCCTGCCCCCCTTGGGATGACAGAGGCTGTTTGGGCCGAACGGTTCAGTAATTTTTGTCAGCTCAAGAGTCCACTTGGCGTCTAAGACGTCCAAACTGGGACCCTGAAGGACCAAAATATAAACTCACGCCTAAAAATTTACCCGGAAAAAAACAGTAAGCGTGCTCGATCTCCACCTGTCTGTGCCTCATCATGCCTGGCCCGCACCTGTGTGCGGGGAGGGGGGGGGGGGGTAGGGGGCGTAGGGCCCCATACAAATCCAGCGACTTGTCACCAGCGCTGGATGCCGGGCGCCTAATGCGGGTCTCCGCTTGGGCGCCCCACTGCGCGCTGTGGCTGAGGGAGTCAGGGGCCGGCGGCGCTAAACCACGGCCAGAACGGAGAGGTGTTTCCCCGGTTCCGTTTGGCCGTGTGGGAGGCGTCGTTCGCCCCGTATAGTACTGGGGTAGCCCTGGCGGTTGCCATCTCCCGAGGGAGTGTTAGGCCGTCCCCTAATTGTGCTCCGTGGTGGGTGCGGAGCCCCGATGCGAAATCCTAAACACGATACGGAAAATTATGCAGCCAATACCACTATCCACGACCCTTTCGCGCTAAATGTCACTGTCCAGACTGGAGACCGGACTGTGGCGGACAGCACTATCCGACCACCTGCCATGTGTCACAACATCAAGCATGCTTCCTCCACATCTGATTCAGTGCTGCTTGAATTCCTGACGCTTCAGCGGACCGAGCTTAGCACCGACGGAAAGCCACTGCCGCTCAAGCTGAACGCCTTTCATTGCGAACAGACCTTCTCCAAGCTTGTTTTACCCAACCAGGTTCGGAGATGCCTTGTCAGTTCAGTTGGAGCTTCAAGGTTCACTTGGTTCACAGGTCGAGTTTACTTGATGTGATGTCAAACGTTTGCTAGCAACGTGGGGGCTCGTTTATCGCGTTTTACCGCGTGGAGCCTTGACACCGTCAACGTTGCAGTAACTCTGAAACAGCTTTGTTGGAAAAACTCGTCCACAGGTCCCATGTCATGCTGAGATTTTTAAGGAGTGCTCGAGGAGGAGAATGTGATAGGGTTGGAGAGGCATGGAGTGATCGATGTTAGGTGCATCAAGCGGAGAGAGAGAGAGAGAGAGAGAGAGAGAGAGAGAGAGAGAGAGAGAGAGAGAGAGAGAGAGAGAGAGAGAGAGAGAGAGAGAGAGAGAGAGAGAGAGAGAGAGAGAGAGAGAGAGAGAGAGAGAGAGAGAGAGAGAGAGAGAAGAGAGAGAGAGAGAGAGAGAGAGAGAGAGAGAGAGAGAGAGAGAGAGAGAGAGAGAGAGAGAGAGAGAGAGAGAGAGAGAGAGAGAGAGAGAGAGAGAGAGAGAGAGAGAGAGAGAGAGAGAGAGAGAGAGAGAGAGAGAGAGGAGAGAGAGAGAGAGAGAGAGAGAGAGGAGAGAGAGAGAGAGAGAGAGAGAGAGAGAGAGAGAGAGAGAGAGAAGAGAGAGAGAGAGAGAGAGAGAGGAGAGAGAGAAAAGAGAGAGAGAGAGAGAGCCAGCCAGCCAGCCCAGCCAGCCAACCAACCAGCAGCAGCCAAGCACAGCCAGCCAGCCCAGCCAGCCCAGCCAGCCAGCCAGCCACCCAGCCCAGCCAGCCAGCCCAGCCTAGCCCTGCCAGACAGACAGACAGGACAGACAGAAGACAGGACAGACAGACAGACCAGGACCGACAGACAGACAGACAGACAGACAGACAGGACAGACAGAACAGACAGACCAGACAGACAGACAGACGACAGACAGACAGGACAGACAGACGACAGACAGGCACAGACAGAGGGAGAAGCAGGGAGAAAGGGAGAGAGAGCGGCAGACTGGTCAATACCAACGCCATTGTACTTGCCTTTAACGTCCATACTCTCATTTGAAGCAAATTAAGTGTCCACATTGTGGCGACGATCACGTAGCCTCGTTCAGGAAGGGTCAGATGGTTCTTGCCGAACAAGGAAGTTATTGCCATCAAGGCCAAGAAATGGGAAAGAAAGCCGTTGCGCGGCGTGGTAGCGACGCGTCTGCCTCGGAGGTCATAGACGCTCCTCCGCGGGTTATGCCACTTGTAAAGCCTATCCCGTTCCCCTCTGAGGAACGGAAACGCGGCGTGGACCGTGGTTTGGCGTGGCCAGTGTTCGCGAGCTCCCCCTGCGCCTCGCACTGCTCCCGAGAGACAGCCCGGTAGCAGCCGGGCAGGCCCTACCAGTGTTCCTATCAGTGTTACCTCGGGAAGCGGATCCAATTGGGGCGAATTCGGTGAGCGATCAGCTGGCGCTGTCAGCCGCCTTTAAGGAGGCGGGGCGCGGGCGAAAATCCCCCTTGTGCTTGGGCGAGATCATCAACCGGCTGTCATTCCCCGGTCACAGCACCTTTTAGGGATCCGCCGGTAGGTCAGCCCGACGCGCCGGGTAGGGGGGGGGGGACGCACTGCTCGTGCAGCGTATTCGGGGGCCGGCCCCCCCCCCCCCTCCCCACTCCCAGCATTCCCAACACAAGAGACCAGGCCGCCCCGGCGGATGCAATGGGTCCGCCCCCAGCGCCGACGTCCAGGGTCGCTAATGCCCATGCTCCGAGTATGCCATTGTCCCCGTCTAGGACCGGGGCGCGAGGCGGGTCCCACCGTGGCCGGCGTCTCCCACGGAACGTGGGAGCCGAGGCATCCGACCCAGGACTCGGTCCGGATCCGCCGATGCTGCACGGCACGGTGTGCAGTCGTTCGGTGCAGTCGCGATGCGCGATGTGTAGTCGCGATCTGCACCCGAAGACCGGGGCCGAGTCACATTTCTGAAGCACCGACTCTTTCTTCATGGACGAATAGCAGCCGCCACATCGAGCTTAATTTTGAAATGGAACCTTCGCGGACTTAAAGGTCAATGTCACCGGCCTGCAATGGCTCCTGTTCTCCCGCAGCCCCGCGATAGTGTGTTTCCTGGAGACAAAGTTTTCCCCCACCACCGGGCAAGAAGTTATCAAATGTCACTGCATGTTCGGGAATGGCGACGGGCATGCCGTGCACCATCGCCCATGGTGATGTAGTTGTTTTAGTGCATGACAATATCCCCTGCACTGAGCTCCCTCTTCGTACTAAATTGCGGGGCAATTGCGTCTGTTGACCCGAGGGTAATAAAAGGGAATGTTGCGCATTTGTATGGGATATTGGGACGCGGAGACGCGGATCTGGCGTCCGTGAGCACGATTTCCAAATGCAGCTAACGCCAACTGGCTTTCAAGCAATGTTGAGCAAGCTGTGCAAGCTTCAATCACAAATCTCGATTCCTACTACATAATGTATGGAGCTGTAAGATGTTACATAATCAAACGTGGAAACCACGTGACGATTTCGCCATGTGGGTTGCCATTTCCTCGTTGACTTCGGCCGAACGACAGATTCACATCCGCTGGGCCGAACTGGCGCAGCAGATGTTGGAGTTTTGTGGCCGTCTTTACATACTCACCTCAAAAGCGTAATGCACTTCCCACGTGATGCACTTCTGCAGCAGACAGCGGACTTGTGCAGGCCCTCTTGTGAAACTCTGGAAGTGATTTATCATTTCCCGACACCGTAATGTTCATGGGTATTGTTCTCGACGGGAGGCTGTCGTGCCACGCCCACTTTAGAGTGCTTAGGGGCCAGTGCTCTGTAACGTCGTCACAGTTATCCCGAGGAAGTCCCACGTGAGTGACCGGAAAACGCCGTGTCGCCTGTATGGGACGCTCATTCGCTCCAAGTTAGAATGCGGGTGTCAAGCGTTTGAGCCCGCGCGTCACTCGGCAAAACACAATCTTGACACCGGGCACCGCGACGGCGTGAGCATTGCGGCGGGGGCGTTTCGAACCAACTCAATCGCGAGCCTTCTAGCCGAGGCGAACGCGCCACCGTGGTCTTTGCGACGGGAGATGCTGAGCTCGCGCCACGCGATGATCTAAGCGTCTGCCTCGGGATGGCCGAGCGGCAGACGGACCACTTCGGGACCCGACTCAGACTGTGCACCACGCGCTGCAGTTCAGGTCTGTTCAGCTGACTAATCAGGAACAGGGGCATCCTTCTGTGCTACGCTGTCCAGTGCTAGACAGGTGGCATCGGCTTTCTGGGATAGAGTATAGGGCAACAGCCATCCCTTCATCAGCATGCGCTAATGCGGTTTGCCGCACTGTCCAGCAACATCACCGACAGCTCATTCAGCCTCGTCAGAAGCTGCGTCGTCAGTCAGCGGAGAAATAGGTCACTGTAGGCCCCGCCCACAGTAGGTCACTTTAGGCTCTGTTCATCCCACCAAGAACTAATTAGCCGAAATTAGGGACTTTGGAGATTCACCCGCCGAAACGTTGCGTACATACCAACACGCTAGATGAAAACGCTAGCCCGAACAATGATTCCATCTGTAAAAATACATTGCCTCAATAATCTCTTAAAACTATACCTGCGTGTTGAAATGTACGCTCAGCGCAGCAAAACGAAAAAGAGAATGCTAACTGCATGCATATATATATATATATATATATATATATATATATATATATATATATATGCATCCCTCGCTCTCTCTCTCTCTCTCTCTCTCTCTCTCTCTCTCTCTCTCTCTCTCTCTCTCTCTCTCTCTCTCTCTCTCTCATCTCTCTCTCTCTCTCTCTCTCTCTCTCTCTCTCTCTCTCTCTCTCTGAAGACCGAGAATGATGTAGTCACTGTCTTTCACGCCGCGTTCCCGACGTCGAAACAAAAAATCAAGTACGGTGTTCGGTTGAGCCGCGGTTTCACAAATGTCGAAAAACACAGACATCTTAGTTGCTTTAGGAGCTAAGATAATGCAAACCTTCTAAATCGCCATTATCCAAAGGGTATACTTTATCAGCTAGGTTATTACGCTATGTCATAGCAATCATGACTGAATGACTATGCATGACTAACGAGTGCGATGTAAGTGGTCGGAATTGTGTGCCTTACGGTTGAGTTGGATTGATTGGCGATTTTGGGCTGTCTGGCAAGAATCCGTTTCTGCAGCCCTTAGGACCGTTTCCAGCCTTGCACGCCCTTGAGCCCACTGTTGAGATCCCACGACTCCTACAATATTCAAGTGAACGGTCACAGGTCGGCCAGTGCCGGGTCAAAGGTCAAGTAGGGCAGAACTTACCTCTGAGGCTAGAGCATGCATCGCAGCGACTTACACACACAAGCAGTTTTTTCCTGTTCTGTGTTTATTGCTGTGATTGTGTGGAGAGTGCCTGCCGAATCCTGCTGATGTTATTGGTGAAATTTAAGAATGAAAAATTACCACATGACTTGAAATACTGCTACCTGCTAGCAAGGTTTGGTCAGGCCTGTTCATCGTAACTGGTGGCTTCTCCGATAGCTGTTGACGAAAAAATGAGATCTTAAGCGACTGGACTGTAATGATACTGGTTTAACGATTACCGTTAACGACACCGACTACAGCTTTCGGCGCCATCTGTAAGTCTTCTGACAACGCTCTGAGGCTGGCGCAGCGCCTCAAATACCAACTTGTCAACATTATTTGCAGCCAGACTATCATTTGTGCATGCTAGTGTCTAAATGACTATGCTAATCCAGTGACTGCTTTGTTCATTATCGGCGGGGCAGTCGAAGCACAACCAACCAAGATCGCGCCTACGTCATGCCGAGATCACGCCCATTTCATGCAGCCAACGGCTCCCTGTTAACAAGCAAAGTCACCATTATGTGTCAACACACAACGCACTCAGAGACTTCCCCTCCCCGGGAACTACCCAACACTCAGCGCCTCTGCATGTATTGCATATCAATAGTGGCATTTGTGCCCGTTCACCGCCGGGTAGCTCCTCTGCACGGCAAACGGGCGGCACGAGAAAGGAGGGGCCTAGAGCCGGCCGATGACGTCAGATCTGCGACGTCGGAAAGCGCACCCGCATCACCACTTTTGATTTATGTTCTGCCGACCCAGCCGGGCTGCAGAAGGGAGGTGTGGCGCCGCCGGCCGGAGCACGGTCTGGAGCGAGCGGGCCCGGGAGCAGCCGCTGCGCCGTACTCAGCCGCGCTGGCTCGGCGCCATCTGCTATCACATCAAACCCTACGTAAGGCGGCGTTGAGCAAACATGGCGGCGGAGGGGCGCCACATTCGCCCAACGCTCCTGAGCAAACGTGACGCCCTGGCCCGAGTCGAGCCGAGTCAAGGGGCGGCTCGACTCGGACCAGGCTCGCCGCGTCCGGCCGTCGCCGACCGGGCACGCTGTCCGAGCTCGGCGCCGAGTGTGCCCGGCGGTAGCCCGCCTCCTGCCGTCCTCGGTGCCTGCACTGCGGCCAAGGTCGGGGCGCAGGGCCCGTCGCCCGATCCTGTGCCACGCGTCCGCGGCCGGCAACACTGGACGGTCCAGGCACCGCCCTCACACAAGGAGTCACGTCAATAAGCCAGTATCGAGAAACGAAGCACGCATGTCGCACGCACTGTCAGGCGGACAGCCGCTGTACAAGACCTGTGCTCGCCGACACAATGATTCGCGATGACTTCATTTCGCGTGCAAGCCCTCACGGAGCCAACGCGGAGCAAACAAATGGTCAGCCCAGGTTATTACTATTAGATATGTCTACTGCCTTCAATCGTGACCAGCAGCACATTCATGTTGTATCGAAACTGTCACCGCTTTTTGCCCGGACTGACCCACGTATAACCTTGTCATTTACGCGACATCTTCTCAATCTGAGATAGCCTCATTATCAAAGCGAGGCGACGTGGAATCATCGGACAGCAGCCACAGGCCTTCTTACAGCTTATGGCTGTTAGCGCACGGCATATCACAAGAGCGGCTCGCACTGGCGTAGTGGCGCCTCGCTGCCCACCGCCTCTGAGCCACAGCATCCATTGCACTGGTCCGCCACAACCCGGCTGGCCTCCCGCACCACCCAACCCCGCCACCACGCGAGTCTTCTTCACTGGCAACGTGGCATCGCCCTGATTTGATTTCCGCTCCTGTCCAGAGATGGCGCCGCAGTCAGGTCCCTTGCAGTCTTTGTACTCGCACGGGGTGACCACCGTTCGCGCGCGCTCTCACACCATAGATACATTGGGCCCCAGGTCGGGCGGGCCGTGGTGCGAGGTGATCACGCGGCAGTAGGGGTCGCGCGCTGACGCTACCGTCGCTAGTTTTTTGGGTGAGAGCACGGGCTCCGCGGCGGGCAGCGGGCGTTGCGCGGCCGCGGCGCGCCGGTCGCCGGCCGCCGCCAGGTCGCGCAGCTCGATGGCCGCCGGTGGCAGCTTGTCATGCGTCACGTATCCAGCGGCGGCCGCCGCCGGCCGCACGTCCCGCGCCGGGGGACTCCCCGACGCCGGCGGGCCGGCCAGCACATACGGCGGGAAGCCGGCGGCCGAGGCCGGTGGCGGCGGCGGCCCCAGCGCCACGTACGCCGCCGGCTCGGCCTTAGCCGACGGTCGCGGCCGCACCGGCAGCGCGTCGTCTGACGTCATGCTGACGTAGCCGGTGCTGGAGCGGTGGCCGATCTGGCTGTAGGGCAGCATCGGTGCGTCGCCGGCCGCGCTCAGGTCCGGCTCGGAACGCGAGAGCTCGTCGGCCGCCTCGCCGGCTGGCAGCGTCTCCATACTGCGCGCCAGCAGCGACTGGATCGCCCTGGCGTCGACGTACGGTGAGAACTTGGCGTAGGGCGGACCGTGTGATGCCACCTCGGGCCCGCCCACCTGCACGTACGGCGCCAGCTTCGGCGGCCGGCTGGCCCACAAGCACGGCTCGTAGGTTGGCGAGCCCACCTGTGGGAGACGCCGGTCCGATCAGTGCTAGTCAGGGGCGCTATGGGGCGCTAGTCAACGGCGATAGCGATGCTTCGTCGACGAAAACACTGTTGAAGAATTATGCAGAATTTCAACACTGTTTCAGACAGTGCTTTATCAAAATTAAACCACACTTTGATGACCCCAAGGGGTGGAGTGCGGAATAATAACTAAATTGTGGGAAACTACATCGAGATATGTCAAGCCACATTGTAGGATACCCACATGATAAATTTAAGGCTAGCTTGAAAAAGAGCAAAAACGCATCTGAGCAAGCCAGCAAAAGCGAAATATATGCCTTTTGTGCACCATGTTGACCCTCAAGCTGATCATGTGTTGCTGGTTTGGCGGTGCAAACGGTCCAGCGAAGCAGCCCGTGGCCAACCATGTGGAGGCGAACCTGCCAGAGCTTCGGTGGGCGAGTTCTCACCTTGTCCGACTCAGCGCCCGAGTCGGTGTAGTTGGTGGCGCCGGAGGAGTAGCTGTTGCTGTCTGCGCCGGCCGAGTGAGACGCTTCGCTCAGCTCCGTGGCCGGCGCGGCGTCGCACTCGCTCAGCAGCTGACAGAGACGCAGCGTCGCGGCGTTAGGCGGGTGCAGACCAGAACAGAGCACCATCCAGACAGCAATGAGCGGCGAGCTCAGGACAGACCCCAGAAACAGACCCCAGAAAGAGATGCGCCACTGCAGGCGGCGGTGGCCCGTGGGCGGGAACAGACACTAGCGCTCTCTCTAAGAAAATTGAAACCACTTCAGCAAACAATACTGGTCCCGTCCGTGCCTGTCAGTAGATTTCATCCGTACCCACCACACCCACCAGCCAGAAAACCGGGTGCACCGGCCTGACACCGCTTCTATGGCTTATTTCTGACGTCGCCTGACCCCATTAACGCTTCTCAGGATGAACGTTGCTATCAGGCCCTCTCCTGGGGCCGAGCACTCCATCCTCTCGGGCTCTCCCGGGTGGCCTCAGGCCAAGCACCCCATCCCCTCGGGCTCCCCCGGGCAGCTTCAGGCTGAGCACCCCATCCCTCGGGCTCCCCCGGGCAGCTTCAGGCTGAGCTCCCCATCCCCTCGGGCTCTTCCGGGCAGCTTCAGGCTGAGCTCCCCATCCCCTCGGGCTCTTCCGGGCAGCTTCAGGCCGAGCTCCCCATCCCCTCGGGCTCTTCCGGGCAGCTTCAGGCCGAGCACTCCATCCCCTCGGGCTCTCGGGCTCTCCCGGGCAGCTTCAGGCCGAGCACCCCATCCCCCTCGGACCCTCCGCCGGGTAGCATTAGGCTGAGTAGCCCATTTCGTCTGGCCCTTAACCGGAGGCGCCGCGCGGACCCTCCCCCCTCTCACCGCGCCGCCGCCGCTCTGCTCGCTGGTCTGACTGACTAGCCGGCCGTAGCCGGCCGCGGCCGGGCTGCCGCGCCGCTCCGAGCCGCCGAGGCCGTGCAGCGGCGGCTTCTCGGGTCGCTCCAGCCCGCTGGGCAGGTTCACGCCGATGTCGCGCATCTTGGCCCACTTGCGCTTGGTGCGGCTGCACACGCAAAAGAAGCCGAGCAGCGCCAGCGCCATCACAGCGATGCCGACGGCCACCAGGACGACCACGGTGCCGGCCGTCATGCCGGCGGTGAGCACACAGCGCTGCTGGGCTGGCCCGGACCAGCGACCGATCAGCAGCTCACCCGACGGCAGCCGCGTAGCGGCGCGCACCCAGAACAGGTGGCGCTGGGCGACGGCGCCCGGCTGGCACGGGTGCACCGCCACCGCCGTCTCCAGCCGGTCGGCTGCCGACGAGGGAGACGCCCGTCAGACGGACGGAGGGCAGACCGGGCCAGCTCGGCAGACGGCCGCCGGTGTGCCGCCGCGGCCGGCGCACGATGACATACGTAAGCGGCGCTGCGTCCGCCGTCCAGCTCCTGCTCAGCCGCGGCTCGCTCGGCACGTGCCGTCGAGGGACGGAGGTCGGGCGGCGCTGCCATCGCCGCGGCGTCCCCGGCCGACGGCTGGTCCGACACTGGCGCGACGTCACTTAAGATCAACTGGGCTGACGCCGTTACCGACGTGGCGAGCGGCTCTGTCTCTCGCTGCTGACTTGGACGCACGGACAAAGGCAGCAGATGAACATTGGACAATTGTGTTTGTTTTATATTTTGCAGGTAAGCAGTAGGCCGGCATTGCCATGCTTGGCTGAATCAGTACACCGGTAACAAATCCCACCTAAGCGGAAGCCAGAGTTCGCGCATGGTGAAGCGACAGTTCGCCAGCGTTAGTGACAGGTTCTCGAACATATATCTGTCACTGAGTAAATCAAACGTAGGACTGCTAATTTCCTCTGCAGGTGTGTAAGCAAGGAAAAAGTCCCAGCCAACGGGCGTTCTACGAAAGTACGAAGTCATCTTTATAAAGCAGTGTGACGGTGCTCAATCCCCGTGCCGGCTGCATAAAAAAGCGACAACGATTGTATACATAATGGAGCAGCAGAACACACCACACCAAATATTCAGTCAACATAGCGCACCAGCGCGCTCACCACACGGAAGGGTGTTTTGTCCACAGGTAACTGCACGAGAGGTGCCAGAGAGAACCGCCGCCTGGCCCGCCCCACTGACCTGGCAGTCGGGTGACGCTGGTGTGGTTCTTGCCGTCCTCCTCGGACAGGACGCGCAGGAAGAAGAGTGGCCGCGGCCCGCCCGGCCAGCGTGGCACGCGCCACCGCACCAGCACCGCGGACGTGTTGATCAGCTGCGTGACTGGCGGCTCCATCTTGCCCGGCACTGTCGGCCCCGGCCCCGGCCCCGGTCACCGGAGCACCTCGCTGGCCGTTGGCGGCCGCATCATGAGAACTTCTCCGTAGAGTTAGCTTATTTGTGCCTCGACCGCCAGTAGCGATATCAAGGCAGACCGGGCCGCAGCAGCCTTTCATGCGACGTACCGCCGTAAGATCAGATCGCTCCCATCGGCACAGCCCGGTCACAAGATCGTGTATACTACAGTGCGCATGGTCTGTCCACGGGCCGGGTGGAATATTTGCTATATACCCGTGAATGGAATAATCGTTCGTCCTGTTGTCCTAGTCTGGTGTGATAGTAAGCGTGCAACGTTTCGATCAGTTAGCTCTCCAGCCGTCTTCAAGATGCCGTTATGGACTCCTGCAAAGGGCTGGGTGGTGTCTGCATCACAGCCTGGATCCTCTCCTGGTTCGAATCAAGCAATGGCAGGGAGAGAATTCGGGTTGGGACGCATACGTGGCTAAAAGACAAACATCATCCAGCCCTTGTCTGGACGCCATAACTACTGAAGACGGTCCGAGAGTTAACTGATCGGTGCGTTATGTACACGCCAACGCACCAGACGGGGACGATAGCCCGGACAATTACTTCATCCGTTCTAATAAGGTATCGTCTTTATCCTTCCTTAAAACTGGAGTAAACGCAAATTGCCACGGAACGAGAGTGGCAGGCCAGGGCATGACGTCAAAGACAAGGCAAATCGTCAAGGTGAGTCCCCCCCCCCCCCCCATTGGAGCCCGAGAGGCCGATCTTAGGCGCCCACTACGCATAAAACGACGAGAGGCGACGCATCACCAGAACATATTCTGAGTACCGGAGACCAACGATCCTGACCGGACACAAAACTGGCCACCGCCGCGCCGGATGGGCACGGATGCGACGCATTAGCAGCGATGAAAAGCGCAGCCTTCCGAGCGGCGTTCAGCACGGCGAGTGCGGCTCTCCACCTCCGCCAGGCCGTCACTCACCTCCGGGCAGAGTGCGTGTGGAGGCCGCGGGCGACAGAGGACCGCAGCCGACCGACCTCCAGATGGAGTTGCAGGCCCGCATGGTGACGTTGTAGGTGGTGTGGGGCCGCAGCCCGGTGACCGTCAGCGACGTCTGGTTGGCCGGCACGTTCAGCTCTTGGTCGGCCACGCGCACCACGTAATGGTCAAGCCGGCCGTTGGTTCTCGCGGGCGGACGCCATTCCACCAGCAGGCTGGTGTTGCTGCTGGCAGCCACCTGGCGGGCACGGACAACACTAGACAAGGTGGCAGCACCATCGGCCTAACCTTGGGAAAGAGGCCAGAGCCAGCGGTTACGTTTTAATGGTGTTCGGTGCGTGTCCCGCGGGTGTCTTACATAGCGTATACTGCCCCGTTGACGCCCAGGTCACCTACCAGGTAGCCGCGTTCCTGCATGTGCGATTTACGGCACAGGAGCAGCAGCCACGTGTGGGAGCTCAGTCCGGTGGGCACAGCGGAGGCAGAAAGGTAACTAGGACAATGATAGCCAATAAAATGAAAGCTGAACAAACAGTGTAGCGCTTTAGGCGCACTCAGACCGGCAGACACAACTATAGTAGGTTGGCAACTGCCCCAACAGGCAAACTGGTCTAACGTCGCCAAAATCGATGAGAAAATGACGCCATTTAAAAACGAAGGAAGGGGGTGGTTTCTGCCCGCGGTGCTTGCAGCCTCGCTGGCGTCAGCTGGCGCCCCCGGCCGCCGTGCGTAGACCAGAGTTCCACGCGCCGTTGACACCGTGCCGCACCTGTTTGACGACGGGCGCAGTGTCGGGCCGGGCCGGCAGGGTCGTGGCCACGCGGACGTCGCTGCGCGCTCCCTCCACGCCGCCCGTGACGAGCGCCACAGACAGACGGTACGTGGTGTACGGCTGCAGCCCGTCCACGCGCAGGCCGGAAGACACGGGGGCGCGGACACGCCGCTTAGTCTCGTTCCCTGGGCGACGGAGCACTTGGATTATGTGTCGGTCGCGCTTGTCCGTTGTTTCCCCGACACAGGTGGTTCCCTCACAGGTTCGCGGACAGAGGCTAACGTCTCCCATCGCTGGCAGCGTGCCAGCACGACCATCGTGGCGAAACGGAGACGACGTGTTGGTGATGACATTCCAGTGATGACATTGGGCGGACGGCTCGGCAATGTAACAGGAGGAATTAACCCCAGGCCAACATCAGTGGCAAAGTCGTGGCAAGCATTGACACTCTTGCAAACTCCCCAGTAGCGTTTTTTTTCGAATGCGTTGACATGCATGCATTGATCCCTCTCGAAATAGACGGACCGAAATTCAGCATACCACGTGTCAGAGCAGAAAGTGTGGAGTTATAACAGGCCAGCAGCTCGTAGAAAGGGTCGAGCCGGTCGGCACTCCTGACAGACCCAGGTGTCTGACTACACCGCCAGCCGATCAGTCACTAAGCCACTCTCAACCCAACTAAACGTGACTGCCCATTTTTGCGCAGCTCAACGGTTTAGAAAAACTCAGTTTTACATTTTACATGCGAGGGTCTCGCCAGGGCTCAACAGCTATTTTGCGGGCCGAAACGAGCTCAGCGAGGCGAGCCGTCGCCATCTTATTCGAGATAAGAAAATCAGGACATTGTCGTGGCGGGCTATTCCGGTCAGTCACGGATATCGAGTCAAATATGGCAGAGTAAAACGACTGATCGTGATAACTAACTACGTCAGCGAAGGCCATTTTTAACATTCATCTGCAAGGCCATAGCAGTATTTGTCGCTCCCAATCCGGTATGCCGGGTTGCTGACGCTGTCTGGATTGTTCAGACGATAACACGCGCCCCGCAGTGTCGGAAGCAGCTGAAGAGAAAGAGAGAGATAGCAGGAGAAGAGGGCGAGGGGGCCAGAGGGCAGGGCAGGTGTTACTGTTGGTCATGGTGTCGCTTGGCCACACCATAACCGTCCCAAGAGGGAAAACTTGGACACCCGTCTCGGCCGCCGTGCAAAATCCCCGACCGTATGATCCAGCTCGGAAGACGCTCTGTTCTACTGTTGAAAATGGGTTGATGATGTTCCAGCCATCTGCACAGGCGTATGCTGACATGTTGGATGCTTGCTCTGTAGCTGCTAGCAAGTTTTATCTCTGCAATGGTTATACTCATGGGCGCTCATAATCACAGGCGCACGCCGTTACGCGTACGTAAGGGTGTGGCGTGCCTTAGTGCCCAGCAGTACACTCATTCGACCCGCAGCACGCTTTCGCCAAGCGCAACGATCGCCTTATTCATCTTGACGTGTATGTGCGTGCTAGGTCAGTTGCACACGTTGGACTGAAGGGCCCAGGAGCGGGGCTGATCCAGCTTGCAGACGTATACGTGACGAGAGGCAGTCGGCGCGGGAGGGACAGCAGAGCACTGCTGGCTCACCGACGCAGGCGCTGCCTATGAGCGGGCAGTAGAAGAGGATGAAGTCGGAGACGGCCGCCTGGCTGGAGCACTCGTTGGTCCAGGCCAGTGTGACGTAGTCCACCCCCGTGCTCTCCACCGATAGACCCTCCACTTTGCGGTCGCCGCCTGCGGCCCGGCGCCAGTCAGGGCTCCGGGAGGGGTGCATGACCACCTCAGAAGAATAGCAGTCTGTTTTTATGTGCACCCACAAACAATACTTTCTGCCCAACAAATGGGAGAAGACAACCAGAACTGGCACATATGAGCATGCCACACAATTCCGCAAACATTCTTTTTCCGATCCGATCGCAGTCTGAAGGCTCGGTAGCATTGATAGAACACGATGCACTGCGCATGCTGAATTCCTGCATAGTTTACAATGCAACGGCATATTACCGTCTTAAACGAGCTGAACGGATGAGCTGGGGCCCATTCTGTGTGCTGACCGCGGCAGGTGACTGACCTTCCCTGAAGAGGACGGAGCAGCGGGACCAGACCATGCCGCTGCTCTCCAGCTCGCCGCTGGCCCTGCGGTAGTTGGCAGACACTGCGAACTGGTACTCGGAGCTGGTGGGTAGGCTCAGGTTGTGCTGCCGCGTCACACCCGGCACGTGCACCATGTCCAGCAGGCCCTGCCGACACAGAGTGAAATCAGTGGGCGCTGACGTGGCCCACAGGGGTCAAAGGCCAGGAGGCGCAGAATGTGTGAGACACAGCACTGCCTTCGTAAACCGGCCCCCATTCATACATTGGAGCTCCGGGGCCCACACAAATTGGGCGCTACAGGATGGGGAGTGGTGCGGCTTGAAAGCCTGAATAGTCGTAATCATCCCTTTTGCCACCACGTAGTCACAAAATGGCCCACGCCGCTGGCCTATGTCAGAGACTAACACTGCACACATGCAGCAAGCGGCCTTCCGTCGGAAACAGGGCAGACAGGGCAGGAAACAGGCCTGCAGACGTCAGGGACCCTCCAGGACTACTCCTTCAACGGAGGCGGCGCTCGCAACAGCATCAGTGCGCGGGCCGTGTGGACGTCTGCGAGTGACTCCGCGTGCCCGGTGACCAGCACTGCCCTCCGTGGACGCCGCTTTCACGACCATGGCACACGTAAGCGGGTGCCCAGCGAACGCACTTCCACCGACGCGTGAATGACAGGTCACAGCGCGCGCGGCCCACTCGTGCCGTTGCCATGGCGACACTTAAAATTGGCATCGATCTCGGATCGGGGCCGTTTTCAGGACAGGCTCTGCAGTTGGGCCTCGTTGCCCCAAGCTGTTTGCAGCAAGCTGTCCTAATGGAGTGGTGCGATATATGCTGGCGGCGGAGCTCCCCCGCGGGGCAAAACGATGGTAGTCGGGTGGCGGCGACCACATTCCCAGGATCACATCCGCATATGCATTTCAGAGGTGCATATAAGACGCATCTTACGTGGATTAAACCCTTCGCAGTTTGCAGAGTGAAACTGTAGAGTGCGACAGCATTTAGGAGGGCCTGATCGTACAGGAAGCATTCTGTGTTATCCAAACTCTCCGCCCATCCGAGATTTTTAAGCTACGTGGGACACTCACTTTAACATTGAAAAATAACATATTACGGGGGCTGCAGTAATTTTCTCGATCTTAGGATTTCAAAAACATTTCATATTCACCAAAAAGCTGGAATTTAACATCATGGGTTATGCATATCCTTCGCAAATTGCAAGGTATCCATTTCGTGCGGCGGCAAAAATATATTTCGTCGCGTGATTTATGTATTTTTAAGCTGTCCTGTTTATGCACAAGTAATGTCGTGTTGAACTGTGTTAACTGTGGCCGTTGTCACTTCCAACGATGTCGGTTAAATGCACTTATATTTCATTGTAACTTTGTACCATTGTTCTCTTGTCTTGATGATGGTACGCAATGTATCGAAACGTTGACGAATTACATAAATGATAACGACTGCTGTCCATGCCATCATGCACATACTCCTTAGTGTACGGGGATGTCCATATGCATATATATATATATATATATATATATATATATATATATATATATATATATATATATATGTGTGTATATGTATATATATGTATATATGTATATATTTGTATGTGTATGTGTATGTGTATATATATGTATATATATATATGTATGTATATATATATATATATATATATATATATATAAATGTCTGTGAAACCATGTCTTAATGGTTCCGAAAACTACAGCCGATTGGTACGAATCCGAAACGGCATCTAACTGGCGACAGTGAGGAAAGCCATACATCGACAAGCTCTCGCTGGGCATGAATTTCTATTTCTAGAATATTTGGTGAATTTGACCCATCACATTTCAAAACAATATGTATGGAGCGGCGCGCCCACGGCAACCTCTGGAGATCATAGGCAATTGAACAGCCGAGCTATGGATACACAAAATGAGATAAAGCTTGTGAGGTCTCTGACCTAGAGCAGACCAGTCAGGCTACAACTGTCCGCGAAGGTAACTCCTAGGATCCTTCAATGTGATGAAACAATAGACTGCTAAAAAATGACACTACTTCGCGATGGTTCCTTACGCAATTAGACAACTGCAATTGGGGATATGACTAATTTTATTGACTTTGGGTCAAAAATGGACGTCCGATCAAGGTCAAAATCAAACCACTTAAGTATTGAACAATTTACCGATGGGGTTATTTTGAACGTTCATTTTGCACCCATAGAACAGTTGAGAACAAAGACATCAAAAGATGGGTTACTTCGACTTCATGAAGCTCAGGCGAGGTCACTTACCTGACATGGTCTCGATAAACTATTTGTTTTAAGAGCTATGCCGCGGAGGATAGTATTTTGCAGCAATTGTGCATTGAACTATACAAATAACCTCGTTGGTTTACGGCTATTTTACCTTAATAAATTGTACTATTAATGCTTAATAAATTTTGCTATTTTACCCTAATAAATCTTAGACGGTCAGATAAGGTCACTCACCTTATATGAACACCAGTGACTTTTTGTTTACAAGAGGTACATGCGTTAAAGGTAGCTACATGAAGAGGTGTGAGGGGAATTAGTACACCGATCCTGAGTGCAGCCTTGGCTGACCTAATTCAACCAGAAGGTCTCCATCTAGTAGTCAGGTCCGGATCTTCTTCATTGACAGACTGGACCCTTTTCGGACTCCTCGGAGTCTTAAATCCTCTGAATTACCTGTTTGTTGACTTTTATCTGAATCGAACTGAGTCCATGCTATATTTTTGTGCTTCAAATTGTATTCTAATCCGTCTGTTGTCCCTGCCGACATGTATCTCCTTTCACTTTTTCCTTTTTGAGTTTCATCCATGTCTCTTTTTTATCATAGATAAGACAGTAGCAATAATCTTATTCCTCGGAGAAAAAAAGGAGAATGGAAATATAGATGGATTGATATTTCGGCAACATGCCGTTATCGAAACAACAGCGGAAGTGAAGAACGTGAATGAATCAAAGTAAAGTGAAGTGAAGTGAAGTTAATTTACTTCTGCTATTGTTTCGATAAAGGCATTTTGCCGAAATATGAACCCATCTACATCTCCATTCTCCTGTTTTTTTTTCTCCGAGGAATAAGGCTATTATTACCGTCTTACCTATGTGACTAACGTTTCTCGCAAACGCTCTCTAAAACTCATCTCCTTTTTATCCTGTGAAGTATTTTGCAGCTTTTTATCCCTGTCCACACTCCTATTAGATCGTTATCCCTGCCACTTTTGTCCTCCAACTATTTCCGACTCAGCTCTTATCCCTGTCGATTTTTATTTCTTTCGGCTATTTATATTAAGTTATTTTCGTTGGATTCTTATCGTTTATGTTGGCCATTCGAAATTTTTGCATTCGATTTTTAGTCCGAGAACCATCACAGATAAAGCATACGTCACTGACACCGCAGTAGGAGACCGTGCGTACTGAGGCTTAGAGATGCATCACCGGCGTCGATCCAACACGCTGGAAGGCTCGAGCTCGGCTTGAGCTCGGCCGGGCGGCACGGGCTCGAGCGGGCCGGGGGGGGAGTGGAGGGGGGGGGGGGGCATGAACCACGCGACTACTCTTACCTCACACTGGTAGGGCTGGTCCCGACGATGGTCGCACCAGAAGATGGTGAAGCTGTGGGGCCGAGGATGCGGTGGATGCTGCCAGAACAGCTGGTACTGGCCGGCCCCAGAGACGAGCGGGGTGACGGAGTGGGCCGGCGGTCCGACTGGCGGCACAGCGGGCACGGTCGTCACGCACACCTGGGCCACAGCAGCTATGCGTGACACAGCGGACACATGGCGGACACAGCGGAGATATGCAGAGGACATGCGCGCGGCCAGGCACAGCCGTCAAACACGGCAGGAAGAGAGAATCCTTCGACACAGCAAGAAGACACAGCACGGGGCACGGTGAAGCACAGGGACAGTCGGACACAGTCGTCACACCCAGCAGGTGCACAGCAAAGAATGCCCACGGCGGACACACAGCCACTCCTGCCCCTTCCTAAGAACCGTCAGACCCAAAACGGGGGACACATGCAGTATATACCGCAGGCAGATACAGCTGAACCACAGCAGGGAAACACAGGAGGTAATCAGCGCAGGAAATGCGCAGTCGGGCGCCGCTGTCATACGTGACGAGGACGTCAACAGAGGGCACATACACAGCCGGCACACAGCCGTCAAAATGCGAAGGAGAGCAGGGTGCACACACGGACGGCGCACGCTGCAGGCATGTACAGCAGGGGCCATATGCAAACGGAGGACGGACCCCACCGAACACAGCAGGGTTTGACGTAGACAGTACACAGCCGGGAGACGCGACAGAACTGGAGGGGAGATTGGGGGGGGGGGGGGGGGGACGCGCACACATTGCCCGCCCTGTGCGTCTGCGTGCTGTAGCCTTTTTCTCGTCTCCGGCGCGTCTCTGCCGTTCGTCTTTGCGCTGTGGATTGTATCGCTGCCTCATCGCTGTGCTGTGTCCCTGTACCGTACGCGCCGTCTGGTCTCTGTTTCATCTTTAAGGTGTGCGTCTCTGTGCTGTAGATCATGCTCCGTCTGTCCCGTTTCTGTGCCGTGCGTCTCTGTGTTACATACCATGTCTCGTCTCTGTGCGTGCACGTGTCCGGTGTGCCCGTATGGACAGCGCAAAAAAGTCAAACACAGGAAGCCACAATATGGGCAGCGCGAGGAAATCAAACACAGCAAGCCATAAAATGGGCAGCACGAGGGAATCAAAAACAGCAAGCCACCACAGTACCGCGGTCGGGCCACACATCGGCAGGCGTGGCTGTCAGACACAGAAGAAACACAGCAAACTACCACCGGACCGCGGGTCGGGCCACACTTTGGCAGGCGGGGCTGTCAGACACAGAAAAAAACACAGCAAGGGCCGCATAAGGGCAGCTCACGGCCGGCGTTCACATCGGCGCCATATGTTCCCTCGTCATTAGCATCAAGGCGACTCAACACCTCAAACGGCTGAACGTATTGCAGCGCTAGGGTGAGCAGCTGCACGCCGCGGACGTCAGCGCCCGAACTACTGAAGACGCTTCCCATTCTCCCGCCTCTGCCGGCTGCCTCCGCCCGCCGCAGCACTGTCTGCGCGAGCAAGATCACCGGCACTGCGCCTGACCGCCCCGCACTCCGCCTCCACATCGACACGGCCTCAGCGGCGGCCGGCACTCACTGTGGCGCCAGTCAGGCACGACCAGCCGACTCTTCTGGCTGGAGCGGCCCACGGCGTTGCAGGCCGCCACCCGGAACTCCGTGCGCCGCTTGCTGACCCGGCTGAAGCGCGCGTGCGTCTCGGTGACCTCGTCGGGCAGCGCGGCCGGCGTGGCACCGCCCGGCACCCAGGCAGACGCGCAGTACGTGAAGTTGGGCCCATTGCGCTGCCAGGCCGGGATCTGGCGCCAGAAGAGGTAGACGGTGCGGGAGTCTGTGGCCTCCACCAGCTGGAACGAGCCGACGTCGAGCTGCGGGGCGCTGTCCGGCACTGGAACGGGGGAAGGGACGTCAGGGAGCGAGGGTGGCGAATGCCGCCGGGCGCAGTTGGTGGAACGGTTGAGTTCCAAGAGCAGCACGCAGATCCAGTCCACGTCCTCGCGGCTGAGCTGGCCGCGTCCGTACACTGAGCTCTTGTCGTCAGCGCAGCGACGCCCAGCATGCAGTCAGTAACTGCAGCGTTGAACACGCATTTCAAGGCCAGGTCACGTTAAAAATGGTCACAGCCACGTTAAAAACCCTACGATGGGATATGAACGTCGCAGCGGAATGCAACGCGGCAGGGCAGCGGTCCGGTGTTACCTGCACCGCACGCCGCTGGTATAGCGTTCGGCCGCGCAGCACGGAGGCAGCGGCGAGAGGTCGCAGCGGACCGCGCCGGCGCGCGCACCGCTGCGACCTCTCGCAGCGGTGCGCGCACCGCCCCCCCCCCCTCCGCTGACGGCGTTCTTTGCGTGCCTGTCGCCGGCCGGCAGCAGCCGTCTGCCCAGGCCCAGCCCGCTAGCGCAGTTCATGGTATATATATATATATATATATATATATATATATATATATATATATATATATATATATATATATATATATATATATATATATATATATATATATATATATATATATATATGTGTATATGTATATACATATATATATATATATATATATATATATACGATATATATATATATATATATATATATATATATATATATATATATATATATATATATATATCTCGTGCACATATACATATGTATATACATATATATATATATATATATATATATATATATATATATATATATATATATATATATACATATCGGTATCACAGATTTGACGCCAACTAATTGGGACTTTGGTTGAGTTTATGTTACGCACCAATTAATGTTAGTTCGGATATCGTTTTCAAGCGCTAATTAAGATCATTGCGAGGTAGGTTAACTAAGCTGGCTCATGTTATAAAAATGCGGCAGGAAAAGTGATGTAAAATGTTTTGACTCGCAGCTTATTCTGGCGAAGGAGCTGCAAAGCGGACTGCTTTCCGCGAACGAAGCTGATAGCAAACCACATTGACTCACTTTTTCACTTTGTCTTACTTCTATCAAATGAGCATGGGCTGCTTAATCTACCTCACATAATGCATCCAGCCAAGGATAATAACACACCAAAAAAGCGGCTTAACCCTTACGAAATGGACAGTTATTCGGTACTACATGGAGCAAATGATTACTCGGAACACTGTCGGTCAGCAACGCTGCCCTCCAGCCGGCCGTCGCGTCGCCAGTAAGCGCTCCGGTCGGCCGCTTCGCTGCACTGACCGGTGGGTCGCGTCCGGACGGTGAGCCGGGCCGGCGGAGACCACATGTCCTCCCGCTCCGTGGCGCCGGAGCGCATCCGCACCGAGAACTGGTACTCTGTGTAGGGGCGCAGCTGACCGACCAGTAGGCGTCGGCCGCTGCCCTCCTCCGGCTGCTCACTCATAGAGGAGGCGTTCACCACCTGCGGCGGGGACGCGTCAGGTCAGGTCATGGCAGCTAACGCCCGTGCAGGCTGGCCCGTGTCGTGGCTGGCCACTTTCGGCAAACGCCATCCTGCCACGCTGTCCGCTCCGCGCACTTTCGTGGTGTTGTCTAGGTGAATTATGCCCGGTTTCTGCTCCGGTCGGTCAGTCAGTTCGGATGCACTCTCGCCAATCCTGTCGGTTCCCGCCAGTTCCCATGAGCTTTTGACCGTCAGATCCGGCCAGTGCCGGCCAAGTGTTGGTCAGTTTGTCAATTTAGCTCCGTTCCGAGCTTCTGCGAGTTTCTTTCAGTCCCACATTTCTTTCAGTTTTGTTCAGTACATGTCAATTCTGGTCAGTTGCCGTCAGCAACCGACGTAAGCTATTTCTTTCCTTTCCTTTCTGTCGTATGTTCTGAGAGGGAGGGTGGACAGCTGGCCGCATCCCATCATAGCTGACCCGCACCGCCAGAAGCTGCTTGCGGAACTGACGGAAATTGATGGGAACTTCATTCAGCCATGACATTCTTTCCATTTCTAATTTCATGTCATTTGAACGAACTATTCCTCCCATTTCGACAATTCCTATTAGTGTCCGACAGTTTCTGTTAGCCCTGGTCAGTTGCCCTCATCTACTGTGAGTTGTGTTAGTTCTTGTGAGTTTTCATCAGCTCTTGTCAGTTTTGTTTACCTTTTGTTAGTTCTGCTAAGCTTCTTTCGGTGCCGGTCAGCAATAACCGGAGGCGACCAGTTGTTTTCCGTTTCCATTAGTTATCCCCAGACGGCATTCCGCGTTGCCGCTCTGAGTTCCACAATAAACATGCACGCGTAGGAAAAGTGCATCTTATCTCAGTCAGGATATAGGCACAAGACTTCATACACGGCTCATAAATGGCGACGAAATAACAGCACAGCCGGCTCCATTGTGCTCATAGGTCGGCACAAAACCCAAAAAAACTACGCCCGTTTCTTCTTACTCCATTACTTAAGGAAGCTAGTTCCGTTGTTACCAACGATAGTTCCGCGGCTTGCTTTGTTTGTTACATGTTAACTCCACGGACAATGTTACAGAAGTAAATTGTAGTCCGTTATACCGTTCCTTTTTAGAGTGCAATGACTTTTCTTCTTTTTTATCATCTTCATTCCCTTACTATTCAAACCAGAAAATATTTGCGCGATATTTAAATCAGTTGCATTCCGTGATAGTGATAGCACGCAATGCTGGTGAAAACTAATCGCCTACATGTATATGAGTGGCGTAACTTTGATCTGGTTGTGCTCACAATAACTGGGCTATGTTCTGTGGGCTATTATCATGCAGCATCTGACAGGGCCGTCACGCCGCGACAGGCCCGGGCAGAATATTGTTTTAGCTATACTTACTGCTCACTATAAGCTATTAGGAAATATGAATGTAGGGATTTTCCTTCGTGTTGAATGCATGTGGATTTACTTTTTTAACTGAGTACCCACACGAAACAAAGAGACATCAGCCACGCGCAGTTTCCTTTCTTGTGCAGGCAACGGCCTGAGAAACATTGCTGCTTGCTGTGTTTTGCGCTTTTAATTTGCAACACTCTCCTAAAGTTAAAATTCGGCACATTCGCGCCACAGTTAGCTCTACCCAGGTGCTCACTGAGATTTGACGCAGAAACGTGCCACAACAGGAGCCTGTTTCCCCTTCGTCGGCGGCATTGCTTCTCTAAATCTGTGCCTTAAAACCAAAACTAGCGAGGAGCTGAGTAAAGGAGTGACAGGCTGAGTCATAACGGAATAGCATGGCAAATAACAATAGGTAAACGACCACAAAAACAAGGAGAGTTACTCAGTTTGTTACGTTTTTAGGTAACGTGTCTGTTACCCCGTAAATAAAAGGTAGTTATGTCACGTAACGGGGTAACCGAGCGTGCCCGCCCAGGCTCTAACGGGTGATGTTCTCTACAAAGAGTTTGCAGACGTCCATCCAACGTCACGTGAAGAGAGGTAAGAACACGTGGGCATGATGCGGTTTGGATGACATCTTTCGGCTTTCCCGATCTGTCTGAGTGTCTTCATGTAAAGGTCATTGGATACAGACGGTAAGACGGGGTTTCAAGGCGACGTGTCGGATTTTTACGCCAGGCTGAATACACATCTCCGTCCTGGGCTTTAAAAACATGACGTCTTAAACCACGGCTGGAGGCTTACAGCTGCGCCTGTCGTAAGCGATCCTGGCGAAGCCGCTGGATCGCCGCTGCATGCTAGGAGCGTCTTCTTCCTGTCCTGTGGCAGGCAGGCTTGCTCGTGCCGCGGTTTGCGCCGTTCGGACTCCCCGTGCCCGTTCGTGGCTCTGTTACGTGATTTGCCGGCCATTGCGGACCCTCCCCGCCAGCGACAGACGAGAATGATCGGCTGCAAGACGCAGTGCGACCGTTCTCTCCATATATGTCGTGCAGACTGACGGCCCGATACCATCTGCGGTGGCTGGCTCGGGGCAGCCCCCTCCCCTCCCGACCCAACGAGCGGACCTATCACACTTAGTGACGGAAGGGGGGACGGGGTGGTAGGCTTATCACAGTTCAGGGGAAGGGGGGGGGGGGGCGGCAGAGGGCGCCATGTGTATCATGCGACTTCAGAACGGGCGGGGTAAACAAATGTTTGCACTCCATTTCACTCAAGCGGAATTGATTCTTACAAAGCGTAACACTGAGCCGGCTCTGACTCCGACTAAAGAAGAAAATCCCATGATTGACTTGATCGAGTCGGTTACGGCGACCGCAGCTTAGGAAATAAGCCGTTCTTTGGATCCCTCAAAAGTTCACATTGGACTTTATGTAAGCAAAAAAGGTCAAAGTCCCCTTTCAGCATGCATTCCTTTTACTGAAAACTTCTACGATAAAAAATGACTGACCTTCAATGCATAAGTAAGCGCCTATTGTCTGAAGTTAAATATCGGGACAATTAAGCAAGATCAAGGCCCTATTTTCGGCATGCAGAGTTCTTATCCTGGAAGCTTATGCCAAAACTAGCTGGGTTTCAATGTTCCAGCAGATATCTACTGGATGTGGGAACGACGAAAGCACTCAGTTTATCAGCTTAGCCCGTCCTCACGAGACTCGTGGCCATGAGCACTGCTGGGAACGATGTCTTCATAAAAATGTCAATGATTACTTGATATCTTCCTATAACCAGTTGGTACTTTCTGGTCAGTTTCAGCGCAGAAATTCGGCAAAAGCCCGATAGTTACGTAACGTGGGACGCTGCATTCAGTGACCAGAAAGTTTAACACAATTTCGTTCCATTTCATCCAAACATCGTGGACAGTCGGGTCAGAAGAAGGGTTTTCGGAACATGTAACCGTCGTTCAGGCCATTTGACAGCGCGCTCGTAGCACCATCTCGCTGTAGGCATCTATGCAAAATAGCTGTCAAGAGTGCTAGCACGATTTCAGTACATTCGGTTAATGACTTCCTAAGTGGCCTTTAATTTATGTCATGTTTGTCTGTGCAGTGTGGAACGTGGGCAAGAGCAAGCGTATGCACATACTTTTACCTGATGGGGCTTCCATGCAGGAGTGCGACAGTGTGATCGATGGGAGACCAACATGTTGAGCAGATACACGTTTTCCTGGTGTGCGAAAGGCGCAGTGATCATACAGTGTGAAATGGCCGGTCCCATGGGGGAAAATAAAAGGCGCACCGTTTAAAACCAAGCGAAAATCACGCAGCTTCACAGGGTCAGTTAAGTGAACGGTCAGGCTACCATTAACGTTTTTAAATAAAAACAATGCAAACTTCTATCGAACCACACGAGATGATTGTACAACGCCCCACATGCCATCGCTTTATGGTTAGGGCGTAACGCTGGGACTTAGTGGTCAGCAGTGTCAGCAGTTTACGTAGGTGTGGTGGATGCTGGAAAGAGCCACTAACGCACAGCCTTGATGGCAGGCACTAAATAACGCAGCGCTATGTGACACTTCCTGGGGACGGGTAAAACACGTGCGAGCGGGAGGCGGCCCTCCAGCCTGCTTACCAACACCAGGGCGCTTTACCTTTACCAGAGAGAAAGGCATTGAGCTCCTGGTTTTTCGGCACTGTAAGTTGAAAGTTCTTATTTGGAGCTAACGACCCGCAATGAGTCTTTAGGATGAGAGCAGTTCGGAAAGATTGAATGCCGTCAATATTTTCCTCATTTTGTATTACTTCATTCAACCAGCGCATCCTGGTATATTGAAGGTCGTTAACTCAACAGAAGAACTTTCAACGCTTAATAACGCTTTACAGCACAGTCCAAAGCTGAAGGCGCTCTTGCCACACACGCGCTAACGGAATTTACTTGTTCTCAATACTCGGCGGTGGCTGAAGGCCCTCCCCAACTGGCTGAGGGCCATCGTCAGCTGCCCAGGGGGCCATCGCCAGCCGCCCGGGGGGCCATCGCCAGCCGCCCGGGGGGCCATCGCCAGCTGCCCGGGGGGCCATCGCCAGCCGCCCGGGGGGCCATCGCCAGCTGCCCGGGGGGCCATCGCCAGCCGCCCGGGGGGCCATCGCCAGCTGCCCAGGGGGCCATCGCCAGCTGCCCGGGGGGCCATCGCCAGCTGCCCGGGGGGCCATCGCCAGCTGCCCGGGGGGGGGGGGGCATCGCCAGCTGCCTAGGGGGCCATCGCCAGCTGCCCGGGAGGCATCGCCAGCTGCCCGGGGAGCCATCGCCAGCTGCCTAGGGGGCCATCGCCAGCTGCCCGGGGGGCCATCGCCAGCCGCCCGGGGGGGGGGGGGGCATCGCCAGCTGCCTAGGGGGCCATCGCCAGCTGCCCGGGGAGGCATCGCCAGCTGCCCGGGGAGCCATCGCCAGCTGCCTAGGGGGCCATCGCCAGCTGCCCGGGGAGGCATCGCCAGCTGCCCGGGGAGCCATCGCCAGCTGCCTAGGGGGCCATCGCCAGCCGCCCGGGGGGCCATCGCCAGCTGCCCGGGGAGCCATCGCCAGCTGCCTAGGGGGCCATCGCCAGCTGCCCGGGGGGGCCATCGCCAGCTGCCCAGGGGGCCACCGCCAGCTGCCCGGGGGGCCATCGCCAGCTGCCCGGGGGGGGGGCATCGCCAGCTGCCTAGGGGGCCATCGCCAGCTGCCCGGGGAGGCATCGCCAGCTGCCCGGGAAGCCATCGCCAGCTGCCCGGGGGCCATCGCCAGCTGCCCGGGAAGCCATCGCCCAGCTGCCCGGGGGGCCATCGCCAGCTGCCACGTTTCTCTTACCGCCTCCCGTCTCACGTTAGACTCCTCTCCGAGAAGGTAAAGTGACACGAACGCTAAAATAGACTACGAAGTGTCACCTTGTGCTCTGCACTTTGTCCTGCCGTGCCACAACATTCCAAACGATAGCTGTTGCAGCACCTTACCAGGATGAGGCGCTCACTGTGCTTCCAGATCACTGTGCGGGGGGACGCGTCTGTAGGTCGACCAGATCCAGTCCCGTCAAAACATGTCTGCGGTGCAAGCTCGACCGCGTCAAACATGTCTGCGGTGCGGACCGAACTGCGTCAAAACATGTCTGTGGTGCCGACTGAACTGTGTCAAAACATGTATGCGGTGCAGGCTCGACCGCGTCAAACACGTCTGCGGCGCAGACTGAACTGCGTCAAAACATGTATGTGGTGCAGACTGAACTGCGTCAAAACATGTCTATGGTGCAGACTGAACTGCGTCAAAACATGTCTGCGGTGCAGGCTCGACCGCATCAAACACGTCTGCGGCGCAGACTGAACTGCGTCAAAACATGTATGTGGTGCAGACTGAACCGCGTCAAAACATGTCTGCGGTGCAGGCTCGACCGTGTCGAATATGTCTGCGGTGCAGACTGAACTGCGTCAAAACATGTCTGCGGTGCAGACTGAACTGCGTCAAAACATGTCTGCGGTACGGACTGAACTGCGTCAAAACATGTCTGCGGTGCAGGCTCGACCGTGTCGAACATGTCTGCGGTGCAGACTGAACTGCGCCAGCACATGTCTGCGGTGCAGGCTGGACCGTGTCGAGCATGTCTGTGGTGCAGACTGAACTGAGTCAAAACATGTCTGCGGTGCAGACTGAACTGCGTTAAAACATGTCTGCGGTGCAGACTGAACTGCGTCAAAACATGTCTGCGGTGCAGGCTTGACTGTGCTAAGCATGCCTGCCTATTCAGGGTCTATGCCACCATGTTTCAACCACATCGACGCATGACACATCGCGAGCGGCCTCCCCAGCCTCTCACCATCAGAAGAACCCGCACAGCCTCTCTCCGGTCTCCCACCATCAGAAGAGCAGCCCCCCCCCCCCCCCCTCCCGCAGCCTCTCTCCGGTCTCTCACCATCAGTAGAGCCGCTCACGGTCGAGCTCTCCGGCCTCTCGCCATCAGTGGAGCCCGCTCGCAGCCTCTTTCCGGCCTCTCATAGCCAGCAGAGACCCAGAGCCTCTCTTCTGCCTCTTATCATCAGCAGACATACCTCACTGCTGGACCAGCTGGAGCTGATCCCCGCCACGCCAGGGCACGGCGTGGGTAGCACGGGCGAGACCTGCCCGCCGCCGACATCGACGCAGCACGCGGCCGCGCGCGACGGCGCCTCGACCCGGAGCGCTGCGGCTGTCCTCACCTGCGGCTCCTCGTCCCACGGCGACGTGTAGCTGACGGCGAAGTCGAGCGGCCGCGGGAAGGCGTTCATCGGGTAGCCCACCCGCGTCTCCAGCTGGACGGTGCGCTCCGTCACGCTGATGTTGCGTACCTCCTGCGGCGCAGCTGGCAGCACTGGCGGCAGAGGACGGACGGTGGCGCCGTCAGCCGACGCGCTGGGCTGCGCGCTCTCAGGGCGCCGCGTGGGGCGCGCAGGGACACTCAGGTGCGCACCACGACTGCACACCACAGATTCAACTTTAGGAACTCTAGGCTGGTTTGAAAGTTGGAATGCTTCACAGCATACTAGGTACATCTAGCTTGCTTTGAAAGTCAGACCCAGATGGCCTTCAAAGCCAGATGGCATCAATTCATTATCCGATTTCTCATGGTCTGTTTTGGCCATGGCTTGTGCGCAGCAGGCGTCCAATTATCTTGCCTTTTATATGTAGTTACACAACATAAGACAGCAGTGATAGCCTTATATTTTGCGGGCATAGACCTGGGGTTAGTTCAACGATGGTTATACCTAAGGATACCTGACGACAACTTCGTGCGATGACCCTGGCCGCACTACCTGGGTAAAGTGGTTCAGTTGACGTATGTCGTGTGTGCCCGACCTTTGACTAAACATTACCCAACTGTACGAAATACCGTGCTGATAATATATTGGCACGTTCCATGAAATGCTGTGTCAATAATCACACGTGTTATTTCATGCTTTATCAGTACTAACGCGCGCCATAAAATACTATGACACGTCTGCCTCATGCCAGCTCGTCGCAGTGACGGATCCAGGATTTCGTCAAGGGGGAGGTGCCAGTAACATTGTGGGGCCCCTAGAGGCTGGGCCCCTCCAAACCTCGCACTCCGACCAATATGTTTTAAGATTCCCATATGCGCTATTTTCATATGAAAACCATCTTTCTATGCGTGGCCCTAAAAAAGCAGGCGAGCTGCTCATGCACATGCATGGAGCTTGTGCATTTTCTCCAGATGATGATGAATCCTGTCATAGGGAGGCGAACTATTTTGGAAAACATGGCAAAATGGACTTAAGTTGGCTGCTAAATGCCACCAAAACAAAGCGCGAACTTCATTCCTAGCTTGCTCACGGCTAGCAGGCAACTCATTGTGATCAGCTAATGGGTCGCGACTAATGCCGAGTTTTTGCTTGATTTTTACAAAGAAAAGCAACATATCCTGACATTCCAGATGTATTAAGAAAGGGATGCCTAATTATGACAAGTGTCAAAAATTCAATAACCAATGGAAAGGATATTTACGACATCGACACCGCGTAAAACCATGTTCAGCAACTGTGCCCAAAAAAATTTCCGCGCATATCTGACTGCTGCAATAAGGCTAAGGCGCCTAGAAAAATCGTCACACGGTAGGCTCGGACTTGCGCACATGAAGTAATTTAGCCAGTCCCGTACACACGGAGGGGGAAAACGCCCCTCCCCTGGCACTCGTGAGCACACGTGAAGCATTCGGCAACAAAGTGAAGTTCTTCTGATTTCATCGGAAGAGCTCACGACCGATGTTGAGGGCGCCAAAGCGATCAAAAGTGCCTCAGCCGATAAAGATTCAGGTCTCCGTCAACGACGTAGGCCCTCCGATAACGTGAAAAAACCCAAGGCCAACAGGAAGGGAACCTGAGCGATCGAGGATGCCGCGGCGGGCCAATAAAAAACTCTCGCCAACAGTGTAAGGTTCGTAGAGCAAGGGGGAAGAAGCCAAGACCAACGTGGTGGCCCCTGAACAATCGGGAGATCCCCGGCAGGCTAACATGTAGGACCCCGGCCAGAGCTCAAGGCCCTCTGAGCCACGGGGAATTACCCAAAACCAGTGTACGTGAATGTGCCCCAGTACCATCAAGAGTGTCCGGGCAGGTTCACAGAAAGAGTCCCGATAGGAGCGAAGGGTTCTCCGCCAACAGTATCCAAGGAAGATCAATGTAGAGGGCCCCTGAACATCGAGTGGCTCGCTGCCTTACCTTATATGGGCTCTAGCAACAGCTGGGTTTTTTCACTTGCCCTCCGAACAAGTGAAAATAGTCTAAAACCAATATGAAGGGCCCCAGAGCAGCCGAATGTACTCCGGCATATAGGACCCCGGCAATAGCGTATGGAGCCTTTCAGACGAATCGGAAAAATCCGTGGAGGGCCCCTGATCGATCGAGAGCGTCCACGCATGTTAGCAGATGGTAACCCAACGGCAGCGTGAGACCCTACAAAAAAATGTAGAAGACCAAGAGAAACGTGGAAAGCTCCGTGGCGCTGGGATTGACCCGACAAGCGGACATAATGGGCTCCGGCAACAGCTTAGGGTTTCTGGACAGCGTAATGAGCCTCAAAGTCCCCCCCCCCCCCCAATAATCACACCAACAACCAGTGAAGAATTCACTTTGCCAGCTCACGGGCTCTTCAACTTGGCTTGCGACTGTTCTTGGTCGCCTGGAAATCCATAGACGTCCAATTTTGTTGTCTTTATGTCATAAAACTTGGTCCCTTCATTCAATTATGAGACCCTTCGGGGTACAAGGAGGGAATGGCCCGCCCGCCCCCACCCCTCCCCCCGCCCCCCCCCCCCCCCCCCTCTGCATCCGCCACTGACCAGGGCAGCTTAACAGACGGGGCTCCGTCAAGAGCGCAGGGCCCTCCATTGAAGAAAGTACCAAAGACACAATATGGAGGGCTGCGGAAAGTCCAGGTGTGCCCGAACAGGTAGCAGATAGGCCCGCCACAAGAGCGCAAGGCCCTCCATTCAAAACAGAAATACCCAAGATCCAACGTGGGGGCCCCGAGCAATTGAGTATGTCCGAGTAGGTTAAGAGACGGGGCCCTGACAGGAGCATAGGGCTCGCCATCTAAATAAGAACCTTAGACACCGTGGGAGGGCCGCCGAAGAATCGAGTGTGCCCGAAAGGTTAACAGATGGGGGCTTCGACAAGTGCGTGGGGCCCCTTCATATTACACTTTCTGTTCGAATAGGAAGAACCCAAGGCCCAGTGTCGAGGGCCCCCAACGATCTAGTGTGCCTAAACAGGTTGACAAATGGGGCCCGACAAGAGCGTGAAGCCCTAAGCAAGTGACAGGAGACTGGAAGGGCTTAAGAGCAATGCAGAGGCTATGAGCATATTGGGACTGTGTCGGTATGCTAACCGAGACCAAAGTGAAGGGCCTCTAGGCAACCGAGAATACCCCGGCAGATTAACATATGGAAACCCAGCTACAGCATATAGAACCCTTAGGGCGAATGGGAAGAATCCGTTGAAGGCCCCTGATCGACAAGTGTCCCGGCACACTAGCAGAATGGGCTCCGACAACAGCGCAGGGCCCTCCGAGGAAATGTAAAGAAAACAAGGGCAACGTGAAAAGTTATTTGACGATAGGATTGTCTGTGAAATTGGACATATAGGGCCATCGAAAGCAGCGTAGTGCTTCTGGACAGCGAAATGAGCCTGAAATATGTCAATCAACACAGCCTCAATCAGTGAAGATATATTTTGGTATGCTCGTAGGCCCTCACTTTCGCTTGCGGTTGGTCTTGGACGCCTGGAAGCCCAAAAACAGCCAACGTTGTCGCGTTTCGTGTCAAAGAACCGTCTGTTCGGCCGACTATGGAACCCCTTGGAGCTTATGAACCCCTTCGGTCCCAAGGAGAGGGCATGACCCCGTGGCTTCCCTGTCGCATAATGGGTCAGCGCAGAGGTCAGCCCACCACTGTATAAGACGAGCTGCGGAGAAGGAAATCTTTGCGCAGCGCGCGAGCGCAGTACATTTAATACCTCGCATAAGGCACCAATAGCGTCGATGTCACGGTTGACGCTTATCGCTATATGGAATACCTTGAATTGTAATTAATCCTCGTCTGGGTGGTATTTGACACCATTCCCGCCGCCCGATCAAGCGCAAGGCTTCCTGTTTAACCAGGCCACCAATCCTGATCGGATAGTGGGGATGCGCGACGCATGCCAGATTCCGTGATGACGTCAGAACCAGCAGTATACGTTTCGTTTGGTGCGCCGCCGCCCGTCGACAGGGATCAGAGTAGAGGAGCCCGGTCGGCAGAGACCAGAACAGAAGAGCACGGTCGACAGAGGTCAGAGTAGAGGAGCCCGGCCAACAGAGGTAAGAGCAGAGGAGCGCCGTTGAGAGTGGTCAAATCGGAGTAGCACAGGAGCGTGATTGGTTGGAGTCAGAGCGAAGGTACGGGTCAGCAGCGGTGGTAACAGGGACTGCAGTGGTCTGAAATCCGTGACCGGACGAACGAGCCGCTCGTTACACAGTTGGCAGGACGGGGCGCTGAATACCCCCCCCCCCCCCCCCTCCTCACACCGAGTCATGCGTATTTAGCCTGCAGATAGCCACCCCCCTCGCGAGAATCGCCAACACCTGGTCGGGATCCGGCCGGATCGGCACCACACAGTCTGCACCGTCTGGGGCGGGATAACCGAGCGGCGGGCTTAGCTGGCCTCCTGGCATGCGAGCGACCACACGCGCCGCCGGCCGGCTCGCGGCCTGACGCCGAGGGGTCGGCTGGCACGCACCATAGCCGAACGGGCAGGAGTGACCCACTACGGCGCTGCACCCAGACCGCAGCCAGCTCATATTCGTGTCATAGAAACGTAGCGTTTAATCAGGCATATCGACAAATTAAGGCATGTATAATTTTTGCGGTATGAACCAGGGGCAATAAACTACCCAGTTTCACTACCTATTACTATTCATCAATGACCCTAGCATAAAAATTGCAGCGATAATTGACTCGCTTACGGTGAATGAGCCCACACGGTGCGGTCGGAAAACAGTGGAGGCTGCAGCTTCAATCTATAAAACCAAACAATGGTGCAGCGAAATGGAGCCATGGTAACCAAATGGTAGCGAATGGTAGCAATACCATTCGCTCCTAGCAAGGTGGTGAAGTGCTACATATCATTGGTTTAATCTTACAAGAGATGAAAACAGGTGATCGATATCATCTCGAGGCTAAACATAATCGCCGCCAACGGGCAAATTAAATGTTTGCGGTGCAGTGGGAACACGCCACCTAACCCACGCCGCGCTTGTCCCCTTCACCACCCTCACCGGGAATCGGAACACCCCAGAGTTATCGGCTCCCATGCATCGCACAGGAGGAAGAAAAACAGGCGCTGTAAGAATGAGACGAACATGATAAAAGCTGGGAAAAGGCGAAAACGCTTCACTTGGCGAAGCTGCAAGCGCTTTCAATTATGACTTACAATTGATTTTGAGGTCGTTGGAGGGGGTCACATTTAAGTGACAACTATCAAGCATGGAGTTATGCGGTGATTATTTGTACGCTTTTCAAGCACTAGCACGTTTCACATCAGGTCAAGTCACCGTTCCAGCATGGCCAACGTGCGGGGGTCCAACATCTGCTTTTCTCTTCACTTATGAACGCGTTTTTCTGGCTGGCGGCGAGTCGTGACCGTAACGTGTCATAGCTGTGCCACCGGTAGCCGCGATTGGTTAAGCTGATGACGGTCTGATTGGCGGGGTTGCAGGTCTGGCCGGTGTGACAGCCGTCATGCCGCTCGCTGGGGATCGAGCTTATCATCCTTCCATCGTCTAGCGACCACAGCCTGTCAACGGCCTTCAAGGTCCACCTTGTCGACAGAGTCGGGTGAGTTACATAACCATGAAAACGTGTAGTCAGCCCTTTGCATCATAGGGCGACACTTCGACGGACGTGGGGGCGGGCCTTCCAGCGTGCCAGGTCGGGGGCTGGTGGGACAGCTCGCTATAGCTATGGCTTTCCGCGACGCTATGTCAGTATGCCAGGCTGCTCGTGGCCATAGCTGGTACAAATCCAGGGCGATGACAAGTTTTAAACTGCTTCAAGTCTGATCAGCGGAGAGTAAATGAGCTTCACCATGATGCACAATGCCGTCTGGGGATAGGCAATCAGCTGTACCTTTACGATCTCGGATAATGTGTCGATGCACAGACGTGACACCGGACGAACGTCACGTGACTCTACCCGTAACAGGTCAGGCAGCTCACAAGTGCGTGCGAAGCTCAATGATGGGGCAGCCTGACATCTCGCCGAAAACGCAGCTTACTGGAAACGAAAGGAAAACTAACCAAGCGATTCCCATGACGAGGGAGTGCTACCGCCATGAAGATATCTTGTATGATCTATTGAGTCTGCACGGCTGTGTGGAGCCGTCACAGGGTTCACGGGGTGAGCCTCGTAGTGTGATCGCGGTCACCTTTGTTCTAGCACCAAGTAGCAGATTGCGGGAAATCGACACCCGTACCGAACGCAGGTGGGATAGAGTGCTGACGAAACACACATTTTGCGTTATGTATATTTGCGACTGCGTTATGCATTATGCATGGGTAGGGGATAACGGTGTGTTCGATGGGCCGTTAGGGTTTGTGAATGCTTGCTAGACCGTTGACAGACCGTTGCCTCACCATTGAGATATGCCTTAGCAGCTTCGACGGTCTGTCATAAACATCAGAGGCGTCAATGGTCGGTCACGAACATCAGCGGCGTCAATGGTTGGTCATGAACATAAGCGGCGTCAATGGTCGGTCATGAACATCAGCGGCGTCGATGGCCAGCGATGAAAATCAGCGGCGTCGACGGTCTGTCATGAATATCAGTAGCTTCGACAGTCTGTCATGGACATAAACGGTGTCGGCAGTCTGCCATGAACATCAGTGGTGTTGACGGTCTGTCATGAACATTTGCTGCCCGGCGTGAAGCAGGGATGGAGCCGCAAATCTAATACGTTATGGTGGTAAAGTGTCTTGTAAGCACTTAATGTTGTTTCATTTCTCATCTTTTGTTTGCTTTAGCCTATAGCAACACAGTCAAGTCTTGGAAAGAAATCCGTGCATTGTTGGTGTTCAATCTAGTGTTTGCGTTCCATGCATCTTTGTGTTCGGTACACTATTTGTGTTCGGTGCAGTATTAAATGCCCTCTGATGATCTTTTGGCGCATTTCTTTGTTATCAATATATTTATGGTACTATTATTCTTAGCATGTCCTAATATTTTTAGGCCTACTTTTATAACACTGATGACTGCCGGCCAGTGTTCATTCAAATGGCATGCTACTTTGTTTTCAACTTATGAATCTGTGTTTCTTGTTATTGCCGGTGAAAGAGGATGCGCGCGAGTTGTTGGCCTGCAATATTATATGCTATGGTGCACTACGTGCTGTTGCTAATGGTCCACGTAAATGCTATGGTCCACCACGTCTATGTTGCTAATCTAGGACGCTGATCTAAAATGATCTTCGAGTCGACACACACAGACACATATAAACGCGCACACGCACGCACGCACGCAAAACACACACACACACACACACACACACACACACACACACACACACACACACACACACACACACACACACACACACACACACACACACACACACACACACACACACACACACACATATATATATATATATATATATATATATATATATATATATATATATGAAAGCCGAAGCAAATGGAGATGGATATATGATGGGACAACTGGACTGCATCACACCAACAGGAGCTGGTCGGTGGGCAACTACATCTATTTTGACACACCATCTAAGGAAATCTACATCTGTCAATCACAGCAAGCCACAGAACCTGCAGTCTTGCATTGTTCATGTTGCAATGTATGTTGCGATGATTATCAGTTTCATGTAAGACAGTATACCAACAGAATCCACCTTGCACACCAAACAGTCCGTCTGGAAGTGAAAGTCCCATAAGCAGGGGCGCCGCCAGTCTTGGTGGAGAGGAGGTAAGGTGATAGCAGGGTAGACAAAGAGTCACTGATGCTGAAGCCCCTCCCCATAACATGTCACCCACTTGATGTGGATGGTATACAAATTGCTTTGCTTTGCTTTTACTTTACTTTACATGCATAAAAACCAGAAGCCACCGGACAATGCAATTCTGTTTGCATTTTGAAGTAAATCAGATGAAGGAGCAATTCAACTGAAGTGTTAAATGACTGCATTGACTAAATCGCCGTCGCTATTCATTTTACAGTGGTTCAATGAACTCGTTATAAACCGATAGAATTCAAGAGATTCGTAAGAGGTTTTGCCGGTCACCATATTTGCAAGGCGCATGATCGTAAATTGCATACAGAAATGTGGTCAAAAATGGTAGTAACGTGACCAACCCATGGTCGCGTTCGATGTTTGACCTGGATTGAATGTCCAACCCTTCATTCAGAAGCAAACAGTGCAAAATTTAAAAAGCATAGCTTTGAACAAGCGCATCCGCAGATTTTAGCAACGAAAACCGCGACGCCCAACGATGCAGAGTCCGAGCCGTTGGCCCCAGCGCTAACACTAGCCGGCAGCCAACGGGCGTGCTAACATGATAACGTATCTGACAGACTTGCTTCTGAAGGCTTTGAAATGCATCTTTTCCTTTAGGACGGTAGTCCTGACGTAGATGTCAGCTATGAAATTTTAGATTGCAAACAGGAACGGATTAGCTTTTATGGCACGAGTGTCTGGGGCTGGAATCTTGAGTGTCATGCACAATGAATATTGGGCCGCAGTGTTCAGCAGCCGTATACTGATGATTTAGGATCCACGTCCAGGAACTTCACGCAACACGCAGAAAGCATGAGACGTTTAACCATTCTTCGAGCTATGAATATCATTCAATACGAAGTTGACTTGTGCCACATGACATAGAAGTTCGATCTAAGTTTGGCGATGTAAAGTGGCGAAAAGCCCATGGCCCAACTTCATCAAACTCTTTCATGTGAAAACTTGTCTAGCCAAGATTTTCACTGAAAATCACGAGCATGAATTTGTGAAAACGAGGAAGTAATCACTGTTGAAATTTTACACGGCAAACTGAATACAAGAGCATCAACACTTCTTTACACCTGATTGCTTGGTTGTTAACCAGAGAGCATATGCTGTTCCGACCGGTGCTTGGTTGTTTACTAGATGTATGGTCATTGAGCCGTTCCGCGGCCATATCAGAAAACCTCACAAAAGCCGCGCGGACGGGCGTCCCGGCAGCAAAACCACGCGCCTCTCTCGTCTCCCCCCCCCCCCTCCCTATCTCTCTCACACATCCTCGCCTCCCTCCGCTGCTCGTTCTGGGCCGTGGGAGGCGCGTCACCAGCCCGAGACGTTCGCCGAGGCGGCGGCAGCGGCGCAGCAGCCACCTGCGGCCTCACTCACCTCTCTGCGGAAGCTGTGGCCACTTGGGAGGTGTTCCCAGCTGGAGGCGGCTGGTGCCTGGCCTACCTATGGCAAAGTTGTCGACGAGGCCGAGCCACTGCAGGCGCGTGCCCAGCGCGTTGCTGATGTTCATGGAGAAGTTGTAGAAGGCGATGCCGTGCCGGTAGACGGGCTGAGACTGCTCGGTGATGGTGCAGGCGGTGGGGTCCAAGAGTTGGTTGTACTCGGTACACTCGGCCCACTGTTCACGGCGCGTCTGGTCGGACGAGCTAGCGCCGAGCAGACGGCCATACAGAGGCGGCACAGCGGGCGCGGCCACAGCGAGAGAAGAGAGACAGGGGGAGAGAGGAACAGAACTGTCGTTAGAGAGGCGGCCGCTCGGGCGGGCGGGCGGGCGGACAGGCGGCGGACCACACTCACCCGACCAGAGCCAGGCGGACCAGAACTGACCAGACCAGAGCAGACCGAGATGGACTACAGCAAATGGGCTCAGACCGGAACAGCTACCACTGGGACTCGGAGGCCGACCTGATTCGGGAACGCCAGCAGCAGCACTCCGCTAATGCTTCCCCCCAGGGCATGGGCGGGGTCCAGGCAGGAGTTCAGGACAGAGAGTGTAGAGGGGGGGGGGGGGGCAGCCCACCACCCAGCAACCTCAGAGCCCACACTGAGCCGTAACCATAAGGGATAGGCGCCTGAGCACAATCGGGCAATATAATCGCATAAGGTAAGAATGAGTAAACTGGCTATATGTTAGCTTTAAATGCTTGCCCACTTAAAAACGGCTGAAAATTTCGGCGCAATGGGCTATGAACTTAAATTTTACTTAGCTTTAGACGGAATGTTACCGTGAAACTTGTCTTCCTTTCGCGGCTTCGGTTTTCTCAAAAAGAAAACGCAATACCTGTTTCAGATAAGGGGCGACTTTCTGGACACGGACATTTAAGAACATGGAAACTCATCTGTAGTCACATCACCATTATGTATGCTCATGTAAGTAATTCATCTCCGAAGCTGGCAAGAAATTATTCCGCCTTGTTACATGCGAATCCTTTGTGTTGTTCTAACGTCTTTATTGATACATGAATGTCTGTCTCCCACTAGGTGGGCATATGGACTCCATAAATACGTGAACCGAATGGATGACAAAGACACCTCAGCCAAAAAGATGCGCAGAGACAAGCCGAAACCGTGGCTCACTTCTTCTAATATCGGAGGTGGTCTTAAAGCATGGGGCCAGAGCTTCACGGGAGCAAAATTATATTCATAGTCCTAAATGTGCTATTAACATAGCAAGTAATAAATAGCAAGCTTTGCGTTTAGCCAACAACCCCACCAGACTTCTAATCGTTATTGCAAAATTTTCAGGCATCCAGAGCTAAATTATGGTAACAATACAATTATGTGCGTTTAATGCTGTATGATGCTGGTGGTGACGAACTCCTGATTTTTTAAAAGCCGCAACCACTCAATACAAATGAGAGCAAAAGAATTGCCAGCAATAAAAAGTGACCAAAGCCGAATGTTTCTTTTACAAGTTTTGTCATGGAGGCATGGCTTCTTGAGAGCCCGTTTGATTTTCCGTACTCGGATCTTATCGGTCCAAGCAGGTCACGTAGCGTCTTCCTCTTGGTTAACTACTTTCGAGGTAATCAAATATGCAGTTCACGTGCTTCGATAAGCTGATAGTACATTTGATAATCGCGAGGGCTAAGAATGATCTCATTTAGATTGCTGTTTTGTCCCAATGTAATACAAAACTTAAATCAATTTTGCTTGAACTTTCATGGACGGCGCCTCACAAAAAAGAACGAGAAGAATGTTACCTTGACAGTATTGCACGAAAGCGATTATGGTTATGCTTTGATGACAAGACCTCCATGGAGATCCCATAAGCACGTTTCAACCAGCCTCACTTTTGTCTTACTCGTCTCTAATATCATCACGCTTGGTGTTTTTTTTTCCGGCAGTGACCGCATCTACGGAAAGGTTTTCTATTTTAGGATTTCAACGGAATGTGAAAAAACAAAATCTATCAAATCAATCACTCTACCAAACATAATGCAGAACAGTGATAAAATTCCCATTGGAACAACGAAGCTTTCTATTTACCGCACTCAGGCATTATAACAGTGCAGTTGTGTACGGTGTGAACATGGCGTTGCTTAAGTATGGCATTCAAGCTTAAGTATCGAGGACGCATAAGACCCGCGCCAAGTTCAAGCCTTTGCGTAAATAATGCAGTGCAAATATTCAAGGAATAACACATCGATATGCTAGTTTCGAGCGACGTGACCCCAAATGTGTACATAGACAACAGAAAGCAGTTTTTAAAACGTGTGAAAGAACCTCCATCCAGGAACATTTAAATGTCTGACACCAATCTCTAGCCACTCATTACGGAGAAATCATTCAGTGGGAAGGAGACAGCTGGATCGCAGATCAGTCGCGTCCATTATCGGCCTGCGTTTTTCATCGCCAGTTTTATTTTCATTGGTGTATGATTCTTCTCGACGCGCCTCGCTCTGCGCTAAACTCCTTTTATAAAGTTTGCTCGAGATTACTTCATTTCTTTCCAACTGGGAGTCACGCCTGTTAGTTGTCATTTGAGTTCCCTGCTCGCCAAGCTAAACTCTTTCTTGACAAACACGCCTGCATCTGCAATCCAATTTTCTAAGTGCACAGCTGATGTTTGCCAGCTCCGAGCCATGAGTCAGCTCTGACTCATTTAAGCGTGGTAAGGGACGTTATGCTATGAAACTGTGCACATCCTAACCCATAATTGACGGGTGTAATGGGTTACGACGCCCCATTCCTTCGCCTGCAGGAGTCGTTGGATAATTGGATGAAAAGTCATGCCTGCCCACTAAGGTTAACTCACACATAGTCGGGTGGCGATGAAGCCGGGCCATCCCATATCTGATCCATGATGCGGCTCCTCAATACCAGCGGATCCAACCGCTGACCAAAATTAACTGCCACTGGATATACCGTGAGCGGGACTCGCGATACTAAGAGCTGGCTCAAACTCAAACTGAAATATCCCGGTAAAGCCTTGGATCTTGCCCGAAAATGTATTTTCCACGTGACCTTGGCGAGCCGCCTGGCCACAGAAGGGCGAGTCCTGTATGCGGTTTCCTTAGCTATCCGCCGAACGTCAGATCGACAACTGATCGGCGTCTGGCAAAGGGATTAGGCACCACGAAAGTCCTTGAAGGTGGCAATCCTCTACAAGCCGGATGGCGTCGCTATGGCAAGTGAAGTCACGAAGCGAGCATGACGTCCCGTGGACAGAGACTGCATCGCATAAACCAGGGGCCACCCTAATGCCTCGGCGGTGGAAAAGCCCAGCATATGTGCCGCGTCCATGTGGACCCAAAGGCCCGATACATTTTAAAAAACGGAAGCCACGTTGTTGGCGTGGATACGTCCGTGTGACTATCTTCGTGTGGGCTTTCGCGCGGAATCCACGGCTTAGAGCAGAACAGAGGGAGTGTCCCTGTCAGAAACCACCAGAATCCCATGACCCCGGACAATCCGTGGACAGCACGCTTAGGTCGGGCTCATGTTGACGGTCCGGGCGGTGCCTGTCTGGCGCCCAGGTCCGCCTGCGTTGGGACCCCGCAGACCTGTCCGCCGGGGCATGCCGTCCAGGTCCGCCTGCGTCGGGACCCCGCAGACCTGTCCGCCGGGGCATGCCGTCCAGGTCCGCCTACGTCGGGACCCCCGCAGACCTGTCCGCCGGGCATGCCGTCCAGGTCCGCCTGCGTTGGGACCCCGCAGACCTGTCCGCCGGGGCATGCCGTCCAGGTCCGCCTGCGTCGGGACCCCGCAGACTGTCCGCCGGGGCATGCCGTCCAGGTCCGCCTGCGTCGTGGCCCGCGGGCCGGGCGGGGGAGCGGGTGGGTCGACCCGGCCCGCCCGCCGGCCCGGCCGGGCACGGGTCACGATCAATACGGCGGCATGGGCCGGCTCTGCGCCGCGTGACTTCGCAGACCAGCACCAGCCACCGCAGCTTCCGAAACCGGCTGACAGCGCAGCGGCCGCCCCCGGCGCGCCAGAGCCGTCGCCGGACTGCTCGTAGACCGACCAGGCCTCCGACGCCGAGCGGCAAACACGGCCGCTCATATGAGACGGGGTGCCGTCTGTAGGCGGCACTCAGCTGCCTGAACGGGCGTCAAACGGCCCCACCAATACAATGTAGTTTCCAGAATATGTTCCGCTACACGAACCGGCACTGTCTCCGGGGCATTCTGACGACAGCGGCGACCAGGCTTTCGAAACTGAGTTCGACAAGAAAGTCGCATCAGCAGATGGTGAGCTTCAAACGGTCTCCGGCCAGTATTTGACAACAGACTTGGCTCAACAAATGTTCGAACAAACAAAAAACCAGACCCGATGTAAGCCCAGCAGTAATGCAACGCATGACCTATCTGACTAGACATTATTTACATCTGACCATACATACCTGACCGGAGAATGAGCCAGCACCATCCGATCTTAAATAGCCAAAACCTGATGAAAACGTACGCCGTCTAAAGCTGACCAATCTGCGGCCCATTCTCTATTCGCAAACATGGTTCCACGGCAGTTAGCCGTGACGTCATTGGCAGCTTCAATGCCCGTTAAAACCGTATACGACCCTGTCATGAGGTGGCTTTGTATGACGCCACAGGAAGCCATTTCGGGCGTTCCTCTTTAAAGAAGAGGCTTCCTGTTCTAAAATTTTTCGCGAGTTAGACAAATATCCAGGCAAGAGCCGAGCTGTTTTGAAAATCTTAACTTGAAAGGAGCCTCTTAGAATTCGGTTCTCTAAAGTAGCTTCGCGACAGCGTACCGTAAACCATCGGTAATAATGATCTTATCCATTCCCAGGGAAGCAGGAAGGCAGATGTCTGATTGTAAACAACTAATTTGTCCAAAATATTGCCCTACCAGGGAAAGCAGCTTTATCACAACCTTCAAAATTTTGTCCTCATTTACGACAAATACCTGCATCAAGCGCGATGTTCACGCGTGCCGCATATTTTGACAGCATACTCAAGACTCCATGGGTGGAATCTCAAGCGATCCACATTTCTTTTGGGCGCTTTGTAGATATGCTTTGAGGACAGTATAACTTGACAAGCTGCACAACATCCCTTGATGCAAAACCTTGGCCCATCACTATCTCAGTACGTAATCCACCGAACGGACAGGAAAACCAAAAGACCGGTGTAGTGACTGGACAGGAAAACCGAAGTTACGTACATGGCATGCACCGCCTGAGCATAAACTGCCACCAACATGAAATCGTCAAACCAGCCTGTTGCAATGAGCAATAAAATCTACCCAGTATTTTCCTTACACACATGGCTCATTTCTAAATTAAAACTAATTCCACATTCTTCTCAATGCTGAAAGGTCTGCAACATCGTGAGCTTGATTACAGGGTACTAGAAACATCACACTAGCGCTCAACAATGAGCGGCCGAGCTCCGCTGCCTGTCGCTCATTGGTGGAAATATCGAATAAATGGTGAGGGATCTCTGGCTAGAACGAAATCCGGTTGCACCGCGTGTATGACATACTCAGTTTATTGCTTTTACTTTGGAGCCAAAGGTCGGTCGCTGTCATCTAGACTAAATCTGTTACAACAAATTTCGCCGTGCCTCAAACCCCTGGTTAAGCCATAAATCAAGAGCACAAGTTCTGACCTTGACCCGGCAAGAGTTTTGATGAGCTCAATCGACTACATTGCCTGTGAGCTGTAATTGAGCAGTCACTATTATCTGTCAATATTTCACATCAGATCCCTCTACCCATCCTATCATTTTGTGTACATTTTGACCTCTCCTGAACGTTCGGCAAGCCCTAAAGATGTCAACAAACGGATCAACTAAGAAAAATGAACGAAGTTTTTTCTTACAAGCTAACTCAGTAAAAACTGGCAAACAAATGATGTTTTGCTGTTCGACTAAATGTATCAATACTGGAGCAGCAGCCAATACCTGGCAGCTTGAGGTCTTACCGTTATGTGTGGGATCACTTCTAGCTTGATCCTGTAAGTTTACATACATGGTGCACAATAAAAGCGAGGACAAAGACCAACGAGGTGTTCGCCTGCACCAAAGACCGACAGATGCTGACGGTGCAGTTGGCCGAGGACAAAGTTCTTTCTAAAGACTACGAACGGACTGGCGAGGAGAACAGTCAATCAAGCGATAGGCAATGTTACAAAGATGAAACTGAAGGCGCATGCTTGGCGTGCCTTTGTGAAAAGTCTCCACGCCTCCCACTCCATTTTGTAGTGAGTTCGGTTAGGTTTCATTCGCTAACTTCTGTGTTATTCAATTCCTTTGTTTTCGGGTTCGTGTGACCTTCAGCCCTTCCTGCCTTAATTTTTTTTTTTGGGGGGGGGGTGATGCTGCTGTTGCTGAACAGAATGAGGCGAAGACGACGCATATGAGCTATTGTGAAGCAATGAGCTATATTGGTTTTCGTTTAATTTTGACATAGCTGCGTTTTCGTGAGTCTAGGTGACTTTTGTCGTGATTCAGAAGGCTTGATCGGGTCCCATGCCATCCTTCCCAGCAGCTGCATGGAATGGGAAACACCGTAACTTTACACCGTGTGGAACCCATTCACCTTGAATAATACCTGCTGTAAAAGAGATCTGTTGACCGTTCTGCACGATTCAGCTGTTAAAATGGTAATCACGTAAACAGCATCCGATATCATTTGGTGGCCACCTAGCGGCACTGCGTACTGGTGCAATTTGCATTAGTTTGGCAATGGAGTACTGGCGCAGAAATACCCATCTCATAACTGAAACTTAATTGCCCCAGCGTCATTAAAATTATTGAATGCCCTTTAATGATTGCTGGGAAAGTAATGCACATAGATAAGCCATACCTTAATAAAGGCTGTTAGTCTCCAAGTTCTACACCCAGCATTGTTTCTTTTATTTTTAAGTTGAAGACTGGGACAAGACGTGCTGGAATGACTTGCTTTAATGACCTGTAGCCAAGCTTGATGGTGTTGGGGCAGGTAGCAGGTTATACTTCTGGAAAGCGTTGTATCTTCATGGGTGCCACAGCGCCATTGGAAATGACAGCGATTGGATCAGGGCTTATGCTAGATTCTGTCAACGACTGTGTGTTTTTGTTTTCACGGAATGCATTCCAAGGGATATGGGGTTTCTAGCTTATTTTCAGCGAAGCAGAAAGTTCACAGAAAGAGATGCTCTTAGCCTTGCAGCGTCCTAAAAAGCAAGGGACCTGTTCCATAATTGTGAAATATCACTGAGGTGAATATCATGTCATGGTAGAGGTGTGGCGAGTACTGCGGTGCCATCAGACTGGAGCACCTGAACGACTCAACTTTCGCACGGAATAAAAAGCTCAAAACTGGCCAGCTCATTCCGTCTTAACTTGGCTCAACGTGGTTCTTAATCGACGTTTACGGAGCTCGGTACATTTTTTAAAAAAAATTGTATCCAAGCCTTTCAGATGGATAGATTCCTGTGATCAGAGCTCACGCTAAGCAGTGCTAGCTGTGCGAGCCGTGACCCCTACCACCCGACCGTGCAGTTCCAGGTCAACATCGGAATTTGGAGCAGAAAGATTAAAGTACCGCGATTCCCGGCACTCTGACGTCATCTGACCTTTAGTGCCATTGCGACCACCGGCCGTAGGCCATACCTGGCAAGGTCAAACACCGAGCGCCTAAAGTGGCTGAAGCTCGCCCGTCACGGGTGGGTCGATCGCAGGTCAGACGACTTGACCATCTAAGCTACCAAGAGTGATGGGCATTCACATCAATACCTTTTGGAAATTCGTGCTGGATCTCGCAGAACATTTCAACAAGATCCCAGAAGCCCCTTGCCCCGGTTGTGCTCAAGGCCCAAGATACTGGAGATGCCTTCGATACCTCCGGTAAGGTGCCTTCGGCAATTAAAAAAGGAACACAATCCTGGATCCCGAAGGATCATTGTAAAAACAAAAGCAAAAAATGTATCCCAAATCCAAGAAAATCTGGCATCAACGACACTGGGATACGGCTCCGAGATCCTTTTCTGGAACTAAGCAGTCTGGTAAACATGCTGAACACTTAAAACCTTTTCATTGTCGTTTCGTTTTTGATCTGCGTGTTGCTATAAACTGCAATGCTCCCAAATAATGCAATGGACACACACCATCGCGAAATTCCGTGAAATATCCACACATGCATATTGCCTCCCATACGAAGAAGCTTTCCGAAAATCATGGAGACAGAGACCACAGGGAGCCCATATACGCAAATCAACAAATCTGGGCATTTCAACACATGCGCCATTTCTTCCGTGAATACTTTCCTCTACAACCCATCCTTCTCGTGCTTTCCACAGGTCGCTGGGCGCATCAAAAGGTTACGGATCAGATCGTTGGCGTGGATATAGGACTGGTATACACATGCGCTGTGCATTTGCCAGAACTTGCCCCAAGTTACGTCCCAAATTCCGTATGCGTCATACGCCACGTGATACATCACCAGTGCACTTCGACCCTGTGGCTGTGCGGGGCGCCACAGAGACCCGCCACAGGTGTTCTGGATGCAGGTTCTGAACCGTTTAGCTCGCCGGACACGCGCTTTTTTTGGCACCATCACCGAACAGCGGGGCCTCACAGGCAGGGGCGCAGTCAAAATCTTTTCTACGGGGTTGGACGGAGCTCAGTGAGCATTCATCGCAAGAAAATGAAAGGAATCGTCTATGGTGCTGAGTGAATGCGGGCATAAAAAGGAAGCGGACACCCATCTAACCGCGCCTCCGCTCACAGAATGCACGCTGTATCGAAATATCATGTGTCCTGGAGCCGAGCTGAAACTGACATCGGATAGCTCGCATCAAAGTGCATTACTCTGTTAAACAGATATAGCGTAATGCCGCAGTTTAAGTGACCTTCTATCGGCCAGACTAGGTAAGTGGCGCAAAGTGGCTTTGATGCTGATGCGCCATTTAACACTTAACTGCTACCAAACCATGTGAACGAGGTAAATCAGGGAGCATGGGCCACACTCGATTACTTGCTGGCAGAAATTTATCAGCAGATGAACTTAAATCTGGTCTTGCATGCAACACCCCAGATGCAAAGGCCCACTATGTTTTCTCAAACATTAAGCTCGACGCGTAAACAAAACAAACGACACTGGGCAGCACTGATTACCCCGCATGAAGAACCATTCATATAAGCTTAGGCATGTGAATAAAAAAGAGTAAAAAAAACTCTATAGATTTCGATTATTTGGCGCATGCGCCAAATGATGAGCACATTAGCACGAACATCATAAACTGATATGCACATCAGTTTGAACATGGACGAGCTCACCGGACTGGATTTCATAGGACTGCACCATCATGGCAAGTAAGTCCATTAAAATGTATTTTCTTCGACAGGCTTATTTCACCGCGCCTGTAGACAACACTAGCAACCAGCAAGGCTTCGACGAATAAGTCATCGTTTGTGATCCATGGATGGCAAGGTCTTACAATTTTCTCAAATGATGGAAAAGTTTTAGAATTCAGCCCCTGCAAGCGTGAACATTTTGGCTAAGGGTTTTAAGAGTTAGAGTAAGAGTTTATGGAAGTTTATACAATGCGTTGTATGCATGTTTTCAACAAGGTAGTTAACGTGAAGAAAATTGAGCACTTCAAGCTAAGAATTTTCATTTGCTGGAATTCTCCATTAAGGTGACGCTTAGTGGTTTACCTTGAAACGCAACAGGTTGACAAGGGCGAACACGTGAAAAAGGCGACAACACTGTTTTAGCAGCTGTATCGAATTTTCGGCAGACGTGCAAATATGGGACGTGTGTCTGTTTTCCGGCCAGCGGTTTGTTCTCGATTTGCGCATTTTCTTTGTAAGAGGATTATAGGCCACGTAATCCCTTGAGAATATCTGTTTAAAGATTTGATACAATCCTGATGTTCGGGAGCCGTCTTTCTTTCCAAGCACTTTCTCAAACGTGGGTCAGTACTTGCCAGTCACATGCATCAGAATCTGGGCATGAGTCCGCCGCCTTTGTGGTCGGGGAGCAGGACGCTTGACTCGTTATCTGGAGGCACTGCGCACGAGCGCCCGGCTGAGCGCGCTGTTCGACCCGTCTGGCAGGGAAGGTCAGCTGGCACGTGGCCAATGAGTTTCCGTCCAACCTCAGGACGGCTCTGTCTCGCAGCATTGGGCGGCACGTAATACCCTCTGCAGCTCCGCCTAGCAAAAAAAAAAAAACGGGCGGTAAGATTACCCGCCGAACTGGAACGATGCTAGTTGGTTGACGGGCTCAAGGCGCATGCAACAGTCTCAGCTAGACCAGCACATTGAACCCTTAGCCACTCACGCAAGCTATTGAGGGAGAATTCATCGCATACATATGCATCATATTTGTATGTATATATTTAGGTACGCGTGTGGCGGAAATTGATCATAAATGTACCATAACGTAATATATATGTGTATAATATAACTCTAAGTATATGATCATCTGAGCGACGATGCTCCGTCAATAAAAATTTACTTTCCATGTTTTGCTCGTTGTCACCATTCCCTCTAATCTTTTGTTCTTTAGCCACTACAAGAATCTATAAATCCGTCTGGGACAGCTTGCGGGAAGATGTGTTGATAGGCTTCTGAGATCCAAGGGAAGAGTGGGAATTGAGAGGAAAACCCCGCCAGTTGTCGCCGGGAGCCGCAGATACCTATCTCAAGACTAAGATAGACCTTTAAGGTTTGAGGAGGGCTGCGCGCGCAGCTTACTCTTCGTAGAACAAACTGGGGAACTCATCCCATGTTTACGGTTCATTAAACACAGAGGACAATGTGAAACAGCAATTCACGTTTTTGCTGCCTCCAATGGCTAAGGGCCAAATGCTCATGGGATTGGTCGGATTAACAAACGGAGAAAAACCCGGGCAAAAATCAAGATTATCTTAACACTTGTTCTGGAGAGCGTTGTTCAGGCAACACGTAGTGGTGGCGGACGTATTGGCCAAGCAAACTCCCCCACACTACCTGTAACGCCGGGCGGTCCGTTCCAGGAACCCATCGTCATGACATTTACTGCTGACATGCCGAAAATTACAGCGCACCGAAGTATTTTTCACAGACGCTGTTTGGAATCCGACCGTCTCAGTTCGGGTGCCCCAAACGTTTGCAGCCGTCCCAAAAGTATCTCGAGAAGTCGTGATAGCAAGTTGGCGAACAATACTAATAACGACAGCAAAAAATCCTCTGTGCAAGCTTGAGCTGTGCTGACTGGTGTGCCGTGATTACAGGAGGGCGATTCTTTCCTCACGTCTGGCAGCAGTCTGTGCATGGCAACACAGCATCTGGCAGCCGTATTATTGACTGCTATTTTTTAACCACGTTCGTAGAAAGTCGGAATGCCTTCCGCTTGAAAGCGCGTCCTCGCTTTGCATGCGGCTCATTCTTAATGCTGCAAGATTTGTCGGAGGTTTTGGTTCTCACACGAACCACCTGTGGGCATGGGATCTGCCTTCATGGCGGAACGGACACGTCACTTAAAATTCTCCGCAAGCGGGAGCGGGCTCCTTGCTTTATAGGACATTTGCGAATAGTTTTTGCATGAACAAACATGGATCGTTCGCACGGCTAGCAGCACGTAGCCCGTAACAAAGACCCTTGTATCGAAAATATTGATAAAAGAAAATGCCGATCAAAAATGCTGCACATCCGTGAGGTGAGCGTCATCTAGGTGCCGTTCGATAAGTATCGCGTTGCCTCTTTGGGACCCAATTCATTTATGCTTATTTCAATGTACAAATTATTTTGAAGTATACTTAGGATCTACTACAGGCCTAGTCGAGGACAAGCATTCCCCACTTTTTTCCCCTCCCCACATTTGCGTACCGAGGCACTGCACCATTATCCGTTAGCTTGGGCAGGTCAGGTCTGCCTTCTCCGAGCAGTGCACCGATTCCACAACTGTGTGAACTAAGTTCAAATCGCATGTTCAGCTTGGCCCGCTAACCACTTCATGGCCGACGAGTGGAGACGGCTCATGAACAGGAAAGTAGCCAGTTGTCGTCGAAAAAAGCTCAGTGTTGGGTCCGGTGTGGATGATATGTTCATTGGAATGCTATAAATGGAATACCAGTGGAATATATATATATATATATATATATATATAATTTATTTAATTTATTTGGCAAACATGAATATCTAGTGAAATGTCACATGCACCCAATAATAACACCACGGACACGGCTAATCTGCCAAACATACTCAACATGGTTGTTATGCGAGATCCTATGTCACTAAGTTATTACAATATGATGCCCGTATATTGTCTTTTTCCCACAAAATCCGACAGAAAGTGCGTCTATTGCTGGCTTCAAGTCAAAGTGATATTTAGAAGCGCATCCAATAATAACATGATTATGAAATGTTAGCTGGCAAACTTTATGACAACATGGTACATATTACTCACTGCACCGGCCTAGTCAAATGCAAGTTCTGTTGTAGATTTGTCTCCAAATTTCGCTTTCGGGCGCTTGTCAGCAATGTCTCTAATCAGTACGCCGAAAAGCATTTATCCTCGATTTACTGTTAGGGTTCGATCTATCGAATATCACGGAAGCACTGAAGTATATTGTGAAAATAGTCAACGCCTCCAGCAGCGCGACTAGTCAAAGGCTACGTAAGCCCAAAATCGTAAATTTGTTACTTCCCGAATATGCTCATTTTAACAACCGAAAGCTCGTCGTGGGCGCCAAATGACCATCGCAGTCGGCGCGCCCGTAAACTCCAATCAACAACAACAATAACAACCGGAAGTACGTCACGCTAATTTCCCAGGCGGTGGAGGATTAAGAAAAGCGGTGAGTACCGCAGACGGGGGCGCTAGTTCCCACGTCGTCTTCCACTGGACGTAGCTGGCGGATGCGATCGATGCTAGGCTATGTTTCAAAGTGCGCTGACACCAGTCTTACGTGACCTGAAATGATCCCTCTGACACCGACGTTCGGTCAGGTAACAGAGTCATGACTTTAGCAGTGAAGACATGCAATGCTATCATCGCTTCTGCTGGCGGAAATGCAGACTTTTTCGTTTGATATTTTATGTGGCTTAATAGTTCGGCAGTCAGAGCCAGTGATAGAATACGTGGTCATACAAGAACGTCAACAGGCCTCGTGGCAAGCCAACTTACAAATGTCGGACAAAGCGGTTTGTGCCGACAATTTGTGATGCGTATTAATAAGTCGAGCCAACACAATTTCCAAACCAAGGATTTCTGTGTGTCGTGTAGACCGGACTGTAAGATTATCACTAATATTGACGTTGGGGTCCGGTAACCGAGTTATGACAATGCATATATATATATATATATATATATATATATATATATATATATACATATAGAGGTGTCAAGACCCTGGCATGACTTCGCCATGTCTTTAAATGGATTAAGCTCCGCAAAAAGCATTGCGGTGCGATGTTCGCATGAAACGCTGCGGGGCAAGAAGTCTAGCTTGCGTCGCATAAATTACTATACCGTCGTCACGCGCACATTATTGTTAATGACCTGTCCCTACAAAATGTATTTTTCTCGTTGTACAATGGTCTAGCCATATGTTGGATCTTCCTGTTAAGACTTTTTGGAAGTCTGAAGAACTTTTATCAAGTAAACGGGTATTGCTGGTTCTAAATTTGACAAAGCACATTCTCCAACAGTTGCAATCGCATTTCACTAGAAGCAGAACACTTTTGGAATGTTCCCGCTATCAACTTCAGTGCTCGAACATCAGCCGATTCCGATATTACCTCTGTTGGATGTTTAAATCTGACGACTCAGCGCATGTCGGCCCGCTCACGCTAAGACTGAGAAACTAGGCACGCTAAGACCGAGAAATTAAGCACGCTAACACTGGGAAATTTACAGGTGTCCGAGCGGCGAAACTTAAGCCCGCTTTCGTAAGCCCCGGCGCCCAGTCGTCTGGCATTATAGACGGCCCACCGGGCCCCAGTTCCGCCGCCGTCTGATTCCCGGCTCTCTGGGGGGGGGGGGGGGGGGCAAATGCTTCGGGGGCTGGTCACGAGGTCTGCCGGACATAGCCCGCTTGTGCACTGGTCCGCTGGTCTGGTGGTTCGCCGGTCCGGTCCGCCGCCTCTCTCGGTCGATGCGGCGCGTGAACGCACCGACGCCATGCACTGGGTCCGCTACGACCGATGCGCTGGTGGCGGTCGCCGGCCGGGCGCGGCGCGGGACGGTCACAGTGAGAGCACGCCGGAGACACACGCACAGTGAGAGAGCGGCGCTACCCCGCCGTTAGGGGCGCCACACGCGGGCCGGCCTGCGCCCGACGAGCCCACTCACATCCCCCGAGACGTCTCGCCCGGTAGCAGCGCTTTGTACAGCACCGTGGGTGGGAACAGGGTCGCCTGTACTGGGGAGGCATGGGGAGACGTGAGACAGCCAGAGGCAGGCGAAAGCCAGTCCCGTGCAGCCCTGGCGATAGTGCCGCAGCCAAAGCGCCGTGCTACAAAGCTGACCAGCGGGGGTCATGCGCATGCTGTCGAGTCTGGGGTCCGGTGGCCGGCGGCCGGCGGCCGGCTGCAGGCTTGGAGCTGGTGGCGCCGCCGACGCACGGGCGAGACGACACCTGATTGGTGGCTGGCGGCGTCGACGGCCGCCCGAGCTGCCAAACCACACACAGCTGTCCAAATATCGCCGGCTTTTTTGGGTGGCCGCGCCACGGAATTTTTATCCTCCAACCTGGCACCGTCTTGACCGTCACTAATCCGGTAAACCAGTTTTCGGAAGGTCTTACGATTGCAGCGGGCGGTCAGTCGGCCGGCCGACGGGCGCCGTTGGTACCTACCGAGACGCCGAGCGCGGTCGCTAGGTGGCGAGAGCCGCCTGCGAATCGGCGGCAACGCGGCCCCGACAGGACGCATCGCGGCACGGGTCAGTGGGCGCCCAGCTGGGAGAGAGGGGGCCCAGGATGGGACGCCTCGTAGCAGGAATGACGAGAGAGGCGCTCCACATGCCGGGCCGGAGCACCGCGGCCCATCGGGCGCTCAGTTCGGTCCATACCCACCTCTCCGCGTCGATGTCGCCGTTGCGCCCGCCACCGACGACGGCAGCGGCGCGCACGCCCAGCCGCGTGATTGGGCACAGTGCACAGCCGAGCGAAAGCCGCCCTCTGCGTGAGGGAGTCGCGTTCTGCGCGTCTAGAGAGGAAACGGTAAACACGCCGGGAGTCCGGCGTACCACAGCCGCCTCGGTCCCCACCCCAGGTGCGCAGATCGCGACTTCCCGAGGGTCTAACCGGCAGTGCAGCTAGGCTTTCGCTCAGAAAGTGGCCAAGTCGGGCCAGGGGAGCCCTGTCAGTCAACAAGCCCACTGCGCCGCGTTTTTCATTCGTAGAACATGCTTAGGCTCAGGATCCCGCCTTTACGCATCGCTGGGCCGTTCTCAATGTTTTAGAAATCCTCCGGGCGTCTCGAATTGACGACAAGCTTAGGACCTTTGGCGCTTGGTCACCCCCTTTCTTCCACCATCTCTTTTCCTCTATTGCCATTAAGGCCCCATCGGTTAGACCGCTGCATCGAACCGATTTATAACCCGACGGCTGTGGTGTTTTGTGGAATTTGTCCCACTGTTGTTGTCTTGTGAACATCAAAACGGCAGTAATTAAACCCATGCAAGCGTTAGTTACAAAATAGTACATGCTCAGCTTCTCTGGAGTATAACAGCAAAAGTATTGAAGCGACCAATCCCAACAGCTCCCGCAGAATGCTGCTGACCAGCATCACCTTCCGAATGAACACAAGCTAAGTCGAAACGGCCACAGCGGTCCATGCCAGCGCACAGCGCTTTCGTCCACGCCGACGCGCAGCCCACAATCATGGCTATCCGGAAAAGTAGCCGCAGCTGAGGCGCAAACGCTTTGACTGGGCGGAGCAGCACACGGCGAACACTGACGCGCTCACATCCCGTGCTCGAGCCGGGCCGGGAAGGGTCGGGGTGGGGGTGGAGGATGGACGGGGGCGGGATGAAGCCGGAGACTGGGCCGCGGTCAGGCCGCAGCGAGGGTCGGGCACAGCGTCGGGGTTGTCGGTGCCAGTTGGGTTTGAAACGGCCATGACTGACGTTAGGGACAGACAGGGTCGGGTTGAAGACGGGGGTCGAGGCCGGGTCGGGGTCAGACTGGGACCGGGGCTCAGTCGGGGTCACGACTGCGACTGGGACCGGAAGTGGTGGTCAGCACTGGGATCAGAGCTGAGGCTGAATTCGGTTCACATCTCCTTCGTAAGTATTTTTCGCAAGGGCCATGTTTGCATCCAGGAGGTCAGTGTTATAAACCGCTCCGGAGATGCAGGGTCGAACCCAGTCTGCATTCCACGGATGTCCACCGGGACGTAAGCCACCGAGAGACAGACCTGCCATCGGTCTACGCCAGAGCACCGAGCCCCAACAGCGATCAATGCGGCGATTATAGTGACACTTCGATCCGCAGGCCGGGTGCTCACGCCGGGCCGAGTCCGGCTCGCCGCCGCGGGGCCAGCCGGTCCGGTGTGCGCCGCCGCCAGCAGGCTCCCGGCCGCCGCCGCCGACTGTGACGCGCGGCCCCGCAACGCAACGGGTCGGACCACCTCGCTGGCCAACGCCAGGCCAGGCCGTCAGAGGCCGCGTGTTGTGCACGACGCAGCGCAGTTTGACAGTCATCTCCACTGCAGTCGTCCGCAAGCACCACCCCTGAACGCGCCAGGCTATCATACATCGCCACCGCGCCATGCACCCCAGACCACCCGAACACCGGTCGAGCAGCGCGGCCCCCGCTGACCACACCCATCCCAGCCACCCAGGCCCGCGTGGCGCTGGGTGCAGCCCCGCACCCCGATGCCCCAGCACCTGTCCCATACTGGCAGAGCCTCCCACAAGAGCGTATCACCCTCTCCCCCAGGGCAGGGCACACGCCGGGGTCGCTGTGAGACGTCCCGTTGCGTACGTTTGATGCGCCCTAGTTTATGTGACGCAATCGATTTGCACACGCGCCAGCGATTCCGGCCCGTCGGAGAACTCTGCAAATCGTTGCTGGGCGAGCCTGGACCATTCCAAGGCTTGTAGGGGGTGGTGGGGGGGCGGGGCGGCGGCTTGATCTCCCTGATGTCTACTCGCGAACTGGATCGAGCTAGTCATGCGGACGAGTTCCGGGCAGGCCGGGTTCCGCCAGCTCAGGCCGGCCCAGAGGAGCTCCAGCTCGGCCTGCGGCCAGAAGGGTCGGGACCGGGCTGGTGCAGCTCGCCAGCCGCAGAGTCGCGCCGGGACCGCGCCGAGCGGCAAGCGCGACGCACTGCCCCGTCTCACGTGGGGAGAGCCTCGCGCTGGGCGGGCAGCTCTGGCTCGCTCGACAACAGTTCGGCGTCCCCTGCCCTCGCGGCGCGGCTCGAGGCGGCGCCGGGTGGCGTGATCTCGTGAAGCAAGCGGTTTACAAGCAGCGATCCGATCACCGGCACATCTGATCACCGGCGGCCCGGGACGGGGTGGCACGGCAGCGTCACGTCACAGCGTCACGTCACAGCAGGCCGTGTGAGCACATGGTCACGGACACGGAGAGCCCCGACATTCCAGCCGAGCGAGGGCAGGGCAGTGACGACTTACTCGTAGTAGGAGTTGACTCGGTACTGGAGCCGATACTGGGACTTGATGGCGTTGTATGGCACCTGCCAGCTGCACGTGATGTTGGCCCCAGTTGTTGGAGAGGCAGCTGAAGTTCTTTACGTCCAAGGGGGGCTCTGCCGACAGTGAGGGTTTGTAACGTCGACAGTTCTATTTTAGGCGTCGGCAGCTTATCAAAAATGGTACAGAAGCAATCAACGGCCAAATGGTATCCATTATGGCCCTGAACTACGCATTACGCCTGGACATCAAACCTTGATAGGCTTATGCGTTAATACCCTGAGTTTCAGACGGACTCAACTATGTGTCTGATCTCGCATGCCAAGAATGGGATGTGCTTCACCTGGGCCTCCCAGGATGAGAAGAGCCCCAAGCTCCACATGTGCCATGCTCACTGGTCAACGCGCTTCCCGCGCAGCCAGTTACATATTGCAATCCATGTAATCGGCGCACCTTTGTGCAGCACTTGGCCAGCTCAGCACAGCAGCTGCGTCTTTACCATCTCCTCTGGGTGGCCACAACCCATCGCACTTGATTCATCACGAGCCAGTCGAGCGGGCCGCCCAGAGAGCCCGGGGAGCCCCAAGCATCTAGCCAAATGGCCCGGTGGGGCCCCCGCTCCATGTGCCGGACATTCGTACATCTTCACTAGTGCTCCCTGGGTAACTGGTCGCCGCCGGCAGCGTAATACTCGGATGCAATTTGCTCGCGCAGGCCTCGTATTGCCCGCCTTGACTGGCCCAGAGGGACCTGAGCGCAGTTTACCGACGCGCAGCCTCGGCACGGGTATGCCATGTATGCCATGTATGCCATGTATGCACGGGTATGCCACCGCCGCTCAGCCACCGGCGAGCCCGGCTCGGATCCGTGATCCGCGATGAGCAGGTGTTGCCTCGGCACAAAGTCAACATGAAAGCTGATCATCTGCAGATCACGATATGGATTCACGGCCGCCGACCAGTCATCTCCGTGGGTTCGCTGAGAGACTCACGGCCGCAGTGAATTTGACGCATCAGGTTAACGCGCCGTGTATTGCACTGAACACCTTTTCGGGTGGTACATGACGATGCCGAGATGGAGATTCCCAGTGTTGTGTCTTATGTCTTATGTTTGCTTGCATTTGCGTCTGCGTCTCA
>NW_023596921.1:33350316-33422816 GCF_011947565.3 Pollicipes pollicipes
CTTAGTGACGGAAGGGGGGACGGGGTGGTAGGCTTATCACAGTTCAGGGGAAGGGGAGGGGGGAGGGGCGGCAGAGGGCGCCATGTGTATCATGCGACTTCAGAACGGGCGGGGTAAACAAATGTTTGCACTCCATTTCACTCAAGCGGAATTGATTCTTACAAAGCGTAACGCTGAGCCGGCTCTGACTCCGACTAAAGAAGAAAATCCCATGATTGACTTGATCGAGTCGGTTACGGCGACCGCAGCTTAGGAAATAAGCCGTTCTTTGGATCCCTCAAAAGTTCACATTGGACTTTATGTAAGCAAAAAAGGTCAAAGTCCCCTTTCAGCATGCATTCCTTGTACTGAAAACTTCTGCGATAAAAAATGACTGACCTTCAATGCATAAGTAAGCGCCTATTGTCTGAAGTTAAATATCGGGACAATTAAGCAAGATCAAGGTCCTATTTTCGGCATGCAGAGTTCTTATCCTGGAAGCTTATGCCAAAACTAGCTGGGTTTCAATGTTCCAGCAGATATCTACTGGATGTGGGAACGACGAAAGCACTCAGTTTATCAGCTTAGCCCGTCCTCACGAGACTCGTGGCCATGAGCACTGCTGGGAACGATGTCTTCATAAAATGTCAATGATTACTTGATATCTTCCTATAACCAGTTGGTACTTTCTGGTCAGTTTCAGCGGCAGAAATTCGGCAAAAGCCGATAGTTACGTAACGTGGACGCTGCATTCAGTGACCAGAAAGTTTACACAATTTCGTTCCATTTCATCCAAACATCGTGGACAGTCGGTCAGAAGAAGGGTTTTCGGAACATGTAACCGTCGTTCAGGCCATTTGACAGCGCGCTCGTAGCACCATCTCGCTGTAGGCATCTATGCAAAATAGCTGTCAAGAGTGCTAGCACGATTTCAGTACATTCGGTTAATGACTTCCCAAGTGGCCTTTAATTTATGTCATGTTTGTCTGTGCAGTGTGGAACGTGGGCAAGAGCAAGCGTATGCACATACTTTTACCTGATGGGGCTTCCATGCAGGAGTGCGACAGTGTGATCGATGGGAGACCAACATGTTGAGCAGATACACGTTTTCCTGGTGTGCGAAAGGCGCAGTGATCATACAGTGTGAAATGGCCGGTCCCATGGGCGAAAATAAAAGGCGCACCGTTTAAAACCAAGCGAAAATCACGCAGCTTTACAGGGTCAGTTAAGTGAACGGTCAGGCTACCATTAACGTTTTTAAATAAAAACAATGCAAACTTCTATCGAACCACACGAGATGATTGTACAACGCCCCACATGCCATCGCTTTATGGTTAGGGCGTAACGCTGGGACTTAGTGGTCAGCAGTGTCAGCAGTTTACGTAGGTGTGGTGGATGCTGGAAAGAGCCACTAACGCACAGCCTTGATGGCAGGCACTAAATAACGCAGCGCTATGTGACACTTCCTGGGGACGGGTAAAACACGTGCGAGCGGGAGGCGGCCCTCCAGCCTGCTTACCAACACCAGGGCGCTTTACCTTTACCAGAGAGAAAGGCATTGAGCTCCTGGTTTTTCGGCACTGTAAGTTAAAAGTTCTTATTTGGAGCTAACGACCCGCAATGAGTCTTTAGGATGAGAGCAGTTCGAAAGATTGAATGCCGTCAATATTTTCCTCATTTTGTATTACTTCATTCAACCAGCGCATCCTGGTATATTGAAGGTCGTTAACTCAACAGAAGAACTTTCAACGCTTAATAACGCTTTACAGCACAGTCCAAAGCTGAAGGCGCTCTTGCCACACACGCGCTAACGGAATTTACTTGTTCTCAATACTCGGCGGTGGCTGAAGGCCCTCCCCAACTGGCTGAGGGCCATCGCCAGCTGCCCGGGGGGCCATCGCCAGCTGCCCGGGGGGCCATCGCCAGCCGCCCGGGGGGCCATCGCCAGCCGCCCGGGGAGCCATCGCCAGCTGCCTAGGGGGCCATCGCCAGCTGCCCAGGGGGCCATCGCCAGCTGCCCGGGGGGGGGGCATCGCCAGCTGCCTAGGGGGCCATCGCCAGCTGCCCGGGGAGGCATCGCCAGCTGCCCGGGAAGCCATCGCCAGCTGCCCGGGAAGCCATCGCCAGCTGCCCGGGGGCCATCGCCAGCTGCCACGTTTCTCTTACCGCCTCCCGTCTCACGTTAGACTCCTCTCCGAGAAGGTAAAGTGACACGAACGCTAAAATAGACTACGAAGTGTCACCTTGTGCTCTGCACTTTGTCCTGCCGTGCCACAACATTCCAAACGATAGCTGTTGCAGCACCTTACCAGGATGAGGCGCTCACTGTGCTTCCAGATCACTGTGCGGGGGGACGCGTCTGTAGGTCGACCAGATCCAGTCCCGTCAAAACATGTCTGCGGTGCAAGCTCGACCGCGTCAAACATGTCTGCGGTGCGGACCGAACTGCGTCAAAACATGTCTGTGGTGCCGACTGAACTGTGTCAAAACATGTATGCGGTGCAGGCTCGACCGCGTCAAACACGTCTGCGGCGCAGACTGAACTGCGTCAAAACATGTATGTGGTGCAGACTGAACTGCGTCAAAACATGTCTGCGGTGCGGACTGAACTGCGTCAAAACATGTCCGCGGTGCAGGCTCGACCGTGTCGAACATGTCTGCGGTGCAGACTGAACTGCGCCAACACATGTCTGCGGTGCAGGCTGGACCGTGTCGAGCATGTCTGTGGTGCAGACTGAACTGAGTCAAAACATGTCTGCGGTGCAGACTGAACTGCGTCAAAACATGTCTGCGGTGCAGGCTTGACTGTGCTAAGCATGCCTGGCTATTTAGGGTCTATGCCACCATGTTTCAACCACATCGACGCATGACACATCGCGAGCAGCCTCCCCAGCCTCTCACCATCAGAAGAACCCGCACAGCCTCTCTCCGGTCTCCCACCATCAGAAGAGCAGCCCCCCCCCCCCCTCCCGCAGCCTCTCTCCGGTCTCTCACCATCAGTAGAGCCGCTCACGGTCGAGCTCTCCGGCCTCTCGCCATCAGTGGAGCCCGCTCGCAGCCTCTTTCCGGCCTCTCATAGCCAGCAGAGACCCAGAGCCTCTCTTCTGCCTCTTATCATCAGCAGACATACCTCACTGCTGGGCCAGCTGGAGCTGATCCCCGCCACGCAAGGGCACGGCGTGGGTAGCACGGGCGAGACCTGCCCGCCGCCGACATCGACGCAGCACGCGGCCGCGCGCGACGGCGCCTCGACCCGGAGCGCTGCGGCTGTCCTCACCTGCGGCTCCTCGTCCCACGGCGACGTGTAGCTGACGGCGAAGTCGAGCGGCCGCGGGAAGGCGTTCATCGGGTAGCCCACCCGCGTCTCCAGCTGGACGGTGCGCTCCGTCACGCTGATGTTGCGTACCTCCTGCGGCGCAGCTGGCAGCACTGGCGGCAGAGGACGGACGGTGGCGCCGTCAGCCGACGCGCTGGGCTGCGCGCTCTCAGGGCGCCGCGTGGGACGCGCAGGGACACTCAGGTGCGCACCACGACTGCACACCACAGATTCAGCTTTAGGAACTCTAGGCTGGTTTGAAAGTTGGGATGCTTCACAGCATACTGGGTACATCTAGCTTGCTTTGAATCGGGTGATTGTAATTTTCTTTCTTGTGACGATTTATCTAGTGTTATTCACTGCATCCGTGCTGCAAAAACGCATTTTTCCGTCTATGGACCATACGTGTGTGGCAGATTATGCAACTTAAAAGTGATTTCCACTGATTTCCTGTACACCACAAATGCGATGGGGTCCCTCATGAGTCCACATTCAGTACAAAGTCAGACCCGGATGGCCTTCAAAGCCAGATGGCATCAGATAATTATCCGATTTCTCATGGTCTGTTTTGGCCATGGCTTGTGCGCAGCAGGCGTCCAATTATCTTGCCTTTTATATGTAGTTACACAACATAAGACAGCAGTGATAGCCTTATATTTTGCGGGGATAGACCTGGGGTTAGTTCAACGATGGTTATACCTAACGATACCTAACGACAATTTCGTGCGATGACCCTGGCCGCACTACCTGGGTAAAGTGGTTCAGTTGACGTATATCGCGTGTGCCCGACCTTTGACTAAACATTACCCAACTGTACGAAATACCGTGCTGATAATATATTGGCACGTTCCATGAAATGCTGTGTCAATAATCACACGTGTTATTTCATGCTTTATCAGTACTAACGCGCGCCATAAAATACTATGACACGTCTGCCTCATGCCAGCTCGTCGCAGTGACGGATCCAGGATTTCGTCAAGGGGGAGGTGCCGGTAACATTGTGGGGCCCCTAGAGGCTGGGCCCCTCCAAACCTCGCACTCCGACCAATATGTTTTAAGATTCCCATATGCGCTATTTTCATATGAAAACCATCTTTCTATGCGTGGCCCTAAAAAAAGCAGGCGAGCTGCTCATGCACATGCATGGAGCTTGTGCATTTTCTCCAGATGATGATGAATCCTGTCATAGGGAGGCGAACTATTTTGGAAAACATGGCAAAATGGACTTAAGTTGGCTGCTAAATGCCACCAAAACAAAGCGCGAACTTCATTCCTAGCTTGCTCACGGCTAGCAGGCAACTCAATGTGATCAGCTAATGGGTCACGACTAATGCCGAGTTTTTGCTTGATTTCTACAAAGAAAAGCAACATATCCTGACATTCCAAATGTATTAAGAAAGGGATGCCTAATTATGACAAGTGTCAAAAATTCAATAACCAATGGAAAGGATATTTACGACATCGACACCGCGTAAAACCATGTTCAGCAACTGTGCCCAAAAAAATTTCCGCGCATATCTGACTGCTGCAATAAGGCTAAGGCGCCTAGAAAAATCGTCACACGGTAGGCTCGGACTTGCGCACATGAAGTAATTTAGCCAGTCCCGTACACATGGAGAGGGAAAACGCCCCTCCCCCTGGCACTCGTGAGCACACGTGAAGCATTCGGCAACAAAGTGAAGTTCTTCTGATTTCATCGGAAGAGCTCACGACCAATGTTGAGGGCGCCAAAGCGATCAAGAGTGCCTCAGCCGATAAAGATTCAGGTCCCCGTCAACGACGTAGGCCCTCCGATAACGTGAAAAAACCCAAGGCCAATGGGAAGGGAACCTGAGCGATCGAGGATGCCGCGGCGGGCCAATAAAAAAACTCTCGCCAACAGTGTAAGGTTCGTAGAGCAAGGGGGAAGAAGCCAAGACCAACGTGGTGGCCCCTGAACAATCGGGAGATCCCCGGCAGGCTAACATGTAGGACCCCGGCCAGAGCGCAAGGCCCTCTGAGCCACGGGGAATTACCCAAGACCAGTGTACGTGAATGTGCCCCAGTACCATCAAGAGTGTCCGGGCAGGTTCACAGAAAGAGTCCCGATAGGAGTGAAGGGTTCTCCGCCAACAGTATCCAAGGAAGATCAATGTAGAGGGCCCCTGAACATCGAGTGTCTCGCTGCCTTACCTTATATGGGCTCTAGCAACAGCTGTGTTTTTTCACTTGCCCTCCGAACAAGTGAAAAGAGTCTAAAACCAATATGAAGGGCCCCTGAGCAGCCGAATGTACTCCAGCATATAGGACCCCGGCAATAGCGTATGGAGCCTTTCAGACGAATCGGAAAAATCCGTGGAGGGCCCCTGATCGATCGAGAGCGTCCACGCATGTTAGCAGATGGTAACCCAACGGCAGCGTGAGACCCTACAAAAAAATGTAGAAGACCAAGAGAAACGTGGAAAGCTCCGTGGCGCTGGGATGGACCCGACAAGCAGACATAATGGGCTCCGGCAACAGCTTAGGGTTTCTGGACAGCGTAATGAGCCTCAAAGTCCCCCCTCCCCCCAATAATCACACCATCAACCAGTGAAGAATTCACTTTGCCAGCTCACGGGCTCTTCAACTTGGCTTGCGACTGTTCTTGGTCGCCTGGAGATCCATAGACGTCCAATTTTGTTGCCTTTATGTCATAAAACTTGGTCCCTTCATTCAATTATGAGACCCTTCGGGGTACAAGGAGGGCATGGCCCGCCCGCCCCCGCCCCTCCCCCCGCCCCCCCCCCCTCTGCATCCGCCACTGACCAGGGCAGCTTAACGGACGGGGCTCCGTCAAGAGCGCAGGGCCCTCCATTGAAGAAAGTACCAAAGACACAATATGGAGGGCTGCGGAACGTCCAGGTGTGCCCGAACAGGTAGCAGATAGGCCCGCCACAAGAGCGCAAGGCCCTCCATTCAAAAAAGAAATACCCAAGATCCAACGTGGGGGCCCCGAGCAATTGAGTATGTCCGAGTAGGTTAAGAGATGGGGCCCTGACAGGAGCATAGGGCTCGCCATCTAAATAAGAAGAACCTTAGACACCGTGGGAGGGCCGCCGAAGAATCGAGTGTGCCCGAAAGGTTAACAGATGGGGCCTTCGACAAGTGCGTGGGGCCCCTTCATATTACACTTTCTGTTCGAATAGGAAGAACCCAAGGCCCAATGTCGAGGGCCCCCAACGATCTAGTGTGCCTAAACAGGTTGACAAATGGGGCCCGACAAGAGCGTGAAGCCCTAAGCAAGTGACAGGAGACTGGAAGGGCTTAAGAGCAACGCAGAGGCTATGAGCATATTGGGAGTGTGTCGGTATGCTAACCGAGACCAAAGTGAAGGGCCTCTAGGCAACCGAGAATACCCCGGCAGATTAACATATGGAAACCCAGCCATAGCATATAGAACCCTTAGGGCGAATGGGAAGAATCCGTTGAAGGCCCCTGATCGACAAGTGTCCCGGCACACTAGCAGAATGGGCTCCGACAACAGCGCAGGGCCCTCCGAGGAAATGTAAAGAAATCAAGGGCAACGTGAAAAGTTATTTGACGGTAGGATTGTCTGTGAAATTGGACATATAGGGCCATCGAAAGCAGCGTAGTGCTTCTGGACAGCGAAATGAGCCTGAAATATGTCAATCAACACAGCCTCAATCAGTGAAGATATATTTTGGTATGCTCGTAGGCCCTCACTTTCGCTTGCGGTTGGTCTTGGACGCCTGGAAGCCCAAAAACAGCCAACGTTGTTGCGTTTCGTGTCAAAGAACCGTCTGTTCGGCCGACTATGGAACCCCTTGGAGCTTATGAACCCCTTCGGTCCCAAGGAGAGGGCATGACCCCGTGGCTTCCCTGTCGCATAATGGGTCAGCGCAGAGGTCAGCCCACCACTGTATAAGACGAACTGCGGAGAAGGAAATTTTTGCACAGCGCGCGAGCGCAGTACATTTAATACCTCGCATAAGGCACCAATAGCGTCGATGTCACGGTTGACGCTTATCGCTATATGAAATACCTTGAATTGTAATTAATCCTCGTCTGGGTGGTATTTGACACCATTCCCGCCGCCCGATCAAGCGCAAGGCTTCCTGTTTAACCAGGCCACCAATCCTGATCGGATAGTGGGGATGCGCGACGCATGCCAGATTCCGTGATGACGTCAGAACCAGCAGTATACGTTTCGTTTGGTGCGCCGCCGCCCGTCGACAGGGATCAGAGTAGAGGAGCCCGGTCGGCAGAGACCAGAACAGAAGAGCACGGTCGACAGAGGTCAGAATAGAGGAGCCCGGCCAACAGAGGTAAGAGCAGAGGAGCGCCGTTGAGAGTGGTCAAATCGGAGTAGCACAGGAGCATGATTGGTTGGAGTCAGAGCGAAGGTGCGGGTCAGCAGCGGTGGTAACAGGGACTGCAGTGGTCTGAAATCCGTGACCGGACGGACGAGCCGCTCGTTACACAGTTGGCAGGACGGGGCGCTGAATACCCCCCCCCCCCCCCCTCCTCACACCGAGTCATGCGTATTTAGCCTGCAGATAGCCACCCCCCTCGCGAGAATCGCCAACACCTGGTCGGGATCTGGCCGGATCGGCACCACACAGTCTGCACCGTCTGGGGCGGGATAACCGAGCGGCGGGCTTAGCTGGCCTCCTGGCATGCGAGCGACCACACGCGCCGCCGGCCGGCTCGCGGCCTGACGCCGAGGGGTCGGCTGGCACGCACCATAGCCGAACGGGCAGGAGTGACCCACTACGGCGCTGCACCCAGACCGCAGCCAGCTCATATTCGTGTCGTAGAAACGTAGCGTTTAATCAGGCATATCGACAAATTACGGCATATATAATTTTTGCGGTATGAACCAGGGGCAATAAACTACCCAGTTTCACTACCTATTACTATTCATCAATAACCCTAGCATAAAAATTGCAGCGATAATTGACTCGCTTACGGTGAATGAGCCCACACGGTGCGGTCGGAAAACAGTGGAGGCTGCAGCTTCAATCTATAAAACCAAACAATGGTGCAGCAAAATGGAGCCATGGTAACCAAATGGTAGCGAATGGTAGCAATGCCATTCGCTCCTAGCAAGGTGGTGAAGTGCTACATATCATTGGTTTAATCTTACAAGAGATGAAAATAGGTGATCGATATCATCTCGAGGCTAAACATAATCGCCGCCAACGGGCAAATTAAATGTTTGCGGTGCAGCGGGAACACGCCACCTAACCCACGCCGCGCTTCTCCCCTTCACCACCCTCACCGGGAATTGGAATACCCCAGAGTTATCGGCTCCCATGCACCGCACAGGAGGAAGAAAAACAGGCGCTGTAAGAATGAGACGAACATGATAAAAGCTGGGAAAAGGCGAAAACGCTTTACTTGGCGAAGCTGCAAGCGCTTTCAATTATGACTTACAATTGATTTTGAGGTCGGTGGAGGGGGTCACATTTAAGTGACAACTATCAAGCATGGAGTTATGCGGTGATTATTTGTACGCTTTTCAAGCACTAGCACGTTTCACATCAGGTCAGGTCACCGTTCCAGCATGGCCAACGTGCGGGGGTCCAACATCTGCTTTTCTCTTCACTTATGAACGCGTTTTTCTGGCTGGCGGCGAGTCGTGACCGTGACGTGTCATAGCTGTGCCACCGGTAGCCGCGATTGGTTAAGCTGATGACGGTCTGATTGGCGGGGTTGCAGGTCTGGCCGGTGTGACAGCCGTCATGCCGCTCGCTGGGGATCGAGCTTATCATCCTTCCATCGTCTAGCGACCACAGCCTGTCAACGGCCTTCAAGGTCCACCTTGTCGACAGAGTCGGGTGAGTTACATAACCATGAAAACGTGTAGTCAGCCCTTTGCATCATAGGGCGACACTTCGACGGACGTGGGGGCGGGCCTTCCAGCGTGCCAGGTCGGGGGCTGGTGGGACAGCTCGCTATAGCTATGGCTTTCCGCGACGCTATGTCAGTATGCCAGGCTGCTCGTGGCCATAGCTGGTGCAAATCCAGGGCGATGACAAGTTTTAAACTGCTTCAAGTCTGATCAGCGGAGAGTAAATGAGCTTCACCATGATGCACAATGCCGTCTGGGGATAGGCAATCAGCTGTACCTTTACGATCTCGGATAATGTGTCGATGCACAGACGTGACACCGGACGAACGTCACGTGACTCTACCCGTAACAGGTCAGGCAGCTCACAAGTGCGTGCGAAGCTCAATGATGGGGCAGCCTGACATCTCGCCGAAAACGCAGCTTACTGGAAACGAAAGGAAAACTAACCAAGCGATTCCCATGACGAGAGAGTGCTACCGCCATGAAGATATCTTGTATGATCTATTGAGTCTGCGCGGCTGTGTGGAGCCGTCACAGGGTTCACGGGGTGAGCCCCGTAGTGTGATCGCGGTCACCTTTGTTCTAGCACCAAGTAGCAGATTGCGGGAAATCGACACCCGTACCGAACGCAGGTGGGATAGAGTGCTGACGAAACACACATTTTGCGTTATGTATATTTGCGACTGCGTTATGCATTATGCATGGGTAGGGGATAACGGTGTGTTCGATGGGCCGTTAGGGTTTGTGAATGCTTGCTAGACCGTTGACAGACCGTTGCCTCACCATTGAGATATGCCTTAGCAGCTTCGACGGTCTGTCATAAACATCAGAGGCGTCAATGGTTGGTCGTGAACATCAGCGGCGTCAATGGTCGGTCACGAACATCAGCGGCGTCAATGGTTGGTCATGAACATAAGCGGCGTCAATGGTCGGTCATGAACATCAGCGGCGTCGATGGTCGGCGATGAAAATCAGCGGCGTCGACGGTCTGTCATGAATATCAGTAGCTTCGACAGTCTGTCATGGACATAAACGGTGTCGGCAGTCTGCCATGAACATCAGTGGTGTTGACGGTCTGCCATGAACATTTGCTGCCCGGCGTGAAGCAGGGATGGAGCCGCAAATCTAATACGTTATGGTGGTAAAGTGTCTTGTAAGCACTTAATGTTGTTTCATTTCTCATCTTTTGTTTGCTTTAGCCTATAGCAACACAGTCAAGTCTTGGAAAGAAATCCGTGCATTGTTGGTGTTCAATCTAGTGTTTGCGTTCCATGCATCTTTGTGTTCGGTACACTATTTGTGTTCGGTGAAGTATTAAATGCCTTCTGAAGATCTTTTGGCGCATTTCTTTGTTATCAATATAGTTATGGTACTATTATTCTTAGCATGTCCTAATATTTTTAGGCCTACTTCTATAACACTGATGACTGCCGGCCAGTGTTCATTCAAATGGCATGCTACTTTGTTTTCAACTTATGAATCTGTGTTTCTTGTTATTGCCGGTGAAAGAGGATGCGCGCGAGTTGTTGGCCTGCAATATTATATGCTATGGTGCGCTACGTGCTGTTGCTAATGGTCCACGTAAATGCTATGGTCCACCACGTCTATGTTGCTAATCTAGGACGCTGATCTAAAATGATCTTCGAGTCGACACACACAGACACATATAAACGCGCACACGCACGCACGCACGCAAAACACACACACACACACACACACACACACACACACACACACACACACACACACACACACACACACACACACACACACACACATATATATATATATATATACATATATATATATATATATATATATATATATATATATGAAAGCCGAAGCAGATGGAGATGGATATATGATGGGACAACTGGACTGCATCACACCAACAGGAGCTGGTCGGTGGGCAACTACATCTATTTTGACACACCATCTAAGGAAATCTACATCTGTCAATCACAGCAAGCCGCAGAATCTGCAGTCTTGCATTGTTCATGTTGCAATGTATGTTGCGATGATTATCAGTTTCATGTAAGACAGTATACCGCCAGAATCCACCTTGCGCACCAAACAGTCCGTCTGGAAGTGAAAGTCCCATAAGCAGGGGCGCCGCCAGTCTTGGTGGAGAGGAGGTAAGGTGATAGCAGGGTAGACAAAGAGTCACTGATGCTGAAGCCCCTCCCCATAACATGTCACCCACTTGGTGTGGATGGTATACAAATTGCTTTGCTTTGCTTTTACTTTACTTTACATGCATAAAAACCAGAAGCCACCGGGCAATGCAATTCTGTTTGCATTTTGAAGTAAATCAGATGAAGGAGCAATTCAACTGAAGTGTTAAATGACTGCATTGACTAAATCGCCGTCGCTATTCATTTTACAGTGGTTCAATGAACTCGCTATAAACCGATAGAATTCAAGAGATTCGTCAGAGGTTTTGCCGGTCACCATATTTGCAAGGCGCATGATCGTAAATTGCATACAGAAATGTGGTCAAAAATGGTAGTAACGTGACCAACCCATGGTCGCGTTCGATGTTTGACCTGGATTGAATGTCCAACCTTCATTCAGAAGCAAACAGTGCAAAATTTAAAAAGCATAGCTTTGAACAAGCGCATCCGCAGATTTTAGCAACGAAAACCGCGACGCCCAACGATGCAGAGTCCGAGCCGTTGGCCCCGGCGCTAACACTAGCCGGCAGCCAACGGGCGTGCTAACATGATAAGGTATCTGACAGACTTGCTTCTGAAGGCTTTGAAATGCATCTTTTTCCTTTAGGACGGTAGTCCTGACGTAGATGTCAGCTATGAAATTTTAGATTGCAAACAGGAACGGATTAGCTTTTATGGCACGAGTGTCTGGGGCTGGAATCTTGAGTGTCGTGCACAATGAATATTGGGCCGCAGTGTTCAGCAGCCGTATACTGAGGATTTAGGATCCACGTCCAGGAACTTCACGCAACACGCAGAAAGCATGAGACGTTTAACCATTCTTCGAGCTATGAATATCATTCAATACGAAGTTGACTTGTGCCACATGACATAGAAGTTCGATCTAAGTTTGGCGATGTAAAGTGGCGAAAAGCCCATGGCCCAACTTCATCAAACTCTTTCATGTGAAAACTTGTCTAGCCAAGATTTTCACTGAAAATCACGAGCATGAATTTGTGAGAACGAGGAAGTAATCACTGTTGAAATTTTACACGGCAAACTGAATACAAGAGCATCAACACTTCTTTACACCTGATTACTTGGTTGTTAACCAGAGAGCATATGCTGTTCCGACCGGTGCTTGGTTGTTTACTAGATGTATGGTCATTGAGCCGTTCCGCGGCCAAATCAGAAAACCTCACAAAAGCCGCGCGGACGGGCGTCCCGGCTGCAAAACCATGCGCCTCTCTCGTCTCCCCCCCCCCCCCCCCTCCCCTCCCCATCTCTCTCACACATCCTCGCCTCCCTCCGCTGCTCGCTCTGGGCCGTGGGAGGCGCGTCACCAGCCCGAGACGTTCGCCGAGGCGGCGGCAGCGGCGCAGCAGCCACCTGCGGCCTCACTCACCTCTCTGCGGAAGCTGTGGCCACTTGGGAGGTGTTCCCAGCTGGAGGCGGCTGGTGCCTGGCCTACCTATGGCAAAGTTGTCGACGAGGCCGAGCCACTGGAGGCGCGTGCCCAGCGCGTTGCTGATGTTCATGGAGAAGTTGTAGAAGGCGATGCCGTGCCGGTAGACGGGCTGAGACTGCTCGGTGATGGTGCAGGCGGTGGGGTCCAAGAGTTGGTTGTACTCGGTACACTCGGCCCACTGTTCACGGCGCGTCTGGTCGGACGAGCTAGCGCCGAGCAGACGGCCATACAGAGGCGGCACAGCGGGCGCGGCCACAGCGAGAGAAGAGAGACAGGGGGAGAGAGGAACAGAACTGTCGTTAGAGAGGCGGCCGCTCGGGCGGGCGGGCGGGCGGACAGGCGGCGGACCACACTCACCCGACCAGAGCCAGGCGGACCAGAACTGACCAGACCAGAGCAGACCGAGATGGACTACAGCAAATGGGCTCAGACCGGAACAGCTACCACTGGGACTCGGAGGCCGACCTGATTCGGGAACGCCAGCAGCAGCACTCCGCTAATGCTTCCCCCCCAGGGCATGGGCGGGGTCCAGGCAGGAGTTCAGGACAGAGAGTGTAGAGGGGGGGGGGGGGGGGGCAGCCCACCACCCAGCAACCTCAGAGCCCACACTGAGCCGTAACCATAAGGGATAGGCGCCTGAGCACAATCGGGCAATATAATCGCATAAGGTAAGAATGAGTAAACTGGCTATATGTTAGCTTTAAATGCTTGCCCACTTAAAAACGGCTGAAAATTTCGGCACAATGGGCTATGAACTTAAATTTTACTTAGTTTAGACGGAATGTTACCGTGAAACTTGTCTTTCCTTTCGCGGCTTCGGTTTTCTCAAAAAGAAAACGCAATACCTGTTTCAGATAAGGGGCGACTTTCTGGACACGGACATTTAAGAACATGGAAACTCATCTGTAGTCACATCACCATTATGTATGCTCATGTAAGTAATTCATCTCCGAAGCTGGCAAGAAATTATTCCGCCTTGTTACATGCGAATCCTTTGTGTTGTTCTAACGTCTTTATTGATACATGAATGTCTGTCTCCCACTAGGTGGGCATATGAACTCCATAAATACGTGAACCGAATGGATGACAAAGACACCTCAGCCAAAAAGATGCGCAGAGACAAGCCGAAACCGTGGCTCACTTCTTTTAATATCGGAGGTGGTCTTAAAGCATGGGGCCAGAGCTTCACGGGAGCAAAATTATATTCATAGTCCTAAATGTGCTATTAACATAGCAAGTAATAAATAGCAAGCTTTGCGTTTAGCCAACAACCCCACCAGACTTCTAATCGTTATTGCAAAATTTTCAGGCATCCAGAGCTAAATTATGGTAACAATACAATTATGTGCGTTTAATGCTGTATGATGCTGGTGGTGACGAACTCCTGATTTTTTAAAAGCCGCAACCACTCAATACAAATGAGAGCAAAAGAATTGCCAGCAATAAAAAGTGACCAAAGCCGAATGTTTCCTTTACAAGTTTTGTCATGGAGGCATGGCTTCTTGAGAGCCCGTTTGATTTTCCGTACTCGGATCTTATCGGTCCAAGCAGGTCACGTAGCGTCTTCCTCTTGGTTAACTACTTTCGAGGTAATCAAATATGCAGTTCACGTGCTTCGATAAGCTGATAGTACATTTGATAATCGCGAGGGCTAAGAATGATCTCATTTAGATTGCTGTTTTGTCCCAATGTAATACAAAACTTAAATCAATTTTGCTTGAGCTTTCATGGACGGCGCCTCACAAAAAAGAACGAGAAGAATGTTACCTTGACAGTATTGCACGAAAGCGATTATGGTTATGCTTTGATGACAAGACCTCCATGGAAATCCCATAAGCACGTTTCAACCAGCCTCACTTTTGTCTTACTCGTCTCTAATATCATCACGCTTGGTGTTTTTTTTTTTCCGGCAGCGACCGCATCTACGGAAAGGTTTTCTATTTTAGGATTTCAACGGAATGTGAAAAAACAAAATCTATCAAATCAATCACTCTACCAAACATAATGCAGAACAGTGATAAAATTCCCATTGGAACAACGAAGCTTTCTATTTACCGCACTCAGGCATTATAACAGTGCAGTTGTGTACGGTGTGAACATGGCGTTGCTTAAGTATGGCATTCAAGCTTAAGTATCGAGGACGCATAAGACCCGCGCCAAGTTCAAGCCTTTGCGTAAATAATGCAGTGCAAATATTCAAGGAATAACACATCGATATGCTAGTTTCGAGCGACGTGACCCCAAATGTGTACATAGACAACAGAAAGCAGTTTTAAAACGTGTGAAAGAACCTCCATCCAGGAACATTTAAATGTCTGACACCAATCTCTAGCCACTCATTACGGAGAAATCATTCAGTGGGAAGGAGACAGCTGGATCGCAGATCAGTCGCGTCCATTATCGGCCTGCGTTTTTCATCGCCAGTTTTATTTTCATTGGTGTATGATTCTTCTCGACGCGCCTCGCTCTGCGCTAAACTCCTTTTATAAAGTTTGCTCGAGATTACTTCATTTCTTTCCAACTGGGAGTCACGCCTGTTAGTTGTCATTTGAGTTCCCTGCTCGCCAAGCTAAACTCTTTCTTGACAAACACGCCTGCATCTGCAATCCAATTTTCTAAGTGCACAGCTGATGTTTTCCAGCTCCGAGCCATGAGTCAGCTCTGACTCATTTAAGCGTGGTAAGGGACGTTATGCTATGAAACTGTGCACATCCTAACCCATAATTGACGGGTGTAATGGGTTACGACGCCCCATTCCTTCGCCTGCAGGAGTCGTTGGATAATTGGATGAAAAGTCATGCCTGCCCACTAAGGTTAACTCACACATAGTCGGGTGGCGATGAAGCCGGGCCATCCCATATCTGATCCATGATGCGGCTCCTCAATACCAGCGGATCCAACCGCTGACCAAAATTAACTGCCACTGGATATACCGTGAGCGGGACTCGCGATACTAAGAGCTGGCTCAAACTCAAACTGAAATATCCCGGTAAAGCCTTGGATCTTGCCCGAAAATGTATTTTCCACGTGACCTTGGCGAGCCGCCTGGCCACAGAAGGGCGAGTCCTGTATGCGGTTTCCTTAGCTATCCGCCGAACGTCAGATCGACAACTGATCGGCGTCTGGCAAAGGGATTAGGCACCACGAAAGTCCTTGAAGGTGGCAATCCTCTACAAGCCGGATGGCGTCGCTATGGCAAGTGAAGTCACGAAGCGAGCATGACGTCCCGTGGACAGAGACTGCATCGCATAAACCAGGGGCCACCCTAATGCCTCGGCGGTGGAAAAGCCCAGCATATGTGCCGCGTCCATGTGAACCCAAAGGCCCGATACATTTTTAAAAAACGGAAGCCACGTTGTTGGCGTGGATACGTCCGTGTGACTAGCTTCGTGTGGGCTTTCGCGCGGAATCCACGGCTTAGAGCAGAACAGAGGGAGTGTCCCTGTCAGAAACCACCAGAATCCCATGACCCCGGACAATCCGTGGACAGCACGCTTAGGTCGGGCTCATGTTGACGGTCCGGGCGGTGCCTGTCTGGCGCCCAGGTCCGCCTGCGTTGGGACCCCGCAGACCTGTCCGCCGGGGCATGCCGTCCAGGTCCGCCTGCGTCGGGACCCCGCAGACCTGTCCGCCGGGGCATGCCGTCCAGGTCCGCCTGCGTTGGGACCCCGCAGACCTGTCCGCCGGGGCATGCCGTCCAGGTCCGCCTGCGTCGGGACCCCGCAGACCTGTCCGCCGGGGCATGCCGTCCAGGTCCGCCTGCGTTGGGACCCCGCAGACCTGTCCGCCGGGGCATGCCGTCCAGGTCCGCCTGCGTCGGGACCCCGCAGACCTGTCCGCCGGGGCATGCCGTCCAGGTCCGCCTGCGTCGGGGCCCCGCAGACCTGTCCGCCGGGGCATGCCGTCCAGGTCCGCCTGCGTCGGGACCCCGCAGACCTGTCCGCCGGGGCATGCCGTCCAGGTCCGCCTGCGTCGGGGCCCGCGGGCCGGGCGGGGGAGCGGGTGGGTCGACCCGGCCCGCCCGCCGGCCCGGCCGGGCACGGGTCACGATCAATACGGCGGCATGGGCCGGCTCTGCGCCGCGTGACTTCGCAGACCAGCACCAGCCACCGCAGCTTCCGAAACCGGCTGACAGCGCAGCGCCGCCCCCGGCGCGCCAGAGCCGTCGCCGGACTGCTCGTAGACCGACCAGGCCTCCGACGCCGAGCGGCAAACACGGCCGCTCATATGAGACGGGGTGCCGTCTGTAGGCGGCACTCGGCTGCCTGAACGGGCGTCAAACGGCCCCACCAATACAATGTAGTTTCCAGAATATGTTCCGCTACACGAACCGGCACTGTCTCCGGGGCATTCTGACGACAGCGGCGACCAAGCTTTCGAAACTGAGTCCGACAAGAAAGTCGCATCAGCAGATGGTGAGCTTCAAACGGTCTCCGGCCAGTATTTGACAACAGACTTGGCTCAACAAATGTTCGAACAAACAAAAAACCAGACCCGATGTAAGCCCAGCAGTAATGCAACGCATGACCTATCTGACTAGACATTATTTACATCTGACCATACATATCTGACCGGAGAATGAGCCAGCACCATCCGATCTTAAATAGCCAAAACCTGATGAAAACGTACGCCGTCTAAAGCTGACCAATCTGCGGCCCATTCTCTATTCGCAAACATGGTTCCACGGCAGTTAGCCGTGACGTCATTGGCAGCTTCAATGCCCGTTAAAACCGTATACGACCTGTCATGAGGTGGCTTTGTATGACGCCACAGGAAGCCATTTCGGGCGTTCTTCTTTAAAGAAGAGGCTTCCTGTTCTAAAATTTTTCGCGAGTTAGACAAATATCCAGGCAAGAGCCGAGCTGTTTTGAAAATCTTAACTTGAAAGGAGCCTCTTAGAATTCGGTTCTCTAAAGTAGCTTCGCGACAGCGTACCGTAAACCATCGGTAATAATGATCTTATCCATTGCCAGGAAAGCAGGAAGGCAGATATCTGATTGTAAACAACTAATTTGTCCAAAATCTTGCCCTACCAGGGAAAGCAGCTTTATCACAACCTTCAAAATTTTGTCCTCATTTACGACAAATACCTGCATCAAGCGCGATGTTCACGTGTGCCGCATATTTTGACAGCATACTCAAGACTCCATGGGTGGAATCTCAAGCGATCCACATTTCTTTTGGGCGCTTTGTAGATATGCTTTGAGGACAGTATAACTTGACAAGCTGCACAACATCCCTTGATGCAAAACCCTGGCCCATCACTATCTCAGTACGTAATCCACCGAACGGACAGGAAAACCAAAAGACCGGTGTAGTGACTGGACAGGAAAACCGAAGTTACGTACATGGCATGCACCGCCTGAACATAAACGGCCACCAACATGAAATCGTCAAACCAGCCTGTTGCAATGAGCAATAAAATCTACCCAGTATTTTCCTTACACACATGGCTCATTTCTAAATTAAAACTAATTCCACATTCTTCTCAATGCTGAAAGGTCTGCAACATCGTGAGCTTGATTACAGGGTACTAGAAACATTACACTAGCGCTCAACAATGAGCGGCCGAGCTCCGCTGCCTGTCGCTCATTGGTGGAAATATCGAATAAATGGTGAGGGATCTCTGGCTAGAACGAAATCCGGTTGCACCGCGTGTATGACATACTCAGTTTATTGCTTTTACTTTGGAGCCAAAGGTCGGTCGCTGTCATCTAGACTAAATTTGTTACAACAAATTTCGCCGTGCCTCAAACCCCTGGTTAAGCCATAAATCAAGAGCACAAGTTCTGACCTTGACCCGGCAAGAGTTTTGATGAGCTCAATCGACTACATTGCCTGTGAGCTGTAATTGAGCAGTCACTATTATCTGTCAATATTTCACATCAGATCCCTCTACCCATCCTATCATTTTGTGTACATTTTGACCTCTCCTGAACGTTCGGCAAGCCCTAAAGATGTCAACAAACGGATCAACTAAGAAAAATGAACGAAGCTTTTTCTTACAAGCTAACTCAGTAAAAACTGGCAAACAAATGATGTTTTGCTGTTCGACTAAATGTATGAATACTGGAGCAGCAGCCAATACCTGGCAGTTTGAGGTCTTACCGTTATGTGTGGGATCACTTCTAGCTTGATCCTGTAAGTTTACATACATGGTGCACAATAAAAGCGAGGACAAAGACCAACGAGGTGTTCGCCTGCACCAAAGACCGACAGATGCTGACGGTGCAGTTGGCCGAGGACAAAGTTCTTTCTAAAGACTACGAACGGACTGGCTAGGAGAACAGTCAATCAAGCGATAGGCAATGTTACAAAAGATGAAACTGAAGGCGCATGCTTGGCGTGCCTTTGTGAAAAGTCTCCACGCCTCCCACTCCATTTTGTTGTGAGTTCGGTTAGGTTTCATTCGCTTACTTCTATGTTATTCAATTCCTTTGTTTTCGGGTCCGTGTGACCTTCAGGCCCTTCCTGCCTTAATTTTTTTTTTTGGGGGGGGGGGTTGATGCTGCTGTTGCTGAACAGAATGAGGCGAAGACGACGCATATGAGCTATTGTGAAAGCTGGTTTTCGTTTAATTTTGACATAGCTGCGTTTTCGTGAGTCTAGGTGACTTTTGTCGTGATTCAGAAGGCTTGATCGGGTCCCATGCCATCCTTCCCAGCAGCTGCATGGAATGGGAAACACCGTAACTTTACACCGTGTGGAACCCATTCACCTTGAATAATACCTGCTGTAAAAGAGATCTGTTGACCGTTCTGCACAATTCAGCTGTTAAAATGGTAATCACGTAAACAGCATCCGATATCATTTGGTGGCCACCTAGCGGCACTGCGTACTGGTGCAATTTGCATTACTTTGGCAATGGAGTACTGGCGCAGAAATACCCATCTCATAACTGAAACTTAATTGCCCCAGCGTCATTAAAATTATTGAATGCCTTTTAATGATTGCTGGGAAAGTAACGCACATAGATAAGCCATACCTTAATAAAGGCTGTTAGTCTCCAAGTTCTACACCCAGCATTGTTTCTTGTATTTTTAAGTTGAAGACTGGGACAAGACGTGCTGGTATGACTTGCTTTAATGACCTGTAGCCAAGCTTGATGGTGTTGGGGCAGGTAGCAGGTTATACTTCTGGAAAGCGTTGTATCTTCATGGGTGCCACAGCGCCATTGGAAATGACAGCGATTGGATCAGGGCTTATGCTAGATTCTGTTAACGACTGTGTGTTTTTGTTTTCACGGAATGCATTCCAAGGGATATGGGGTTTCTAGCATATTTTCAGCGAAGCAGAAAGTTCACAGAAAGAGATGCTCTTAGCCTTGCAGCGTCCTAAAAAGCAAGGGACCTGTTCCATAATTGTGAAATGTCATTGAGGTGAATATCATGTCATGGTAGAGGTGTGGCGAGTACTGCGGTGCCATCAGACTGGAGCACCTGAACGACTCAACTTTCGCACGGAATAAAAAGCTCAAAATTGGCCAGCTCATTCCGTCTTAACTTGGCTCAACGTGGTTCTTAATCGATGTTTACGGAGCTCGGTACATTTTTTTAAAAAAATTGTATCCAAGCCTTTCAGATGGATAGATTCCTGTGATCAGAGCTCACGCTAAGCAGTGCTAGCTGTGCGAGCCGTGACCCCTACCACCCGACCGTGCAGTTCCAGGTCAACATCGGAATTTGGAGCAGAAAGATTAAAGTACCGCGATTCCCGGCACTCTGACGTCATCTGACCTTTAGTGCCATTGCGACCACCGGCCGTAGGCCATACCTGGCACGGTCAAACACCGAGCGCCTAAAGTGGCTGAAGCTCGCCCGTCACGGGTGGGTCGATCGCAGGTCAGACGACCTGACCATCTGAGCTACCAAGAGTGATGGGCATTCACATCAATACCTTTTGGAAATTCGTGTTGGATCTCGCAGAACATTTCAACAAGATCCCAGAAGCCCCTTGCCCCGGTTGTGCTCAAGGCCCAAGATACTGGAGATGCCTTCGATACCTCCGGTAAGGTGCCTTCGGCAATTAAAAAAGGAACACAATCCTGGATCCCGAAGGATCATTGTAAAAACAAAAGCAAAAAATGTATCCCAAATCCAAAAAAATCTGGCATCAACGACACTGGGATACGGCTCCGAGATCCTTTTCTGGAACTAAGCAGTCTGGTAAACATGCTGAACACTTAAAACCTTTTCATTGTCGTTTCGTTTTTGATCTGCGTGTTGCTATAAACTGCAATGCTCCCAAATAATGCAATGGACACACACCATCGCGAAATTCCGTGAAATATCCACACATGCATATTGCCTCCCATACGAAGAAGCTTTCCGAAAAATCATGGAGACAGAGACCACAGGGAGCCCATATACGCAAATCAACAAATCTGGGCATTTCAACACATGCGCCATTTCTTCCGTGAATACTTTCCTCTACAACCCATCCTTCTCGTGCTTTCCACAGGTCGCTGGGCGCATCAAAAGGTTACGGATCAGATCGTTGGCGTGGATATAGGACTGGTATACACATGCGCTGTGCATTTGCCAGAACTTGCCCCAAGTTACGTCCCAAATTCCGTATGCGTCATACGCCACGTGATACATCACCAGTGCACTTCGACCCTGTGGCTGTGCGGGGCGCCACAGAGACCCGCCACAGGTGTTCTGGATGCAGGTTCTGAACCGTTTAGCTCGCCGGACACGCGCTTTTTTGGCACCATCACCGAACAGCGGGGCCTCACAGGCAGGGGCGCAGTCAAAATCTTTTCTACGGGGTTGGACGGAGCTCAGTGAGCATTCATCGCAAGAAAATGAAAGGAATCGTCTATGGTGCTGAGTGAATGCGGGCATAAAAAGGAAGCGGACACCCATCTAACCGCGCCTCCGCTCACAGAATGCACGCTGTATCGAAATATCATGTGTCCTGGAGCCGAGCTGAAACTGACATCGGATAGCTCGCATCAAAGTGCATTACTCTGTTAAACAGATATAGCGTAATGCCGCAGTTTAAGTGACCTTCTATCGGCCAGACTAGGTAAGTGGCGCAAAGTGGCTTTGATGCTGATGCGCCATTTAACACTTAACTGCTACCAAACCATGTGAACGAGGTAAATCAGGGAGCATGGGCCACACTCGATTACTTGCTGGCAGAAATTTATCAGCAGATGAACTTAAATCTGGTCTTGCGTGCAACACCCCAGGTGCAAAGGCCCACTATGTTTTCTCAAACATTAAGCTTGACGCGTAAACAAAACAAACGACACTGGGCAGCACTGATTACCCCGCATGAAGAACCATTCATATGAGCTTAGGCATGTGAATAAAAAAGAGTAAAAAAAACTCTATAGATTTCGATTATTTGGCGCATGCGCCAAATGATGAGCACATTAGCACGAACATCATAAACTGATATGCACATCAGTTTGAACATGGACGAGCTCACCGGACTGGATTTCATAAGACTGCACCATCATGGCAAGTAAGTCCGTTAAAATGTATTTTCTTCGACAGGCTTATTTCACCGCGCCTGTAGACAACACTAGCAACCAGCAAGGCTTCGACGAATAAGTCATCGTTTGTGATCCATGGATGGCAAGGTCTTACAATTTTCTCAAATGATGGAAAAGTTTTAGAATTCAGCCCCTGCAAGCGTGAACATTTTGGCTAAGGGTTTTAAGAGTTAGAGTAAGAGTTTATGGAAGTTTATACAATGCGTTGTATGCATGTTTTCAACAAGGTAGTTAACGTGAAGAAAATTGAGCACTTCAAGCTAAGAATTTTCATTTGCTGGAATTCTCCATTAAGGTGACGCTTGGTGGTTTACCTTGAAACGCAACAGGTTGACAAGGGCGAACACGTGAAAAAGGCGACAACACTGTTTTAGCAGCTGTATCGAATTTTCGGCAGACGTGCAAATATGGGACGTGTGTCTGTTTTCCGGCCAGCGGTTTGTTCTCGATTTGTGCATTTTCTTTGTAAGAGGATTATAGGCCACGTAATCCCTTGAGAATATCTGTTTAAAGATTTGATACAATCCTGATGTTCGGGAGCCGTCTCTCTTTCCAAGCACTTTCTCAAACGTGGGTCAGTACTTGCCAGTCACATGCATCAGAATCTGGGCATGAGTCCGCCGCCTTTGTGGTCGGGGAGCAGGACGCTTGACTCGTTATCTGGAGGCACTGCGCACGAGCGCCCGGCTGAGCGCGCTGTTCGACCCGTCTGGCAGGGAAGGTCAGCTGGCACGTGGCCAATGAGTTTCCGTCCAACCTCAGGACGGCTCTGTCTCGCAGCATTGGGCGGCACGTAATACCCTCTGCAGCTCCGCCTAGCAAAAAAAAACAAAAAAAAAAACGGGCGGTAAGATTACCCGCCGAACTGGAACGATGCTAGTTGGTTAACGGGCTCAAGGCGCATGCAACAGTCTCAGCTAGACCAGCACATTGAACCCTTAGCCACTCACGCAAGCTATTGAGGGAGAATTCATCGCATACATATGCATCATATTTGTATGTATATATTTAGGTACGCGTGTGGCGGAAATTGATCATAAATGTACCATAACGTAATATATATGTGTATAATATAACTCTAAGTATATGATCATCTGAGCGACGATGCTCCGTCAATAAAAATTTACTTTCCATGTTTTGCTCGTTGTCACCATTCCCTCTAATCTTTTGTTCTTTAGCCACTACAAGAATCTATAAATCCGTCTGGGACAGCTTGCGGGAAGATGTGTTGATAGGCTTCTGAGATCCAAGGGAAGAGTGGGAATTGAGAGGAAAACCCCGCCAGTTGTCGCCGGGAGCCGCAGATACCTATCTCAAGACTAAGATAGACCTTTAAGGTTTGAGGAGGGCTGCGCGCGCAGCTTACTCTTCGTAGAACAAACTGGGGAACTCATCCCATGTTTACGGTTCATTAAACACAGAGGACAATGTGAAACAGCATTCACGTTTTTGCTGCCTCCAATGGCTAAGGGCCAAATGCTCATGGGATTGGTCGGATTAACAAACGGAGAAAAACCCGGGCAAAAATCAAGATTATCTTAACACTTGTTCTGGAGAGCGTTGTTCAGGCAACACGTAGTGGTGGCGGACGTATTGGCCAAGCAAACTCCCCCACACTACCTGTAACGCCGGGCGGTCCGTTCCAGGAACCCATCGTCATGACATTTGCTGCTGACATGCCGAAAATTACAGCGCACCGAAGTATTTTTCACAGACGCTGTTTGGAATCCGACCGTCTCAGTTCGGGTGCCCCAAACGTTAGCAGCCGTCCCAAAAGTATCTCGAGAAGTCGTGATAGCAAGTTGGCGAACAATACTAAAAACGACTGCAAAAAATCCTCTGTGCAAGCTTGAGCTGTGCTGACTGGTGTGCCGTGATTACAGGAGGGCGATTCTTTCCTCACGTCTGGCAGCAGTCTGTGCATGGCAACACAGCATCTGGCAGCCGTATTATTGACTGCTATTTTTTAACCACGTTCGTAGAAAGTCGGAATGCCTTCCGCTTGAAAGGGCGTCCTCGCTTTGCATGCGGCTCATTCTTAATGCTGCAAGATTTGTCGGAGGTTTTGGTTCTCACACGGACCACCTGTGGGCATGGGATCTGCCTTCATGGCGGAACGGACACGTCACTTAAAATTCTCCGCAAGCGGGAGCGGGCTCCTTGCTTTATAGGACATTTGCGAATAGTTTTTGCATGAACAAACATGGATCGTTCGCACGGCTAGCAGCACGTAGCCCGTAACAAAGGCCCTTGTATCGAAAATATTGATAAAAGAAAATGCCGATCAAAAATGCTGCATATCCGTGAGGTGAGCGTCATCTAGGTGCCGTTCGATAAGTATCGCGTTGCCTCTTTGGGACCCAATTCATTTATGCTTATTTCAATGTACAAATTATTTTGAAGTATACTTAGGATCTACTACAGGCCTAGTCGAGGACAAGCATTCCCCCACTTCTTTCCCCTCCCCACATTTGCGTACCGAGGCACTGCACCATTATCCGTTAGCTTGGGCAGGTCAGGTCTGCCTTCTCCGAGCAGTACACCGATTCCACAACTGTGTGAACTAAGTTCAAATCGCATGTTCAGCTTGGCCCGCTAACCACTTCATGGCCGACGAGTGGAGACGGCTCATGAACAGGAAAGTAGCCAGTTGTCCTCGAAAAAAGCTCAGTGTTGGGTCCGGTGTGGATGATATGCTCATTGGAATGCTATAAATAGAATACTAGTGGAATATATATATATATATATATATATATAATTTATTTAATTTATTTGGCAAACATGAATATCTAGTTAAATGTCATATGCACCCAATAATAACACCACGGACACGGCTAATCTGCCAAACATACTTAACATGGTTGTTATGCGAGATCCTATGTCACTAAGTTATTACAATATGATGCCCGTATATTGTCTTTTTCCCACAAAATCCGACAGGAAGTGCGTCTATTGCTGGCTTCAAGTCAAAGTGATATTTAGAAGCGCATCCAATAATAACATGATTATGAAATGTTAGCTGGCAAACTTTATGACAACATGGTACATATTACTCACTGCACCGGCCTAGTCAAATGCAAGTTCTGTTGTAGATTTGTCTCCAAATTTCGCTTTCGGCCGCTTGTCAGCAATGTCTCTAATCAGTACGCCGAAAAGCATTTATCCTCGATTTACTGTTAGGATTCGATATATCGAATATCACGGAAGCACTGAAGTATATTGTGAAAATAGTCAACGCCTCCAGCAGCGCGACTAGTCAAAGGCTACGTAAGCCCAAAATCGTAAATTTGTTACTTCCCGAATATGCTCATTTTAACAACCGAAAGCTCGTCATGGGCGCCAAATGACCATCGCAGTCGGCGCGCCCGTCAACTCCAATCAACAACAACAATAACAACCGGGAGTACGTCACGCTAATTTCCCAGGCGGTGGAGGATTAAGAAAAGCGGTGAGTACCGCAGACGGGGGCGCTAGTTCCCACGTCGTCTCCCACTGGACGTAGCTGGCGGATGCGATCGATGCTAGGCTATGTTTCAAAGTGCGCTGACACCAGTCTTACGTGACCTGAAATGATCCCTCTGACACCGACGTTCGGTCAGGTAACAGAGTCATGACTTCAGCAGTGAAGACATGCAATGCTATCATCGCTTCTGCTGGCGGAAATGCAGACTTTTTCGTTTGATATTTTATGTGGCTTAATAGTTCGGCAGTCAGAGCCAGTGATAGAATACGTGGTCATACAAGAACGTCAACAGGCCTCGTGGCAAGCCAACTTACAAATGTCGGACAAAGCGGTTTGTGCCGACAATTTGTGATGCGTATTAATAAGTCGAGCCAACACAATTTCCAAACCAAGGATTTCTGTGTGTCGTGTAGACCGGACTGCAAGATTATCACTAATATTGACGTTGGGGTCCGGTAACCGAGTTATGACAATGCATATATATATATATATATATATATATATATATATATATATATATATATATATATACATATAGAGGTGTCAAGACCCTGGCATGACTTCGCCATGTCTTTAAATGGATTAAGCTCCGCAAAAAACATTGCGGTGCGATGTTCGCATGAAACGCTGCGGGGCAAGAAGTCTAGCTTGCGTCGCATAAATTACTATACCGTCGTCACGCGCACATTATTGTTAATGACCTGTCCCTACAAAATGTATTTTTCTCGTTGTACAATGGTCTAGCCATATGTTGGATCTTCCTGTTAAGACTTTTTGGAAGTCTGAAGAACTTTTATCAAGTAAACGGGTACTGCTGGTTCTAAATTTGACAAAGCACATTCTCCAACAGTTGCAATCGCATTTCACTAGAAGCAGAACACTTTTGGAATGTTCCCGCTATCAACTTCAGTGCTCAAACATCAGCCGATTCCGATATTACCTCTGTTGGATGTTTAAATCTGACGACTCAGCGCATGTCGGCCCGCTCACGCTAAGACTGAGAAACTAGGCACGCTAAGACCGAGAAATTAAGCACGCTAACACTGGGAAATTTACAGGTGTCCGAGCGGCGAAACTTAAGCCCGCTTTCGTAAGCCCCGGCGCCCAGTCGTCTGGCATTATAGACGGCCCACCGGGCCCCAGTTCCGCCGCCGTCTGATTCCCGGCTCTCTGGGGGGGGGGGGGGGGGGGCAAATGCTTCGGGGGCTGGTCACGAGGTCTGCCGGACATAGCCCGCTCGTGCACTGGTCCGCTGGTCTGGTGGTTCGCTGGTCCGGTCCGCCGCCTCTCTCGGTCGATGCGGCGCGTGAACGCACCGACGCCATGCACTGGGTCCGCTACGACCGATGCGCTGGTGGCGGTCGCCGGCCGGGCGCGGCGCGGGACGGTCACAGTGAGAGCACGCCGGAGACACACGCACAGTGAGAGAGCGGCGCTACCCCGCCGTTAGGGGCGCCACACGCGGGCCGGCCTGCGCCCGACGAGCCCACTCACATCCCCCGAGACGTCTCGCCCGGTAGCAGCGCTTTGTACAGCACCGTGGGTGGGAACAGGGTCGCCTGTACTGGGGAGGCACGGGGAGACGTGAGACAGCCAGAGGCAGGCGAAAGCCAGTCCCATGCAGCCCTGGCGATAGTGCCGCAGCCAAAGCGCCGTGCTACAAAGCTGACCAGCGGGGGTCATGCGCATGCTGTCGAGTCTGGGGTCCGGTGGCCGGCGGCCGGCGGCCGGCTGCAGGCTTGGAGCTGGTGGCGCCGCCGACGCACGGGCGAGACGACACCTGATTGGTGGCTGGCGGCGTCGACGGCCGCCCGAGCTGCCAAACCACACACAGCTGTCCAAATATCGCCGGCTTTTTTGGGTGGCCGCGCCACGGAATTTTTATCCTCCAGCCTGGCACCGTCTTGACCGTCACTAATCCGGTAAACCAGTTTTCGGAAGGTCTTACGATTGCAGCGGGCGGTCAGTCGGCCGGCCGACGGGCGCCGTTGGTACCTACCGAGACGCCGAGCGCGGTCGCTAGGTGGCGAGAGCCGCCTGCGAATCGGCGGCAACGCGGCCCCGACAGGACGCATCGCGGCACGGGTCAGTGGGCGCCCAGCTGGGAGAGAGGGGGCCCAGGATGGGACGCCTCGTAGCAGGAATGACGAGAGAGGCGCTCCACACGCCGGGCCGGAGCACCGCGGCCCATCGGGCGCTCAGTTCGGTCCATACCCACCTCTCCGCGTCGATGTCGCCGTTGCGCCCGCCACCGACGACGGCAGCGGCGCGCACGCCCAGCCGCGTGATTGGGCACAGTGCACAGCCGAGCGAAAGCCGCCCTCTGCGTGAGGGAGTCGCGTTCTGCGCGTCTAGAGAGGAAACGGTAAACACGCCGGGAGTCCGGCGTACCACAGCCGCCTCGGTCCCCACCCCAGGTGCGCAGATCGCGACTTCCCGAGGGTCTAACCGGCAGTGCAGCTGGGCTTTCGCTCAGAAAGTGGCCAAGTCGGGCCAGGGGAGCCCTGTCAGTCAACAAGCCCACTGCGCCGCGTTTTTCATTCGTAGAACATGCTTAGGCTCAGGATCCCGCCTTTACGCATCGCTGGGCCGTTCTCAATGTTTTAGAAATCCTCCGGGCGTCTCGAATTGACGACAAGCTTAGGACCTTTGGCGCTTGGTCACCCCCTTTCTTCCACCATCTCTTTTCCTCTATTGCCATTAAGGCCCCATTGGTTAGACCGCTGCATCGAACCGATTTATAACCCGACGGCTGTAGTGTTTTGTGGAATTTGTCCCACTGTTGTTGTCTTGTGAACATCAAAACGGCAGTAATTAAACCCATGCAAGCGTTAGTTACAAAATAGTACATGCTCAGCTTCTCTGGAGTATAACAGCAAAAGTATTGAAGCGACCAATCCCAACAGCTCCCGCAGAATGCTGCTGACCAGCATCACCTTCCGAATGAACACAAGCTAAGTCGAAACGGCCACAGCGGTCCATGCCAGCGCACAGCGCTTTCGTCCACGCCGACGCGCAGCCCAACAATCATGGCTATCCGGAAAAGTAGCCGCAGCTGAGGCGCAAACGCTCTGACTGGGCGGAGCAGCACACGGCGAACACTGACGCGCTCACATCCCGTGCTCGAGCCGGGCCGGGAAGTGTCGGGGTGGGGGTGGAGGATGGACGGGGGCGGGATGAAGCCGGAGACTGGGCCGCGGTCAGGCCGCAGCGAGGGTCGGGCACAGCGTCGGGGCTGTCGGTGCCAGTTGGGTTTGAAACGGCCATGACTGACGTTAGGGACAGACAGGGTCGGGTTGAAGACGGGGGTCGAGGCCGGGTCGGGGTCAGACTGGGACCGGGGCTCAGTCGGGGTCACGACTGCGACTGGGACCGGAAGTGGTGGTCAGCACTGGGATCAGAGCTGAGGCTGAATTCGGTTCACATCTCCTTCGTAAGTATTTTTCGCAAGGGCCATGTTTGCATCCAGAAGGTCAGTGTTATAAACCGCTCCGGAGATGCAGGGTCGAACCCAGTCTGCATTCCACGGATGTCCACCGGGACGTAAGCCACCGAGAGACAGACCTGCCATCGGTCTACGCCAGAGCACCGAGCCCCAACAGCGATCAATGCGGCGATTATAGTGACACTTCGATCCGCAGGCCGGGTGCTCACGCCGGGCCGAGTCCGGCTCGCCGCCGCGGGGCCAGCCGGTCCGGTGTGCGCCGCCGCCAGCAGGCTCCCGGCCGCCGCCGCCGACTGTGACGCGCGGCCCCGCAACGCAACGGGTCGGACCACCTCGCTGGCCGACGCCAGGCCAGGCCGTCGGAGGCCGCGTGTTGTGCACGACGCAGCGCAGTTTGACAGTCATCTCCACTGCAGTCGTCCGCAAGCACCACCCCTGAACGCGCCAGGCTATCATACATCGCCACCGCGCCATGCACCCCAGACCACCCGAACACCGGTCGAGCAGCGCGGCCCCCGCTGACCACACCCATCCCAGCCATCCAGGCCCGCGTGACGCTGGGTGCAGCCCCGCACCCCGATGCCCCAGCACCTGTCCCATACTGGCAGAGCCTCCCACAAGAGCGTATCACCCTCTCCCCCAGGGCAGGGCACACGCCGGGGTCGCTGTGAGACGTCCCGTTGCGTACGTTTGATGCGCCCTAGTTTATGTGACGCAATCGATTTGCACACGCGCCAGCGATTCCGGCCCGTCGGAGAACTCTGCAAATCGTTGCTGGGCGAGCCTGGACCATTCCAAGGCTTGTAGGGGGTGTGTGGGGGCGGGGCGGCGGCTTGATCTCCCTGATGTCTACTCGCGAACTGGATCGAGCTAGTCATGCGGACGAGTTCCGGGCAGGCCGGGTTCCGCCAGCTCAGGCCGGCCCAGAGGAGCTCCAGCTCGGCCTGCGGCCAGAAGGGTCGGGACCGGGCTGGTGCAGCTCGCCAGCCGCAGAGTCGCGCCGGGACCGCGCCGAGCGGCAAGCGCGACGCACTGCCCCGTCTCACGTGGGGAGAGCCTCGCGCTGGGCGGGCAGCTCTGGCTCGCTCGACAACAGTTCGGCGTCCCCTGCCCTCGCGGCGCGGCTCGAGGCGGCGCCGGGTGGCGTGATCTCGTGAAGCAAGCGGTTTACAAGCAGCGATCCGATCACCGGCACATCTGATCACCGGCGGCCCGGGACGGGGTGGCACGGCAGCGTCACGTCACAGCGTCACGTCACAGCAGGCCGTGTGAGCACATGGTCACGGACACGGAGAGCCCCGACATTCCAGCCGAGCGAGGGCAGGGCAGTGACGACTTACTCGTAGTAGGAGTTGACTCGGTACTGGAGCCGATACTGGGACTTGATGGCGTTGTATGGCACCTGCCAGCTGCACGTGATGTTGGCCCAGTTGTTGGAGAGGCAGCTGAAGTTCTTTACGTCCAAGGGGGGCTCTGCCGACAGTGAGGGTTTGTAACGTCGACAGTTCTATTTTTAGGCGTCGGCAGCTTATCAAAAATGGTACAGAAGCAATCAACGGCCAAATGGTATCCATTATGGCCCTGAACTACGCATTACGCCTGGACATCAAACCTTGATAGGCTTATGCGTTAATACCCTGAGTTTCAGACGGACTCAACTATGTGTCTGATCTCGCATGCCAAGAATGGGATGTGCTTCACCTGGGCCTCCCAGGATGAGAAGAGCCCCAAGCTCCACATGTGCCATGCTCACTGGTCAACGCGCTTCCCGCGCAGCCAGTTACATATTGCAATCCATGTAATCGGCGCACCTTTGTGCAGCACTTGGCCAGCTCAGCACAGCACTGCGTCTTTACCATCTCCTCTGGGTGGCCACAACCCATCGCACTTGATTCATCACGAGCCAGTCGAGCGGCCGCCCAGAGAGCCCGGGGAGCCCCAAGCATCTAGCCAAATGGCCCGGTGGGGCCCCCGCTCCATGTGCCGGACATTCGTACATCTTCACTAGTGCTCCCTGGGTAACTGGTCGCCGCCGGCAGCGTAATACTCGGATGCAATTTGCTCGCGCAGGCCTCGTATTGCCCGCCTTGACTGGCCCAGAGGGACCTGAGCGCAGTTTACCGACGCGCAGCCTCGGCACGGGTATGCCATGTATGCCATGTATGCCATGTATGCACGGGTATGCCACCGCCGCTCAGCCACCGGCGAGCCCGGCTCGGATCCGTGATCCGCGATGAGCAGGTGTTGCCTCGGCACAAAGTCAACATGAAAGCTGATCATCTGCAGATCACGATATGGATTCACGGCCGCCGACCAGTCATCTCCGTGGGTTCGCTGAGAGACTCACGGCCGCAGTGAATTTGACGCATCAGGTTAACGCGCCGTGTATTGCACTGAACACCTTTTCGGGTGGTACATGACGATGCCGAGATGGAGATCCCCAGTGTTGTGTCTTATGTCTTATGTTTGCTTGCATTTGCGTCTGCGTCTCGCACGTATATCTTACAGTGTGCATCGTCTCCCGTTAACGTCTGACTTTGATGTATTACATTCATTTCCTACTTCCACGTTGTACGTCCTCATCTTACATTTACATCCAATGTCCTACGCCCGCTTCGGTCACAAAAGACTCACTTCCGATGTTGACGAAGCCGTAGCAGACAGCGTTGCTAGCGTCAGAGGGAGCGGTGCGGTTCCTGAGCCGGCACGTGTACTTGTAGTGCACCTCCGTCTGCCGCTGGTCCTCCACTACCAGCATGGTGCTGTTGATTTTCTGCCGAACGCGCCATCAGGTGATCGGTGAGACGGGAAAGATGAAACAGATACTACGTGACGATACAGGCGAGGAGACGCTGCAAGGCGCAGGGCCCCACAAGACGGCCAAATAATGTCTGGATTCTACTCCCTGCAAGCACGGTTACGCTTTCACAATCCCGGATTCGTACCTACCGCATTAAACATTGTACGATACGGCAGGGGTCGAGCAATGCCCACGCTAAGAAAAACGTATTACGCATGCATGCCTCTTTCGCCAACAAACAGGTGCGCATTCATCTGACCCTTTTATCACACCTGCAGCACCAAAAGCAACTTACAGCACTGAGCCCCCGAGCTCACCGCTAAAGGTCAGTGTTCCCTCACCCTGTACTGCGAGGCCGGGATCTCTTCATTGCCTTGGGCGTCGTCGCGAGTGAAGTACAGGTCATCAGCGGTGCGACCCCGGGCCCGCTCATGGCTCGGGTCAATCAAGCACGCTATGCTGAAGTTCTGGCCGGGCTCTGCGTTGATCTCGCTTGGCCTCAACTCTGTGGGCAGCATGAGCCGGTCAGCTTGAAACGCGGGGACTCAGATCACAGATCTGTCCCCGGAAACTTCACCGGCATCTCAACTACGCTCCAGAATTTCTGGATGATGGATCGGTTCAGAAAAGCCCCAAATTATTCCACGATCTACACCACATCGTGCCAGTTGCTAGACACGGCTCACGTTTTTCTTTGGATATATATATATATATATATATAACGAGAGCAGGTTTTCTCTGAAACACTGCTGGTTGCACACAACACAAATTCACAGTTAGGACCTGCTAGGTCATTAACTCAAGGTTTCGCGTGGTGTTTGCTTTTTTCGGTGTCTCGATACAGAATGCTATCAATGTTCATCTTTTTGTTAAACGTTTCGATTAGCTCCAGTATCATCTTTAAGAATATTATATGTATATATACATATATACATACCCGCAATTGTTGTAAAATACAGCGAACTTGTTACAAAATATATTTTTCTCAACATCACCGATGTTACGAACACACGTTCTCTTAGGTGGGTCAATGAGATGCATTAAACATTCAAATGCTTGCAACATTTTGTCCGACATAGGACATCATCAGGCAAGTGCAGGTAAGCGCAATGTTCAAATAACGGTGTTTAATGGTTTGATCTCAACAATTCGCAATAAAACCCCCAAAACAAATACATTCCCTTTGGGCCGATCGCGGGCAAAATTCAGCTTATGATTACTCACCTTTCTCGCCCATTGCTCTGACAGGCGGAAGCTCCACGTTCTGAGAGCAGTATATATCCAGGACAACGACACTTTCATCAACCGCCAGGTCAACACGAGGGGTACGGTCCGCTTATTTGATGGTCCGCCACCCTCTGCCAGAATGGAATGATTTCCCCTCCTGACATTTCCTTCGGAGATCTTAGACCAGTTCCCCATCCTTTTTTTGTCAGCAACACCGTGATCGGTTCTTTGCGAATTTTTCCATGCGTTCGACGCTAACCGGATCATTGCAATTTTACTGATAAATATATAGATGAGCCCTTTATGAAGTGTTATTTGAAGATTGCGCTTGCTTGTAACTGCCTGCTGACGCCTTTTTCCGACGAAACTGTTTTGCTCTCTAAGCTGGGCGTTCGCGCCATATTTGTCCCAGGCGCGGTGTGCAGTACCTAGTCTTCGCAAGGTAAACCTTTCGGTCCGCTCTTGTTTTCTACCTTCATGTCATACTACACATTTTAGGATATAAATAATTAAGATGCACGTAGCCATGACGATCGCAGGTCAAGAATTCTACGGGAACCTGGGTGGCGACATTGCGCTTAGATCGCGGCGCTGGGGAGCTGGAGCGTCACGGTGCACTAGCTGGGCACGCCTGGTAAAACAAACTGCACAGCAGATGATGGAACGGATCGAGGCACTGTGTCCTGCGATCCAAGGGGCCCACAGCCCTCGAATTTTGGGTCAGCGAGTTGCGACACAAGTTCTCCTGGACTACATTCAATGCAGAACATAAGCGCCACCAAGTTGAGTGCAGAGTAATGGCCAGGAAGCCCTGACGTGATTCACTGTCAATGTACGCCATAAGTCTCTATATTTAAATGCAGATAGTGAATCAGGAGCCAAAAGCGACACTTATCTTAGAAAGACCGCTGATCATCTTGCCTGAAACGGAAAGGAGGAGGAAATAGTGGTACGTACGGGTTGCACTAGCTTGAAGCCGAGTCTTTTCTGACCGAGACTTAATCTTGAGAGCCGACATCGCATACTGCCGCGGCTCTTCTGGTTTGGATGCCCAGTCGACAGATGTTTTTCAGCCAACTCAACCCATGTGAGAACGGACTAATGCACAGTATTCCTGATCTCTATGCTTGCTCGTAATAGTCGCAGTTACGATTTTAATAGGTTAACCATGCAAGCAGCATTCATTCAAACATCGCTTTTCTCTGTTCAGCTTCTTGTCAATCTGCATTTCTCACTGGCAACACCTCATAGCACTGCCATGAGGCACTTAGCCCATGGCAGCACAACATTCGGATCACTTTAAACCTACACAGTGATCTACTGGTACATCGCTGGCAAAAAGTTACACGCAGGATCTCCGGGCTAAGAGGGCGAAATCTAATTTACCATCCTACAGAAACGCCAAATTATGTTCAAACCGGAGGGGAAAACTAAGAGGATAAAATAAAGACATTTTGCCAAAAGCTGAGAACACTTTAAACCACTTCGGAAAACGCAGTGCAAAGTACCTTGCCATGTCTAACAGAGCTCAAATAAAGATATCAGGTTTGAATATCCTAACTGAAACGAAATGCACTTATAAAAGCGGTCTTAACAAGATCCGTGTTACGGACGCAGCTTTTAGTCGTCTGGGCCGACAATATTGCGTTTCTAGGCCGGCTGGCTGCCTTGAAATCTGGTTAATTTTTGAGCAGCAGGCGATATTTCAGTGGGACCTAACACAGCGCTATGTGTCGACACATGTCACCACCACTGCAGCAGCGCATAATGACCCGCCATGCCCGCATCTGCTTTTGCAGCTAACTGGCAGTCGGGGCTGGATTTCGGGTGGAATAAATGACAATCTGAGGCGCGTCGCTAATCAAAGCCAGCTGGATTTCGGGTGGAATAAATGACAGTTTGAGGCGTGCCGCTAATCAAAGCCGGCTGGATTTCGGGTGGAATGAACGCCAATCTGGGCCACGTCGCTGTTCAAAGCCAGGTTTGCACGCAGCGTGACGGTCTGACGTTATGCGGCGCCGGAAAACACAAGGATGTTACTAAACATGGCTTCAAAACTCGCCGCAGTGTACGACGGCGTTTTTTCGCTGGTTTTCGCTAGTCACCGGGAGTTTTTTCGCTAGTTTTTGGCGCATCAAAACGGCCATGCCCAGCGTTCCGCACAAAATTCTGACCGCTATGATAAGGGAAAAATGATCTACTTTGCGTCATAAATCTCGTCAGTTTCTCCGATCTGATTTATAATTCAAATTTCTCTCCAAGGTACAGCTTCACTGCACTGATACAACACAGTTTGCAATTTACGCGTCTAGTCATACACAAAGTATTCCCTTTTTTCCTCATCACATAGCACTTCCGTCCCTTTTTCCACAACCCGTAGAGTATTGCAGGGTTCTCCTTTCGGTCCCTTTATTTTCACGCTCTTTTCCAGTTGCTTGAGTCTGCATGTTGCCGATGCAGTGCGGTGCAATATGCGGAAGACGCCCAGATACCGGCTTTTGGACCCAACTTTGCACTACCGCCTCCCATTGCCGACTTGGAAACCATTCTTGACTCCTTCGGCGAATACTTCCGGTACAACTCGGTTCCATTCCCAGTTCGACGCGAAGTTCCACCACCTTTCTGTCACTTCCCACCGAGGTATGAGAACAATACCTCTACTCACAACACAGTTTGGGCGTTCTCCATCGCTCTTGACTAAGAGACTTACAACCTCGAAGTAACCTCCGGCCGTTGTCTTTCATGGGATACGCACGTGTCCGCCCCTTCCCAACAGTCCTGTCCGGTATTGGTCCGCACATATAAACCTTGACACCACCTGTCTCCTAATACTCTTCCTATACTGGCATTCGCCCATGCCCTCCCGCATATCCCATGCAGTGACAGCAGTTCTTGCCTTGCTCTTGCCCTTGCCCTATCCGCCTTGTGATAGCAGTTCTGCCTAAATATGGGTCCCGAAGCAGAAAATGCTCCACTTTGTTGGGTTAGCCGACTTTATCAAACTTGTTCGATGATTGCTAAAAAATTACAACTAGTGATCACAACTAGCATTTGATATCAATCATTTCAAATTGAGGAATGTAAACGAGAATAAAAAATGTTAATTACATTTGTCAGCCCATGAATCAGCTGTACGGAGTCCTTTGAAATGGCCAACCTTAGTATTGAGCCGCAGTCTTTATTTAACAGTGAGCGACATGACCGCATGCAAACTGCAAGGCAGGAAAGGTTAACCAACCTAAAAACGGATCTGCAGCTGGCAATGAGTAATTTCTGACACCTGACGGCAGACCTGCACGTCACCCTGTCCTGCAGTGTTCGAAGCGTTAGCTTAATTTCATGGCCCTACTGTTTGTACGTGATTGCATTGGTCTTGTCAAGCCTCATTGTTTTCCATTGGATCCTGCATAACATATTCGTTCTTTTTTCATTGCCACGTGAAATATTCATCCCTGTTTCACTTCCTTGCTCATGTGACTCCAGCAAGACCTAATCCTGACTTTTGGATGAATTGGAACAGCTCGAACGTCTTTCAGGTCAAAGAAAAACTTTAGTGATTACCATAATACTTCAAAATGGAGCGTTCGTTTTCTGATACCAATCAACCGTAAGAATACCAGGAGTTACTGGTTATCCGACTACACCAAGCAGGCAGCACTGGTATTCGCCAGACTCGATTTTTCAACCCGTTCCCGTGACCACAGGTGACCATGGGAACGGGTTGCCAGCCCTGCCCGCTTATCGAACATCAAACAGAGGCCAAACTGAAACCATCCGGTCCTCGTCTCCGCAGCTGTCAGCAGCGCGGCAGTCGGGTACCGCACACGGCACGGACTGACGCGTCGTTTCGCTCGGCTCGGCGCGAACGTCACGCCCGATTGGCACCGCGTCAGCACGGCCCTCCGGACCGGTCACGGGGCTCGGCCGCTGACCCTAGTCCTGGATAGGCAGCGTCCGCTTCCGTCTGAGAAGCCCTCTCTTCAGCTTCAATTTCAGAGAAGCTTCAGCCGCCCGCCGTCCGGGCCCCGGAGGCCGCCCGCGCGCTACGTGCGACAATCAGCCGAGCGGGGACCAGATGAACCTGGTCCCAGCCTGGCTGATGCCTCGGCCGCAATCTTCGTTTGGTCACTTCCTCCGTTCCGTTGTCCATTTGTTCTCACTACACTCGGTTGCCCCAGCTTAGTTTTCAGACTTTATCGGTTCGGAGCTTTTAGTTGAAAGTAATGGACCTTCCATGTGCCAGGGAGAACTGGTTTAACGATTTTATCAAACAAGCATCGGTCGCATCGAGAAAACTCTCGCTTCAAAACTGTGCTCATAGATGCCAGACACAGTACATACAGGAGCATGATCCGAATCTGTGTAGACACTGCCGATGGAAAGGTGTCCGAATAATGAATCATTCGAGGCCCCACAACCCAACATTCTCACACCCGATGCCTGGTACTACGCCAAGAGCTGCACGAAGTGCAGGCGGCTGAGCCGAGGGTTACGATAACCAGCACAGAGCATGACGTTAGAAAATTGGTTACCATGAGCTCCAGACACCACGGCCATTGCAGCTATGTGACGCACATATATACAGGCGTCAGCTGGTCGCGGTTGTGCCATACATCAGTATATGTATACGCTCGGTCGGGCCATTGAAAACATTCAGCCCAGCCGGCTGTCTATCGGGCAGCCACTACCACAGTGCCTCCCATAACTTTCCTTTGAACGTAAATGTCCTCAGAGTACGCCACGACACAATTGCATTATCAACTTATTGCACACAGTGCATTGGTGGCGTAGCCAAGATAGAAGCTTTTGAGCCACGCTCTCCTTACCCCTGGTGGTCGCAGGAACCCCCTGACATCGAACGGCAGAACTTTTTCGCAGTTTTAAGAGGTTTCCATGGTACCACAAAAGTACACTCCAGCCATCAAAATTGAACTGCGAACATAAAGAGGCTCTCCAAATCCCAAAAAATATTCCCTATGCCGATAAAGTGCGACTCTCTTAGCTGAAAGGTCTCCTACAGGTGGTATATATGCCCCGATTGCCCTCCCCGTCTGGGTGAAATCCTGACTATACCAATGCAGTGCATCACTTGACATGAGGACTACCGCCGACCTACATGACCTGTGCACAAACTCGTAGCCGGTGGCAAGCAAAGTACCGAAGCGGAATGACGACAGGAACCATGCGTTTAGGCGCCATTTTTGTCCCACGTTGAACAGCTGGCACGAGCTCCTCAACCGCATCCCAGTCACTGCGCCACTGACGTCTCACGCGAGCCAATACGGTGCATTTACGAGTGACGTCAGCACTTTGCGGCTGCTTTTGTGCTGCGTTCTGAGTTTGGGTAGCTTTGGGACAAGGCTACGCTATCACGGCGGAGTGAGGAACGTGAGCACGAAGTCACGCGATACCGTTTTTTTTTTGCATGGACATCGCTACCCCCATTACATTATGAGTAGGATAATAACCAGAAGTTCCATGGTATGATATAAATTATCAAATGCTACTATGTTGCATGTGAACCGGACAGTTTTGACGCTACTTCAACGTATCATGGAATTTTGCGATATTCTTCTTTCCAATATCATGAACACAGCTTTGCGTTGCATCAAATTGCTTTGTTAATCTAACATTGCATAGGCACAAAAGGGCTTAAGTCAATCACCATGACATGTATTTATTCCATGCTGTTTTTTATTTCTTGCAGCCAGCGTGACTGGACGCTATGAGCGTCAAAAACTGCTAAAAAACAAAAATGCACGGCCGGTATAGCGTCTGCCTTCAAACAGGGATGAACAACACAGTACATGGAAGAAATGCGCCCAGCCACAGCCTCGGCAAGGGGGGGGGGGGGGGGCGGCGGGTACAAGGTTGACAAAGGCCGCTGATAGCGAGAAGGACCCTTAAAAAATCGCCGATTTTCTAAACTTTTCATCCTATAACTGGAATAGAAGCCAGACACGCTACCGCGAGATAAATTCTGACTGCATTGTATAGTCAATATACTGAAGATATCATGCGTAAAACGTTTGCATGAAATACATCGTCGGCGCTCTTCACTTCACAATAGTCCAGTGGACTCTTTCTAAACCGAATGTGGATTGCAGATCGAAATGGCCGTCAACGATTTGTGTGAACTTGGTCAAGCCGTAGTGGTCTGAAAATACTCAACATCCTGTCAGAATCGATTAGTGATATCAATTTTGCATGTACTTTTGACCATGCGCGTTCGTAAATCTTAGCGGCACAAACCTCGACGACAGACGTTGTCATCTTCATCTTCTGGCCGCGCAACGTCGGCCCGGTGGCTAATGTTAAGCTGTGGCCAGCGGATGAACGAAAATGATGACGTGGATAAAATAACAATCTGTTAACACTACAGGACACCAAATCGGACATTAAGAAAGTAGTCTTGACATATATTTCGCCGGTGCGATTCTTAGGTTGATATGAAGAACAGATTGGCGTTTACGGCACCGCGCATTGGTGCTGGCTAAAGTCTGTTGGTGCAACTGGAACGGTACAGGTAAAATCTCTAATTTCAGTGATGCTGTAGCTGTTCACCTGCCCGAAGAACAATCTCAAAGTTGCTTAAAGATATGCCCAGTCATACCTTTAAAAAGCACGAAATAATTTTGAAGCACATTCGGAACCATTATTTAACGACGGTTGTTCTGGCGTGGGACGTGTGATGTTGCTTGCCGTGGCCTACGTCGTTCGGTTTTTCGGAAACTGCAACCCAAACTATCGCTGTCCTTGCTCCCGAGATACCGAGAGCACAGCCTCAAGCGTTGTGATGTAATTTGTTTCACTAATCGATTATATAAAAGAATGACTGCTCTCAGGCAAACATGGGATGACCTTGTTGGTTTTGCACTCATTTCGACACACTATTTCACACTTATGAGGCTCCTTATTTGTTTCCAAGAAAGAGAACTTCTTGAGTAGAACACCAGGGGGCACATACTGCTCCCGGTCGGGACCTGAAAGGTCATTCCGTTCCACCGCGGGGTGTCTTCCGAATGCTCCCCTGGCGACAGGGAGCAGGATCCCCTGGTCGCTTCGGAGGCCCTTAAAGGAATGCATCAAATTAAATTGGTCCCTTTCTGACGCGGGAGGCCTTCAGATCCGCGCAATTGGCCCCGGATCGACACAGGAACCCTCATTGATGCAAAAACATCCCTGATCGCCGGAGGCGGTCCAATGATTTTCACATAGATTCCAGTTTGGCTTAAGGGACAATGTTGGAATTGGGATGGAGAACCCACCATTTGGTACTGGAGGCCCTGACTGGCACAGGACCCTTCTGTTGTCTCAATGTGAGCACTCATCGTAAGTTCTCATGTTGCCTGCCATTGTCAGAGGGCCCAAACCAACGCAAGAGGTCCTCTGTCATCCGGGATTTCGCCCCAGTCCCTGTTGAGCAAACTTTCCCGGACCGACTCGAGGCTCCTTTTTGACACAGAGCACCCTGTTAGGTACTGGGCCCCTGACCGATACAGGAGCTCCGCATTGTTTCAGAGGCCCCAACCAATGTAAATCACGGCCTCAGTTTTGTGCCTGCTTGGGAAATGGGCTCCAAGAGCTAAGACCGACACGGAACCGACTGTTCGGTGTTCGTGGTTTTTGGCCGACTGAGACAACCGCATTGCCTCAGGGGTCCTCAAAAGTTACAAGAGGACCTCTGACTGATATTTCAGGTCACGACCTTGTGGGCCGCGATCCTTTATGGGACCTAGAGACAGTGCTTCGGGCCTTTATGCCTCACAACCGAGCCCTCAATCGTGGACACCAGTGAGCTGCCCGGGCTCCTCTTCGGGCCTCATTGGACACTGTCATTGATCGGCTCGAGGCCCTTCGCGAACACAGAATCCTCTGTCAGGCACTGTGGACCCCTGACAGGAACAGGGGCTTCGACCAGTGTAAGACAGCTGGTCACAGCTTTGTAGGTGATTGGGGAAATGGGCCCTCAAACATATACCGACACGGAGCTGGCTGTACGGTACTGGTGGTGCCTGACCGACATGTGGGCCCATATAGACTCAGGGGATCCCCGATCGGCGCAAAAGGCCCTGTGATTGCCATTTGAGTGTCCGTCCTCGCAGACTGGAGCCCTGAATAAAACTCAACCATCCCCCCGTTCCCTTAAGCCGTCCAATTGGGCCCCTTGATCGTCGGCCCCGGTGGCTCTTCAGGCTCTTCGGGCCTCTTCGAGCACCGCCGACTCGGACCCCTTGCCGACACAGGGTCACCGTTAGACACTGTAAGGCTCTGACAGACGCTGGGGCCCCGACCGATGCAAGCGCTAGTTCCTGCTTTGCATCTGCTTGGGGAATGGGCCTCTCAGGCCCATGCGGACACGGAGCCGACTGTGCGCTATTGGTGGTGCCTGACCGACATATAGGCCCTCATCGACTCGGGTGGCCCCTGATCAGGTTGCAGGGCCCTCTGGATGGCATTGAAGTGCCTGGCCCGCAAGGCCGGGACCCTGAATACAACCCCGACCGGCCTTTCGGGCCCTTAATCGTAGGTCCCGAGGTGCTCTTTAGACCACTCAGAACCTGAGGAAAGGGGCACGTGTCTCTTGTGCCCCCCCCCCCCCCTCCCTCCCCCTGTCTGCGCTCTTGAACCTGGCCTTCCCACATGTTTTCATATGCTACAACTACAGCTCATAAGCAGCTGTGCTGTGCCCGCGGCTACACGGTCGGCGCGGCTGGGGGGGGGGGGGGGGGGGGGCAGAGATGGGGAGGGGTGCTCAGGTGGTCTGACACCTGTCTGGCCCTGTGACGGCGCCAGTGGCTAGCCGTTACAATAGGTGTCGTCCGTCGGTCGTCTGACTGTCGCGTCGGCTGACGGCAGTGGCTGTCTCGCTGCCGGACCGTCGACAGGTGACAATGGTCGTCTGACTGTCGGACCGTCGGCGGGCGGCGGTGGGCCCGTCTGACGGTCGGACTGTCGACGGGCGACAGTGGCAGTCTCACTGTCGCACTGTCGGCAGGTCACAGTAGCCGTCTGACTGTCGGACTGTCGGCGGGCAGCCGTCGGCCGTCTGACTGTCGGACTGTTGATGGGTGACAGTGACCGTCTGGCTGTTGGCAGACAGCAGCCAGCCGCCTATGTCCACAAGGGCATTCAGGCTGGCAACAGTACGACTGTCGGCATTGCACGGTTTAACTACCAAGAGGAGCCAGAACTGTGAAGAGGATCTGGCTCTGGGCATCAGTCCGTCCATGCATATTGGCCGACGAAACAAACGTATGTTATGCCTTATTTCTAAACCGAGTACCTAACATTCCTTTTGAATTGGATATTGGATTTATCATGCATGATTGCACGTGAGTGCTGGAGCTCCGACTCACGCCAGTTCGGCCGGCTTCTTCGTGGACTATTGATGCTACCTGACAGGGCGCCCAGCCAGCCAAGGTCATCTCAGCTCGGAGAACTCGTGTTGCGTGCTGACTCAACGCGTCAGAACGTTCGGAGAGCTCCAGCAATCGCTTGCACGTCAGCATGGTAACGCCCCAGAAAAAGTTGCACAAGTAAGCTGACTCCACTGTACCGAGCGCTTTGAAATGCAGATCGTCCGCGATCGGGTCCTAACCTGGCTGTTCTATCGTGTTCAGAAGCAGTTTTCGTGCAGCATGAAACGTAACGCCAGCGCAGCGCGACGAAGACATACATCTCATATTCGCGTACAGGATGCCGTCCACACACGTGCACCGGCCTAAGACGGCTGATGACCGGCCGTCGGCGCGCGCGCGCGCCCACGGGGCCGAGCCGCGCCCGTTGCCGGAGACCGTTAGCCCGTCTGCCGCGCTGCGGCGCTGTCACGCTGTCGCGCGGACGTCGGTGTCGCGGCCCGGCCGGCAGGCAGACCCGTCTGACCAGTCGGCGCCGGGTGGCGACGGCTCGGCCCGGCCGGCCGCGCCGCACCGCCGGCCCGGCCGCCCGGCCGCATCGCGCCAGCTACGCGTAATGCCGTCGTGCCGTCAGTCAAGGTACCGACGCGCGGCCCCTCCCCTCCCCCACACACGCGACCGCTGCTCCGCCGTGCGGGCGGGTGGGGACTCAGCGCCGGACCGCGTAGCGAGTGTCGGCCCTCTATGAGGAAAATCCTCCTCACTTCTGACGAAACGTTTGACTGGTCCCAGCACGCTGCCAAATCTGGCGCTGTGATCTGTCGCTCCCAATTTGGCGACAGACGCAGCGCGCAGGACAGTCACGAGCTGTATGACAGCACGGGGTTAAGCTCCGCTGCCAGTGTTGGTTAGGCGTGAGACAGATCAATAATGAGGTGAGACGTCAGCTGGGCCGCAGTGCAGCGCCATTTGACACTGTCGTCGTGTCTGCACTCAAGGCCGGGGGGACCGCAGCGGGGGCTGAAAGGCAAAAGATGACAATGAACGCATGTTCCAGCACGTATCTCTTGACGCCATGCATTTGTAGAGTACGACATGCACACGGACCCCAAATATTGGCAAGATGAATTTCCGGGCTTACATACTTGCTTCATTATTTTTTTCATTTCTGTAGCTGAAAAGCAACTAAATAAACGCACTATAACCAACTGATATATATATATATATATATATATATATATATATATATATATATATACATAATGGCATAAACACATCTGGCTAACAAGGCCACGAGGGCCCATCGATGCTGGGCTACCTCAGGCTGCGCACACATCCTTGGAAGTTATCTTACCTTCTGAACCGCCTGAATTTAGCTATCAACGATATCTTAAAACCGATGCAGCTGGTTCAAACGACTTTTAAATGTCGTCAAAGAGCGACCTCCTGCAATTTCGTTTGGCGATCCGTTCCGATGATTCATTACTCTCTGACCAAATGACATCTGCCTCTTCATAATTCTTCTCCTGCCTTTTGCTTTATGGAACTGGCTTCCTCTAAACCTCGTTCAAATTTCCAATGCTCCAAATCGATTTGCTCTGTCTGTTCCTTTCATAATCCTGAATACCTCCATCAGATTCCCTCTAAGTCTACGATACCTCAGTGAATACAACCTTTAAAGCTCTAAGCCTATCCCTATATTCTACGTTGCCAACGTAATCTATCATCCTAGCTGCTTTTCGCTGGACTAGCTCCTGCCTATGGATATATTTTTGGAAGCATGGCAACGAAGCCTGTACACAGTACTCTACATGTGTTCTGACGTGTGCAGAGTACAAGTTTTTGAGAACGTTCCGACTCTTGTAATGGACATTCGTGTTAATAAGCCCCAGCTTCCGAAGTGTTTTGTTCCAAGACGCTTTACATTGCTTTTCAGCTTATAAACCCTGGAAATGATAAGCCACAAGTCCCTTGTTCTTCTGTCTGGCCTGTCTCCCGGCCACCTATTTTATGGCTAATTTCCTCACTGCCAAAACTTCCGAAATGCATCACCTTGCAATTATCATAACTGAGTAACATCTGTCACAGAGAAGTCCATTTTACTAGTGTTTCTAATTCAAGCTGGACTGATTCACCTGGTTGTTATTTTTCGACAAGCTTACCTATTCGATATCTTAATATGATTTACAAAATAACAAACAGCAAAGGGCCCAACAACGACCCCTGTGAAACCCCTCTGTTTCTACAAGCTCCCACTGATATTTTGTACCATTGTTTACCCAGTCAATAATTTTTCAATCAACGTCGTGCAATTTAAACTGTGTAGCAGACGCCGGTGTGCTACCTGATCAAACGTCTCACTGAAATCCAGGTAACAACATCTAAGGCGTTGTCTTCATCTATCTGACCAGTAACATGCTCCGTGAAGTCTGGAAGATTTGTCGAACAGGACCTAATGGAAAGAAAACCATGCTGACTACTATTTATCAACTGATGACTATCTAAGTGTGACTGAGTGTTTGCCTTATTTTGTTTCTCTAGAACTTTACATCCTAGTGAGGTTCGACTGACACGCCTGTAGATGCAAGCACTTTTTTGACCCACTTCTCAAATATCGGTACTACATTGGCACTGCACCAGTCCACAGGTACTTCTGAGCAACTCAATATCCTATCGAATATTAGCATAAACCAATAACATTAAGTACTAGGGCATAAATTTGGCACTCTTTGATACATCGGTCAGGTCCGACCGCGTTATCAACCTTGATTTCCTTAGCTTTCACCATACCCTCGGTCACCGTCAATTCTGCAAGACTACGTTCACTGATGCTTCCTTTTACCGGGGATATCACGCACTGTTCTCTGTGAAGATTGGAGAAAACTGCGAGCTAAGAGCATCTCCCATATCTCTGTCCCCCGCCAAGAACTTTTTATCTTCCTCGAAGGTGTTTGTTGGCAAACGGGCTCATTATGTTTGACTTGGTAGTTGCTAAAAAGATTTAAGGTCGCCAGAGCAATGTGCCTGCTAGCCGTATTTCCGATATTCCTGTGGCTATCCTGATTTCCTTCTTAGGCTTGTTGTAGGGATCCTATTCACTGCCTCGTTGTTTTCTGTGTCCTGCACGTTTTTATTATCATATGCCGCTTTCTTCGACTGTCGTCAAGTTGCGCACCGTCCGTGTCAGCCATTGAGGCTTCCTAGGACGCTTTTATCCCATTTTTTTCTGAAGAGAATTAATATTTTCTGTCCTAGAACATCCATATCCGATGCGCAGCGATGCATCAGCTTTACGTAAATAGCCTAGACACAATGAACACCTTAAAACAGTTATGGTACCTATTTCCCAGCGTCCCACCCACTGTTAAAACATCTACCAACCCTTCCTCATCAGTCATAACGAGATCCAGACCTCATCTCTGCTAGAGAGCTCGAGCACGAGCTGTTGAAGACGATTTTTTTTTCAAAAACAAACAAAAGTACTTTTTGCGACTTGTTGACCATTGGCCATAATAATTCCTTATTTTGACATTAAATATTATGACTTAACTATGGTTGCATGTACTTGTGGGTCATCATGGCGATCAGGCCATGCATCTGATCATGTCCGGGTCATTATGCCAGGAGCGTCACTTTAAATACTTTCGGCGGTGGGGGGGGGGGGGGGGGAGGAGGATGAGCTCCATCAAGAGAAGTAGGAACCTAAGCACATCACTATCAGTATAAATGTATATTTCGTACAAAATAGTATTCTATCGGTGTCTAATGTTTTTGTCAAGTGAACTCCCTCATATGCCAATCCAGTCTCCAAATGTTTGACGCGTTCTTTTCGAATAATAGCGCGTAGATTCGGGATAAAGAAAATGGACCGAAATATTCAGGCAGCTTTTAAAAGTACAGGGTGGTCCTGATAAAAGTTAACGTATGCCTTCCCTAGCAGTGGAGAGTGTATCTGTCCGCATAATCGTGGCTGTGGTGGTCATGCAATACGAACAGCAACAACGACAGTTATCAGTTATTCATACTAAGATTTACTAAGATGCTGTTTGGTGAATGACACTCAATTATAAGTTTTGCACAAAATTGCAGCTCTTATTGACTTGAAATGGGATGTTATTCATCTGCAGGAAAACAATTTTGCATCTACGGGTTTTTTTAAATTTTAACACCACCGGACGCAAATTCAAATGGACGATGTCCGGGAGAAATCAGGGTTTGGAGGAGATTAAGTCAACCTTTTTGGCTGATCCGCCCCCCCCCCCCCAACTCAACCGATTTTAGAAAGTGACACCCCTGACTTAAGCCTGGACTTGAGCTTCTCCGCACCATGTCTCCAGGTCACTTGCCGCCGTTCTGAGGTCATCACTAGTCAGCAGCATGCAGTATTCTTTGTGCATGACTGTCACACGTCAGACATGTTGTTTGTGTGTAAATGATTTGCGTGAGGCACCGTTGCAGTTTTCCTCCTCTGCTGCTGGAGTTCAAGCGGGGCAGATGTGGCACGTTGAAGGGCCGGTCTCGTGACTCGGCCTGGCACCAGGCGTGATCGGGGGGACGTACTCTGGTGAAGTCAGACGTGAATACCGACGCTCCGCTATGCACGTCTATTACAAAGTCCTTCTCCCTCGACTGCATTGCTACCCAGGGTAGCATCTGTGGTCCCCACGTCCTAGCCTCCTGACCAAGCTGTCAGCACTCCGAACCAAACACCAGACCAGAGTCACGCGCAGCGCGACTGCCTTGTCGCGCCGTGCGCTCTCAAGCGGCGTGGAAGCGGCCGGCGTCGGCGAGCTAGGACAGCGGCGGCAGCGGGGAAGGACGGCGAAAGGCCGTCGCGCAGGACCAGTCCGGCCGCCGGAAGGCCAGCGGGACAGGCCGAGCCCAAGGTCGTCCGCGTGTGACCGCGGCCGACGTCTGCCGCCGTCCGGCTGCCGCTCGGCCGCCCCGTCAGGCGCTGTTTATGAGAGCGCATACCTCGCTAGAAAGCGCTGCTGCATTTTCGAGCTGAGCCGTGTGATTGGGTCAGAGCGGGTGGGGTTGACACACTGGCAACCCATTTGGGGCGTTGATGTTAATATGACTTGGCCCCAAAAGCGTATGGGTCTGGTTGTCGCCGGTCGGGTTCGTCAGTGTAGAAACAGGGCGTGGCGTCTGCTGCGACCGGCGAAGGCTGCCGCGACCACTGACGCCGCGGCGAAGCGAGACGGTCGTGAGGCCGGCCGGGCTAACTGCGCAGACGCTGCGCTCTGGGGAGGTGGGGAGCCGAGGGCGAGGGGCACGGAGATCAGCGGTAGCTATTGTGGATCGGAGGGAGGTGGAAGTCATGCAATCCGAATTTAGGCCGAACTGTGACTGCGACGAATGTCGCGTCCGCACCCAGCCGTTTTCACACGTCTGGCCGTCATGACACGACACCCGCCGTCACTGCTAGGTCGTCAGGAGAGTAGATCTGCGACGCATAACTGGGGAACGCCTCCGGCCACCGATCCCGAGCCTCAGGCCACCGACCACGAGTCATAGACCGTCGAGTTCTGGTCTCAGGTAAACCAGCCCGAGCCTCTGGCCACCGAGTTCGAGCCACAGCTCACTGAGTCCGAGCCTCGAACGAGCCCACCCACCCACCCTCTGGCACACTGCTACCATCCTGCTGGCGTCGAAGAACGCTAGGAAGGGTGGTCACATACCGAAACCAGACGCACTAATAGTCATCAGCCGGGCTGTGGATAGCTTACGCCATTCACGCTAACCGATTGGTAAGCTCCCGTTAGGTACCTTTCGTATTTGTCAAGGAGTTTGTGGGTAGATATATATCACATGGTCGTTTCTGAGCTATATCGTTGCCACGGGCTTAGCCACGTTGCCACGCTTCGTAACCTGCACGACAGGCGGACGGCTGCGTCCGGCTCTCCGATGTCAGAGACAATTCCTTGCACAAAGCATTATCGCTAGAGGTTCACGCTTTAGCTCGGATCACGGTGCGGTAATGGTACGAGCTTTGCCAGAGCGTGACGTGGATGGTCCTTGTAGAATGGCAGCAGTGTTCTTCGCCTGCGAGGATGGCCGGAAGCTCTCGTTTCGCCACTGCCGACCGACAGTGTTTGGGCTAAAGCTTACCTCCCAGATCGCCCTCCTGGAGGCAGCCGAGAGGGGCGCCAGGCCGGACGGCGGCCAGCAGGAGTAGAACCGTCCAGCGGCCGGCGGCCATCGTCCGTTGCGGGCGGCCGGTTCACACCTGGCGGGCATGGGTCAGGTCAGCTGGAGACATGAGTCAGGTCAGCTGACGGTCACAGGTCAGGTCAACTGACGGTTACAGATCAGGTCAGCTGGAGACATGGGTCAGGTCAACTGGAAACATGGGTCAGGTCAGTTGCAGTCACGGGTCAGGTCAGCGGACGGTCACAGGTCAGGTGAGCTAACGGTCATGCACTCTTTCCTGCTCACCGGGGAAGCTCGACCACTAAGGCGCAAATGCAGAGACCATTGCCCGTGGCTCACGTACTAGCTGAGTGTCGGAACTATGAGATTTAACGGTTAATGTCAATCGCAATCTGAAAAATAAGAGATGAGAGAGAGAGGAGGAGAGGAGGCGAGAATGAGAGGAAGGAGAACCCCGGATTGGAGAGATGACGAGATGCGAGAGAGAGAGAGAGGAGAGATGAGAGAGAGAGGAGAGAGACTGAGAGAGAGAGAGAGAGCTAGAGAGAGAGAGAGAGAGAGAGAGAGAGACTGCCCCCCCCCCCCACTTTTCAGTCTAAGGTTGCATTTGGCTTACTTTTGCACTACATTAAACATGCCTGCCGATTTACCTAGTCCACCAACCATCTCTCTTAAGATACGTCATCTTTTTCGTTTGCTCATTGGCCATCACCTAGTGTTACAGCCGCAAAGCCGACGCCGCACGGCCTGGAGACTGCAACACCGGGCGTCGAGGCTGTTATTGCTATGACTTGCTTACACGCATGTTCATCACCATATTACGTAATTTTCTTATCAGTAATTAGCTGTGACAGGATCTTGGGCATTTTAATACGAACATGGGTTAGCCATGTATGACAAATTAGGAGCCCCATCTCATGTACAATCTACAGTCAGGGAGAACTCAATATCTCTGAGGAACACAGAAAAAAACACGGAACTGGAGACTATGTGACAACTATCGGACTACCTGCGGTGATCAGGGATGTTGTTGCGCCAATGAGGGTTTCTGTGCTGATCCGGGGCTAACTGCGCGGGTCAGAGATGGAATCCCGTGTCAGGGATGGGAACAATGTGATATGGTATATCCTTCTAATGGCCTCCGGATCGACCAGGAGATCCGATCCCGCCCCGTGCCTCCAGAATAATAGCCAGAAGACACTTCGCGATGGGACGGAATGGCCCTCCAGCCCTTGACCGGAAACGATAACGTACCCCTGGTGTTCTACTCAAGAGGCCCCTTGCTCGGAAGGAAATAAGGGGTCTCATTATTGTTGAGTAGAGAGGGTCTCTCATTGCTGTTGAATAGCGCGAGTCGAAATGAATTAAAAAACGAGCAAGGTAATGCCATGTTTGCCTGAGAACGTTAATTTTTTTTCAGAATGTATTGTTGAAGCAAATTACATCAAAAGGCTTGAACATGCCCGCCCGCAACCGCGAGAGCAAGGACAAGGATGGTCTGGGTTCCAACTTTCGTAAAACCGAAAAGCTTCGGCCACTGCAAGCGCCACCAGACGGCGGGCGCCGTGGTAATCTGTCTTCTGGACTAATAAATAGTTGCGAAAACACGAAAAATATTGATTTTACCTCCACTCTTCCAGTTCAAGCACCAGATTACAGCCCCACTTCGCGGTGCTTTAGGGGTCAATCCTTTCTTTTAATCAGTTTATAAATCGCACACATGAAATATGCAATCAGGCTGCCTTCTAAATGCAAGATCTGATGACACGAAGCGTCCAAGGATACTTTTTCGCAAGCGTCGTCATTTTCGTCCACCCGTTAGCCACAATTTAATATTAGCTGTTAGGCCGACACTGCGCGGCGAACGGAGGCTGCAACGCCTGGGGTCGAGGCTCGTGTTTCTAAAATTTGCGAGTGCGCATGCTCAAAATTACATCACATAACTTGTACTACTCGTCGGTTAAAGTATTTAAAGGTAATCATTTCAGAAGCGTCATCATTTTCGTCCATCGCTGGACCACGGCTACATATTAGCTGCTGGGCTAAAGCTCCGCGGACTGCGGAGACTGCAGCGCCTGGTGTCGAGGTTTTTGTTGCTAAGATTTGCGAGTGAAAAAACACGTTACATAAAGTGTATCACTAATCCATGCTGAATGAATGTTGAGCATTTTCGGACAAACATGGCTTGGCCATGTTAATACACAATGCTGACCGCTCGATCTACAATCAAATTTTAATCTTCAAATTTGGATCAAGCATATCGATCCAGAATCTACATACGCGATGACCTCAATGTCTGTAGAACCAAGATACAATATTGAAGATTCTAAATTATATCGGCTTAGAAGGTCAACTAACCATTGTAAATTAAGAGCGCCGGTGATTTCTTTCACGCGGTCGTTCAACGACTGATTTTTGATTTTCAGATTTCTGCACCTCAAAATGCAAACAGAATTGAGCTCACGGTAGATCCTGGTTTCTGCTCTGGTTACAAGGTAAAAATAGCAACAGAATGAAGAAAACCGTGCCACATGTTAACAAGCAAGCTATATCCGGGGACTTTGGGGGATCGTCATAAGATGGGCTTTTGTAAACTTTGTGTTCCTCCTTGGCAAGGCTCTGGCTACGCCTCTGCCAACACACAAAAGCAAATCAAGTCGCACACGTTGCATGATGGGCAATGAACTGTCCGTTGGGCCAATTCATACCTAAGACAGACAGCTTTCCGGCAGCTATTTTTCTGCGATGGTGTGGTATGAGGAAAGATAATTCGGAAAAATATGTTTTTGCAGGTGTCCAGCACGTGTTTCATACACCATGTACCAGTAACGCTGGTCCTTAAGTATGCAACAAAGCAGCCTTACGGTCAGTTCGCGGTCAGTCATGCGGGAGACATCCGGGCCAGGGCAGTGGCCACCGACGGCGGACAGGAGCAGGGCCCAGATAAGTAACATAAGACAAATGAGCTTTGTTATGTGGCTTAAAGAGAATCTCCAGTTTTATGGCCTTTGTCACATTGTTTCTAGCAGCTTCAAGCTCCCGATGAAAAGCAGTCAGCGATATGAGGGCGGGTGAAAAATCTGTCGCGCTGTGAGCCATCGATCCACTTTCAAAATTATAACCAGCCTGTATCCAGGCCGTATTTTGGCACCTGCACTGTGCAGGCATATGCTTCCTTAATGACCCAAAATACCTACCCGCTCGTGGAATTTCGCCTCCCCAGGAAAGACAATGTTAAAATGGACGAATAATCTAAGGAAGCTGGATAGCTTGATTTGCCAAATGACAGATGAGTCGAATGCGCAAGATTGTGCACCAGTGATAAACAGCTCTAGATGCATATCTAGCACAGCAGCCATGACATTTGAATAAAGAGCGATAACAATCTCCATCCCTATCCCCCCCCCCCGGTCTTCGGGCCTACTTTCCAAAAAAGTTCCTGAAGTACACCCTAAGCTTAGCAACCCACTTTTTGAAACGTTCCTACGCCTATGACCTTAATAATATTCCACTGCCCTGTCTGTTGGGGGATCGGCCAAGGATAAATCTTCGAGCAGTTTTTATCTTTTTCAGAGACAACGTCTTCAAACTTTGGTATTCACCGATTCAGACATTTGAAAGGTGGGCCACACGGTCTGCATACGATTTGTTTTTCTGCGCTGCACAGTCCCGGGAAGCAACTGCAGGGAGTGCTGAGCCCCGGTAAGCAGCTGCAGGGAGTGCTGAGCCCCGATAACCAGCTGAAGAGAGTGCTGAGCCCCGGTAAGCAGCTGAAGAGAGTGCTGAGCCACTAAGACGTTGATGACAGCCTGCTAATTGTCATCAATTCTGTCCATACTTAAGCTGATATAGGTTCTTGAAAACCAGACATGGGCGCGAATAACAAATGCAATTGACGCACCCTCAGAACTCAATAACTAACGAGGTCGGGTCAGCTAGCGGGCCCAGGTCAGTTGAGGGGACGATTACGGGCCAGGCCATTTAGTACGTACAGGTCACCTACAGGTGGCGTTACGGGAGAAAACCCATATTTGTAACGTTGGCATCTTCACTTGCTGCCGGTGTCCAGGCGGGAATTTCTCAGGAGTGGTCCTAACTTCACCCATGAATCATCACATTAGAGTGTCTTGCTGCTCCTCTGTTTTACCTCCGTCACCGAAAAGGAGAGAGAACCAGGACAATAGCTCACCCGCTGTCTGCTATCATTCACAAGGAAGACTCGTGACTGGCTTGGTAGTCGCCATTTTCTATCTATCGCATATGAAATAATGTAGGGGGCGCAGGGACGGCGCGTCTGCGCAGCGCAAAATAATGTATCACGCCTATGCGTTTTCCCACTCAATGCCAAGCGGGAAGCTCGAATAAATAGCCGTTTCAGACAATGCCCCCTGTTATAACACGTGAAACCGAACCCGAAGCCAGTGGTTTTCAGCTTTGAGCGGAACGCAGGCCAGGAGCTTCGAAAGTGAGAAACACGACGCCCAAGCCGACCCATCAGTCCAAGCTCACGAGACCGGAGCCGAAGTCGCCTTTAGTGTACAGCGTCGTTTTGTGAAAGAAACCATGTTTGGTTTACTAAACCTCTAAGAAACAAAACAAAAGATAATAATGGGTTTACGGAATGGCTGTGAAGAGGTGTTAGCAAAGCGGAAGGTAAAACTGTTATGACTTTTATTCTCATCTTGTGTGCTAGCATTCACTCGACGTTTCGGACAGTTAGTCCCTCGGCCTTCGTCAGATGTCATCTGGTCCTGAGAAAGATGAGATGGTGTTGAGCTTCCAGGCATCTATGCATTGCGAAGCATGACAGGCACCCCGGCCCTGGGAAGTTGTGTGGTACGAGTACTGGAATGTCAGCGCGCGCAAGCATGTTTTTGTGAAGCAAAGTCGCAACTGCAGTGAAAAATTCCTTATGCCGAAACCGAAGGCAGCGGTCCAAAACCACTTGAGACAGAAGCCCGTAAGGGCGCAGACAGGGGAGGCCTGGTGTTAAGTCAAGCCCACGATTTAAACGTTGTTCGAGGCGAAAGGCGAAGCCGGGTGTTGAACATGGTATAAGGTCAAAAATAAAAAAAGCAAAAAAAGGCACAAGTCGAAGCTGAATCTGACGTCATTAAGGCAAAACTGCGACTTGGCCAAGCCGAAGCTGGAACCAGCTTCGTTCCCATGGCTTCCTCTCCACGGCATAACCAAATATTTCCTGGCATTATCAATCGCCTGCGAGTGCCGATCGTAGTTTAACGTACGCGCATGCCGCGAAACTTGCACGGACGCTACTGCACCAGCCGGGCCACGGGCCTGCGTATCAGATGGCCGCACTTTCGGGACGAAGTTCACTGTTCTAGGATGACGAGGCCCTTTGCTGAATGTGGTGACCCCCTTTGGGAATCAGACGGATCCTGTTCTGCATCACGAAGCCCTCTGTGTATCAGAAAGCTGGCACAGGAAGCCTTGTTTTAGGATTGGGAGGCGCTTTGCTGGAGCAGGAAGATAACTGTTTTTAATCAGAAGACCCTCGCTCTGAATCCCGGATCTTTAATTGTCCATGTTTCTTTCCATGGATATCGATGCATGTAGCACTTCGATAAGGAAGCATGTGTCTGCGGGACCCCTCTACTTGGACACAATACTGCCCAGGAGGCGCCCTGTGAGGATGTCCCGTCCTGTCCAGGACGCCCACTGGAAAGTCCTGCCCCCAATTCAAAATCCGCGGCGCCGTCCTGAACTGGTGTGATGTGGCGATAGCAACAACCCGGGACGATATTAGGGCGCGGTGGCGGTAAGAACACCCATAAAACCTTGTCGGACACAAAAACTGGCCGAGCGGCCATAATATGATTCATTATCCAGACACCAACCTTACAGCGACAGCGAGCAGTCTTGGAGCGCATGCACAGCGGACGAGTCCCATGATAATATGAAGAATCCATGATTTCCTTGAGCCAAGAACACCATCATGGTAAGAAAGAAATTGCATGACGTGGTCTAACATCTTTCATGAATAACAAAGATACATTGAATAACGAGTTGGTACGCTCATACAGGCAACTACATATTTTTTAGTGCCCTAGAACATCCATATGACTCGTGTGAATGAAAACAAGACAGTTTGAGCACCAAACTAACATTTCGTTGTTGTCTGTTATTTCACCCAACCAAAGGATCTCAGACAATTTGATCATTAACTCTTTTGAGAAACAGTAAAGCACACCAGCAATGTAAGCAGTGGGATGTTCGTGGTGTCATGTCAGCAGTGGGATGATTCTTGCAATCAGAGCCAGATCACAGACAGAGCCAAGCAGGACAAAGCCTGACCGCGACCCTTAGACCCTTAGACCCTTAGACCCTTACACCCTTACACCCTTACACCCTTACACCCTTACACCCTTACACCCTTAGACCCTTAGACCCTTAGACCATTACCGGTCGACATCGTCGCGCAATACTGACAAGCAACACCAGCAGAGAGGAAGGTGGATGAAGACGGGCCGCGCTCGCAAAAGCATGCAGGCGTGATATGCGGACAAATCGTAGTCGTCTTTGAGGTATGCACGAGTAGAACGTTTTCTCCTACAGAAGCCAATATTTAAATGAAAGGCATTATCATTACAACAATATATTACAAGGAACCATCTATCATTGTCATTGGAAGCTCGGTTTTTGTAGCCGAATGGCGGCGATAAGTGGATGATGATATCACAATGGATACAAGAAGCCCTCAGTGGTGATGTCAGCGTGTTTACTCGCGATGTATTTCAGTCTACAGCCAGCAATCCATATCATGCTAAACACGCACATATTGCAGAGGTCCAGTAAAGCAGAAGACGTCAGGAGACAAGGGGTCAGATTCCAAGCTGGACATTGCAACAGGTTATCTGGTGGCAATGGCAATTTGAGGACATCGCCAGGGGTGGTAACGCTTGCCGACTAGGTGAATGAGGTCGACGACAAAAATGTTTACTTTCACGCGCCGCTTGATACCAAAGATGTTTTTGCTTTTGGCCGGCAGTTTTGGTGACAGCCACGACAAAATATTACAGCACCACGCATTCCACGACCATACATGGGCTTCAGCGGTAATACACCTACAACACCAGCGAGCCTTTCCGTAAATACCCTTTACCATACACTACGGGCCCCATAGTATCTTTCTGGGGCTTCATCCCAACCCGACCACAAAAATATCCTATGATTTTAAGTTGGTCGCTCACTTTGGTGACAGGTCGGCGACAAATCAGTGCATTTCCGGTGGGCCGGTCGGCCGGCCGATTCGCTGTTTTTTTATCAGCAGACTGCCAGTGGCCCAATCCAGACAGCAAAAAGTACTGAAAAATGTAGATATCACGATTTATTTGGTTGCAAGAGCATGTTTCAATCGTTGCGAAGCAAATTAGATATGTGAGGTTGGCGGTGACTTTCAATGCATGGGGGCTTTGCTAGCGACATTCGCATAGGAGTTCCAAAAATGCCTATCTTGGTTTATTTTTTGGACCTTATTGAGTTCATTGATTGACAGTTCGGGGAAAGTCGGCGTGATGATCCACTCAAGGCAGAAATTGACCTGAGATTATTCAAGCTAGCTTTTCAAGATACAGGAAATTAACAGAAAGGCTGTTGACTCACCGCGGCAAACTCAAGCACCGAACCTTCCTTCCTTTGAAAAACCGTGGGTTCGGCGCTGGTGGCTCATGTTACTCCTCAGGGAGGGGAATGACAGGTGAAGCTGGTTCTTAAGTGCCAATTTATGCCATTGTTTCTTTGCTTCTGAAAACTATGCCTCTGCTTGAAATGCATTCATGTCATTAATGTTTTGTTAACATTGAAATGCCCATTGAAATAACATTGAAAAAACAAAAAATGGATGACATTGAAATGGACATTGTTCCCAGTTCAACCTTTTCCCAATATTAATCTCGCCTGTTGGAAACTGATATGACAACCTGACATGCAGGTAATGATGAGGAAATAACGGCTAAGGAGAAAGGAGTTGCAGAAGATGTTGGCAATGAGGAGGGGAGGGATTAAAGGTTCCATTATCATCTTTCTCTAACCAAGATGTTTACTTAACATGGGAAGTGGTTTTGTGGGATTTTGGTCATATTTTTATAGGAGTACAATACAAACTGCCATTTGGCTCCTTGCAAGAGCAATGCTGGCTATTTGCTGATGAAAGCATCCCTTTTGTAACAGCGTGCTTAGCGTGACAAGAAAATGTCACGACCTGTATCTGTTTTTATTAAAATGGTTCCGCGACCCCGATTATCCTTCTTCCAACACGCCCCCACTACCTCTTGTCCAGCATCTGTGCAGTCGTCTTTACTTAAATCTGAGTCCAACCCGGAACCCTTCTTTGCAGGCGGCCTAGACACCCAGTTTGAGCCTGTATATGCCAATTGCTGTGACGCATCAAAAGGCACCCACCAGGCAACACATGTCGCACCAGGCTTGGAAAATGCCTGACGTATCGTGGAGAGTATGGTGCCGGTTGTGTTGGGTTCGAGGCGTACACGTGGTTTCCATAAGGGGGACATGGTCTCGAGGGTGCCAGCATGTTGGGCGTTATACCCTAGCGCCACCTGCCACCGGATGGAATTTTGTCATGTGCTCAGCTGCTCTGGCTGTCGAAGTCTTTCGCAGTTTTTCGCGTTCGAGGATAGCAAATCCAGCCGTAGATCGAGCTTAAATGTGTGGCTACCGCAGGTCACGAGGTTGGCAGAAAAAAGCCTTCGTAATTGAACTATGCCATCGCGTAGGGCCGGCGTGCATGTCTTCGCAGCAGCAGTTCTCTGGTATTAGCTGAATGACATTGTATAAGTGAACGTTTCCGTTGTGTGCATGATATTGCAAGTCGAGGTGACGAAAGAGGCTTTCGGTGATACACATGTTTCTGCCTATGCAGCTGTGCATGAACGTCATTGCCACTTCTTGTCATATGATATCCCCTTACGCTGCTGGCGATAATTTCGCCGGCAGAAATTCGGTCGGCAACAAAAAATGCACTCTTAACACCCCTGGACATCCCAGCAGACCTGAAATTCTGCAAAGACGGATGCATCAAGTCATAGCGGGGTATTAGGTGCAAGAGCATGGGGAAAAGCTGAAATGTAGTACGTCAGAGCTGCAACGAAGCGGAAAGGAAACTGGAGCGGAAAATCTGTCACCTTTTCAGGACCGCTAAAGGGACATGCAATTATCACGATAACGGCTAAAGGCAGTGGTGTAGCCAAGGAGGCTTTAGGTCCCTGCTCCAGTCCCCGCCCATCAAGGTGGTAGGGCTCACTGGGACTGAAGGTCTAAGTAGTTTTTGGAAACACAAAAAAGGGGCTCCCGAAGCATGAACATAGGATCCCAAGACTAAAATGTCCTTCTAATCCCACAATAGGGCCTTAAGCAGCAAAAGTGACCCTTCGTCTGCGAGGTTGTCTTTAAGAAAAATTTTAAAAGCTGCCGGGCTGCACCTATGACCCGATTCTGCGGACAAATCCTGGCTAGAAAGGTACATGCAGCTCATTGCACCGTAACGACTCGCTCTTTATCACATTTGTATTGATGTAAATCTGCAACAATACGGAAGCCACTATTGGTTTAACACCGCTTGGGTGCATACCATTTATTTCATGACAGCTTCAACATTGATTCCCCCAGCAAAACGGTGAAGAGATTCGATTGTTTGGCTTAGATGAAGCAGAAGCCAAGATTTGCACAGCACAGTGCAATTTACCATTCATTTTTTTATCCTCAGCCCACCACCGACTTTTTCGATTTTGTTCTTATTCAAAATAAAGAGAAAAAGGGTGCTAGCCAAGCAAGATTTCACGCCCCGTGGCCACATAAAAATGTTCATGATCCGATGCCTGTGCTTGTCTACGTCTGTGCGTGTGTGTGTGTGGAGGGGGGGGGGGGGGTCAAAGTTCCAAGCGTGCTGCGCCAAAACGCACCGGCAGATCGCAACACGGGCTATGCCATCTGCGTGCGGCCGAACAGGTGAAAACCACCGGCCGAGCACTTGATACCGCCCGTATGACTGACAGGGATGCAGGTCAAAAGGAGGGTGCCACTGGCCCAAGACCGAATGGCAACATAAGCACCATTGCGAGATGCGTGCTTTTGAGGTCGGCAACCGTGTGTGGTCGACGACGTGACCAGCAGTCGCGTGCAAATATTTGGACTTGGAGTCCTCCCAAGTGCTTGGAACAGATATCTAGCCAACCGAAATTCGGCGGGCGAAGAGTCCGACATCCAGGCAACAGAACAGCACCCGGCTTAAGGCACTGCGTGCCAGCATACTCTCGAAATGCTCAGCATTGGCTCTAGAACCTTAGGTCCTAGAGTGTTAGATTTACCTTACACGCGCCCGTGTGGCCGGTTGAATACTTCGCGCTGGGGTGGGGCAAAACCACACTTTCGGGGGAATAACAAAATGCGCCCCACGCCGAAAGTCGTCGCGCGCATCGAAAAATCATCCAACGACGATGGCAGTAGAAAACGGCACAACTACGCCACAGGACCGGATCGTAAACCCGGACACCGCCGCCCCCGCCGCTCAGCCGCGCCACACGACCGGACCGCTGGCCTGGACGCCGCCGCTTCAGCCACGCGTCAACTGTGTCATCATTCGTCTTCTGCTGTCAGTGACGTCATGGACCGACGCCGCGCGGGGCCGACCGCACGCCAGTGGTGATAGGGAGGTTTATCTCCAGAATCAGACGGACCTGGCGACATGGAACGGGGTGCGGAGCGGCGGATGAGACACCACGCTTAAAGCTCTTTAGTCATGCCATGCACTGATAACGGATCGTTCCGTATATTTAGATTAACACGCACCCGGGTGGTCAGCTGAATACCGTTCGCTCGGGTGGGGTATCATTTTGACCCTCCGAGATCTCACAAACTAAGAGAGCTAGAAACACCAGGTTAATAAGGTGTGTTGGCCCGTATGAGAGAAATCCTTGTGTCACAATTTGGCATTCCTAGATCATGACCTTCGAGTCAAGTAAGGTCAAACAAGGTTCAACTCCAGATTGGTGGCCAACGTGCCCAAAACCTAGATACCTGTTCTGAACAAAAGGTCACTGGTGCCCATTTAGGGTCGGTGGCCTTGTTTGACTTTTCGCAGGCCATGGTGACTAAAATCATACAAGACTGCCTTGAATTGCATTTGAATAAGTGGCAAAGATTACGCTAGGCAATATGTTCCTTAAAACAAAATGTTGATCTGGGACATTTCAGGTCAGTGACCTATTACGGCCCTTAAAAAGTCTATGAAGGATGCATTATGCGGTTTCTGTAATCAATGAATTCGAAATAAGCACCAGAAGCTATCATATACAGCAAGCTCTAGAGTACGAAAGCAGGCTGGTCTTGACCTTGGTCTGACCTTTATATGTGGCCCTAGGTCGGTGGAATTTGTTCATTCAATTGTTTTGCTGCATATGAAACTATCTCAGAGATGTATGGCTTTGTCTAACACTCTGTTATTGCATCAGCTTAAACGATTTTCTAGAAATTGTCTTCGCTGAATCCATGACCTGACTTTGATCTGCCGTGGGTCAGCGACCTTACAAGATGCATCTATTTTTTAAATTAAACGATCTACTATTTAATTGCCCATAGCTGAACAGAATTTGGCGTAGCTGCGCCGCGTCGTTCGGAACCATTCTGGAAAAAATCTTCAGAAGGGTCAAATTAACCCCACAGGACAAAGACAGCCGGAGACCGAGCAGCCCCAGAGCGCCGGCCACAGCCGTTCACCCGCTCTTTCACAGCGGTGCAGTCGCGGCGCATAACGAGGTCACTCGTGCCGCGCCAGCCCAGCGCCCCCTCGACTGACGAAAGGTGATCTCGACCCCACGTTCTCGGGGCGATGCTGACCGTCCAAATTAATGACTTTCTGCACCGGGCTGAGATAGCAGGTGTTGAGGTTTTCAAATATGAAGGGACACTTGCTTGCAAATGCCAGCATTAGAGATCTTTTAAGTTGGCGTGCTGAGAGACGAGTTGGGTTCTGAACGAATGCATTAGGGTTCGTATGGTCGTTAAGCATTCATAGTTTGCATAGCTGCAAATTCATTTTGATACGTTTTACTGCGACCCAATGTTACTGTGACCATTGTCCCCTGCGGTCGTAATATCATATTAATAATCAATCGGAAGCCTCACCATGGTGCATTTCTGGGAACTACTTAGTTCAAACCAAACAGCTTTGGTTAGCCATCGCTTGGTACAAATACTGAACGTACAAATTCTCACTGTCGGTGATATGATCATGTGGAAGGGTTCCCAGTGCCTGACGGTGAGGTCGAGGCGCAGTGAAACCGAAGTGCCTGATCTGCTCATTTCATGGAGGTGATCGATTTGGCTTTTACCAAGGGCAAGCCTGGTTTCATGATCCTTTCAAGACACGTGATCCTTTTTGGAGCCGCCGTAGAAACGCACCACATGAGTTTGTATCCTATACGCGATAAAATTATGTCGACACGAGCATTGAAGGATGGCTTGCTCATCCCCAATCTGAGCAAGAGAGGTTTATTCCGAATTGTTAAGTGCCCTTTTATAGCTGTGTGCAAAACTAGAGACTTAACTATCACGTGTCAGGTTACCTGTGTCGGAACAGCAGTGGTATGCACTACACCATGCAAAGAACATTTCGGCACGCTGTTTGCGCTGAAGTGAGTGCAGGGCAGGTTGTGGATGGCAAATATTTTGAAATGAAATTACTCGACCTAGATAAGAGATTCAATGCTGCAGGCGAATGGGCCTTCGCATCCTTTCTAAGAACACAACGTAGTCAGAACAATCTGATCGGAATGACGCGTTTTCGAATGATCAGTTTTTCATGCAGTGTATATATATATATATATATATATATATATATACATATATATATATATATATATATATATAATGGGACTCTCCATGTAAAAATAGACACCCCACAATGATTGCTTCTTATTTTGAGGATTCTGTGTAATAAAATAAGTTCAGAACTGGCTAACAAGTGATTTGTTTTTTTGTTTTTTTTACCTACGGCTTCATAACCTATGAGGGCCAACGTGTCTGTTTTCTGTTCAAATCCAGCATATCCGCTAATGAGATCACCATCGGTATTATCAATAATTTTGCGTGGATTTGTCTAGAGTCCATTCTCGGATCCACCTCGCCATGTTGATTTAATTTAGTCATGCGTGTACAAGACAGGAGTGGCTTGAAGGGGTATGCTCTGTATTTTTTTTAAACGTGCGAATTGCAAGCTTATCATTGCTTTGGTATGGCAGGTCATGGATTACGCATGGTCATTCTGAGAGGGCTAGTCCAACAATTTAATCGGCTTAGCGTGTACAACATCGTCATTTAAGCACATAATCCAGAAAAATTTACCAAATAAACGCTAAAAAAAGAACATTCACAAGATAGAAAGGCATTTAGCCGTTTATCCATCACCACCCAGAAGCCTACAGGTGTCTAAAATAAATTCAGGCCGAATGTATTGAGTCGCCATGGCCACAAGTGTGCTTTTGGGAAAATAGTGAGAGGACAGCAGGGTCAAAACTTTTTGCCGTTCATGTGTTGAGGTTCGTAAGCGGCGTCCATAGTGTTGATACTGACGAAAGCTTAAGCATTCGAATCACGGGAATAATGGGCGGGGTCACGCAGTAGCAATGCGATAAGCACTTCGCTATTAATGGCTCCCCGAAACATTTGTGCAGACGCAACAGTACGGCGCCACTCATGCCCTTCCAACATGACAGTTTGCCTGGCGCATCACGCAGTGATCTCCAAATCCGGCGGATCGAGACAGCTTATCTGTCAACGACCTCGATGCAAGTCTTCGCCGAGGCATAGTTGACAGGTCATTCAACAACGAGCCCAATAACTGCGGGCAATCCGTCGCACATGCAAGGATCCGACTCTTTTCAAGAGCGTCGGGCCGGCGGCGCCCGACGTCGCAGACCCCTGACACTCACCTACTCCGGCTCTGCCTGCTGTCGGCGGGTGGCACGGCAGCCTCGGACCCTGACCCGACGGGGGCACTGAGCACGGGGCGAAGCTGCGACCGCGCTCGGCCAGGCGGAGATGACGCCATCGCCGGCGCTCCTGCCGCCGATCTGGCCGGCGGCGTCGCGAGCCCAGCACCAGAGGTCCCGTGCTCGGCGGTCATGCACCGCCCGGACCGCGGGCCGGACCGCGGCCCGGACCGCGGGCCGGACCGCCAACCCCGGCTATCGCCTCTCATGACAGCCCGTCCGCCCCTCTGTCCGTCCAACGAGCCGCCAGGACTCGCACCCCCGTAAAAGTCGAAGGGCAGCCGCCGCTCGCCAGCGGCACGCTTTCTGGCGGCTGTGGCCGCCGCGACAGCACTTTCTAAACGGCCCGGGCCTCGATGGCCGGACGGCTTGAGAGCAGCGGATGTGGGTGACGTGCCCGGCCTGGGACCAGCGCCGCCGCCGGACAGGCAGCGACAATGGGCCAAACCGGTCGACCGACGCGCCAGGGCCAAAGACTCGGCTATCCGGCTGACAGCGCCAGGTCATACTGTCCGTCGGGTACTCGACGCTACGCCACCGTCCAGCTGGAGCCCTCCTTCCACCAAAAACCGCCATCGTCACCACACGGCGCAGGCGCCTCAGCATCAGCGACGTCGCCGGCCAGCGCAGGCCACGCCGTCGGTGCACAGGGTAGCTCAGCAGAACCCGGGCCTGTCCGCTGGCCATCTTGCCACGTCAGGCACTAAAACAACTGTGCCTGAATTTTTACCGCCAGACCGGATTCCAGCTCGCTAGTCTTGCGACGGCGGCCGTTTGCCCCCTGCAGCACGGCGCCTGCCGTGCACGGAGCTTGCCGCCGGTCCGGGCGCCCGACACACACTGCCGACAGCCGGGCTGCGAACGCCGCATGCCGCCACGCTTGCTGAAAACGCTGACAAATGGTGTGCGAGGCGCAGCTGAACGGCTCCCGGGCTTGGCAAGCCGCTCGGATTCGGCGAAGTGGCCAGAAGCGCGATTTCTGGGGAACACCGGAGGCGGCCTGCGGGGCTTGCGAATGTGTAGGACTTAAATAGCATCGAGGAATGCGGCCCGGGCTTGGTCCGTGCACTGGAATGCTTGTTAGCAAAGGCAAATGGCTCAGACCGACTTTACTTCTTGGCGTGCAGGCCTCCGCGCGCTGTTGCCGGCGCAATGAGCAGGCGATGATTTTGTCGATAAGCATTAAAAGGAAACGTAGCTTGGGCATCAGCACATCGGATAAACCCGGCTCCACTCGTTTCCAATGTCGGAACATATGACACCGAGGACGATAGGAGTATCCACCAGAAATTGGACACCAGCGGCTGCATGCTTGCGAGCCCGAGTCTTTCAGCTGTTCTCTTCAGGTCCTCGATCGGTGGTGTCACATGAGCAGGCCGCGCGATGCTCTTCACCCGCGCACAGTAGGATAACACTCCGTCGCGTTGCACCCAGCCCGCTGTGTGGCAATAAGACAATTGTGAAAACGTGAATGTCACATGATCATGCACTAAGTTCTCCTGTCATCTGCCCACCGTTAGACAGACAGACCAATGAGTGGGGGCTGACAGCGCCAGACCACATGCGACACACGTGTTTCAAACATGAACAGGTCATTCACGGCCGCGCCCAACACTTTCACGGTGGAGATGGTCTGGTGATGACGCCACCACAACAGACAGGAAATTCAAAGAATATCGCCTGTGACTAGTCTTCAGGAGTGCGGGATTCGTGCTGTTCGGATTGATTGCCACGCTGTGCTAAGAAAGCAAGCTACGCGCGGCGTTCGCGGTACGTTCAAAGTTCATCTAAAGTTCTGGCAGATTTCGGGAGCACGCTGAGGAAAAAACTTAATATCGTCAGCGCACGTGACGATTTTCGAATCACCCACACAAGCGCAACATTTTGTATGCTGGTCTGAGAAGTGATGCCTGAATTACTTTTAATACACAGTGTCGCAATCCTGCCTTATACAGACTGCTAGAGACAACTCAGCCCATTTCCAAATTAATGGGCGTGAAACCTGCACCAGCGTAGTTTCTCTAGGAGCAGCATACGATGAACGTTGTCGGAAGTTTCGGATGCATCGGCCATGGTTGCAAAACCGACAAGGCTAGGGTCTCCACCATTCATTATGTAACCAACGCCATCCAGCACCGCGGACTTGGTAAGCAATCCGGTGTAACGTCGTGTTGAACGTCGCAGCGAATTTCATGGGACAATAGGTGTGATGTCCTGCAGGTGTGTGATGTCATGTGTGTTGTGAGTTGGCAGCACACGACACTGCCAACACGCCTAAGACGGATGGCAGAGCTGGTGCCGGCCACAGTCCATTGGGCTTGGCCGCGCTGGCCGACTAATGGACAGGAATAACGGTCATAGCTTTCCACACTGGCGGCAGCAAGCTCGATTGAGTTAGTCCGCTCGCTACATCCAGCAGGCACGGTCCTGTAGCTTCAAAAGCCATGGCAACATATTACTGGCGACCGCATCGCCGCCGCACACTCCGAAGGCGCGCTTGAGCGCTGCACAAAGGTCGGGCCGGGTCGCAGGCCGCGGCTTCCGGGCGTCACTTGCCTGCGACGTCAGGCACGGGGCTGGCCGGTTCGCCTCGCACCGAACCGCCCTGCGGCGGTAGCCACGGCGACCCCGCTGCGGCGAAGTGTTCGTCTGCAGCCTGTCCGCTCTCTGGCCGCCTCTCCCACTCGGCACGGTCGGCGCAGCGACATCCTTCAGCGGCGTCGGGGAGAGCTGAACGATCCCGCGCTGGTGTCCGGGCGTACCGGCATGACCGCAAAAAGTAGCCCCAGAGGGTCTCGCCTGACACTGTGGCTTGGGCCAAATTGCGATGCGTTTTCATGAGGTGGGAGCTCTTGTTCCGACGGCAATCGGCCTTCATTGTGCTTGGAGATACCGGTTAAACGATGTTAAGAAGCAAACATAAACTTATATTGACACTTCTGGACGTTTCGAGCTGTACTGATCGCCACGGGTGAGCCTGTACTTAATTGAGTAACAAGTCACCTTTAACCAGTGTCTCTCAGTGCCTTGAAGGTGGATTATTTTAAGAATACAAACCCTTGTCTCATTACGGCGTAAGCCAGGACGACAAGGTATTTTTGCTGGGCAAACGCAGTACTTTTGATAATGCTCAGTAACCTTATAGAACACGTCGGCTACCTGGGCCATTTTGCGTGGACAATGTTCACAAATCGCTAGAGATAGCTGTCGTTAGCCTACGCTTTGTTTGCATGCCACTCCCACGCGAGGGTGCGGCGCAGGCCCGATCGTCACTGAGCCAGGGCCGCGGCTGGTGTCAGTGCCTTGTTTTACCTCGGCATATGTTTATCAAGCGCACGCCTGCACACTGTGCCTCGCGTTCCACTGGCAGCAGCGTTTCGAGCAGCGGTGTCTCCGGTCGGTGCTACAGCTGTTCCATGTAATGGTGTAAGCTCATTGGCGACTTGTCTTTGCTTAACATGCCATAAGCATGAGTTATTGCGCGTGAGCTTCGTAAATATGCTGCCCATAACGACCATCCAAGTGCTCACACATGGCAACAGAAACTTTACTTTGCTTTCAAGCGCAGACCGCAGTATATCAGCAGACAGGGAGAGACACAGCAGACAGAGGCGAGATGAGATGAGGGATGCTAAACACGATTGGGGTGGTGCGACGCTATGCGGCCGGAGACACCGAGGAGCTGCTTTGAGGATGTGCTGCAGGGGTACGAGGAAAATGAGCTCTCAAAGAAAGGGCCTGCTCTCACTAAATATATCGCTCTAGTACAACAACAGGGAGGCCTGCTGCAGGGATCTTGATTCATACCACTACAGAGGTGCTGTTATTGCGTGGATCCGTTAAGCTGGGACCCCCCGCCCCTCTCCCCTAACATCAAATACGGGTGCTCAGCTGCGCTTACTCAACCAGTGGGAGATACATTTAGCTAAAATTGGGATTTTCCTCTGCAGGTGAAAGCCCGTGGGCTCGAAAGCGAGCATGCTCCCTTTTCACGTACCTGGTCTGGTCGTGATGCACAAATGCACTGGAGAAAGCTTGTCTGTGACTTTGCAACAAGACGTACCACGGCACCCCAAAGTGGCTAGCATCGTTCAGACAAGCGTATCGAAATGCACCGGGAGTTCGGACTCACAGACATAACTCTCTTTTGATTTTCACTGGGGCTCTACTTTGCACGCTGAGTCCGGCCGTGTCGTGCCCGACACGAGATGCCGGTGTCCGGACCTGGCCAGCTGGGTGGCGAACATGATGAGAAGCTGGCCACGGGCCTCGGCGGTGGATATAAATGCTCGTCTCCCAGAGCTCACAGTCGGGACATCTCCGCACGGTACACATAGTCACCCAAAGCCACCCTCGCTCGCTACATAGTGACACCGGCCAGGCTGACAACGTCGTGTCAACGGCCGACGGCAACGCTGACAACTTACCTTCGTCATAATCCAAAGACCTCCGCCGCACCAGTCCTCGGGCGACAAAAACCCGGCCCGCTGTCGCGTATGTGGCCTTGCACGCCCTCAGTCCGTCCGCACCTCCGGCGCGTCACGCTCCCCGCGTCACCTCCGTCACCTCCGCGCTGCGGGGGAGGGGCTGACCCCGACCGGCTCCGCTCTGCACCGCGTGGCAGCCTCCCGTCCGTCGTCGACCCCCGCGCGGCACGATCTAACGTCGGCCGGCCTCCGGGACAGCGCAGCCCATTCTGGGAAGCATTTGATGAATTTGGAGAGGGCGCCACTGCGCGGTGCGTTTCAATAGCGGTGTCTCTCAGGCTGTTATATAATGGCGGAGGGTGAGCCGTTCACCCCAGCGACAGTGGGCGGTACTAAGCCGGTAGTTAAAAGTGCAGCCGAAAACCCTACGTCACACATACAACTGGCGCAAATATTTGACGTTGCGTGGAAGTAAGGTAGGCGCAAATTTTGTTTGCATGCAAAAACTTTGGGGCATTCAAGCGGCGTTACTGCAAGCGGCGTAATATGGTGTGAGTGTCACATGACATGAGTATTTCAGCTATAAGTCTACATATTTGGATTTGCCGGCCATCAAGCCCCTTCAAATCATATGGGCCGGGTCCGTGGGCAGTGACGAAGCTCACACAGGGTGACCGGCGGGTTAAGCATGTACAGTGTACCTACTGATCTTGCCAATGAACGGCCTGTGCAACCAGGGCTTATTGCATGAGCTTTGAATAATCATAAAACATGCTGACTCGTGACAAAGTGCACGGAAAACGAGCTGCCAGGAAAAAGAACACGCCAAAACAAGAGGAGATGTTGTTGAAAGAAAAAACTAACGCATTTTGCGGGTTCAGTGGACCTATCAGACTGACGTGATGCATCCAAGCGTACCAATCGTCCTATTTGACTTGACTTTGCCTTGTGCCACATTTAATATCACTGTGATCGTTCAATGAGCAGCTTGCTTCCACGATGACAAGGCCATACAGGAGGAGTACAGGGATTCACTCCATGCAGCATATCCATACCACTACCAATTATCCTGCATCACAATGATGAAAACACTCAGCAGGTAATACAGTCAGTCAATTAAGTCTGATCTTTGGAAAGGCTGCCATTTCGAGATGTCTTCTGCTTTTATGTGGTCATTCTGAAAATTCGCCAGCTCGCCAGCGATTGATAATATTTGATGATTGCGGATCCCCGGGAACAAGTTTATGTGAGCAAGACAAGACTTGGACGACAAATGTGGGGAATTTTAATCCTACAGTTCAATACCGATCTCTCCACGGCAATATCACATGAAGTCATGCACCTATGTGATGAAAGTAAACACGCAATGCTTGCGTACGCCGCGATGATATGTGATGTTCCACCGCGGAGAGTCACGGGCGTGTACATTGTGGCGTGTGTGCACGGTCAGCCCGTGTGACCGTCAACGATGACAGCTGGTTCGTCAGGATCGATCCGGTGATCAACGGGTCACGCCCGCAGTGACCCTGCTTCCCCCTCCTTCCACCTGTCGCCAAGACGGCAGAACGCTCTCAGTTTGGGGATTAGGTTTGGGGATTTGATCGCTCTTAGCTTGGGGATTACAGGTGATTCCTGGAAGCTATCGTCAACAAAGCTTTCGGCCCCGCATGCCAGGATCATTGAATGTCAGTCAGCCCCCCCCCCCCCGCCCCCTCCTCGCCGATCGACACGCTTCTGCAATTATGAGGTCCTCTTTGTCGGTCAGAGCAGACGTGTAGCTTTGCCAAATGCGGGGAGGGGAGCAGCGAAAAATAACTAAATCTATCTCAAGGCAGGCAAAGAAGCCCTCCCGGTATTTAGCCACCTTTCTCCCCAAAGTTGGGATGCCGAAGTCCCCCTTAACTGCAGATGAAACTACACCCTTGGGTAAGAGACAACCAAGATCGAACTGCCCAGTGTCGGCCTGGCAATCCATTTCCCAGGCCAGGACAAGGCTGCCCAGTGTCGGCCTGGTAATCTACTTCCCAGGCCAGGACAAGGCTGCCCAGTGTCGGCCTGGCAATCCACTTCCCATGCCAAGACAAGGCTGCCCAGTGTCGGCCTGGCAATCCACTTCCCAGGCCAAGACAAGGCTGCCCAGTGTCGGCCTGGCAATCCACTTCCCAGGCCAGGACAAGGCTGCCCGGTGTCGGCCTGGCAATCCACTTCCCAGGCCAGGACAAGGCTGCCCAGTGTCGGCCTGGCAATCCACTTCCCAGGCCAGAACAAGGCTGCCCAGTGTCGGCCTGGCAATCCACTTCCCAGGCCAGGACACGGCTGCCCAGTGTCGGCCTGGCAATCCACTTCCCAGGCCAGGACAAGGCTGCCCAGTGTCGGCCTGGCAATCCACTTCCCAGGCCAGGACACGGCTGCCCAGTGTCGGCCTGGCAATCCACTTCCCAGGCCAGGACAAGGTCGGGGCCAAAGAACGTCAGTCGGAGCGCTCCTGCAGTGGTCGGAACCTGGGTAAATGAAGGCCCCGCGCTGCTTAACAGGGCTTAACAGGGCTAGCACTTAACAGCCCTTAACGGGGATCTTGCACCGGTAAGGCACCCGGGTCGCCCAAGGCCGTTTTGCTGAACAGGGTGTGGGACGGGACCCGGCATATCAGAGGGCCTTTCGCGTTAGTCAGAGGCTTTATGGCAATGGGAGAACGTAATAAATGACGGTGAAAAGGTTCACAATGGGACAATGAAAAGGACTTTGGGCTATTAAAGGGGATCTAGCACGGAATGAGGGGGGGGGGGGGTGTAGCTCCAGCCCCGTTTTGACTAGGGGCTTGATAAGCCGAACTGGGGTCCCTGTGCAAATTATCAGACCCATGTGACGGTAAAGGATTCTCTTGCGTGATTAAGGACCCCCTGCGTCAGTGGCTACGCATGTCAGGGAGGGACACCATGCATGATGTATCCCTCTGCGGGCCTCCAGATAAACCGGAGGTTTTCAGCCCCCCCCCCCCCTTTTAACAGAATGGTAACCGTATCAGATGCTTCGGGCACCCAACCGCTGGTCAGAAAAGGCATTGGGTCGACCGTCATCCTACCCACGGCTCCCTGTCCGAAAAGGTAAGGGTTCTCCCTATTGTTTAATTCATGTCCCATCAGCGACTGCGCCCTTAAAACTGAGCTCAGAAACTGCGCACCAAATTCCCCCCACTGTTCCCTATGGTAGATTGCCTAACCTCTCACTCTGTGTATCCAGGCATCACGGTTTGATTTCTTGAGCTATGTCAGAACGAATGCCCGCCGCCTCAGAAGCGTGGTCGCTTATGAATAAAAGCTGATGTTTGACCGAATTTGGCGAGTTTCAATAAATTTTTCGTGTTTGACCATCTACCCAGTCTACTCAAGAGCTCCGACAGACAAATGTGGATGCAGGTGACATGTGACGCGTTGACACGCTGGGTAACGTCCTAATAAAGCGCGGATGGTTGCGGTACTGAAGTATGGGTGGTACGCTGACTTGATTCCTGCTATCCTATTTTAAAGCACGCATTTCACATTGAGTACTGAAATGCAGCAGAAGCGTCGGGAGAGAATCCAGGAAAAGGTGGACAATGGCTGAGATGTTTATGCGAAGTTTCCGAAAAGGCTTTACGACTTGGTGCTTTTTATGCTTGTTTTGTATTGATGCCGAGGTAGCTGTGCCGTCACAAGAGAGCTCCAATGCTGCGAAGTTGTTGCATCCTGTCACAAGGGCAGTGCCAGATCCGGACATAAAACGACCGATCCTATGATCGGCCGTTTTACGTCCGGAAGAAGTTGAAGGTATAAAGAAGAATGTATGACAAAGATTTGAAGGAACACAGATAAGAAGTATAATTGGTCTTACGGAATCTATATATATATATATATATATATATATATATATATATATATATATATATATATATATATAGGTATGTATTTGTGTATTTAGCCTTCCCAACGTTCAAGATCCAGCAGGAGCTTTGAATATCTTAATAATAAGTTATTTTATATTACAACATTTGATGGACAAAGGGAGGAAAGAAGGTGAATTAAGGAAGCTGGAGTGTCCAACTGGACCGGAAACTGACCCTGGTCGAAAGCCGAAAATGACTTACTAAACCGGCTTACTAACAATATTCACTGCGCATATTTTTTTAAGCAAAAGATTGGTCGCTCAAATCACATACATCAAGTAGCAAACACTTAATGGGGAGATTTCGCACTGAAATTTTTAAAGATGCATTCAACATTAGATAAGTATGCCAACAGCTAAAAGTGAGTCCTATCCCATCATGGAGAGCTGCGCATCTGTCACCATTATCCCACCATGTTAAATACTTTAGGCCATCTCCGAAACGCCGCTCATTCGACGTCCTTGGTTGATTCAGCAGTACGTTCTTGCAAAATGCCATGAACCGTTGTGAATACGGGTGATATTCAATGTTTATGAACAAAGTTTATTCATGCTCGCTGTCCGCGCACCGATCTATAAACAGCCCGAGGTCTGAAGAGGTCGTTGCTGAGCGTTTATTTCAAAGTGCAGCCCAACATTGGCATCACTCAGACGTGAGCAGTGCGTTTGACAATCATGTGGCATTCAAAGGGCGGTGATCTCTCATTTATAGAAGGCTGACCTTTTCCCCGCGTGCTCGTGGCTAAAACCACTGATATGTTCACGAGGGTTCTAGCAAAACGACAAAGTTATCGTATGTTACAAGTTGGATAATCGTATTACTAAAAAATGGACCTATCAATTATACTTACGCAATTAAGAACATGTCCTCGGTCACACACACCTGAGAAGAGGGGTGTCACGGGTGATAGGACCCTCACGACACTGACCTGCAAACGACCTAACAGTGAGAAGAAAACACCTCCGAGTTTCTGGAGAAGCTTCCGAACCCCGCAAGAAAAGTTCACCAAGTTTTTAGCAACTGACAAGTGATCTGTTTGACGCATTTTGAGGTAGAAATATGTCGGAAACTTGGTCAAGCTACAGCATTATGAGGTCCCCGGTGTTGGTTTATTTCGGGATTTTGTATCTTAACATGCAGTAATGCAGTTCTCTCTATTGTTCTTGGTAATTATTTTTGGATGTGATTATGTGATTTTGAAATCGTTGCGTGTGACCTTTGCAGTCTTAAATGCCGTGGCGGGTGTTCAATCGGCTATTTCTAGTTACGATTGACCAGGGTCATCGGTTGCCGCACCATTTTAAATACGACTATTACACCCTGATGTACTAGAGGAATTACTTCGCTCCCTCCCTCCTTCCCCACACCCCAGGCAGTTGTGTGATTAATTACGTCAGGCAGCGCCGGGCTTAGCACTGTGGAG
>NW_023596921.1:33425316-33469370 GCF_011947565.3 Pollicipes pollicipes
TGGAGGCCACCACTGGCCCCTCGAACCCCTGTAGAGGCCCACCAAGTGGACCCTCCCCCGCCTCCACCCTGGACTGGGTAAGCTGGCGTGAAGCGTGCCCCAGCCTTCTCCCACCCTTGCCCCACCCTTCTTCATCTGATAGAGCGAGCCTAAGGATTCGTCCTAGGATGGGGCACGGTCCCCGGAGTTAAGCTTTAGCTCTTGGTCTGAGGCGTCTGGGCTTATAACTGGCGCAGCCCAGTTCTTTGAAGCCGGGACTTGTTTCAGCTTTTCACATCTTACCGCTTTTTTAATGCGTCCTTTTACGGGCGTTTCTACCGTGGAATTGTAGAGGAATAAGGGCGAAAGCCCTCAATCTCAAGAGATCAGGCTAGCGTTTGAACATTTCTGCTCTTTGAAAGGATATGCGATGTTTCGCAACGACAAGTTGACGGAGAACATTGCTCACGGTGGTGTCCTCCTTACAGTTCATCATAGCCTGCCAGCGAGGAGGTTAAGCTTGCGGTCCATGCTTTAGGCTGTGGCCGTGCGGCATTATTTCAATCGCCGTCACATCGCCGTTTGTTCACTTGACCTTCCACCAGGCATCGCTTTTCCGCTGGTGCACCTTAGATGTTTGCTGTCTGAACTGCCTCTACCACTTCTTCCTCCAGGCGATTTTGATGCGCGTCACACCGCATGGGGGTGTGACGTCACCAATGCTCGTGGGTGGCTGCGTGAGAATTTTATCCACAGTGCTTCACTATGCATTTTAAACACAGGAACTCGTACACATTTTACAATGTGTACATTGATACGTGCCTCATCATCCGGTCAGACGTCAGACATCCGGTCAGACGTCAGCGGTAGACTTAAGCCTCTCCGGTCCCTAGTTCGTCCAACACCTCGAGTGGAGTGTCGGGGTGACCCGATGGAGAGCGACCACTTCCCCGTGTGGGTCCTGTTTAAAAGAGGTGGAGCGCTGGGTGTTAGGCCACAACGCTGGCATTTTAAGAAAGCGGACTGGTGCGAATCTGAGACTCCGCTTGAACAATCGTTCGTAACTGAGCCTGGGAGGACGCCGCCCTCTATTGAGGACTTCACTCACAGACTTTTAGAGTGGCCAACAGTTGTATCCCACGCACGTCTGACGCTCCCCGACGTACTGCTGTTCCGTGGTGGACGGAGGAGTGTGGGAGCGCCATCCGGGCGCATAAACGTGCGTTTCGGGCTATTGACGTCAGGAGTAGTGTAGAAAACCTGATAGCCTTTAAAGGGAATGTTCCACATATGTATTGCGTTTTGAACTGAAATAGCCATCTTGAGGACATTTTGATGCAGTTCATGGATATGCCATTTTTAAGACCCAAAACGCTCTGGTTCCTGAGTTACACGCACTCAAAGTGCGAACAGGCTTATTTACAGCCAGCTTCAAAATCGTCTTCTGATTAATGACGCCATAGGAACGTCATTAGATCCCCGTGATATTACAGGCTATTTTTTGTTCATGGTCAAAACAGCATGGCCACCGCCACATTCGCAAAGGCGATGCTGCTGCACATGTGGTACAGTCCGTGGAAGATGATTGGCTGTTATTAAGATTTTACTGCTGAATGCGTGTTGCGAACACAAGCGTGAGCAATTTCGGGTTGTGCGACACTCGTCGTGAGCGGGTCATTTTTCCTTATTTATAGGCCACAGGTCAATGTTATAAAAAAGAACGCCACTGTCTGCAAAAAAGTACGGCACTCAAAAATGGGCACTCCTGCGAAGTTATAAAAAAGAAGACGCGACGGCAAATCTGCCTTTTTTCTCCCGCTGGCGTTTTTTTCTTCTTCTAACGTATCTCTTACAGACAGCTCAGTTGGCGCCTTGTGTAACGGAGCACAGAACCTTGCACGGGTTTATGGGTCAGCAAGGCATTATGAATTAAGGAAGCATGACAGCAATTTTAGGTATATTCTTATCTAAGTATTTCACACATGTGGTACGACAAACTTAGATCTTGAACAAAAAATTGTGTTTTACAAGAAGAACCTCTTGAGCGACATTACCATGAACACCCATTGGGACTTTGTCTCGAAGGAAGGCCACGGTGAGGTTCTGTGTTGCGACTTGAAGATCTGTGCGGAAATTGCGAGAAAACCTCCAGTTTGATTGCTCCACGAACTGCGCAAATGTGAGGTCACACTTATTTAACAAAAGGGTGTGAATCGGGGACTCGAAATGCGTGTGATCACTGGTGGTGTGTGCCACTGGCTTGTATTAGTATTTATGTGATGGGGAGTGTGCGTGCGAGGTCTGTTCTTCTGAGAGAAAACATTGTTTTTGGTATTCTTCAGTCTACTGATTCCCAATAAAACGTGATATACTGATGCCTGATATATTGATGCCTATCGATACTGATGCCTGCCCCTACCTTTATGTTTGTGTTTGAACATGACAAAGGACTGCTGGCAAACTGAGAGAAGCACTAGCACTTATGTAGCAGGGGTGTACAAGGCAAGTACTGGTACTGGTACTTCATTATGATCTTGCCAAGATTGTAAACCTATTGAGGTACTACAGCATGCAGTTAATTCATTGCGTGTCATTATATCAACAATTCGTTTTGGCAGTAGGGGCTGGTGTGTGCAGCTCAATAATGGACATGTTCAGTATAGGCTCACATTATATGGCTTCGCAAAATTGTATTTCGTTAAATAATTTTGAAAATATAGAGCATTATTATTCATAGGCGGATCCTGGGCGGGGGGGGGGGGCACGGGGCCATGCCCCCAAAAAACTCTGAGAGTATGTTTTGCCCCCCCCCAAAAAAACATTTCCAGAACTTCATAAAAGTTTCGTCTACCTACTGTCTGTTTTAACCTTGGTGGGGCGGTATCAAACAATTATTTCCGTTTCGGAAAAAACTTCAGGAAGAAAAGTTGGCAGCGATTCGAATATCAAAACAAAACGCATGTTGACGCGGCTTAGTCATACTCGGCGCAAACATCGTGTATGATAAGTGCACTGGACCTTGGATCCCGCACCAACCAGCTGGCGACGAACGGTTGCCCCGACCCCCCCCCCCCCCCCCCCCCCGCCCAACTCCAGGCTAGATCCGCCCCTGTTATTATTACTGCTGCACATTGTACTGTCTTCACAAATCTTGCATGCAGGTGAGCATTGCTCTTGAGTAATCAATGTCATAATCGCTGCAACTTGCGTGGGTTCCTGGGTGCTAAGAAAGGTGGAAAAGTATTGCTGTTGTTGTCTTGGACAGCACTTAATAATATGCTTATCATGAGCCCTGTGTGCACTGGCAGCTTCATCACTTCCTTGCATTTTGCCCATCCAACCATGCCTACATGCACTTGCCGTGTCTCGAGCCTTGTGGTGCAAGGTCAGGATGTTTGCATTGTCATTTCACCACATGTTAACTTTTCCCGTCATTGTTAAGTAAAGCAGCCTGATGGCTGCAGCATGTTACATGACCATGGAAGTGAAAGATGTGTTTGCATGTTTCTCACCTGCGTTTTCTGGATTCCCGAAGCAGGCTGGCCAGGCGATTTCACTTTCTGGTTGTCTGCTTTGCTGAAAGTGATTTGTATATTGCATCATGCGTTTTTGGTCAGTCACATGCCAGATGGGAAGTCAATGTAACAGCGCATGCTTGACCCATATTTTCCTGCTGGAATTTATTATGCAAGCGGCATGGATTGCAGTCGAAAAACCATCTTGTTGTTCATTATGTCATGCCACAGTACTGCACCGAGATAGTGCCACAATGAAGCTATTGACCAGTGCCATTGCACAGTGTACCACATTGGTTGAGTACTCTATGTCAAACCTATGCGATAGCAGCTTATAATTTATGAGTGACTGGTAACAATGTATTTAACAATGCCAAAGGACTGTCTACGGCAAAAATGTCGTTGCACTACAATGGTTGTACCACGGTTAGCTATTAATTGCATAAATAATCCTAAGCAAAAAATATTTGGTAGCCCAACAGTACTATCTTTACCATAGCAGTAGCAATGCTTTGGCAATCAATGCATGACGACATTGCAAATTCATTAATTTTCGCATGACACCACATTTCCAGTTGCAAACAGTAAAGACAGTGTTACAAATTTATTAATTTTAGCACGACACCCCGTTTCCAGTTACAAACAATAAGGAACGTGACTACTGTACACATCACATGATACCAATGTCAGGACTACAGCACTCCGCGTATCGATAGGTCGACAAAAAAGTATTTACAAAATCATCAACAGCGGAGCAGCGACAGCAGCAGCACAGCATATCGTGCTTTGATATTAATAATATGCCATAAAAGCTGGCGATCGCTGTGTTGCGCATCACGACAGTCCACGAAACAGTCAGTCAAACAGTTCACGAAAGCTTTTCTTACGGTCAGTACCAAGACAAAAAATCCACAAATAACCTACCCACCAGTCCGCCCCCCGACACAGCTCCCGCGACGAGAATCGCCGGTTGTCGTCAGCTTTCGTGTGTTTCGAGGTATTCTTTAGGTCTGGCTGCCAGATGCTGCCAGGTTTTGCTGTCGTCACAAACCCATTTCATGACGCCACCAAACAATGACGTAATGGGGCCCATTTTTATTAACTTTGAAATTTTGCTACTTAGCGTCGTTTTTGAGCCTTGAAAGCTTACCAATGGTTACAACGAAGTATTTCTCATCATATCTGATGCCTAACTGAATAACTTCAAATGTGGGAAATTCCCTTTAAGAAGGCGAGAGTTTTTGCTCGGCGCACTGTAGGGGAGGCGAGGCGTGCTTCCTGGCATGTTTACGTAAGAACGCTGAACCGGTTCACGCCCACATCGCAGGTTTGGTCTCGGGTCAAGCGTACATCGGGGCAGTTTTCATGCATGGCTCTTCCGGTACTATGTGTGAACGGACAGGCCCTGACGCGCCCGTTGGAAGTTGCTTACGAAATTGGTCGTGCGCTGGCCCACCGCAGCGAAGGTGGCAACACTAACCAACAGTTTGTGTAGCATCGAACGCAATGTGAGCAATCCGCAGTGGACTTTTCGACGAGTGAACTACATTCCTATAACGATCCATTCACCCTGGTAGGGTTGGAAAGGGCGATTGCCGAGCCTTGCAGCGTCGAAAGGTCCGGACACTGTGCACAACGACGTGCTCATTCATTTGCCGCCTTACGTGCGTCGCGCTCTTTTACCAGTCCTTAAAGCGCATTGGACCAGTGGTGACTTTCCAACCTCTTGGCGAGAAGCTACTGCCGTTTCTTTTTTAAAACCGAGTAAAAGTGGATTAGATCCCGTGTCGCGTTGGAAACGCGCTCTCTGAGAGGCATCTTCCAGTTAACGGTGTGCCCCAAGGCGGCGTTCTCAGCGTAGCTTTGTTCGCCGTTATGATCAACGACATCGGGGTTGGGCTGCCGCAGTCTGTATGTTGTGCCCTTTTTGTTGATGATTTCACCATTTGGACTAACGCAGCAGGAGCACCATCGATGGAGCGCCAACTCCAGTTGGCTGTGGATCGTGTTGAGAAGTGGGGTACCATGAACAGGTTCAGTATTTCAAGTAGCAAGACTGTAGCCATGCATTTCTGTCGTAGCCGGCAATGCGGTGACCTGTCTACCCGTCTGTATGGGCAATGCATTCCCACTGAGCCTGCGGCTAGATACACTGGGGTATACTGTGACCGCCGACTGACATATAAGGTACATCTTGAGGCGCTACGTGAACGCTGGTTGAATATTTGAATGTATTAAAATGTGTTTCGCGCACATCATATGGAGGAGATCGGAGCACGCCTTTGCTATTGTATCGGGCAATCATACGCTTTAATTTGGACTATGCATGTTTTATTTATGACAGTGCGTGTGAATCCACCAAACGCATCATTGACACCATTCATCACACCGCTATAGCGTGCCATCACAGGGGCGTTCCGTACATCTCCTACCCGAAGACTCTTGGTAGAATCGCACGAGCCGCCGTTGTCAGCGAGGAGGAAAATGCTCGGCATGCGTTATGCACTTACGCTGCGACAGTTCCCGTGGCATCCCGCATATTACGCTGTTTTTCTGCGGCCTGCTGTGCCCTTTGTTCGCCATGCACCTCGGGCGCATCCTGTGACTTCTGGCTCCCGGAAACAAGCCTCCCTGCGCGAAAACGAAATTCCCATTCGAAGGGTGAAGCGATCAGGTCATCTGTGCACTCCTCCCTGGCTTTTTATCTCGCCCTCGGCCGACACCTCTCTGACCGAAATGAAAAAATATCTCGCTGCCAGATATAATGAGATCCAGAGCGCTTGAGCGTATAGCGTTATATGAGGGTTACACACATACTTCCACGGACGGCTTTAAAACTTCTGATGGTGTAGGCTGTGCGTTTGAGAGCGATGGCGTCATCCGGTCCTTTGAATTGCCCCCAAACGCGTCGGTGTTCATATCGGAGCTCATAGCAGTTACTAAGGCACTATGTTTCATTGAAGTCGGTGACGAACCTGCACATCTCATTTTGACGGACTCTCTGAGCAGCGATCTGAGTGTGAAGTCTTTTTATCCATCATGCCCCCTTGTACAGGACATTTTAATACGTTTGGCTCAACTGGATCAGGCCGGAAAGAAAGTCAGGTGATGTTGGATTCCTAGTCACGTCGGAATCGCGGGCAACGAGTTGGCTGACCGGCGGCTGCCAGGCGAGCAGCGCTGGCTCCTTGTGTTCGTCCTCTTTCTATTCCTGCCAGAGACTTTTACCTTGCAATAAAAACCTTCCTGCACAACAAATGGCAGCGTTGATGGGGGATCGGATGAATGGTAAAAACCTCAGAGAGCTAAAACGTAAGCTGGGTCAGCGGTTCTCTTGCTTCCGCAAAATGGGGCGGGAAGAGGTGATCCTCTGCAGACTACGTATCGGGCACACGTACGCAACCCACGGCTGCATGTTGGAGGGAGCCGATAAACCTATCTGCCATCGATGTGGTGCTGTCCTTACCGTTCGCCATGTCTTTATCTCTTGTCCACGCCTCATGGAAGAACGTCAACGTTACTTTGGACAGCATCACTCGCCCCTCTGTCATATACTAGGAGACAACTCACAATTTCTTGAATCTCAACAGGTCTTTTTGTATCACAAACACATCAGCTTTGGCACCATTTAAACGGCTCATTATTTAGGTAAAGCAAAGCTCGTTATAAGCGCCAAATGACCCCCGCGGTCGGCGAGCCGGTAAACTGCAATAAACAACAACAATAAAAGCAGGATAATAAACAATGCAACGATAAGTGCCATGGCGGCAAGCTATACTGCACGGTGGTCCCAGTATGGCAAAACATATGAAACCTCTTCGATTGGTTTTGAAGAGCTGAAACACCTGACAGACCTCTGGCCTAAATGAATATGTTCCCTAAAACCATTTCCAGGAAGGGCTTTTGTGGCATAAGGAGAATACAAACATTTTATCATTGGCTACACTAAATAACTGAACCTAAAAAGCTAGCTTTCACATTACAGTACCTGCGAGATAAATGTTTGGAACTTTAATATGATGACACCATTTTTTTTATTCCTCACCAAGCCTTGTAATTTACAACTTCAACTTCCATCCATTGGTCCCAGGGTAGGAAAGGTGCACTAAAGCACATGGGGTGGAATGGGTAGCACAAACAGATTTACAAGATGTATCAGTATCTGAAACATATGCAGTATTGGCTCAAGGCAATAAGAGCACTCAATGGGCCTTAAATTGCCCCAAACCATGCCCCAGCTATGCACATTATCATATAAATGCAACATGTTGTATTGATATCATATTTTGTACCATACTGCACTCAACATTTACTGATATTGTTAAAGAAAGTTGTTCTGACATGACTTATGCAATGGCGTTGTGTAACAGATACAATGCTGGGAATTGGGTTACAGCTAGTATTCAGAATATTGCAATATTTGACATAAAACATCAGTTTCTATAAATATCACAAATCTGAAATCCTCCCTTGCATACGCTGTCATTTCATAATGTTAAAATGAATTTGATAGCCCTGTATCATACATGATCTTATTTCAGCATGAGACTTAGCATGAATCATAAATATGATTTATCGTGCTGACCAACTGTAGATTTCAGGTACGGCACAAACCTTTGCCCCCATTAACTACATTAGCTACAACATTTGCTGCTCACATAGGATACATTTACCAAGCACAGGTTACTGTTCAATGCCAGGTTTATGCTGCATGCAGTTGCATGGAGCAATTGCATTTTGTGATGGTGGCCTCCAACAATGTTGAAATGCACTAGCAAATGTGGGCTCGCCACTCTCATATTGTTGCTAGAATATAAGAAGTAACGTAAAAGTGACTATCACACCACGATCACCCGCTTCGGGCATCATTTGATGACATTGGCTGGACTTTTGAATGACAGACACAAAATTACAACATTGAAAATAGCATTTGATCAAAATGAGGTGCCCAGACACAATGAAAAACACACCTTAGGTGGGGTTGAGGTGGGTTAGCCCCAAGCATAGCCCATCAATAAGTTACACACATCGAGTCTTCCGATCTGGAAAAAAACATGAGTTACAATTTCACATAAGGTGAATTATGCCAGAAAACTCAGCCAATGTTTGACATCAGATTACCTATTCTAAACATTGTAGGCTGATTACTCCTTTTGGTTAAATGCCATAGCAAGTATGTGCATAACATTGCATCATACCAAACCTTTCATTATTTCCAGTACATTTAACCGTCTTTCATTGCTCAGTACATGCACCTAATGCAATCACACAGCTGTGCTGAGCTGCTATGATTACTGGTTGGCTCATTTCATGTGTGGTAACGCCTCTGTGGATAAACTGAGAAACGCGATTACGCTTCATCGCGACAGACAAGCCAAAGATGCCGCCAGCACAGCACTGCCAACTTTTGGTACAACATACTGAATCTGGTGTTAATCCTGATTCTGGTATACTTATAGTATGTGTCGATACCTACTAGTCAAAGCTTTTGAGAACCCAGTGTTGTATTGCCCTGGGCAGGAGGGCAGCTGGCAGTCGTGGCTGCCCGTGACCGTGGCGACCACAGCGGACGTGGCGGAGGGTCTGTCTCTGCTCTCGAGCAGGCCATGTCCATGCGGTCAACTGAAGCGTTCTGACAGCGGGATATCCTCAGCCGTGCACAGATAGAATATGACGTTTTTCCTGTTTACCTTACATAAATTGCAGGTTTCAAAGGAACCCCCCCCCAAAAAAAAAATGTGCACAATACTGACAGTTGTCCATCACCCGATTGCATTGAGTGCGCAGGCTAGGTGTTTTTTCATCTCTCCTAGGACCTCTTCTACTGGCTTGCCTTCATGGTCCTGACATCGCCGCTCGTAACTCTTCCTGCGATTTTATTCCCAGCGTTTCCACCGCAAACGCATCCCAGCGAAAATGTAAAGGTGTGAACGGATGTAACTTAGATAATTGCCAGACCAATAATTAACGCTGTAAACGGGCCTATGCGGTTTCTGAGCCATTGAGCGCTAGGCGGCGCTCCATGTGTGCGGTTGCCGCGATGACAGTTCCCCGGGCGGCCTCCGAGGCTCTGCGCGTGGTGGGTGGGTCTCATGATCGTTTGTTGTTGTGTACACGACGCACATCGCCACTGGTCTTTCCATGGAGCGCAAAGGGAAGTGCCGTCGTATGAGCGCCCAGGGGACCGGCCATAATGCAGCCGGGATTCGAGATCGGCCCGCTCGTGGGAGTCGCTGGCGCTGACCACTCGGCCATCACGTTCCACCTAGCCCGTCTCTTGACCAGCGAAATGGCAAGGATTGGCTAACTAAAATCTGGCAACGTGAACAAACTCAACAAGAGCAGGGACTCTTTTCTACAAGCTTAAGGCCATCCCTGTTCAATCTTAGCTTAGCGTTGACCTAGACCTCTTCTAGTTCTGATATTGACGAAGCGAAGAGAGTCAGCCTTGGTAAATAAAAACCCCTTGGTCAGAAAGCCAACGCAAGTTATGGAGTTCGAGCCTCGCTCCCAGCCAAAACTTTCGTGGCCCCCGGCACAAATCGAATGAAACATTTTAACGTCGAATGACTGTAGAATGTGTCGCTAAAACCCAATAATAGCAACTTGAATACCACGGCAATGCGCCGTTTAGAACGATAGTGAGTGGATCAAGTCCGATGGGTAATGACAAAACTTAATTTCATCAACGTGCACCATTCATCTAGCCTGCCCCATTTGTCACTGCTGATAAAAATGGAGCTGGTGCTTTCAGAAGGTGTTTGCGAAAAAAACATACTTTTAGAACATTAGGTGTAGACATTTGCATACCAAAATAATAGCAATGGCGTCTCCTTCAGGGAAAGCATTTACCCACCGACACTTACACCTCACGATGAAATTGCATGCTAGAAGTGCCTCGGAAAATTGACCTTATATACTGATTTGCAGAGAAGCCGGAGGAACCTGTTTGCATCTCAGCTTTTAGGGGCAAAGTTAGACTCATCCCGATGGCAAAATGCGTGCGTACTGATTACGGGCGATCGTGATCATCAGGACCGTGCGTTTTCCTATCCAAAAGCCCAGAAAAAATAGCATGTGTATGAAAAGTCGGGAAATAGCGAAGCCGAGCTGCACTTGCGCTATCTGGCCAGATGTTCCAGAGTCGCCGCTGCGGTTGAGCTTTGCTGTCATCTAGCGGCAATAATTGCTACCAGAGATTGACAATGACTGCAGTAGGGGAGACCGGTTTTAGAAGAGGATGGCTGCAGCAGGGGCGGCGTAGCAGAGGGAGGGGGCGGATGATGATAATGATTTGGGGTTTTAGGGCGCATCAACTGCTGTAGGTCATGCAGCGCCCTTAACTATCAATTTATGCAGAGCCGCCAATCAGGCAAATGCATCAATCAAGTCACCTTATAAAGCCTTGACGATCAGGCCTAGGTATCATGATGAAAATATTACTGGGAAATCTATAACGAGAAGAAACTGAAGCGCTCTACCAAACTCGACGGCGTGCAAAGAATCTCCTTGAAAGTGGCATTGCGTGCGACTCTGGACGCAGTGTCCGAAAAACTGCGCTCTCATTGCAGTAAGGTGACGGCAAGCGACCAGTACGTGATGCACGGTCAGCTGGTCAGAGCATCGACAGAGCATAGTCCAATACAGGTTTCACGGGCTGCAGTTTGTTGGCGCTCAGCGAGTTCCAGTGGAGCTGCCATCGCTTCTGCATAAACGACGACACTGCGGGGTACATGTCTTGAGCTGGTAGTGGCGTTATAGGAACGCATGTCCCTGTCGTAGCGCGCTTTGCTGCCGCGTCAGCAAGAGCATTTCCGCAGATCCCCACGTGACTTGGGATCCAGCATTGTACGACCGTTTTCCTGCTCGATCCAGTGAGTAAGACGCGATTGAATGTCCTGGACCAGTGGATTCGTCGAGGAGAAGCCGCCAACAGCCAGGAGACTGCTTAATGAGTCGGAAAGGGTCAAATGCAGATTGATATCGTCCACTTCAATAGAACAGAGAGCTTTGCTGATGGCTATAAGCTCGAAAGTGTAGACCGACGCGTGTGAAGGCAGTACGAATGACCGTGTTGTGGATCCACACACAAAAACGCACCCTATACCTGCATCCGTCTTCGAACCATTCGTACAAATCATCATGCACCCGTCAAAGGAGGCTATGTGCTCAAGGCTACGCCTTTAAGTTCCGTCATGAGAACACGTTGCTTTTGCATGTTTGATAGCGAAACATCCACTCTTGGCGATGCTAGCTCCCAAGAAGCAGTCTTTATCGGCTTAGGTCTGATGACACGTCGTAGGTTGAGGCCGCTCGCGCCTAAAAATTATCTGATTCGTACACAAAAGGGAGAAGTCTGTGGTGACCGTTGACGTAGAAAAAGCCTTCGTGGGGAGGGGGCAGAAATGCAAGAGTATGTGTTTGCCCTCGCCCCCAGACATGTGGAAGGCCCCTCTTTCCCAAACTAAAGGCATTATAACTACCCGTAGGTTGAGAAAATTCAGATAAACCCTTTACTGAGCTAGATAGTAACAAATCGGGCTCAGAGAGCTCCTTTCGACATTAAGAGGCCCGTTTTCTGGATCATGAGGTCACCATTATGAATTAGGTAGCCATGTTCTAGATCAGAAGACCCAATTATGTGTTGAGGACGCCCTTTTGCTGGCTCGGGAGGCCCCAAGTAATAAACTAGGAGGACTTTCTGGATTAAGGATGCACACTCTGTATTCAGGAGGCTCCAGTTGCAGTACAGGAGGCCGCTGTCGACTTACCAGCTGTGATGCGTGCAACAGCTTGATAAAAAAAGCACATGACTTCGGTGCCCCTCCCCTGGAATACGATTCTTCCCAGGAGACCCGCCCCTGGGAGAAGCCCCATTTTGCGCAGAAAACCCTCTTGAACATCCTGCCCCCCCCCCCCCCTATCACCAACTGAAAATATGTGGCACTCTGGATTCAGAAATACGTTTTATCTGGAGCAGACGACATCGGTCATCCGAACAGGCGTTGTCCAAAATATTCGGAAAAGTGGGACGATAGTTCCAACGTAACAGCCAAGGTTACAATGATAGCAGCCACCTCGCGCCATTCCTATCACTTACATTCACAAATTGGCGCAATTATTTGTCCCGGCTCGCTCATCTCATGTGCTCACGTACCATAGAGCCAGGTGCGTTTGATGTAAATTTCAGTTGTGCAGTCCAAGTTGACCGAAAAACGAGACAATGTCAATGAACCATCACGGTTCATGATGACTCCAAGATTTTACCACGAATGATAAAAAGTTGCAATGCATTGGAAAGCTACTACCAGTCGAAAGGCAAGTGCGCGGGCAACAGCGACTGGAAAAGTATGATGTGAAGACATTAAACTATGGCTGGTCAATCACTAAAGGCGATCGCGCAAAACACAATTACACATACGCAGCAACCGATTTTGTATTTTGTGTAATATCAACGCTATGCCTGAGCAAGAACTAGATCTGGCCTCCACCACCCATAAAAGACATTTGTAGTGTAGTACCTCGATTGCTGAAACTGTTAGTTAATGTTCATTTTGGAGGTAAGCCTCCAATTACATCATTAATAGCTTAGGTTTATTTTCAGTTAAGCATTTAAGGCTTTGCAGCTTTAGCCGACATTTATCAAGTCTTTAATTGTTTCACAGCATGATTGTTCTGAGCACGCGATCGGTGATAATTGAACGTAGGACCACGTATTCCGTAGGATTACAGATGCTGTGGTGACGTCACCAGCTGGCCTAGAGGCTTAGAAGAAGCGCTGGTAATGCGGTGTGCTCTCCACGAATCGCAAGGGATTTTATCACATCCCGTACACGTCACAAATGGCTCCAATGCTAGAATGTCGAGGAAATTTCCCTAAAAACCAAGCCTAAAGAGGGAAATAACTAGTCTGTATTGCATCCGGGGTCACGCTCGCGTCACCTCCGGCGTCTGCCAGTAGTCTGTACCTGCGTCTGTCAGTAGTCTGTACCTGCGTCTGCCAGAAGTCTGTACCTGCGTCTGCCAGTAGTCTGTACCTGCGTCTGCCAGTGGTCTGCACCGGCGTCTGCCAGTAGTCTGCACCTGCGTCTGTCAGTAGTCTGCACCTCCGGCGTCTGCCAGTAGTCTGCATCTGCATCTGCCAGTAGTCTGTACCTGCGTCTGCCAGTGGTCTGCACCGGCGTCTGCCAGTAGTCTGCACCTGCGTCTGTCAGTAGTCGGCGCCTGCGTTTGCAAGTATAGTTGTCATTTTTTATGCGTCTGGGGTGCTCAAACGTATTATATTATATCAAACGTATTATACGTGCTCAAACGCTCAAACGTCCCTAAGTATTTCAGATTGTGGCACTGATTAATATTGGGCATGTGGCAAGGCACAAATAGATAATTCCCAAATAGAAGCTACTATTAGAGCTACAACATTTTTTTCAAAATGGCGCTCCTGGCCCCTAATGAATTTTAAAACAAATTAATTAACCCTCTGTCTCTGGATGGCTAAAGCGGGTACAAAGCAGGTTCTGTCTACTCCCAAAACATGTTTGGGAACTGCTTTTCCGCATCAATTTCATGCATTTAATCTCCCTCCTTACGTTCACCTTCTCCGTCGTTCAACTGACTCGCATTCCAAGACGTCCTTCAACTTTGTATAGGTTTGGCTGGCTGGCCTGTGTCACATGATCACGTATGCGGGGCGTCACGTGACAGACAGCAGTCAGAACCTGTCACATGACAGACGGAAACCAGCATCTGTTTTCACGTGGCCTGTGGTGCGATTTTCTTTGCAGTGATAATACAATCAGTATTCCTGACTAGCCTCAAATAAGGTTTCAGTTTACGCAGCCACGGTGAAAGCTCCAGGTCCTGACCGTGAGAAGAAAGTGGGCCAAATTCGGGAGAGACACTTTTTAGTCTTCGAGGGTAAACTTATGTTTGCCTGCTCAGTATCCCCACTACTAACTTTTGTTCGCAAAACTCCACCTCAGCCTCGAATCATGTCCGTTAGAAATAGGTGGAGTTAGAAGGAATGGCACCCTCACTCTTGGTGATGCACGGATAGAACCTTCTCCGAAAAGACGCGTGGCTCACACAGCCAGGGGGCAGTGTGAACCCAGCTTTTACGGACGGGAGGGTCGGAGGCGTAAGTCCCAGTACTGTCGATGCGCTGATATCCCGATTCGGAGTCTAAAAGCCAATGAAGGGCTCCCGAATATGTAGTGTCCGGGACACCGGACGGCCTTGATTGTTAGGGGACACGCATCCTGCTCTTGACGGAATCGATGAAGATAATCTGGTGGCTGTTGAAGTGACAATCTTCTTATTTCATTAAGTAATGGGATAACTGTTTTAAAAAGTGGGGCATTCCACGGCAAATATTTCATTTTTCGACGAAAATTCTTTCAGGAATTGCCTTATGCCCCAAATGAAACTGTGCGTTTTGGAGAAAGGTCAGATCTATAGACTCGGGCAACTTGAAGAGGGCAGCTATCAAAGACATCTTTGAGGGCCTATAACTGAGCCAATGATAATTAGAGTTGTTTAAAACTAGTGCTTAACTTGAAACGACACTGTCCATCTTTTGGCAATATTCCAATTTCCTGCACTTTATTTTCAAAACCGTGACACCATGACCTGTTTTGACCTTTTTGGCATTTAAAATGTTCATTCATTGAATGAAAAAAGTAGGAAAAAATATTTGTCTTTCAGCAGGATGAAATAAAAAAAACTCGTTTTTCCCCCAAAAAAACCTCATATTCTTATTCAAACCAGGCATGCACGGGTGATTTCGCGATAGCTCCAAGCGTAGCCAGTTGTGATATGTGTTGGGGATGTAATATTCTGAAGCAAAGCCATTGTTGCCGAGCATAAAAATGGGTGAGAAGATGCATCATATGACCGCATTTTTGTCATACAAGTGTACAAAAGTGTCGGGATAGGGGGATCCTCCGGCTCCTGGCAAACTGAGTATAAATATGGCGGCAAAATATAAATAAGCAAGTAAAAATATAGTCAGGTAAAACATAGGAATGTTTACGTTTCTTATCTCCACAAAGGGCCCGGCCGCGTAGTGATGACAGTGTCACAGGGTTGGTGAGGTGGGAGGCAAGCAAGGCAACCTGGGGACGCTACTGCGAAGAATAGAGAAAAAATCGCATAAGTTGTACCTTTTGATGAATTGGAAGGCGATTTCATGTCAGCATTTCCCCAGCCACAAACGGATGGCCAATAAGCTGCTTTTCCAGCCCACTTCTCACGCCGCGTAAATATACAGCTATGAAGCCAATGGGTTGTCATCTTATCCAGCGGGACACAAACAAAGTGTGGTCCCATGTACACCGTAAGCAAGAGCCGCCAACTAAAAAAGGTACATGACATCTTGCCAGAGGTGCCTGGGGGAGGAAAGGCCTGGGTATTCCAGACGCGGGCAAGGAGAAGGTAAAGCTGTTTTGCGGGTCGGACCAGGTCAGCCGGATGTGTACGGACAAGGACGACTGTGTCACGGTCCGGCAGCTCAGTGGAGCCAAGAGAAGAGTACATCCATACTTGTCTCGGGGAATTTGCGTTGAGTGTATGACGTTTACAAGCGGAAATAAAAACCTTTCTATCGGCCTACCGACATTTGCTGCCCTCCTTCCGAGGCACTGCGTCCTGGCCGGCAGCAGTGGCGAGCTTTCGGTATGTGTGTGCACATTGTGGCGCCTTCTATAGTTCGCCTGCGGTTTCTTTTGCACACAACCTGCATTAATATCATATTAGCCTCCGATCAATCTTACCCGCCTGAGCCCACCAATGCAAGCATGACGTTACACAGGCTCCAGCCGCACAGTCCACCCAACAGACACCAGCCACCTCGTCTGGCTCCCAGGTCACAGCGACCGCGCGGTAGTTACACGATACCTGCGTGATCTAATATTCTGGAACCTTCGACCGATCCCACTTCCGGGACACGTGACCTCCGCTGACCAGCCGATCGCCGCACGAGGAGGGCCTCAACCGTACGGGCGATTCCGGATGATCGTAGCAACCTCCCAGCTTTTTCGACACGGGACACGGTACTACACACATGTCATCAAAATTCAATCCTGCTCATATGCGTTCTCGGAATTCTTATCTCTAATATGATATATTGTAGCTGATATCTCGGCATGATAACTCCAAGCCACCAAATCACAAAATTGACCAGACACCACTTTCTAGCTGATGGACAGGGTCGGTACTTTGCCACCACAACGGCTTCTGCCAACGAGGACGAAGTGGTCGCACAAGGCGACTCTTTAAAAATTAATCATTCTTGGTGCAAGACGCGGCCCGAGCGTCCACTGACACTTCTCACAGTGCGCTGCCCACCCGTTCGTAGCATATGGTGGGAGGAACGTGTGCTGTGCGATCAGAGCTTCTGTCTCATCTCTGATGGTACAAATAGTGACATCGCCAGGGTTCATGCGCTTTTGCAGGGACTTGTCCGATACCTTCGTACCAAGTGCCAAATGTAAAAAGACTTTATTTCACAGACGACAGCGCCGCACAGTGAAAAAATATGCTCAGCCTCATCAATGTGTGGCACCATGAGGCTAGCTGGGGTGTCTTGTAATGGGCATTTTTTTGCCACATCACATGGTAAGGGTATCGACTGTCTGTGACGACATCGAGGGCACGGCTAAGCGTGCCATAGCACAATAGAGCCTCAGACACGCCAAAGATGGGCAAATGCCGACGGCCGAGGACATGTTCAAAGTGCTGTCGGAGAAACTGGTCAGCAAAACCATGCTTATCTATGCGTCTGGGTGGGAGGTGGTCGGCGTCGTGAACCAGCCCACGGAGAGCTTTTCAAAAGCTATCACGGTCATGGGTACTCGGGGCTTTCACAGGTTCTCACCAACGACACCGACCACTCTGAGGACTCACCGACGCGGAACGCACCGTAACAGCCGGGCGGTAATATGTGACTGTTACCGCGCCGAGGCTAAGTGTGTGGGGGAAATAGTCGGTACATCGCAGGAGTTGGCTTGCAGGTGAGCGGATCATGTCATTGGTGCGTCGAGCTGCTGCGCCGTATGATGCTTTAAAGTCAGGTCATTATACCAAGTTATTGCAAACCGCTCATGGTGATATGTGATTCGCTGCATGCGCAGCTGACACGCCAACTGATGCGGTCGGATATGCTGAATGATGGATATGGCTACGTAAAAGCATTTTGTAGTGAAAGTGATTTCATATTTTTCTTTTCATACCTTTTTCAGTCATCATTTAAACCATCGACTCTTTAATATATTACACACACATATTACATGCCTGCACACACACGCATAAACACAAAAACACACACACATACACACACACACACACACACACACACACACACACACACACACACACACACACACACACACACACACACACACACACACACACACACACACCACACACACAACACACACACACACACATATATATATATATATATATATATATATATATATATAGATATATATATATAATAGCATAATGTATATAGAGAGAGAGGAGAGAGAGAGAAAAGAGAGAGAGAGAGAGAGGAGAGAGAGAGAGAGAGAGAGAGAGAGAGAGAGAGAGAGAGAGAGAGAGAGAGAGAGAGAGAGAGAGAGAGAGAGAGAGAGAGAGAGAGAGAGAGAGAGAGAGAGAGAGAGAGAGAGAGAGAGAGAGAGAGGAGAGAGAGAGAGAGAGAGAGAATATGGGTATGTGTCGATGTCTTTGTGTCTTATCACTTATAAGACAAACGATATAAACCTATATTTTTTACATTTTATGACATTCGAGCTTGTCATTTGTATCGCCTGTCAGATCAGAATAAAATGGGCGCATGCGCAAAGAATGTAACGAAAACTGTAGCTTTAAAAAACGCATCTTGTTTAAACTCGGTCTTGGTAGAACAATCGTTGCTGTAAATCTCTGTGTTTCGAAAAATAACATTATGAATCACCAATATGCTAAAAAGGTCACGTGATTTTACGTCACTGGGCCACGGTTTTGAAATTTGAGTAGCCACAAATTTATAAATTGTGAAAACATGCATTGAATCACTGCAAGCTCAGTGGTATATAGTTTGTACAATTCAGATAAGCATACCTGGGTTATGAGCAATTAAAATTGGCCCATGTTAGTTGACCTGCTTGCATGCCGAGGGCTATAACTCCTCAGCCGTTGTTCTAATCTTGGCACAGCTGAGTCAGGGTATAAGACAATCATTTGCTGATACTTTCAGTGAAATAATGACATGGGGTGTTATTTCGGCCATTTCACCTGTCGATTTGTCATGAAATGGGCCAGGTGGCGCATAGTTTCCCAGACGACATAAAATGATTGGTCCAGGGGCGTCAAGGGAACTAGCACTTGCTGTTCCTGCCATGCGCGCCCAGTTACCGCTTCATTGCCACAGCTTTTGATCTACCACTGGCTTGCGGTGCCTTGGCACCGAATTTTACTCTCTCCAGCCCGCGCCCTCCCATCCGAGCTCCTCCGCCCGCTGTCGTGACCTCCCCACCCCGCCGTCCGCCGGCGTGACCTCCCCACCCCGCCGTCCGCTGTCGTGACCTCCCCACCCCGCCGTCCGCCGGCGTGACCTCCCCACCTCGCCGTCCGCCGGCGTGACCTCCCCACCCCGCCGTCCGCTGTCGTGACCTCCCCACCCCGCCGTCCGCTGTCGTGACCTCTCCCACCCCGCCCTCCTCTGTCGTGACCTCGCCGCCCCCCCACTCGCGCGTGCTTCTCCCGGAGGCAGCTCGCCCAGCCAGTGAACGGCCGACTTGTCGGTACCGGCGGGGACGGCGGCGCGCCGGCGCGGCGCGCGGCGGCGCGTGCTGCCCGGTGCCGACGCGGTGCAGTGCGCCGACGAGCCGACGGCCGACGCCCGACGCTCCGGACGGAGGGCGCGGCGCGTCGGCAGCGACGCGGCACACAAACAGGGAGTCCGTGTGCTGTCAGCCGTCATCCGTGCCGGGGCTGTGAGCAGGTGGGTGGGCGTCACGTAAACGACGCCGGGTTTGCCTTGATCGGCTGTTACGCACAGATCACTCTCCGCCACGTACTGCACACGTGCGCTGTAATGATGCTGCGGATGTGTTCGTGGTTGCCGTCGACTGAGGTGTCCGTTAGATCACACCGCGGCATTGTTTTGTTTGGCTCTCGTGCAACTGAGAATCCACAGGGGGATGACTCATTCGAAGGCCGCCGTGCGCACGTCAGATGTCCGAGGTTCGGACTATTTTGGTCCAACCCATGCCTCGTTGCATCGGCACACTCCCACCGTCTCACCCAACTTGTCATCAGCCCGACCGGCGCACGTGGCCGCGGCACGTTGCGAAAGTTGACAGACATTGACAGATGGGGTTGACATTGACAGATGGGGTTTCGACTTGATATCGTCTCGTAGAGTGGCTGAACGTTGCAATTCTGTCGAGGGCCGCTAGTCACACGTCAGGTCTGTTACTTGATCGGTGACAAGCATTCGGACGTTATCACTGATTAATTTGAACGATTACTTCAGTGTGTAGATACAAAAGATCTGTGCAACGCACGTTCCTTTCCTTTTAAACACCTGAATCCGTGCGTCATCGCTCGATACTGAAATGAGCACTGTTACGGCGAATTCCTTCGCGTGACATCACTGGGTGTCACTGGGAGGCTTTTAACCTGCATCAGTGACGCATGCGAAAGACAGATACGTTGGGTACATTGAAACAAGCTGCATATATTTATTGCAGATACTTTATAATTCTTTATACTTGTATATATATATATATATATATATATATATATATATATATATATATCTGCATATATTTATTGTCATATCTTTTATATTACTTGTCAGATATAACCAAGCATTTGGCCGATCTACAACTGACAAACATCACGCTAGTGAAAAAAACAACGTATCGTGATATTTCATCGTTTACACAATGATAAATCAAGCTTAAACCGATATAAATGAACGTAATTACAAAAGGCAATGGCCGTCAGGTCCGCCAACAGATGGAATGCAGCCCGAATGTATTCGTAGCCAGCTCTGTTCGGGCCTCGTCCGGGTCGCAGTCCCCAGCCGGATATACCAGACGCTTGACCGCGTCCCGAGTCCCGTCGAGAGCATCGCCGGTCTGAGATGGAATGACTGCTGTCGGGTGCGCTTCCGTCAGCCCGTGACATCTCGCTCCACCGCCTGAGGGGCTGCTGGCGCCAGTTGATTCAGGGCCCGTCCGTGGCGCCATCGGTGCGCTGACGGGAAGCAGGCAAACGAGACAGGAGCGCTCGGCTGCGTACCGGTGCTGCGTCTGCAACCCTCTCAAACTGTGCTGGTCGACACTGGGCAGCTCTGGTGAATCATCAGGCTGCTGATGTCCTTGGTGACGCCCATGGCCACCTCGGCCCCTGTGCAGTGGGCCGTCACCAGCGGGTGACTCAGCGCACCGAGGGCGGGCTATTTTTGGTCCATTCTGTTCATGCAGCGCCGCATCCGCAGTGTTCGCAAACTATTGATTACGATGTCAACCAAGTTTTTAGCTATTGAAATGCCCTGTTCAGACTTTTCAATAATATTTTAGACCAATGGGGACGCGTCCCGCTCCCCCTGGTAGATTACCTGGGTGTGCCTTTGAGAAGAACAGCGGAGATGACCTGTTGGCCCAAATGCAACGGCCGACCCCAAGCAGGGAGCCGTCCAAACTCAGCAGCCGGGCGGGCCCATCGGTGTACCGGGGTCCCCGGTCTGGGGAGACGGGTGTATCGAGGTTGCCGGTCCGGGGTGACGGGTATGCCGGGGTTGCCGGTCCGTGTAACGGGTGTATCGAGGTCGCCGGTCTGTGGTGATGTGTGTAACGAGGTCGCCGGTCCGTGGTGACGGGTGTGCCGGGGTGACCAGTCCGGGGTAGCGGGTGTACCGGTGTCGCCGGTCCGAGGTGGCGGGTGTATCGAGAGCACCAGTCCAGGGTAGCGGGTGTACCGGTGTCGCGGGCCCGAGGACTGACAGGAGACAAATGCCTGCAGTCGGAGTGAGGCAAGCGGTGGGAAATGGTTGGTCGGAGAGAGTCGCTTGAATATGGTCAAACTAAAGGAGACGGCTAGAGATGGTCGAATGAGGGTGTCAACTGGAGACGCCCATACTGCGAGTGCTAGCTGAAAACGGGCAGACTGAAGGAAAACGGGCAGACAAAGATCTTTCGTCCAAGCGGGCCAATAAGTACGATCGGCTAAATGACAGCCACTGAAGATGGTCAGAAAAAAACAGTTTATTTAAGATGGCAAGAGTAAGTGTGCTGACTGGAGATACTGAAGTTGAGTAAGTCGGTTAAGACGGGAAGACAGAGGCGGCGATTTTAGGAAAGCCGACTAAGACGGCGAGACTAAGGAAGCCGACAAGGACGTTGAGACTGGGAACATTGACAGAGACGGTCAGGCGGATGAAGCAGACTGGAAATGGCTAGCCTGAGATATCCAATTGGAGACGACGAGACTTCAAAGCGGACCTGGGACGGTGGGACATGCCCAATTGTTTTATTGGGGCGTTGGTGTTGCAGCAGGGGGGGGGGGGGGTCAAGGACCCCCGACTTTTCAAAGTGAGGGGGCAGCAGTTTGAACTGACCCCACTTTTTAAGATTCCATTTAGGTTTAGCTTACTTTTATACTATTTTAAACATGCATGCCGATTTGCCTAGCTCATCAGTCATCCTCCTCAAACAGCACTAGACAAAATTGCTTCATGACTAGGATGGCAGCATCTTATCCTATCATGTACGACGAACGGAGATATTTAGGAGCAAACTAAAAATTCATTTAGTGCAAATTGTTTTAAAATATGCATCCACTCTGTAATTTTAGTTGATATAGCTGCTCCTCGCGGCCACTTACAATCCCCTAAGCAGGTGTTCATGGAGTGCAAGATGGTAGGATGTATTCCTCTAAGGGCCTTCGGATCGACCAGGGGACCCCGTGCCGCCAGAAGGGCAGCAAAATGAACCCCGCCTGCGATGGAATGACCCTTCAGTCCCGGCCAGTAATGATAATATGTCCCTAGTGTTCTACTCACTACCCTTAGCCGGAAAACGTGAGAGGTCTTAGAAGTGCTGAAAGGAGTGGACCAAAATGAGGTCAAACATAAAAAAGGCCAAGTCATGGTCGCCTGAGAACGCCCATTTTTTTGCAGAATCGACTAGAGAAACAAATAGAACGAAAGTTTTAGATCCACGCTTGCAATGTCAGGAGCCAGAAAAGTTATAGCCTGCGTCGCAGCTTTTGTAGAACCGAACGGCGTTTGCCGCCGCAGGTAATACCATGCGGCAGACGCGGTGCGCGTCTGCCGCATGGTAGAACAACCGTCCTGGAATAATGCCTCCGAAAGTCTTTCAAAATACGTTCTAACCGTTCAAAGATCAAACTGGGGCGTTTTGCATAATGTTGAGGATGTTTTCTTCTCAAATTGACAATTATCCGGCGATTTTCTGCGGGGGGGGGGGGGCACAATCAGCCAGGTCTTTATCAACCCTGTGTCCCCCTCGTTTGACATTGCTCTGGCTACGCCCCTACCTACATACAAAAGCAGATCAAGTCAGCTACGTTGAAGGAGAGGCAAATAAATGTCCAGTAGACCAATTCATGCCTAAAGCAGGCAGCTTCCCAGCTTATTTTCTCCTGCGTCGTGACAGGAGGGAAGTTAATTTGGATGTAAATACTGTGGCAGCTGTTCGATATGCGCTTCAAACACCATTAAGCAGTGCGCTGATCCATAAACATACAGTAAAGTATTCGTACAATCAGTTTGCAGTTAGTCATGCGGGGGACAGCCGGGTCAAGGTAGTGGCCGCCGACGGCGGACGGGAGCAGAGCTCAGGTAAGCAACATCTGAAAGAAGTGCCTTTATTCTATGGTATGTTTTATAGGAGAAACCCCGTTTTGATGATTTTCGTCGCATTAATCTTGGTAACTAGTGTCTGAAGGTTCCGAATTTGTTTCCACCTAAAATACTGAGACAAACCTTATCTCTTGAAAAGCAGCCGGCAAATTCTACACGCATGAAAGCTTTGGCGAGCTTTTGGCCTTTGATTTGCATTTAAATTTGTGATCTTACACCCAGGTCGTATTCTGGTATATATCCTAAGGGGGCAGGTGCCTCCCCAATAACCCAGAATGCCTACCCGCTGGTGGAATTTCGCTCCTCCATGGAAAAAAATTGTTGAATGACATATGTGAGCCGAACAAGCAAAAGTGTGCACCTGTGAAGCGCATCTGCAGGAGTATATCTAGCATACCAGTCATGGCATTTAATTATTTTATTTTTTAAATTAAGAGCTTCCATCTCTCCCCCGGTCATCGAGCTTGCTTCCCAGTGGATGTCCCGTAAATGTATTCTGAGCCTGCCCCGCCACACTTTTTGAGGAGTTCTCACGCCTATGCATTGGGGTGATCATTCTGTGACAGACACGGCCCATAGACTGCGTCACAATCCATCAGGCACAGGGAGTACGCGTTGAGCACGTTTCCTCTAAGTTGGGCTCCTGTTGCATTGAGAGGAATAGATGGAGGGATTAAGAGCATGTTTTACTTCTATTTATGGGCACAGTCATCCAGCTTTTCACAAACACACCGCGGAAAAACGTAATGCACTCAGGACATTTGTTGATTGGTATGTCTTGTACTCAGTTTCTTTTTAAGACGCCTCCTTTATGACATGCACCCACAGCCTGCGTCATCTCATACATCCCTACGGATACCAAAAAATTGAACGGACTGGATCAATCCAGGGGATCTTAAATTACAGTGTAATCCAGTGGACTGCATGGGGATAGTGTCGGCCAAGATGCTAAATTACGAACTTGTATCGTAACTTTGTCTGTATTTTACCTAGCCTGCGGTTTTTAGGAGACGCGTGGTCGGGTAGTAGCGTGGATCAGTTCTTCCTCCTACGGTTTTCCCGAATAACTGCGACCGCTACAGCGTAGAGATGCCAAGTTTCGCATACATTAAGACAGTTGGGCAAGCAATCTTTGAACGCACAAATAAACTCCCGCTCAATACGTGAATAGGTTATAGGGATTGATAAGACAGATATAAGAATTCAGGCAAAGATGACCATTCGGGTACCTTAGCAGGTATTGCGACAGTAAAGCTATGGACGAGCCCACGCAACTTTGAGTTGACTTCTTAGACATCTAAGCCATCAAAATTAGAATGAGCCTATGTACCTTTTCGAGGCAAAAAAAAATCACCCAGATCATTATCAGGACGCTGACCCAATCTGACCTTTAGGTCAGAATGACCAGACACATTAGTGATTACGTAGATATTTGAACGTATGATCAGGGTAAATATCTTCGATGTTCAGCGGCATATTCTTCAAAGCAACTGGCTGATCGAAGTCATTTTGGGTCGGAAGCTTTTCCTGACTTTCCTGAAGTCAAAATAACAGTTCAGTTGACATCCTTGTGACCAATTATTTGAAGTGGGCATAAAAACCGCGCCATAAAGTAAGGTATCTAATCCTTCACACCCAACAAACGTCAGTGCAATTAGTTTCAATGACATTTCTAGTGCTATAATTGTCTAAGAAACTTTCTCAAATTTGTATTGCTTCCTCTAAGACTCTATTGTCGCACCAGCTTGAAGAATTTCGCGAGAATTGCCTTTACTGACAGTCTGGTCTGACTGCGATTCGGTGCGGTTCAGCGACCTGAGGCGCATCTTTTTTTCTGCCAAGATATCGGCTGTTTAGTTCCCCACATTTATGCACCGTTTGGCGTGGCTATACCGCACTGTTTGGAAGTTTTTCTGCAAAATATTGTGGGGTGGATTAGCTTGAACCATACTCCTACCCGAGAGCATGCAAAAGATAGCGTTCCACACTTGTATCGGGTTTTGAAGTAAAGTAGCCATTTTGTAGAGCATTTAATGCAGCTTGCAGCCCTGCACTTTTTAAGACTGCAGGGCTGTTTTCATCTGTTTTCTGAGTTTAAAGCCCACGAACTTGTACAGATGATTTCATGTGGACTGTTTCGTTGGCACCCAAGCATGCATGACGTATAGAAACGTCACGTGTATGCTGCCACCTCAGTGGCCACATGGTATTCAAGGCTAGGACAAATATGATCATCGATTTAGTTGTGTTTGGCGTACGTCAGTACCATTTCTGGCGCCGACGGACTTCAAATTGTTCTCAACCAACGCAAGTGGTTGGGTGCAAGTTTCGACCACGAATCACGTTTTTTTTTGTAACATAAAACAGAAAGATGGACAAAGGTGCGAGTTATGGATGAAATCAGACCAAGATTCGAATAACTTGAAAATGGCGTCATAACCAAGGATGTAGATGCAAGTAAACACTATAAAAGCAAGGAAAAATATGCAAGAAAACTGTGAGAACGGGCCAAAACACGAGCACGTGACGATAACAGAACCTGTAAACACACTCCAGTAACCCACCGACACCGCTCGGTAAGTTGAGGTACTAGAAGTGATCCAGCTCGTCCGTTGTGGTGATTCTAATACGGCAAGTCTGGCAGCGAATCGACGTCATAAAGACGTTCCATGACGTGATGAGACACGGTGACGTGTGAGCAACGTGCTCACTAAATAGTAAAAAAGTAAGATATTTGATCACAAATGATGCTTACCGTAAAAGAAGTGTCCCATTTTCGTAGAGCAGTCTGAACTGAAGCAGTCATTTTGAAGAAAATTCGATGCAGTTTAAGCCCAACCGTTTTTAAAGGGGGTGTTCTTCAACTGAAGCTGTTGAAGCAAATATCAGATGTGATCAAATAAGCTCGCTTGTAACTAAAGTATGCTTTTAAATGGAATAGACTCCTCTAGACAGCACAGTTCCTCTATTTAGTAAATATGTCACGCAACACAGCACTGTTTGATCACGTCATTGTACCTCGCACAACATTGATTAAGAACCAGTTAACAGCCATTAGATCTTAAAAATTGGAGTTGCAGACGTCAAATATGAACGACTGGACCCTAATGTTTGTCTTGGCCTTGATCGCCGCATGATTGATGGAATGGCAGGATTCAAATAATGTTATCATGACGTCATGGATGCCTGGGTAGCCTTGAAGAACCCTTTCCGAAAAAGTCTGCACATCTTCGCGAGTGCATAGCCAAAACAGCTATGGGGGTTTGGGTCCATATAGCTGACCGGCTAGACCGGTCCATATAGCTTACCGGTCCATATAGGACCGGCAAGGCTGTGAACAGCAGCGAATGATTTTCAAGATGGCTATTCCAGTTCAAAACACCACACACATCTTGAGCTCTCCCTTAAAACGCACCCGGATGGCTGGTTGAATAACCCTCGGTCAATTTCACCCTAGATCTGCAAAAACTAAGATAGCTAGAGACACACAATTTATAGGGTGAGTCGATATGTACGTTGACTCACTTGTATCAAAATTTTGGGTTGTAGGTCATGACTGCGGACCAAATAAGGTAAAAAAATGGCAAAATTGCTGCAATCGGGAAGCGATTAGCTTCGATGAAGTGCATGGCCGGATGAAAACTGGATAAGTTGGATCAGATCGAACACAATGAATTTGTTCAATGGCAGGGCACAAAGGAGCAGAAATACTGTAAAAAATGCATACAGAAACGCAACTGCAAAAACGCAGTTGGAATGTCGTACCATCAGCTGGCCTATGCCTCCTCGGTTAAGATAAACTTGCCAGAAGTGGGGAGGGGACAACCCCATCATCACCTACGGTTATGTACTGACATCCGGAATCCTCGGGGGTTCAGACCCTTCAAAAAATGAACAAACGATCACTCCAAGGGTCTGAATATCGGCTGATCTGGCGCGCTCTGATGCCGAGGCCATCGTTTCCATAGTAACACCACGCGTTACGAACAACACGGCGTACGTGTGCGGCGCAGATTCAGCGGCCAACGCTGCCAATCAGCCACCAGTCAGTGCCGGAGGCGCGCGGCTCCAAGCCACTGGGCGGCGACGTGGAAACTCGGCATCGACCGACACCCAAACAGCACAACAGAGAGTCACGCGTCAAGATGAGTGGGAGGTAGATCAACGGTTGAGTGGCGATGATTGGGTGGTGATGATTGGGAGATAGATAAACGACCTGGCGGTGATGATTGGGTGGTAGATCAACGATCGAGTGGTGATGATTGGGTGGTGATGATTGAGAGGTAGATAAACGACCTGGTGGTGATGATTGGGTGGCAGATGAACGACTGAGTGGTGGTGAATGGATGGTGATGATTGGGTGGTGCGGTGGACCGCACTAATTACACTTTACATGATGGCTGCGGCTCAAACAGAGTTTTTGCTTGGGGGCCTTTTTTCCATACAAAGCTCCATGTAAGACGGCTCGTGCAAGACTTCGCCAAAAGTGTGCTTCATGTAACGATTGACGTCATTTCTTTGCTGGAATGGCACTGAGTTTCCAAAGACATCTAAGTGTTCAAATGTGTTTCTCATGTCGGAAACATGTATGTATGCCATACAATTGGAGCTTCACCACGCTTTCAGCTGCTAGGCTAAGTGGTGTTGCCTCCCTCTCACCCTGCCAGGGCGAGCGGACACTAACGGTGGAAATTGAACTCCGTACCCATGGTTTTCCAGGCGTACAGCGTAACCATTATACCAATAACCACTAACCCATACACTACATGCAGCCCATGTCGCGGACGACTCGCCTTCTGTCCTCCCCTTATGCTCTGTGTCGCCACTAAACAGACATAAAGCCAACGTGGTACAAATCTGACATTTTGTTTGGATTATTAAGCTGACATAGCCAGAAGACATTTGGCACAATGCATTAAACAGCAAGATTTCCACGTGCGGCATGTAGAAGCATTGCCGCAACAAATCATAGTATTCTTACGGCATGCTTAAGGAGATTGTGTCATGGAACTGAAGGCCGCGGTTAACTGAAATAAGTTTTCGGCTCATCATATGTGATGAAAAACATTGTTTTGCTTACTAAGGTCTTTTGGTTGTCATGCAGACATGTAAGGACCTGCGCAAAGAAGCTAATACCATGGTGAATTAACACTGGTTTCGGCGCTGGAATCAATATTGTCTGCTCATATGAAAGCTGTTTGTTTTTGCTGGTCTTCCATACCAAATGCATGAACTTTGCAGATGGTGTTAATTGTGAGGACAATGGCCCAGATTTCCGAGAAGGACACATAACGATCCATGTGAGCGCCACACAGTGGTATTACGAGAAAAAAGCATCTGATGCTCCAACGCCAAACATTGTTCAAAGATGCTGCACATTCTAGATCGACCTTCGGATGCTGAACATGCAAACGTACTTTACCAACAGCTGATGTGGCAAAGTTACACATTGGTCCCAACGAAGTTGACTGCGTGTGAAGTGCCCCGCTCTCCTCTCGCGTGATGTGTCGCGACAGACGCGCTGGCGCCGATCAGTGTCGTCTGCGGCGGATGGGTCACGAGCAAAGGTCACAGGGTCACAGGTCACAGGGTCACCGGTCACCGGCTCCCTGGCTGCGGCCCTGCGGCCCTGCAGGGCCGCAGCCAGGGAGCAGTAACGACTTTGACTGTGATAAGCATTGACGTAACTCGCTATCCAACGCCGACCAGTCGGGTCACGTGTGGTGATGGGGAGGGGCTGCAGCGAGGGACGGTCGATGGATGGCACGTGGTATGTGGCCCGGAGAACAGGTTTAGCCGTATCCCTCTACGACTGACGCAAGTGCAGAGTAGTAGCAGCTGTAGTTATTTCCACGCGTATATGTAGGCGTCACAAAAGCAGCTTAGCCCGATAAGCCACCCCTCCCCCACCACCTCCTCCCATCGCTTGTTGGCTTTTCGAGAGACATGTTTATTTACCCCCACAGACGCAATGTTTGAGTCAGAGAGCTTTTCTGGTGCTGATTTGTCTCTACGCACGTGTCTGTTTCACTCAAACAGCCGACTTTACGCGAAAACTGCGCGTTCTGTTTCGGAGCACATTTAGCACAGCATTAAAAACGCCCATCGAAAGACTGGTCGACCGAAGAAGAAACGCACCCGTCGATTGATGGTGAATCTCCCATCGCAAAACTAGTTCATTGGAAGAGATTAATCGTCGGGCACGTCTGTTGCCTCAAGCGGCGTTGTTTACTCCATGCATTCTTTTCACGTATCAACGTAACATTCCAAAGGTGAAAAATGTCACATTGGGCGTGCGCGGGTCATTATTGCAGTTGTGTAAAATTTTACAGACCAAACGCGTATAAAATCAGCTGACTGTTCCGTGCGCTGCCGATGGTGGCAGGGGCGTCCTCACAGCTGTTGGAGCCAACACGTTACGGCTGCGCAGCTCGGCAAGCCGAGGACGTGCACCACTCAGTGACGTATGTGACGTGACGTGCGCCAATCAATGACGTATGTGACGTGACGTGCGCCACTCAGCGCCGTACGTGACGTGACGTGCGCCACTCACTGACGTGTGTTACGTGACGTGCGCACAGCTGACGGTGTATCGACCGACGAGGTCGCTGCGACCATCGCTCACTGAGATCCGGCTTGTGGCAAGTGCCGGGACCGGCTGCCAGTAAGAAATAGATCCCCAGTCATTGTTTCTCCCTGTAGGGGGGCACGGTGTGATTTGCGTCAGTGTCTCAGGGCGGGGTTAACATCATGTCTTACTTGTATTCAGCTATAGCACGTGGAACACCACTGAGGACAGGTTACAAAAATTTTCTGTTCATCTCCCACCTCGCTAACAGTTTCGTCGAGGAGCGAAAGTTGTGTTGGCTGCTTCGCATGTATGCTGATCATGAGTGTTGCATCCCAGGTCCAACCTTTCCTCACGATGCCTTTCGGCAGGACCTTGCCCAGGTCAAGGGTATTATTGTCACCTAGGATGCCCCGAGTCGGTCGGAAACATTATTCGTAAGGGTATTGTTTTGGCGGCCTGTTACCTATATGCATGTCCAGCCCGCTATACGGCATATGGTGAATACTACACGCTTATGTTACACACATACATTTGCTTGCGTGTACTTAGAAAGCAGCTTTTTTGCAAAAGTTTTGCGTAACAGGATTTTTATGTGCAAACCATTTATATATATGTATATATATATATATATAAATGGTTTGCATATATATATTATATATATATAAATGGTTTGCATATATATATATATATATATATATATATATATATATATAAGCAGTCCACGTTATGCTCGTACAAGCACGATAAAGCATTCACTTGGTACAGATAGATCGCACAGAAAAGACAAAGTGATCCGATCAGCGTACTTCAGACAAAACTGTGCGAAACTCGTTCAAAATTCCCGAAAAACCCTCAGCCAATAAATCGGTGCCTTCCCGCCACAGACGCCGAACCATCTAATCAGCATAGTGCGCCCCTTGCGTTGACATGGCGGTTGATTTGATGCAATGACCATTGCCGGGCCAGTGTAATGGATGTACGCATATTACAACACTTGGAACTTTCACCTGTCAGGGCAGCCTGTTCAGTTGGGTGTTGTCGACCTCCTTGAGATGACAATTAGGGCTTCCATCTTGCTGGTGCATTGTTGATACACCTGCCGAGAGCAGTGGTCCTGTGGTTTATGCACGCACCGTTAAGACAGCGCGTGTAGTACCCGGTGCTACAGCAAAACGGGTACAATCAGAACATTAATAAAGTTCTCCCGCCCCCCATTGCGTCTTAGCTCTCGGTTTTATCGTAGTAACCCAGGCTGCAACACAGTACAAAGCCGCTCCGCGGAACGGTCCTGATTCAGACGCATGCCCTCGGCAGTAGACAGATCAGAGGGAGAGACTGATGACTGGCCTATTCTTCCGACAGTGTGGTGGTAAAGCTTGACCGGAATCGAAGTGGATTGAAGAGCTTGTTGTTTGGTTGTTTTTGTTTGTACGCCGGGCGACTGAGTGGTAGGCATCCATCGCCACCTCGCCATCATTCGGGCGAGAGCAAAACATTCAATTCTTTGATTTTTAAAGATTTAGTCCTAACCTTTTGAATGGATAAAATTCCCGGAAGGTAGGACCATCTGACATAACCAGATCTTTACCACTCACACTGCCACCGACCGCAGACCATGCAGGGCAAAATTGCGAGAGTATAAACTGGCTCGAAACGTGCCTGCCACAAGCAGGGGGATCGGAATGCAGAACATCTGACCAAATGAGCTACTGGGACGAACTATGAAAAGGAGGGGAAAGGAAACGTAAGTTGTCATTTTTATGGATGGGCTACAACACTTTAAGAAGAAGAAACATTGGCACGACAGGAATAGCAAAATTACACATTTAGACCGAAGTGTTCCAAGCATAACAAAATCTGATAACCCATCATTTTAATGTTGAGACCTGTGCCTGACGTCTGTGTGGGAAGGACGATTAGTTCACCTCACTGAGATCTTTAAATGCATTGCTTTTCATAAAAACCTCACCAACATCGAAATTCTACACTGGCATTGCAAGTCGCGTATTTAAGTCGACTGGAGCCAAATGTCCGGACACATCTCAGTTCTCAGCCTCTTGATCATGCCAATGCCGTTCTCCATGCTTTAATCTAGGCCACGTGATTCTGTCAGAGTTCAAGCGCCTTGCCGAATTTCGCACAGTGCATTCCAGAACATCAGTGCTGTGTCCTAATCGCGCTTCTCACACGAAAGTCAGGCATAATTCCCCACATGGAAACGGGCGATAAAATTGTCTTATGTTCATGTATTCTTTGTTCACAATATGCTGGTTTAATTTCAATGATGGCATTCCCAAATAATGAGGATTGCCAGCAAAACTAACAACAGATATGATCCTTATGTTCGTATCCGCAGCTCGGCCCAGTAGCGCAATAGGTTAGGGCTCCTGAATTCCGACGCACATTTTTGTGACAGGGAGGGTTCGTGCCGAGCTAAGGGCTCGCTATTTATCCCTGGCTAGCACGGACTGTAGCCGACAGCAGTCCATGCAGTAAAGGTGGGGTGACGTCAGAGGGTATTACCTACTCACAGGGTAAGACGAGCAGTGTCAAATATTGTGCAAATGAAGCTTCCGTCTTCAAATTAGGTCGCTGACTTAGAGTTTCACGATCGGATGGTGGATCAAGGACCACGCAACAAGCACCACTCAGCGTAAGTGCTGATCCCAGGAATTTATCCATTTAAGAGGTTAGGAGGTTAGGACTTCAAGCACGCAGACTGATGGGGGTGGGAGGGTCATCCCCCTCTCTTTCGCTGCCATTTCTAAACTAAGAACGTTAAAAGCTTGCAGAAAACACCACTGGCTTAGTCCTAACAAGATTCCGCCATCGGCAATACATTTGGGATTTCTAGGTTAGAAGTTAAACCGATTATGCCAGGTCATAGTTCAAGCAGAAACTATATCTAGTGCAGATGTACGCTGTTGATATAACCTGAGCGTATGACCGGAGGGAAATTGACAACTCACATGCACATGATATGCATCTAAATGGGCGAGCTTTTGTTAAGCACGAAGGGATTGTTTCACCATTGTTGTCAGCAGTTAGAAGAGCAGAGCAGCATGGACCTGCATCACAATGCTGGGCGGTGTTATGATACAGAGCTTTTTGTTGCATCAGCGCGTTAGGCGGAACCCTGTTGGGAAGTAAATGACGCTTCTAATAGCTCTTGGAATACGTTTGAATAGGTTTTTAATGTTGACAAGACGGTGGGCGATGTAGGACAAGATTGTTTCTATAGTGGGTGTGACATTTTTGAACGGAACAGTGGCTGTGGAGATGCTGATGCTTATTTAGCATTGAACGCTACGTTTGTGGCGGTCTTGGTGGAAGTTGAAATAAGCAGGCTGTTGTGAAAGGATGCCATCTTTAACATCTTCTTGTGCTTTTAATGTTCCCGATCTTTGACACACTGAGGTGAGACGACGGACAGTCACACACTCAGATTAAAAAAGACATAGCGCCAAAGATTCAAAAGATACAGTGATTCGCAAAAAATAAAACTCAACCAAATGGTGCATGAGAAGAAAATATACTAGCAAAGCTCAGCTATGTCCTCGTTATCTTCTCTGTTTTGCATTGGGCATGATCGTTATAGCCCTCACACATGTTGGTTTCTTCTCGTAAAAATAACAACCCTTTCAATTTACCACACCGCCTTTACTTTTCTCAAATTTTGACATAGATGAAATGAGGCAGCATCCTGAAAAGTGCTAATTTCTGTCGATTAGGGAGTCTAGTGCCAATTTAAGAATGCAGTAGTGCCAAAACGCTACGCAAAGATAAGATGTCATCAAATGATGGTGGAACGGAAAGCTCAGTACAACTCTTCTTCAACCAAAAATTGCGAATACAAGCTTTAAGGGGTCATTTTCATATCATACAGATTAAAGCCAAATATATCAAACTTCCAGTTTTATGTATTTTATCTTTGAAAGAAGCTTTCGACTCCTTGAAAGACGCTCTAAAGAGGACATCATCAGGACCACTGCGGCTTCAAATCGGCGCATTCGGTGCATTATAGCCGCTGCAGGGGTTTAATCATCCAAAAAGTGCGGATACACATGTTCAAATAAAGACCTCACCAAACCCATCCTGCGGCAAAAGGTGCATACTATCTTGTGCTATCTGTATATTTCTGGCAAGGCTGGTAGTTTGCTTTCGAATGCTAAATGCCTTCTCTTCTGTTGTACTTGCCGGTGATAGCCGCATCAAAATGGAGGGTGTACACAACTGTGTGTCGCCAGCATTCACATCCACATCAGTATCAGCATTTGGTTGGAATGTAGCACGGTGTTGCACTAGGGTAAATTCTGCTTCTGTTTGGAACGCCAACTCTATATATATTCTATATGTGAACTATGATGAGTACATTGTATAGTCTTTGGCGAGTACGTTGCGGAAGCTCTGTAGGCTTATATGCAAGCTTACAGGCACTTAATATGTAAGCTTTGATGAGTAGAAATGTTATGAGTATATATCTTATGAGTACATCTCATATTGCGCAGCCATTGCTCATACTGCATATATGCAATTAACTATATTTCAGTAGCGGTGAGAGCCCCCACTCTCATACATAACTTTATAATTTCATTTTTCGTTTCTAGCACAGGCACATCTGCTTAGAAGAACCATTGCCACCACAGGGCGCGCAGTGGAAATTCTGGCTGAGGCTACATGGTCAAGAAAGATGTTTGATTATAGACCGGTGTCGTCACTGCAACGCAAAATAGCTACCGAAATGGATAACTCCATGATGTGTAAGTGTTTAACCTCGAATGTGTCTGATCATGCATGAATAACTTGTAGTTACGCAATGAGACATTTATATCACGGATGGAACGGTTATTCAGGTTATGAGATGCGAGCATGTAAACAATGTTTCCGCACACTAAATCTCTGGCAGCCGTTAGACATCATTAAGTCCTATGAATGACTGGATGGCGTTTGGCTTCCAGCCACGTACGGGTTGCAAGCCGAAACTCTCCTTGAAACAGCAGAGATTCGAACCGGTGTCTGCTGATTGCCCAACCAGAGCCGTGCCAACTAAGTTAACAGGGAAGTCCAGCACTGGACCACCCGAGTGAACCTCAGTTGACGTGACGCTGGACTGGCCATCAGAAGACACGGGTCCGAACCTCAGCTGTGCCAAGGAGATAATTCGGGTTGTGACAAATAGATGACTGAAAATTAAAAACCATTCAGTCCCCCTCAGAACGCAGTGACACCTGATGGCAGCCGAATAATAAGCTGGCTGAAACATGTACATACTAATCCACCAGACACACTGACATGCAGGCACCTGCTGTGCACACTAACCTACCAGATGTGGATGATAATCCGAACACTATTCCATTTATATATCAATGATTAGTACAATGCCAATATTTTTTCCAAATAATGGCATAAAATCAAGCGAGCAGCATGTATCGTACAAACAATGTACGTCTGTATGTACTTCAAAACAGGTTTGCAATCATATGCGTACTTACCATACTACTGATACGATAATTATGACTAACGCTCATGAAATTGGTAGGAAGTGCACATGTAAGCGAAGTGCATTACCGCACCGCCTGCACGTCCCACTGCATGCGTAAATACACCAGGGGGGCGTCGTATGTGACGTCTTACGAGCAAAGCGGTTACTTAGATGCGCATTTTCATTTTGAGTCGTATAACCCATGCATCGTGGGTAACTGACACCAAAGATTTGAATGCATTTTAATGCCATAATGCGTGCCTTTCGGGATAATTTCGACTGGCAGAGATACGCTGATCTAGTATTTGTCTAGTAGTTTACAAATCAAAGTTTTTTAAAGAAATGACTGGACATGAGCCCCACCAGACAATAAGTATGCTACCGGTATTGGTTACAATGGACAGGTCTACATGCCTGTGATGTTTGCATAGCCCAAACTTATTTATGCCAAATCACCTTGTCTCTGAGACCGGCTTCGGGAAAGGCGAATTTGCCGTTTTCGGGCGATCTCTGCCGCAGCTATAACTCGGTAAATTTTCAGGTCAATCAGTGAGTTGAAGCTGGTTTATTCGCAGTTACCGCACGGTTGGTTTCACGTGGTCAACTGTTCTGGCTATTAAGATCCGACATCACTGCTTCAAAAACCTCCTAAAATAATGGGACCCATGGCTTGCGAGTGCATGTTTTCAGCACACATCAACCACACTTTTGCCGGTACAGATAACCGTCTTACACTCAATAAGTATCATGTTGATGCAACGCTGGGTCATCAAAATCGGGATCCAGTTCCGAGCCGTGTTTTTACGACTGGAAAATTTTACATTTTCAATGTTTAGCGAACGGAGCAGCTGAAATTGTGGCAATATAGCAATCTTTCACAGAAAACACGTCTGAACAGATGGTATGCAAATGTCCGGCAATTTATACGGCACGATGTTTACAGAACTGCGCTTCTTTCGCCACAGATTCGGCAGATGCGCCAGGATCAGTGGTTGGAAATAAATTAGTTTCTAGAAAGTTCGGCAACCGGCCTGGTCACGCGTTTCAGGCTTATACTGCTCTCATAAATTCTAAATCCATAAATTATAAGTCATAAAGTATAAATCTAGACTTGGCAGAGTGTTTAAAGAATCATGAGGCAATATGACATTGCGCGAAAAGGGTGGAAGGGGAGCAAATGTGGTGACCGGAAGCTATGCGTACCTATATTCGTACTTTGCATCACTTTATGCTAACTAAGTCCAGGATGAACCCTTCAATTTAAATGGAATTTGAAACTTGACTGTGCCCGGGCGACAGTGAGAAGTTGGTTTCTCCCCACAGTGTGTCGAGCAGAGGTCAAAAGCAAACGTTTGCAGTAGCACGAAATGTTTAGTAACTTTGCATCAATCTATAAGACATGCTTGTTCTAAGTGTGAAACTGTGGTCTACCAAGATCAGCGACCTAGAGCAGATCAAAAAGGTTAAACTCTAAAAAACTTAAACCACAAATCACTTTGTGGGTCATTGACGATCTTTCAGGTTTTCTATTGCAATATAATATGATAAGGCCGACAGTTTGCGTTTCAGACTTTTGGGGAGAAGGTTAGGTCAGTGACCTGCATTCGGGTCAGTTTGTGCTATTTTTCATTAAAAATGCAACTGTGTCCGTATTTTTGTGTAGTTTTGATGTTTGCACATGAGAAAAAGACTATTTGCATACATGCAGAGCCATCACATGACTGCGGAGCAAATGACCTTGGCCTAGACCATGACATACTTCTTTGGGTACCTTCTGTAAAACACAGACTAAGCTCAAACTGGGCGGTTTCGTGGGTAGTTTTGGACGCGGAATTTGAATACTTGGCAGAAAACATGTTGTGATATCATTAAAATGCATAATAAGGGCACCATGGGTCACGTTAGGACATGCAAGGCCAATTATCTATGTTGTCTATATTGTCAGTAGCGAAGAGTCTAGATAAGCAATTGCGACGCGTGTAGCTACTCACTTATTGGGTTTGTGAAGCTGGTGATTAACTCCATGTAACAACGTGCTTGTTCTTAGTTTGTTACAAATGCATTGTCAAGCTCGGAAGGTCAAGCCGTTGTCTACGTGCATAATTCAGACAACTGCCATGCGATATTGAGTACCTGTAGATGTACGACACATTGTTTCTGACCACAGAAAAGCATTGTACTGATCACATAGACCCGGCTAGCACGGCCATTTTTGCATTTGAGTGGTTTATAAATTTTACTTAAGTTGATTTCAGGTGACCTCTAGAGCAGCCTAAAATGACATTTCTGTGCCTCACTGCTTTTGTCCCACAGCTGCACCAACTAAAATAAACTTAGAAGAATTGTGAAAAGAATCGGTCTTGTGGGCTACCAGCAAACCAATTTTGACGGTGGCCTGACCTGACCTGACACTTGTGGGGGAACAGAAATAGTCGAAATGGACCTCCCATAGTCCTAAAGCCTTCCGTGCAGTCACTATCTGTCCTGACGTGATAGCATAGGCTTTAACTGCTCCATCAGAACGACTCTTTTTTCAATGTCGTGACCTCTGGTGACCTCACGTTTCATTCAAGGAAAAATTGGTGTTTATTCTTTATAATGTGACGAGACCTTCACAACGATATATCTGTGTTCCCCATACGGCGTCTGGAATTTGGAGATCTCACGAGAGAAGTCAACGCTCCCCTCTTCCCACCACCCTGGCAATTAAGGGGTATTTTTAGCTGACGGTTAGAAGGAGCGTTAACACTTCTGCATGCGGCAAAGAATATAAGGGAACAAACACATCTCAAGGCGCCGGACATCACCAATAATGCTTGGCATTCATTTCCGAACCCTCAAACATTTAACTGTGGCAACTGTAACTGACCTGTGGCATCCATTTCTGGAAACCGCATCCGCGCTTGGGATCGCTGCTGGAGCTCTGGAGGCTGGAGCCGTGCTTGAAACCGCTGCTAGAGCTCCGGAAGCTGGAGCCGCGCTTGGTACCGCCGCTAGAGCTCTGGAAGCTGGAGCCGCGCTTGGTACTGCTGCTGAGCTCCGGAAGCTGGAGCCGCGCTTGGGATCGCAGCTAGAGCTCTGGTAATCTGAGCCAAGCTGGGGACCACGGATAGAGATCTTGAGGCAGGAGCGGGTCCGTAGCCCGTAGACCGCCCATAGACGACACCTTACGTCGTTTCGGCTAGGCAGATGCGTGGTATGCCATGATCAGCGGCCCGACCAGCGCTACCATATGTAGGTCAGATGCAACCAAATGGCATAGAAACTAGGCTGCACAGATTTCGTAAAAGTACGCTGAATATCCCGGAATATACCGCTGAAAAACCGGACGAGGCTGCGTGTGCCTTGCCGACGAGGGCTGAGGCTGAAACCAGATAATCCCAATGCTTTAATGCCGGATATCAGAAGCAGATGCACAAGAAGGCCATGCTGTGTTTCTTCTTCTTCTTCTTTTTCTTCGGGAGAGAGAGAGAGAGAGGGGGGGAGAGAGAGAGAGAGGGAGGGAGAGAGAGAGAGAGAGAGAGAGAGAGAGAGAGAGAGAGAGAGAGAGAGAGAGAGAGAGAGAGAGAGAGAGAGAGGGAGAGGGAGAGAGAAATATGTCTGGAGCATCAAAAACGATTCCAGGATCCCATAAACATAGACCCTTACGGGATCCTGAATCCACCCTTGGAATTCAGGCACATATCTGGAGAGAGGAAAAAGATGGTGAGGGAGAGAACGAGCTCATGGTGTATATAGGTGGCTTGTGTTAACTTCACATCAACAATGTATGCGTTCTCATTTGGCTAAAAGCTCGCATGGCGAGGTTATTGTATGGTTTGTGCTCCTGGATCCATTACTGTAATGGTGTTGCCCAAGGAGGGAGGGGCAACACGCATATGCTACATTAATGATGCTGATTGCTATTTGTCTCTCAATGGTTGTGGAAACAGGCCAATATTTACGTGAAACTATGTTATCGGCCTGCTTCATAAACAATTTCGAATCATGGCTTGTAGCAATACCATTAACATGTGGGTACCTGAAGTATGTGCGGAGCGTTCCCACCCTCAACAAAGTCGCGATGCAAAAATATGTGGGTGCATTAGCGCATACAGCATGACAAATTTACGGCCTTGCTGTGCATTTCGTCGGATTAAGACCATCAACATTGTGGTCATCTCGCTCCACACGTACTTCTTAGACAGATACCGCCCTACGAAGCACTAAGGCGAAGTGAAGCGCTGTGCCTGTTGTGGTGCGGTTGCACCACCTCTCATGGTTGACCTCTGTGTCCAATACCGTGGTCAGCGTTAGCACCGAACCGACGGTCGTTGTAGTGTGACCGCGTTTGCGTCGTGATCCATCGTGGCGGTGGTGACCAATGGCCCGTATTGTCGCGTCCCATGGACCGCGTCGTGACCGTGACCGTGACCGTGACCGTGACACCGTGATCGTGACCGTCGGAAGCTGATGCGCCTTCGTGGTTGTGATGCCACGGCTGGCGGTCCATTTGTGCTGTTGGTGCTGGTGCTTCTCTGTTGCTACCCGTCGGCCATTCAGCTTCCGTGGCCGATACTACCGTGCCTGCCGAGATCAGCGGCCGCGGCCCAGACCAACAGGTCGACAACCGCGGACCCTGACCCTCGCAGTCCCTCCGCGTACGCGTCACCTGACCCCCGCGACCCCTCCGCAGACGCACCACCTGACCCCCGCGACCCCTCCGCAGACACTTCACCTGCGTCGACTCGGACAGCGCCCTTGTCCGCCGGCGTCCCGCCACGCGGCGACCGCTGCGGTGACGTCACGGCCACGTGGGCGCGCTGACCCGGCGGCGACCCCGGTACAGCTCAGCCGCCATGGGCTGCGGCCTCTGCCGGATGGAGCGCTGCCGGGGCGTGGACGGCGCGCAGCTGAAGCTCCGGCGCCTGGTCCTCTGCTACGACGAGCCGGACGCTAGCCCCGAGGCGCAGAAAATCGAGATTGGTGAGGCCTCTTGGTGTCCTGGCGGACATTCCTCTTGCAGTCCGCAATGAGACCGGAGTAGCTTGTGACTTGGCGGCACCGTCAGCGCGTTCGACTGGGCCTACCATTGCTCCCACTATCGATTCTTGCAGGGAGAATACGTTTCAATCGGTCTCCTGAATCATGCATTACGCCTGGTAATGCTTGTGTTGGAAATATGGCGTGCATAATACTTTAACCCGACACGACCTGGGTGTTCCCTGATCACAACCACCGGGGGGCTAAAAGCACCACCCGACAGTCTGTTAGACGAACTGTGAGCTGGTGTCAGATGACATTAGCTGGTGGCCTGCCGTGCGTTCTAGTCGTATTCTCACCTTCATTTGATTAGATTCATGACATGAAAAAGCACAAACCAGAAAGGAAAACTTCGATATGCTGCCTGTAAATGCAAAAACAGCCATACAGTGTTTCGCTGATGAATTAAGAACTACGTAACCTAAACGCAAATTGAACGTGTTCAGTATTCGGCGCGTGTAAAATGGATTTGCTGTTAGCTCCTGAACATTTTCTGGACCATTCTGAAACGGCTATAAAGTTACTCCAAAATCGCAAAGGGATGATGTTTTTCACCCATCCAGGTGATCATGGCAAAGCTGACAACCGTATTATGTCATTTAAGGGTGTGTTCCACATTTATCTTGTGTTTTGGACTGAAATAGCCTTCATGAGCATCATTCGTTGCAGTTCACAGCCCTATCCTTTGAAGACCTAAACCTATCTAGTTTCCGGGCTACAAGACCGGGGAGATGTACAGACGACAACCTGCAGAGTATTTCAAGGTCACTCAGGCATCCATGACGCCGTTTCAAGTCATTCAAATCCTGCCATTACATTGCCCATACGGCGATCAAGACCGAACAAAATATAATTGCAGAGTCGTTTATTCCTGGCGTTCGCGAGCACGCTTTCCGAATATAGCGGCTGTCAATCATCGTTGTGCAAGGTATTATGACGCAATCAAACACTGACGCATTGAGAAGACTTTTTTGCTAAATTGAGAAATAGTGTTACCCAGGGTTGTCTTTTCATCTTAAAAACATACCAATAGTTATAGGGAACCATATTTCATCATTTGCTTCGATATCTTCACATGTGGACAATTCCTTTTCACAAATGCTTCAAACGTCCATGCGGAAGAGACAACTTTTGGGTCTAATGCATTATTTTAAAGGTGGATGCAGTTGTCCTGCCATTACTGTCCGCAGCAAGTTTCCCAAATGCCTACCGGCGGCTGCGGTGTAAATAATTAGGCACAGGACAGGCAGCTGTTTTCACATTCATTCATGGCTACATCATGATGCCGCTGCTAGTGACCCTGGAGACTATGCGGAACACCTCAGCGTTGGTCTTACCGCCCAGGTCGCCTCCATCGGATTACATATTAAAGCAGTCATGTCGACGGGGCCGTCAGCGTCACGGACTCTCGCCGGCCCTCGTCACGAAAAGTCCAGCGGCACGTCACGACGAGCGGCGGGTCCGAACCCAGCCCTTCCGGCCGCGGATCCGCCGCCGCCGCTGCTGATCCAGCCGCCGCGCCGCTGCTGACCGTGTGTCGGTGCTGGCAGGTTTGCGCTCGGCGGTGCTGATTCAGCGCTGGTACCGGCGCTACCTGGCGCGCATGGAGCTGCAGCAGCGCTACACCTGGTCCATCTTCCAGTCGATCGAGTACGCCGGCGAGCTAGATCAGATGAAGGTGAGTCGGGGGAGGGGCAGGTCTGATGCCAGGTTAGACCGGGCGAGGATGGTGCTGGACGGCTCAGCTCTGGGGTAAACGGGGCCGGATGATGTCGCTCTGGGAGGCCCGTCCAGACCGATGTGATGGTAGTTCGCGGCTCCGGGGAGAATGGACATAACCTATGCTAGAATCGCTTAAGTCCCAGCAACCTTTTGTGCACTGTGCTGAAATAGATTGGCATTGAAACAGCTTGAAAGTGCGTGAAGTTACTCACGGAGCCCAGCAACTCTTGTGTGCCCCCAATACTTATGATATCCGGAATAGTGTGGGGCAGTTTGGACGGCTCGGCTATTCGGAGGCTACCGAGTTATGCATCTGCATTGATCCGATAGTTAAGCTGTTCATAGAGAGCCTTAACTTGCAATATTGAATTTGTACCTTCCAGTTACTGCCACTTGAATACCCGGTACAACACGTGTGCAGCACTTTTGCGATAGTATTCTTCCACCGCTGCGAGCCTGCACAGCGGCTGGGACCGACTTTGCTTTCCGAGCGCGTCGCACCTGTCGCCCCTGAGGCCTGATTGCAAGGGTCACGGCGTTTCGCAGCCTGGCCTTTGCATTCACGCCATTATTTAACCGATTTCCGGCCGCAGTCACGTGACGCACTAAACTATTCCGTCCGCCATATTGCATTCCGGCGGCCGCCGCGCCCTGAGCCGTCCTGCACGAGCCCCAGCGGCCACGTGGGGAGGGGGATGGGGTGAGGGGGTGAGGAGGGTGTTTCATGACCACAGCTCGGCCGGCCGGCACGGCGTGGCCCTAGCTGCGGCGCGTGCCCGTCGCCCATTGATTGTGCCCTGGCATAACCCAGGCAGCCTCGGGCCTGGCGGGAAGGTTACGGGTCGTGCGAGCCACACCAGCGGCAAGGTCACTAGTGGCGCGGGCCTCACGGGCTGGAGATCACGAGTCGCAAGGGGCCCACGGGCTGGGAGGTCACGAATCGCGCGGGCCTCACCAGTCGCAAGGTCTTACTGCAGATGGGGGTTCAACATAGACACCGAGCTCAGACGAGGTACTTTGGCTCACTCTGACGGATGAGCCCGGAGGATGTCGCTTTCTGACAATTGTAAATTTGTGACCGCGCTATAAAGACATTGCTGAGTCCTTGAGCGCGTGCTGGATGCAGACGGACACGAGCGCATGATGCTAGCTGGCGCCGCGCGCCTGCGCTCTGGCAGCGTCATGGTCAAGAGCGAAGCGAGTTAGGAGTGTGTGGCTTTCTATGGTTTTCACCGTTGATTAGATTAGGTGTGGAGGTGTGTTGGTCTACTCGGAAGAGTTTGCTCTGACAACCGCGATAAGATTGCCGTGCAAAGCGCGTACATCGGCCGGATGGCCTTGACCGCCATTCACGCGTCCTCTTCCTGGACAATCTGTCCATTTTACTACTTCCGCATGCCGAGCTGAAAGATACAGTCTAGTGTAGAGATAAAAGGTATCGAAAACGATAGATCTAACAGGCGATTTGTGTTACAAAACTTGCTTTCAATGAGTCAGTCAAGTTTGAAACATGTTGGAGATGCAGAGTTAAGTGGCTCACCAAACATTGGTGAGCAACGGTGAAAGCTGCTCAGTGCGCAAGCGAGGAGGAATATGGGTTGCATCGAGTGTGTTTCTATGTCTGTGTGTTTTGCCACCTCCACCGAGGGTCATCGAGTGCAGCATTATCGTGTATCTTCAATATGCATGCATTCAGTATAGTATCACATATTTTCCATCTGTTTTCAGTTGTACAACTTCTTTAACGCCCTATTGGAGCATCTGGAAGACGTCAAAGAGCCGAAGCCGGTGCTTCAGGAAATCCATACTGGTATGTCAGAAACTCAAATGAAAAACATGAAAGTGGATGAAAAGGGAATTTCTGACCTGGAACAGGATTGGGGAGTA
>NW_023596921.1:33470212-33479286 GCF_011947565.3 Pollicipes pollicipes
AGATGCTGACAGTAAAGAAATGCATAAATCGGGTAACATGGTGAAGAGCTTCATGACCTTTCAGCGTATGGGTATAATAGATCGTTCAGGAACTCCTCGAAATTAAATGTAATCGTGAATCTGAGTCCTCTTTGTAAAAGCCATCTGCGATAAATGAACTTGGCGACAAACATAGTGACAAATACGGTACTAGGGACCGACCACCGGCCGGTCGGTCGCGCCGGCCGCCATAAGGATTTGAACCGTCCATTTCACATTTCAGCTGGTTGTACATGACGTACTTATGAGTATCATCAAATGTGTTCTCTGGAATGAGAGATGAAAAACAATCTTGAATTCAACCGTGCCGCTTTCATGGTTTTAGATTTGACACTGTGCCTGTTTATTTTAGTTTAATTCGGCATGCTCCCCCTAGTTTTACGTGTAAATCCATGGAAAAAGCTCTCTGAGCGGGACTCTGCCACATATTTCACCACAGATGTCGAAAAGTAGTTGAGTTTTCAGGCACACTCCCTAAACACTCAAAGCTGAAACCCGGAGGAACATCTCTAAGTTCCACTGCATTCCGTTTAGAACTGTGCACGCCTTTTTACCTTTAGTGCAATGCAATGTGGCTAAGTCAATCAAACGTCGTCCAAGTGACCAACCTTAATTTCATCTATATTGGAGTTAACATGCACATGTTTCATGTATCCTTCGCGTTGCACTTTACGTCGCTTTTTATTTTAGCGCTTTGCAAGAGCAAGCCCATGAACAACTTTTGAACTTTTGAACATGAGCATGAACAGCTAAGCTTTCCTTTCCTCCACAGCCTAAAGGCAATGCGGTTTGTTGGCATGTATGTCATTTGCATACGGATGATGCGATGAGCATGCATTGCCTTCCACTTCCATCGATATTAAGATCCGATTTCATTTTAGCGTGCTGCTAATTTGACTTTAAGCTTGTATTACGTACCTACCCATTACCGAACGACGCCGTCAGTGTCCCAGCACACATTTTCCGCACAAACATACAGATAATGTCTTCCTGGTATCGTAGGAGCTTACGTACGTTGCTTTTATGCCGGCTTTTATTTCAGCGATCGCAACACCAGTCGAATGGCAAAGAGAATTTGGCGATATTAATCGACTTCGGAAACCATGTCACCTTTGATAACCCATTTCCCTCACTCCTGTTCGTTCCAGCACGGGGTGGAGCCGCTGTCCGATCGAGGCGTTATGTGCTGACTTTGCCAGTATTGCTTACATCAGCAAACTGAAGATCTGTCTTGATTTAGTTTGAAAGGGCGGTCTGGGAAGTCACATCACAGTCACATCACAAAAAGAAGACAAACGGACCGGCCTTTCCGTGCAGCTCCAGTAATTCAAACAAACGCACGCCTTCGCCTGCAGGTTACCTCCGCCCGATTTGTCAGCGAGTTATAGAGCGGCCGGTCCGGCAGCGGGCGGCCCGTCCCTTGTGCTGTCAGTGTCGCCGCGCCTAATCGATCAACGGAAATGACCTCCGACCCCGACCGGGCCCGGCCGCAGGACGTCGCGGCCGGCGGCAGGCAACGCAGCAGATTTCCCGGCGGGCCCGCCGCGCTGCCTGTTTATCGAGAGTGTCGGGAGACGGGCGAGGTCAGCCGGTCAGTGCCGAGCAGTCGCCCAGGTCGGACAGCGGCGCTGGCGGGAGTCGCCGCCCAGCGCCTGACGCCGGGACGCGACGCACAGTGGTTGGCTTTTGAGGTTAGGTGAAGACAAGAGAAGAAAGGAGCGGTCACGAAAAGGGAAAAAACGATCAGAATGGGGAAGCGGACTTGGTGGGAAAGCAATGAAGCCGAACCTCCCTGCGTTAAATCAGTCGCAAGCTGTTTCACACTCACGTTAACGTGCTCATGGGCTCCACTTTGGCCCGTCTGCCCCATTTACCCGCTCCGCATCGCGAAGTTACCGGGATGGTAATCCTCTGGCCCACAACGAACCACTGACTTACTGTGGCCCGCTGTGGCTTACAACGTTCAACCCGGCCGACACCAAAGACCATTTGAAGCGTTATTCAATAATCATTTCCTTGTTGCGTGCGGAGACGGACACCCTGCCATCTGCGACCCATCGGACGGGGCCAGAAGTCCACCTGCCTACAGAGAAAAAAAGTTTCCGCTCGTTTTCACCTGTGATGGAAACTACTTTAGGAAACCCCAAGTTTAACTTATCAGTTATTCAAATGAATAATCATAAAGAACATGATATATAGTTTGTTTAAGTAATTAATCATTGACATTCTATAGCATTTATTTATCACAACTGGCAGCTCACGTTCCTTGGGCTCGACCGTTTAGTATTACCCCGCATAGCCTCTGTCTGACCTGGTGTGACCTCTTATAGTGTGTTTGATCTTGACAGGCACTCAGTCAAGCCCGTTGATAATTTATAGCCAAACACTCCAGAACGAGAAAGGAAAACTAATTGCTACTTGCCTAATTGCTTTTAAGTAAAGGTACTGGTAATCGTGCAAATCTTTACTAATGTCATCATAAAACCTTGCCTGATCTTGTATTGGAATCTTTCACCAAACTATGTCAAGTCGATTACCTGAAAGATATCCTAGTTGCGTTGAATTACCCGGAAGGGATCCGAAGTCATGTTGCAAACTCTGAGGGTGGTACCCCCTACCCCTCTCCCCCTTCCCACCAACCGGTCGTGGACGGAACACTTGCAGAGGCGATTGCCATCAGAGACGACCATCTGCGAGGGGGCTTTTCCCAAACGTTAAAGGTGGCGCTCAGCACCATTAAAAAGGTGTTGGCATGAGCTGGTGAGATCCCGACGGGGCGAAGGAATTCCCCATCTGATCATCCCCCGGGCTGCCGCGCCGCTGCGCCTCAGGCGCAACACGGGCGTTCAGGGCGCGCCAGCGACAGCCGGCCGCCAGCGCCGAGGGAGCGCGCCGCCGCGCCCCAGCGCAGTCAGCGGCCCGATGCCTCGGCCACTGCGGCGTCAGAACAGACCTTGCCGAAGGTCTCGGACAGTGTCCGATCGCGGGGCGGACGACTGCAGCTCAGCCAGGACAGAGAATGGCTGAAGGGCTCAGCCACTGCGACGTCAGAACAGACCTTGCCGAAGGTCTCTGACAGTGTCCGATCGCGGAGCCGACGACTGCAACTCACCCAGGACGGAGAATGGCTGGAGGGACTCAGCCACTGTGACGTCAGAACAGAAAGCCTTGCCGAAGGTCTCGGACATCGCACCATCGCGGAGCAGACAACTGACGGAGATCAGCCCATCGAATAGCTTAGTGCTCCGCCGGTGGAGACCACTGATGCTGTGGAACGAGATAGCGGATCAATTTGGAAGTAGCAGGCGTTGGTTTGGCAGCGCTGAAATGCCACGGATGGGACGGCGGAGATGCTGCGGATGGAAGATGTAATGCCGACGCATTTGCAGTCAAGGTTCTAGATATTGCCTTTGAGCTGCGCACTGTACGTCCTCATCCAGTGCTGAGAGTGCCCAGCGCTCTTCAGACAAATGGCTCTCGTCTGAGGAGTTCCTTGCGACCGGCGACGGGATCATCGTCCTATCATCGATGTGTCGCGAAACTGCCGTGCTGAAGTAAATCGTCGACAATAACCCCTTTGGTTGCTGGACTGGAAATAGGTATTTATGTATCATACAACATGCTGAGCAAGGCACCTTGCGCGCTTACCCTGCTACATTCCTGAGCGCTCGTATAAACTGCTAAGCTCCTTTTTGCGGCGTAGAACTAGCGAGGTTATTACAGGTATACCTTGTTGGCAAACAGCCATCTCATACGAATAGGTTTCAGAAGCAGCCCAAAAAGTCATCATCAGCGATTGGAGCGTGCTCTGTCATTAGTTTCGCCAGCAGAGAGGTCCACCAATGTTCAGCGCTGGTGTGAATCTGCGAATGGCACGGTGAGCAAGCTGGCCGACTTTGAACCCTCCATATCAAAGCATTTTAGACACTGAAATTGGTGAAGTTGGAGTTGTTGACAGCTTTGGTGGTTATAGACGTAACATTGCGCAAGCGCATACTCTGTCACAGACTCTGTCAAACCGGTCTGTACATTTTCATGAATCTACGGTGAATCAATGAATCTTTTATAAATTAACCATCTTTCTCTGCTTGGGTTCCAAACTCCTAGCATACGATAAAAGACACCGGATGTTAAGAGGGTAACATTGTTGGATTTCTGATCTTTCTCTGATTTCCAGCATGGACGAGCAGGAGTGGGATCTGGTCTTAAGATCCAACATCAGTACTACAACAGCAAATCCATGTTTTCGTTAACACGCGCACGGGTGGCCGGCTAGATACCCTTCGCCCGGGTGGGTGGGGGATGAATTTGACCCCCCAGCTGAGATCTCAGTAACTAAGAAGCTAGAGACACCAAATTGACAGGGTGTATTTATCTGCACGTGAACTCAGTTAGGTCAAAGTTTGAAGTTTCTAGGTCATAAACTTTGGTTCAAACAAGGTCAAACAAGGTCAAATTACAAGTTGGTCTCCAAAGTACCCAGAGCCTAGCTAACTGTTTCTAAGCAAAAGGTTACATGTTCATTTGAGGTCAGTGACCTTGTTTGACCTTTTGAAGGTCATGACGACATAAATGATACAAGACTGATCTGAGTGTTGCATTTGAACAAGCGAGAAATATTACGCTAGGCAGTATGTCTAAAAAAAAATGTTGACCTGGGTCATTTAGGTTCGGCGACCTATTCTGACCTCTAAGAAGTCCATGGGAGATGCAAAATACGGTTCCTGCTATCAATAAACTCGAAATGAGCACCAGAAACTATCCCATGCAGCAAGCCCTAGAGTAATAAAACAGGTTGATTTTGACCTTGGTCTGACCCTCATATCTGACCCTAGGTCAGCGCAATTTACTAACTCAATATTTGTGTTGCCTAAGAAAGCATCTCAGAGATGTATGGTTTCGTCTGACAATTCGTTGTCGCATCAGATGAAACGATTCCCTAGAAATTACCTTCGCTGAAACCATGGCCTGACTTTGACCTGCTATAGGTCAGCGACCTTAGAAGGAGCAGCTAAATTCGTTATACCAAACGATCCGCTATTTAATTGTCTACAGCTATGCAAAATTTGGCGCGACTACGCCGCATCGTTCGGAAACCATTTTTGAAAAACCTTCGTGTGTGAAGGGGGACAATTTGATCCCCCCCCCCCAGCGTGTGTTGATATACATATGGTAGTCCGTACGTGTTAATATACATATGGTAGTCCGTACGTGTTAATATACATATGGTAGTCCGTACGTGTTAATATACATATGGTAGTCCGTACGTGTTAATATACATATGGTAGTCCGTACGTGTTAATATACATATGGTAGTCCGTACGTGCTAATATACATATGGTAGTCCGTACGTGTTAATATACATATGGTAGTCCGTACGCATGACCCACACTTCGTCCAGCATCATCGTGTTAATATACATATGGTAGTCCGTACGCATGACCCACACTTCGTCCAGCGTCATCGTGTTAATATACATATGGTAGTCCGTACGCATGACCCACACTTCGTCCAGCATCATTGTTCTGTCTCGCATTCGTTAAACAATGCCCTGTCACGTGTCGTCGCGATTACAGGTTACCGAGGACAACACCCGCTTTCCGCCAAGGTTCTTCAGCCTTTTCGTAGTTAGGAAATTTTGCGTTTGCGAAATTATCGGACGAAGTGTTAGGTTTTGATGCTTCTGGTATGTTGCAGGAAGCATAGCCCTGATAAACCAAGCTGCAGGCTAATATCTCAAAAACTGTTACAGTATACCGTTTACAGCATTGTGCATCGTCTTCCTCAAGACTTCATGGCCTTACCGACAATGGCAGCAAATATGTAATTCCGTCGAGAGTGCTCCTGACCGGTACCGGACGTTGTCGGACCGGGCGCTTAAGCCAAACGATTTCTGACTTAGTTTCCCTAAGTCCAGCTCAGCCTGCCGCCTTGCTCGTAGCAAAAAGCTTATCGGAAAGGTCATGTGAAATACGCATAAATGTATTGTCATGGACTGATTACCCAACACGAGCACACACGAGATTTTCGAAGCGACGTGGCAAACGACATGAGAGGCAAACTGTCATTGCCCCATATTTCACCGCGAAAGTGCGAAACAATACTACGTTTAATGTCGTCATGAAATACCAAGCATAACCCAAGATGCAGAAGCACGGGTAAGGACAGAACTATCGTATGGCACACACCGTGCATTAGTGGTCTGTGGGATCCGGTACGATAAGGAGTGTGCTGTTGTTGCACATCTCGCCACCCCTGCGTGACAGACCGCCGTCTTTCACAGAATGGCATGCCGTCCATCGACAACCCGTACGTGTTCAACGGCGATTTCGTCGACCGGGGCAAGAAGTCGATAGAGGTGCTGCTGATCCTGCTGGCCTGCGTGGTGGTCAACCCGCACGAAGTCTACCTCAACAGGGGCAACCACGAGGATCCCATGATGAACGCAGCGGTGAGCGGAGCGTGTGAGAAGCGATTTGCGCCTGGCACCGCCTGCATTGGCGCTCTTGCTTGCGCCGGCGAGCGAAAAGGCAGGCATGAGGCCTGTGGATAGCGAGCTTCAGTTGAGGCGTTTGGCATGACCCAGTCTGTCACGTGCGCTCGCGTGTTTGGAAGCCTATATTCTAGCGGCACATTGAATAGGTGGCGCCTCACACTCGTTTTGAGGGTAAGAGACCCCATCCCTGCCCAAACTCTCTGTGAACGGGCTGGCTCCATAAAACATCACGTCAAAATGCGCCAAGGAGTATATGAAGCATGGGGGAGAAACGATGCACGCCATGCAGCGCCACGGAAAAGGACGTGGCCTGGCCTGCCAAAAACGCATGGCAAGCTAAAAGGGACCGAGCAGAGGGTACAGCAGATCATCTGCCAAAGGTGACGCCATCAGTGTGAGAGGCCGCCGGCTGGTGATAACGGAAGCCTGACCGAGGGGTGCGGCGGCGCGGGGGCGGATCAGCGCGGCCCGGCCGGCCGTAATTACCTCAGCTGATTAGCGGGCGGCGGTGTACGGCGGGCGGCGGGCGCGGCTCTCGCCCGGTCAGATACCAGCGTCTCCGGCGGCGATCGATGCGTCGGCGGAGCAGCTGGCCGTCGGCTCGCACCGCCCGACGCCGCGGCCGGCTCGTTACCGGGGCCCCGCGGGCCGCCGGGGCACCTGCGGCCCGCCGCCGCCCACCCGTCACGAGACCAACCGTGCCAACTGGTCCCCAGGGGGTCCGCCAGCCCGGCCCGGCAGCGGTGCTTGGCTTGCGTGACCGCCTCGTTGGCTCGAGCGTCTTGACGTGGTGGTGTGGTCTGGCCGGCGTCCGTCGGCGCAGAGGCGTGGCTTCTGTACAGGCGCGACGGGTGTCTGCTCACTCCCACCCAACTCGACCTTGGCCAGCGCTGCGGGCCGCTATGCAGCACCGCTGCGATGCCGATGGGAGCTGATGCTGATGGAGCTGATGAAAGACGTAAACTCCACACACTAACTAGACAGAATTACCGCACATCTGCAGATGGCTGCGGAGCAATATATGCTCCCTGAAAACTCAGAAAGCAATGTACCAATTATACAGTAACTCCCGCACTTTCCACAATTTCTTCTTCTGTACGACTTAATGATACCGCCACTAAGGAAGCAGAAAAGGTGAAGTGCTCGGGCATGCATATTGACTCAAGCTTGAGTGGAATCACTTTATCTATTGCCTCATGAAATGGAATCACTGATAACCTATTTTTAGTTGTAAGCCGCAATAGTGGCGCCATGAAGTGATGCAAGATCTTGTTGGATACACGGTTTTTGCTCGTATCTTGCAATTCACTTAGTTTGCCCTGCACTTGCTGGCTGGCAAACTTGTTTTGCTATATTGCTGCGTTACATGGAGCTTTACATTCCCAGCTTACACAAATAAAATTTGCCTCCAGCAGAAGCGTGCAGTTATAATTGCTGCTAATCGACATGGACTGGTGTATTGCAATTAAAAAAACAAACTAAGTCATCTAAAATGAGGGATTGATCAGCTCTCCTCTCTGGAATTTCATTGTATTGCCTAAACTACCCATAACAGACGCTAATGAGGCAATAAAGAGCTGTATGAAAAGGCTCAGAAACGTCGTTTTTTGAAGAGTACAATTCTTCTTGATAATTTGATCGACCATGTAGTTGTGTGTGCGTGTGTGTGTATATATGTGTATGTATGTGTGCGTGTGGTCCTGCGAGAGTGTGTGCGTGCGTGCCTAACTCGACTATGACTATGCATACGTTTTCACGCAGAACATGGTGAATCTGTCTTTCGATCGTCCACCTGCAGCAAGCTTGCTTGGTCTGGTGGGCGGCCGAAAGTGGAGCCATGGATTTTCATCCCTCTGACCAGTCCGTTGCACTTCCCTGCCAGTGTGAATGCTATTATACTAATATCCTGTGAGTAAGTTACTTTCCCTGGTGGGCATTAGCGGCCAATTATATGCTGCCTTCGGCTACGACCACTATTTGCCTCCCTTGCGTACTTTTGCTAATGACTGACATAACGTGCTGGTGGGCTCTGTAACCTCGTTGTTTATTTTTGTTTTTGCTTCCACCTCTTAGCAGGGAGTACCGCGAACTGAGTTTATTATTTTTTGTGTAAACGTAAGGCTCAGTTTGGCGCTGGAATAGTGGGAGAAACACTCTCGGTCGCCCGTCAATGGGTGGTGGTTAGGAAAAATGTGAGGGGAGGGAGGGGTCGGACTGACGGTCACCTCGCCACCAGCCGGCTGACTCACGCAGTTAGCGTCGGCACGACTTTGGCCTTTGCGCTCGCCGCGCTGCCACCCAAAGACGGTGCCGCCAGCGCGGCAGTGGGCTGTATTTGTAGCCGTTTTGACGGCTGATGGCCCACACTTGAACGCATTTTATGGACTGTTTCGGTTTGGCCGGAGACCATTTCAGATGTTCACATGTGATGCATTTGGGTGGCTTATGGCTGTTTTGTCGTGTTCAGATCCGTCGACGCACATGTGGCTTTTGTGACTTGTAACTTCCATCTCTTTCAGATATGGATTTACCCGGGAGG
>NW_023596921.1:33480181-33502681 GCF_011947565.3 Pollicipes pollicipes
GGACTTTTCGTGACGAGGGCCGGCGAGAGTCCGTGACGCTGACGGCCCCGTCGACATGACTGCTTTAATATGTAATCCGATGGAGGCGACCTGGGCGGTAAGACCAACGCTGAGGTGTTCCGCATAGTCTCCAGGGTCACTAGCAGCGGCATCATGATGTCGTAGCCATGAATGAATGTGAAAACAGCTGCCTGTCCTGTGCCTAATTATTTACACCGCAGCCGCCGGTAGGCGTTTGTGAAACTTGCTGCGGACAGCAATGGCAGGACAACTGCATCCACCTTTAAAATAACGCATTAGACCCAAAAGTTGTCTCTTCCGCATGGACGTTTGAAGCATTTGTGAAAAGGAATTGTCCACATATGAAGATATCGAAGCAAATGATGAAACATGGTTCCCTATAACTATTGGTATGTTTTTAAGATGAAAAGACAACCCTGGGTAACACTATTTCTCAATTTAGCAAAAAAGTGTCCTCAATGCGTCAGTGTTTGATTGCGTCATAATACTTTGCACAACGATGATTGACAGCCCCCATATTCGGAAAGCGTGCTCGCGAACGCCAGGAATAAACGACTCTGCAATTATATTTTGTTCGGTCTTGATCGCCGTATGGGCAATGTAATGGCAGGACTTGAATGACTTAAAATGGCGTCATGGATGCCTGAGTAACCTTGAAATACTCTGCAGGTTGTCGTCTGTACATCTCCCCGGTCTTGTAGCCCGGAAACTAGATAGGTTTAGGTCTTCAAAGGATAGGGCTGTGAACTGCAGCGAATGATGCTCATGAAGGCTATTTCAGCTCAAAACACAAGATAAATGTGGAACACACCCTTAAATGACATAATACGGTTGTCAGCTTTACCATGATCACCTGAATGGGTGAAAAACATCATCCCTTTGCGATTTTGGAGTCACTTTATAGCCGTTTCAGAATGGTCCAGAAAATGTTCAGGAGCTAACAGCAAATCCATTTTACACGCGCCGAATACTGAACACGTTCAATTTACGTTTAGGTTGCGTAGTTCTTAATTCATCAGCGAAACACTGTATGGCTGTTTTTGCATTTACAGGCAGCATATCGAAGTTTTCCTTTCTGGTTTGTGCTTTTTCATGTCATGAATCTAATCAAATGAAGGTGAGAATACGACTAGAACGCACGGCAGGCCACCAGCTAATGTCATCTGACACCAGCTCACAGTTCGTCTAACAGACTGTCGGGTGGTGCTTTTAGCCCCCCGGTGGTTGTGATCAGGGAACACCCAGGTCGTGTCGGGTTAAAGTATTATGCACGCCATATTTCCAACACAAGCATTACCAGGCGTAATGCATGATTCAGGAGACCGATTGAAACGTATTCTCCCTGCAAGAATCGATAGTGGGAGCAATGGTAGGCCCAGTCGAACGCGCTGACGGTGCCGCCAAGTCACAAGCTACTCCGGTCTCATTGCGGACTGCAAGAGGAATGTCCGCCAGGACACCAAGAGGCCTCACCAATCTCGATTTTCTGCGCCTCGGGGCTAGCGTCTGGCTCGTCGTAGCAGAGGACCAGGCGCCGGAGCTTCAGCTGCGCGCCGTCCACGCCCCGGCACCGCTCCATCCGGCAGAGGCCGCAGCCCATGGCGGCTGAGCTGCACCGGGGTCGCCGCCGGGTCAGCGCGCCCACGTGGCCGTGACGTCACCGCAGCGGTCGCCGTGTGGCGGGACGCCGGCGGACAAGGGCGCTGTCCGAGTCGACGCAGGTGAAGTGTCTGCGGAGGGGTCGCGGGGGTCAGGTGGTGCGTCTGCGGAGGGGTCGCGGGGGTCAGGTGACGCGTACGCGGAGGGACTGCGAGGGTCAGGGTCCGCGGTCGTCGACCTGTTGGTCTGGGTCACGGCCGCTGATCTCGGCAGGCACGGTAGTATCGGCCACGCAAGCTGAATGGCCGAGGGGTAACAACAGAGAAGCACCAGCACCAACAGCACAAATGGACCGCCAGCCGTGGTATCACAACCACGAAGGCGCATCAGCTTCCGACGGTCATGATCACGGTGTCACGGTCACGGTCACGGTCACGGTCACGACGCGGTCCATGGGACGCGACAATACGGGCCATTGGTCACCACCGCCACTATGGATCACGACGCAAACGCGGTCACACTACAACGACCGTCGGTTCGGTGCTAACGCTGACCACGGTATTGGACACAGAGGTCAACCGTGAGAGATGGTGCAACCGCACCACAACAGGCACGGCGCTTCACTTCGCCTTAGTGCTTCGTAGGGCGGTATCTGTCTAAGAAGTACGTGTGGAGCGAGATGACCACAATGTTGATGGTCTTAATCCGACGAAATGCACAGTAAGGCCGTAAATTTGTCATGCTGTATGCGCAAATGCACCCGCATATTTTTGCATCGCGACTTTGTTGAGGGTGGGAACGCTCCGCACATACTTCAGGTACCCACATGTTAATGGTATTGCTACAAGCCATGATTCGAAATTGTTTATGAAGCAGGCCGATAACATAGTTTCACGTAAATATTGGCCTGTTTCCACAACCATTGAGAGACAAATAGCAATCAGCGTCATTAATGTAACATATGCGTGTTGCCCCTCCCTCCTTGGGGTAACACCATTACAGTAATGGATCCAGGAGCACAAACCATACAATAACCTAGCCACGCGAGCTTTTAGCCAAATGAGAACGCATACATTGTTGATGTGAAGTTAACACAAGCCACCTATATACACCATAAGCTCGTTCTCTACCTCACCGTCTTTTTCCTCTCTCCAGATATGTGCCTGAATTCCAAGGGTGGATTCAGGATCCCGTAAGGGTCTATGTTTATGGGATCCTGGAATCGTTTTTGAGGCTCCAGACACATTTCTCTCTCCCTCTCTCTCTCTCTCTCTCTCCTCTCTCTCTCTCTCTCTCTCTCTCTCTCTCTCTCTCTCTCTCTCTCTCTCCTCTCCCCTCTCTCTCCTCTCTCTCTCTCTCCCGAAGAAAAAGAAGAAGAAGAAGAAACACAACATGGCCTTCTTGTGCATCTGCTTCTGATATCCGGCATTAAAGCATTGGGCTTATCTGGTTTCAGCCTCAGCCCTCGTCGGCAAGGCACACGCAGTCTCGTCCGGTTTTTCAGCGGTATATTCCGGGATATTCAGCGTACTTTTACGAAATCTGTGCAGCCTAGTTTCTATGCCATTTGGTTGCATCTAATCTACACGTGGCAACGCTGGCCGGGCCGCTGATCATGGCATACCACGCATCTGCCTAGCCGAAAAGACGTAAGGTGTCGTCTATGGGCGGTCTGCGGGCTACGGACCCGCTCCTGCCTCAAGATCTCTATCCGTGGTCTCCAGCTTGGCTCAGATTACCAGAGCTCTAGCAAAGATCCCAAGCGCGGCTCCAGCTTCCAGAGCTCAGCAGCGGTACCAAGCGCGGCTCCAGCTTCCGGAGCTCTAGCAGCGGTCCCAAACGCGGCTCCAGCTTCCGGAGCTCTAGCAGCGGTCCCAAAGGCGGCTCCAGCTTCCGGAGCTCTAGCAGCGGTCCCAAGCGCGCTCCAGCCTCCAGAGCTCTAGCAGCGATCCCAAACGCGGCTCCAGCTTCCGGAGCTCTAGCAGCGGTCCCAAAGGCGGCTCCAGCTTCCGGAGCTCTAGCAGCGGTCCCAAGCGCGCTCCAGCCTCCAGAGCTCTAGCAGCGATCCCAAACGCGGCTCCAGCTTCCGGAGCTCTAGCAGCGGTCCCAAAGGCGGCTCCAGCTTCCGGAGCTCTAGCAGCGGTCCCAAACGCGGCTCCAGCTTCCGGAGCTCTAGCAGCGGTCCCAGACGCGGCTCCAGCTTCCGGAGCTCTAGCAGCGGTCCCAAGCGCGCTCCAGCCTCCAGAGCTCTAGCAGCGGTCCCAAACGCGGCTCCAGCTTCCGGAGCTCTAGCAGCGGTCCCAAAGGCGGATCCAGTTTCCATAAATGGATGCCACAGGTTAGCTACAGCTGCCACAGTTATATGTTTGAGGACTTCAAAAATGAATGCCAAGCATTATTGATGATGTCCGACGCCTTGATATATTTTTGTTCCCTTATATTCTTTCCTGCACGCATAAGTATTAACGCTCCGTCTAACCAACTGTCAGCTAGAAATACCCCTTAAGTGCCAGAGTAGTGGGAAGAGGGGAGAGTTGACTTCCCTCGTGAGATCACCAAATCCCAGACGCCCTATGAGGAACACAAAGATATCGTTGTGAAAGTCTCGTCACATAGTAAAGAGTAAACACCAATTTTTCCTTGAATGAAGCGTGAGGTCACCAGAGGTCACGACATCGAAAAAAGTTGTTCTGATAGAGCAGCTAATGCCTATGCTAACACGTCAGGACAGACATTGACCGCACGGAAATACGCTTTAGTACTATGGAAGGTCCATTTCGACTATTTATGTTCCCCTACAAGAGTCAGGTCAGGTCAGGCCACCGTCAAAATCGGTTTGCTGGTAGTCCACAAGACCGATTCTTTTTCACAATTCTTCTAAGTTTATTTTGGCTGGTGCAGTTGCAGGACAAAAGCAGTGAGGCACACGAATGCCATTTTAGGCTGCTCTAGATGTCACCTGAAATCAACTTAAGTCAAATTTATAAAACACTCAAATGCAAAAATGGCCGTGCTAGCCGGGTCTATGTGATCAGTACAGTGCTTTTCTGTGGTCAGGAACAATGTGCTGTACATCTACAGGTACTCAATATCGCATAGCTGCTCTCTGCATTATGCACGTAGACAACGGCTCGACCTTCCAAGCTTGACCATGCATTTGTAACAAACTAAGAACAAGCACGTTGGTACATGGAGCTACTCACCAGCTTCACAAACCTAACAAGTAAGTAGCTACACGCGTCGCAATTGTTCATCTAGACTCTCCGCTACTGACAACATGGACAACATAGACAATTGGCCTTGCATGTCCTAATGTGACCCATGGTAAACTCATTATGTATTTTAATGATATCGCATGTTTTCTGCGAACATTCAATTTTTGCGTCAAAAACTACGTCACGAAGCTGCTCAGTTTGAGCTTAGCCTGTGTTTTGCAGAAGGTACCCATAGGAGTAGGCCATGGTCTAGGCCAAGGTCAAGTGCTCCACGGTCATGTGATGGCTCTGCATGCATGTAAATAGTCTTTTTGTCATGTGCAAACATCAAAACTACACAAAGATACGTACACAGTTGCATTTTTATGAAAAATAGCACAAACTGACCCGAATGCAGGCCACTGCCCTAACCATTCCCCCAGAAGTCTGAAACGCAAACTGTAGCGCTTATCATATTATATTGCAATACAAAATCTGAAGAATCGGCAAAGGCCCACGAAAGTGTTTTGTGGTTCAAGTTTTTTAGAGTTTGACCTCTTTGATCTGATCTAGGTCACTGATCTTGGTAGATCACAGTTTCAAATCTAGAACAAGCATGCTTTACAGGTTGATGAAAAGGTACTAAACATTTCGTGCTACTGAAAGCGTTTACTTTTGACCTGTGCTCGACAAACAGTGGGGAGAAACCGACTTCTCACTGTCGCCCGGGCATGGGCTAAGTTCCAAATTCCATTTAAATTGAAATGTTCAGCCTGGAATTATCTGACATAAAATGCTGCGAAGTACGAATATAGGTGCTCATAGCTTCCGTTCACCATATTTGTTCCCCTTTCACCCCATTCGCGCAATGTCATAGTGCCTCATGATTCTTTAAGCACCCTGCCAAGTCTAGATTCATGCTTTATGACTTATAATTTATGGATTTATGGATTTAGGATTTATGAGAGCAGTATAAGCCCGAGACGCGTGATCAGGCCGGTCGCCACATTTTCTAGATACTCATTTATTTCCAACCACTGATCCTGGCGCATCTGCCGAATCTGTGGCGAAAGAAGCGCAGATCTGTAAACATCGTGCCGTATAAATTGCCGGACATTTGAATACCATCTGTTCAGACGTGTTTTCTGAGAAAGATTTCTATATTTCCACAATTTCAGCTGCCCCATTCCCTAAACATTGAAAATGTAAAATTTTCCAGTCGTAAAAACACGGCTCGGAACTGGATCCCGATTTTGATGACCCAGCGTTGCAGCAAAATAATGCTTATTGAGTATAAAACGGTTATCCGTACCGGCAAAAGTGTGGTCGATGTGTGCTGAAAACATGCACTCGCAAGCCATGGATCCCATTATTTTAGGAGGTGTTTGAAGCAGTGATGTCGGATCTTAATAGCCAGAACAGTTGACCGCGTGAAACCAACCGTGCGGTAACTGCGAATAAACCAGCTTCAACTCACTGATTGACCTGAAAATTTACCGAGTTATAGCTGCGGCAGAGATCGCCCGAAAACGGCAAATTCGCCTTTCCCGAAGCCGGTCTCAGAGACAAGGTGATTTGGCATAAATAAGTTTGGGCTATGCAAACATCACAGGCATGTAGACCTGTCCATTGTGACCAATACCGGTAGCATACTTATTTTCTGGTGGGGCTCATGTCCAGTCATTGCTTTAAAACACTTTGATTTGTAAACTACTAGACAAATACTAGATCAGCGTATCTCTACCAGTCGAAATTATCCCGAAAGGCACGCATTATGGCATTAAAATGCATTCAAATCTTTGGTGTCAGTTACCCACGATGCATGGGTTATACGACTCAAAATGAAAATGCGCATCTAAGTAACCGCTTTGCTCGTAAGACGTCACATACGACGCCCCCCTGGTGTATTTACGCATGCAGTGGGACGTGCAGGCGGTGCGGTAATGCACTTCGCTTACATGTGCACTTCCTACCAATTTCGTGAGCGTTAGTCATAATTATCGTATCAGTAGTATGGTAAGTACGCATATGATTTCAAACCTGCTTTGAAGTACATACAGACGTACATTGTTTGTACGATACATGCTGCTCGCTTGATTTTATGCCATTATTTGGAAAAAATATTGGCATTGTACTAATCATTGATATATAAATGGAATAGTGTTCGGATTATCATCCACATCTGGTAGGTTAGTGTGCACAGCAGGTGCCTGCATGTCAGTGTGTCTGGTGGATTAGTATGTACATGTTTCAGCCAGCTTATTATTCGGCTGCCATCAGGTGTCACTGCGTTCTGAGGGGGACTGAATGGTTTTTAATTTTCAGTCATTTTTTTGTCACAACCCGAATTATCTCCTTGGCACAGCTGAGGTTCGGACCCGTGTCTTCTGATGGCCAGTCCAGCGTCACGTCAACTGAGGTTCACTCGGGTGGTCCAGTGCTGGACTTCCCTGTTAACTTAGTTGGCACGGCTCTGGTTGGGCAATCAGCAGACACCGGTTCGAATCTCTGCTGTTTCAAGGAGAGTTTCGGCTTGCAACCCGTACGTGGCTGGAAGCCAAACGCCATCCAGTCATTCATAGGACTTAATGATGTCTAACGGCTGCCAGAGATTTAGTGTGCGGAAACATTGTTTACATGTTCGCATCTCATAACCTGATTAACCGTTCCATCCGTGATATAAATGTCTCATTGCGTAACTACAAGTTATTCATGCATGATCAGACACATTCGAGGTTAAACACTTACACATCATGGAGTTATCCATTTCGGTAGCTATTTTGCGTTGCAGTGACGACACCGGTCTATAATCAAACATCTTTCTTGACCATGTAGCCTCAGCCAGAATTTCCACTGCGCGCCCTGTGGTGGCAATGGTTCTTCTAAGCAGATGTGCCTGTGCTAGAAATGAAAAATGAAATTATAAAGTTATGTATGAGAGTGGGGGCTCTCACCGCTACTGAAATATAGTTAATTGCATATATGCAGTATGAGCAATGGCTGCGCAATATGAGATGTACTCATAAGATATATACTCATAACATTTCTACTCATCAAAGCTTACATATTAAGTGCCTGTAAGCTCGCATATAAGCCTACAGAGCTTCCGCAACGTACTCGCCAAAGACTATACAATGTACTCATCATAGTTCACATATAGAATATATATAGAGTTGGCGTTCCAAACAGAAGCAGAATTTACCCTAGTGCAACACCGTGCTACATTCCAACCAAATGCTGATACTGATGTGGATGTGAATGTTGGCGACACACAGTTGTGTACACCCTCCATTTTGATGCGGCTATCACCGGCAAGTACAACAGAAGAGAAGGCATTTAGCATTCGAAAGCAAACTACCAGCCTTGCCAGAAATGTACAGATAGCACAAGATAGCATGCACCTTTTGCCGCAGGATGGGTTTGGTGAGGTCTTTATTTGAACATGTGTATCCGCACTTTTTGGATGATTAAACCCCTGCAGCGGCTATAATGCACCGAATGCGCCGATTTGAAGCCCCAGTGGTCCTGATGATGTCCTCTTTAGAGCGTCTTTCAAGGAGTCGAAAGCTTCTTTCAAAGATAAAATATATAAAACTGGAAGTTTGATATATTTGGCTTTAATCTGTATGATATGAAAATGACCCCTTAAAACTTGTATTCGCAATTTTTGGTTGAAGAAGAGTTGTACTGAGCTTTCCGTTCCACCATCATTTGATGACATCTTATCTTTGCGTAGCGTTTTGGCACTACTGCATTCTTAAATTGGCACTAGACTCCCTAATCGACAGAAATGAGCACTTTTCAGGATGCTGCCTCATTTCATCTATGTCAAAATTTGAGAAAAGTAAAGGCGGTGTGGTAAATTGAAAAGGTTGTTATTTTTACGAGAAGAAACCAACATGTGTGAGGGCTATAACGATCATGCCCAATGCAAAACAGAGAAGATAACGAGGACATAGCTGAGCTTTGCTAGTATATTTTCTTCTCATGCACCATTTGGTTGAGTTTTATTTTTTGCGAATCACTGTATCTTTTGAATCTTTGGCGCTATGTCTTTTTTAATCTGAGTGTGTGACTGTCCGTCGTCTCACCTCAGTGTGTCAAAGATCGGGAACATTAAAAGCACAAGAAGATGTTAAAGATGGCATCCTTTCACAACAGCCTGCTTATTTCAACTTCCACCAAGACCGCCACAAACGTAGCGTTCAATGCTAAATAAGCATCAGCATCTCCACAGCCACTGTTCCGTTCAAAAATGTCACACCCACTATATAAACAATCTTGTCCTACATCGCCCACCGTCTTGTCAATATTAAAAACCTATTCAAACGTATTCCAAGAGCTATTAGAAGCGTCATTTACATCCCAACAGGGTTCCGCCTAACGCGCTGATGCAACAAAAAGCTCTGTATCATAACACCGCCCAGCATTGTGATGCAGGTCCATGCTGCTCTGCTCTTCTAACTGCTGACAACAATGGTGAAACAATCCCTTCGTGCTTAACAAAAGCTCGCCCATTTAGATGCATATCATGTGCATGTGAGTTGTCAATTTCCCTCCGGTCATACGCTCAGGTTATGTCAACAGCGTACATCTGCACTTGATACAGTTTCTATTTGATCTATGACCTGGCATAATCGGTTTAACTTCTAACCTAGAAATCCCAAATGTATTGCCGATGGCGGAATCTTGTTAGGACTAAGCCAGTGGTGTTTTCTGCAAGCTTTTAACGTTCTTAGTTTAGAAATGGCAGCGAAAGAGAGGGGGATGACCCTCCCACCCCCATCGGTCTGCGTGCTTGAAGTCCTAACCTCCTAACCTCTCAAATGGATAAATTCCTGGGATCAGCACTTACGCTGAGTGGTGCTTGTTGCGTGGTCCTTGATCCACCATCCGATCGTGAAACTCTAAGTCAGCGACCTAATTTGAAGACGGAAGCTTCATTTGCACAATATTTGACACTGCTCGTCTTACCCTGTGAGTAGGTAATACCCTCTGACGTCACCCCACCTTTACTGCATGGACTGCTGTCGGCTACAGTCCGTGCTAGCCAGGGATAAATAGCGAGCCCTTAGCTCGGCACGAACCCTCCCTGTCACAAAAATGTGCGTCGGAATTCAGGAGCCCTAACCTATTGCGCTACTGGGCCGAGCTGCGGATACGAACATAAGGATCATATCTGTTGTTAGTTTTCCTGGCAATCCTCATTATTTGGGAATGCCATCATTGAAATTAAACCAGCATATTGTGAACAAAGAATACATGAACATAAGACAAACTTATCGCCCGTTTCCATGTGGGGAATTATGCCTAACTTTCGTGTGAGAAGCGCGATTGGGACACAGCACTGATGTTCTGGAATGCACTGTGCGAAATTCGGCAAGGCGCTTGAACTCTGACAGAATCATGTGGCCTAGATTAAAGCATGGAGAACGGCATTGGCATGATCAAGAGGCTGAGAACTGAGATGTGTCCGGACATTTGGCTCCAGTCGACTTAAATACGCGACTTGCAATGCCAGTGTAGAATTTCGATGTTGGTGAGGTTTTTATGAAAAGCAATGCATTTAAAGATCTCAGTGAGGTGAACTAATCGTCCTTCCCACACAGACGTCAGGCACAGGTCTCAACATTAAAATGATGGGTTATCAGATTTTGTTATGCTTGGAACACTTCGGTCTAAATGTGTAATTTTGCTATTCCTGTCGTGCCAATGTTTCTTCTTCTTAAAGTGTTGTAGCCCATCCATAAAAGTGACAACTTACGTTTCCTTTCTCCTCCTTTTCATAGTTCGTCCCAGTAGCTCATTTGGTCAGATGTTCTGCATTCCGATCCCCCTGCTTGTGGCAGGCACGTTTCGAGCCAGTTTATACTCTCGCAATTTTGCCCTGCATGGTCTGCGGTCGGTGGCAGTGTGAGTGGTAAAGATCTGGTTATGTCAGATGGTCCTACCTTCCGGGAATTTTATCCATTCAAAAGGTTAGGACTAAATCTTAAAAAATCAAAGAATTGAATGTTTTGCTCTCGCCCGAATGATGGCGAGGTGGCGATGGATGCCTACCACTCAGTCGCCCGGCGTACAAACAAAAACAACCAAACAACAAGCTCTTCAATCCACTTCGATTCCGGTCAAGCTTTACCACCACACTGTCGGAAGAATAGGCCAGTCATCAGTCTCTCCCTCTGATCTGTCTACTGCCGAGGGCATGCGTCTGAATCAGGACCGTTCCGCGGAGCGGCTTTGCACTGTGTTGCAGCCTGGGTTACTACGATAAAACCGAGAGCTAAGACGCAGTGGGGGGCGGGAGAACTTTATTAATGTTCTGATTGTACCCGTTTTGCTGTAGCACCGGGTACTACACGCGCTGTCTTAACGTTGCGTACATAAACCACAGGACCACGGCTCTCGGCAGGTGCATCAACAATGCACCCGCAAGATGGAAGCCCTAATTGTCATCTCAAGGAGGTCGACAACACCCAACTGAACAGGCTGCCCTGACAGGTGAAAGTTCCAAGTGTTGTAATATGCGTACATCCATTACACTGGCCCGGCAATGGTCATTGCATCAAATCAACCGCCATGTCAACGCAAGGGGCGCACTATGCTGATTAGATGGTTCGGCGTCTGTGGCGGGAAGGCACCGATTTATTGGCTGAGGGTTTTTCGGGAATTTTGAACGAGTTTCGCACAGTTTTGTCTGAAGTACGCTGATCGGATCACTTTGTCTTTTCTGTGCGATCTATCTGTACCAAGTGAATGCTTTATCGTGCTTGTACGAGCATAACGTGGACTGCTTATATATATATATATATATATATATATATATATATATATATATGGTGCTATTTGAAAATGTGCTTGCTTGAAAGCTCCCTGAGGAAGATATATGTTGACGAGACGCTACAATCATTTGGAAATGTAGGATAAATATATGCAAACCATTTATATATATATATATATATGTATAAATGGTTTGCACATAAAAATCCTGTTACGCAAAACTTTTGTAAAAAAAGCTGCTTTCTTAGTACACGCAAGCAAATGTATGTGTGTAACATGAGCGTGTAGTACTCACCATATGCTGTATGGCGGGCTGGACATGCATATAGGTAACAGGCCGCCAAAACAATACCCTTACGAATAATGTTTCCGACCGACTCGGGACATCCTAGGTGACAATAATACCCTTGACCTGGGCAAGGTCCTGCCGAAAGGCATCGTGAGGAAAGGTTGGACCTGGGATGCAACACTCATGATCAGCATACATGCGGAGCAGCCAACACAACTTTCGCTCCTCGACGAAACTGTTAGCGAGGTGGGAGATGAACAGAAAATTTGTGTAACCTTTCCTCAGTGGTGTTCCACGTGCTATAGCTGAATACAAGTAAGACATGATGTTAACCCCGCCCTGAGACACTGACGCAAATCACACCTTGCCCCCCTACAGGGAGAAACAATGACTGGGGATCTATTTCTTACTGGCAGCCGGTCCCGGCACTTGCCACAAGCCGGATCTCAGTGAGCGATGGTCGCAGCGACCTCGTCGGTCGATACACCGTCAGCTGTGCGCACGTCACGTAACACACGCCAGTGAGTGGTGCACGTCACGTCACGTACGGCGCTGAGTGGCGCACGTCACGTCACGTACGTCATTGATTGGCGCACGTCACGTCACATACGTCGCTGAGTGGTGCACGTCCTCGGCTTGCCGAGCTGCGCAGCCGTGACGTGTTGGCTCCAACAGCTGTGAGGACGCCCCTGCCACCATCGGCAGCGCACGGAACAGTCAGCTGATTTTATGCGCGTTTGGTCTGTAAAATTTTACACAACTGCAAGAATGACCTGCGCACGCCCAATGTGACATTTTTCACCTTTGGAATGTTACGTTGATGCGTGAAAAGAATGGATGGAGTAAACAACGCCGCTTGAGGCAACAGACGTGCCCGACGATTAATCTCTTGCAATGAACTAGTTTTGCGATGGGAGATTCACCATCAATCGACAGGCGCGTTTCTTCTTCGGTCGACCAGTCTTTCGATGGGCGTTTTTAATGCTGTGCTAAATGTGCTCCGAAACAGAACGCGCAGTTTTCGCGTAAAGGCGGCTGTTTGAGTGAAACAGACACGTGCGTAGAGACAAATCAGCACCAGAAAAGCTCTCTGACTCAAACATTGCGTCTGTGGGGGTAAATAAACATGTCTCTCGAAAAGCCAACAAGCGACGGGAGGAGGTGGTGGGGGAGGGGTGGCTTATCGGGCTAAGCTGCTTTTGTGACGCCTACACATACGCGTGGAAATAACTACAGCTGCTACTACTCTGCACCTGCGTCAGTCGTAGAGGGATACGGCTAAACCTGTTCTCCGGGCCACATGCCACGTGCCATCCATCGACCGTCCCTCCCTACAGCCCCTCCCCATCACCACACGTGACCCGACTGGTCGGCGTTGGATAGCGAGTTACGTCAATGCTTATCACAGTCAAAGACGTTAGTGCTCCCTGGCTGCGGCCCTGCAGGGCCGCAGCCAGGGAGCCGGTGACCGGTGACCTTGTGACCTGTGACCCTGTGACCTTTGCTCGTGACCCATCCGCCGCAGACGACACTGATCGGCGCCAGCGCGTCTGTCGCGACACATCACGCGAGAGGAGAGCGGGGCACTTCACACGCAGTCAACTTCGTTTGGACCAATGTGTAACTTTGCCACATCAGCTGTTGGTAAAGTACGTTTGCATGTTCAGCATCCGAAGGTCGATCTAGAATGTGCAGCATCTTTGAACAATGTTTGGCGTTGGAGCATCAGATGCTTTTTTCTCGTAATACCACTGTGAGGCGCTCACATGGATCGCTATGTGTCCTCGGAAATCTGGGCCATTGTCCTCACAATTAACACCATCTGCAAAGTTCATGCATTTGGTATGGAAGACCGGCAAAAACAAACAGCTTTCATATGAGCAGACAATATTGATTCCAGCGGCGAAACCAGTGTTAATTCACCATGGTATTAGCTTCTTTGCGCAGGTCCTTACATGTCTGTATGACAATCAAAAGACCTTTGTAAGCAAAACAATGTTTTTCATCACATATGATGAGCCGAAAGCTTATTTCAGTTAACCGCGGCCTTCAGTTCCATGACACAATCTCCTTAAGCATGCCGTAAGAATACTATGATTTGTTGCGGCAATGCTTCTACATGCCGCACGTGGAAATCTTGCTGTTTAGTGCATTGTGCCAAATGTCTTCTGGCTATGTCAGCTTAATAATCCAAACAAAATGTCAGATTTGTACCACGTTGGCTTTATGTCTGTTCAGTGGCGACACAGAGCATAAGGGGAGGACAGAAGGCGAGTCGTCCGCGACATCGGCTGCATGTAGTGTATGGGTTAGTGGTTATTGGTATAATGGTTACGCTGTACGCCTGGAAAACCATGGGTACGGGGTTCAATTCCCACCATTAGTGCCCGCTCGCCCTGGCAGGGTGAGAGGGAGGCAACGCCACTTAGCCTAGCAGCTGAAAGCGTGGTGAAGCTCCAATTGTATGGCATGCATACATGTTTCCGACATGAGAAACACATTTGAACACTTAAATGTCTTTGGAAACTCAGTGCCATTCCAGCAAAGAAATGACGTCAATCGTTACATGAAGCACACTTTTGGCGAAGTCTTGCACGAGCCGTCTTACATGGAGCTTTGTATGGAAAAAGGCCCCCAAGCAAAAACTCTGTTTGAGCCGCAGCCATTATGTAAAGTGTACTTAGTGCGGTCCACCGCACCACCCAATCATCATCATCCATTCACCACCACCACTCAATCGTTCATCTGCCACCCAATCATCACCACCAGGTCGTTTATCTACCTCTCAATCATCACCACCCAATCATCACCAGTCGATCGTTGATCTACCACCCAATCATCACCGCCAGGTCGTTTATCTATCTCCCAATCATCACCACCCAATCATCGCCACTCAACCGTTGATCTACCTCCCACTCATCTTGATGCGTGACTCTCTGTTGTGCTGTTTGGGTGTCGGTCGATGCCGAGTTTCCACGTCGCCGCCCAGTGGCTTGGAGCCGCGCGCCTCCGGCACTGACTGATGGCTGATTGGCAGCGTTGGCCGCTGAATCTGCGCCGCACACGTACGCCGTGTTGTTCGTAACGCGTGGTGTTACTATGGAAACGATGGCCTCGGCATCAGAGCGCGCCAGATCAGTCGATATTCAGACAAAGGAGAGATCGTTTGTTCATTTTTTGAAGGGTCTGAAACCCCGAGGATTCCGGATGTCAGTACATAACCGTAGGTGATGATGGGGTTGTCCCCTCCCCACTTCTGGCAAGTTTATCTTAACCGAGGAGGCATAGGCCAGCTGATGGTACGACATTCCAACTGCGTTTTTGCAGTTGCGTTTCTGTATGCATTTCTCACAGTATTTCTTCTCCTTTGTGCCCTGCCATTGAACAAATTCAATGTGTTCGATCTGATCCAACTTATCCAGTTTTCATCCGGCCATGCACTTCATCGAAGCTAATCTCTTCCCGATTGCAGCAATTTTGCCATTTTTTGACCTTATTCGATCCGCAGTGATGACCTACAACCCAAAATTTGGATACAAGTGAGTCCACGTACATATCGACTCACCCTATAAATTGTGTGTCTCTAGCTATCTTAGTTTTTGCAGATCTAGGGTGAAATTGACCAAGGGTTATTCAACCAGCCATCCGGGCGCGTTTTAAGGGAGTGCTCAAGATGTGTGTGGTGTTTTGAACTGGAATAGCCATCTTGAAAATCATTCTCTGCTGTTCACAGCCTTGCCGGTCCTATATGGACCGGTAAGCTATGTGGACCGGTCTAGCCGGTCAGCTATATGGACCCAAACCCCCATAGCTGTTTTGGCTATACACTCGCGAAGATGTGCAGACTTTTTCGGAGAGGGTTCTTCAAGGCTACCCAGGCACCCATGACGTCATGATAACATTATTTGAATCCTGCCATTCCATCAATCATGCGGCGATCAAGGCCAAGACAAACATTAGGGTCCAGTCGTTCATATTTGACGTCTGCAACTCCAATTTTTAAGATCTAATGGCTGTTAACTGGTTCTTAATCAATGTTGTGCGAGGTACAATGACGTGATCAAACAATGCTGTGTTGCGGGACATATTTACTAAATAGAGGAACTGTGCTGTCTAGAGGAGTCTTTTCCATTTAAAAGCATACTTTAGTTACAAGCGAGCTTATTTGATCACATCTGATATTTGCTTCAACAGCTTCAGCTGAAGAACACCCCCTTTAAAAACGGTAGGGCTTAAACTGCATCGAATTTTCTTCAAAATGACTGTTTCAGTTCAGACTGCTCTACGAAAATGGGACACTTCTTTTACGGTAAGCATCATTTGTGATCAAATATCCTCCTTTTTTACTATTTAGTGAGCACGTTGCTCACACGTCACCGTGTCTCATCACGTCATGGAACGTCTTTATGACGTCGATTCGCTGCCAGACTTACCGTATTAGAATCACCACAACGGACGAGCTGGATCACTTCTAGTACCTCAACTTACCGAGCGGTGTCGGTGGGTTACTGGAGTGTGTTTACGGGTTCTGTTATCGTCACGTGCTCGTGTTTTGGCCCGTTCTCACGGCTTTCTTGCATATTTTTCCTTGTTTTTATAGTGTTTACTTGCATCTACATCCTTGGTTATGACGCCATTTTCAAGTTATTCGAATCTTGGTCTGATTTCATCCATAACTCGCATCTTTGTCCATCTTTCTGTTTTATGTTACAAAAAAAACGTGATTCGTGGTCGAAACTTGCACCCAACCACTTGCGTTGGTTAAGAACAATTTGAAGTCCGTCGGCGCCAGAAATGGTACTGACGTACGCCAAACACAACTAAATCGATGATCATATTTGTCCTAGCCTTGAATACCATGTGGCCACTGAGGTGGCAGCATACACGTGACGTTTCTATACGTCATGCATGCTTGGGTGCCAACGAAACAGTCCACATGAAATCATCTGTACAAGTTCGTGGGCTTTAAACTCAGAAAACAGATGAAAACAGCCCTGCAGTCTTAAAAAGTGCAGGGCTGCAAGCTGCATTAAATGCTCTACAAAATGGCTATTTTACTTCAAAACCCGATACAAGTGTGGAACGCTATCTTTAACATGCTCTCGGGTAGGAGTATGGTTCAAGCCAATCCACCCCAACAATATTTTGCAGAAAAACTTCCAAACAGTGCGGTATAGCCACGCCAAACGGTGCATAAATGTGGGGAACTAAACAGCCGATATCTTGGCAGAAAAAAGATACGCCTCATCAGGTCGCTGAAACGCACCGAATCGCAGTCAGACCAGACTGTCAGTAAAGGCAACTCTCGGGAAATTCTTCAAGCTGGTGCGATAATAGAGTCTTAGAGGAAGCAATACAAATTTGGGAAAGTTTCTTAGACAATTATAGCACTAGAAATGTCATTGAAACTAATTGCACTGACGTTTGTTGGGTGTGAAGGATTAGATACCTTACTTTATGGCGCGGTTTTTATGCCCACTTCAAATAATTGGTCACAAGGATGTCAACTGAACTGTTATTTTGACTTCAGGAAAGTCAGGAAAAGCTTCCGGCCCAAAATGACTTCGATCAGCCAGTTGCTTTGAAGAATATGCCGCTGACATCGAAGATATTTACCCTGATCATACGCCAAATATCTACGTAATCACCAATGTGTCTGGTCATTCTGACCTAAAGGTCATATTGGGTCAGCGTCCCGATAATGATCTGGGTGATTTTTTTTTTGCTTCGAAAAGGTACATAGGCTCATTCTAATTTCGATGGCTTAGTTGTCTAAAAAGTCAACTCAAAGTTGCGTAGGCTCGTCCATAGCTTTACTGTCGCAATACCTGCTAAGGTACCCGAATGGTCATCTTTGCCTGAATTCTTATATCTGTCCTATCAATCCCTATAACCTATTCACGTATTGAGCGTGAGTTTATTTGTGCGTTCAAAGATTGCTTGCCCAACTGTCTAAATGTATGCGAAACTGGGCATCTCTACGCTGTAGCGGTCGAAGTTATTCGGGAAAACCGTAGGAGGAAGAACTGATCCACGCTACTACCCGACCACGCGTCTCTTAAAAACCGCAGGCTAGGTAAAATACAGACAAAGTTACGATACAAGTTCGTAATTTAGCATCTTGGCCGACACTATCCCCATGCAGTCCACTGGATTACACTGTAATTTAAGATCCCCTGGATTGATCCAGTCCGTTCAATTTTTTGGTATCCATAGGGATGTATGAGATGACGCAGGCTGTGGGTGCATGTCATAAAGGAGGCGTCTTAAAAAGAAACTGAGTACAAGACATACCAATCAACAAATGTCTTGAGTGCATTACGTTTTTCCGCGGTGTGTTTGTGAAAAGCTGCATGACTGTGCCCATGAATAGAAGTAAAACATGCACTTAATCCCTCCATCTATTCCTCTCAATGCAACAGGAACCGAACTTAGAGGAAACGTGCTCAACGCGTACTCCCTGTGCCTGATGGATTGTGACGCAATCTATGGACCGTGTCTGTCACAGAATGATCACCCCAATGCATAGGCGTGAGAACTCCTCAAAAAGTGTGGCGGGGCAGGCTCAGAATACATTTACGGGACATCCACTGGGAAGCAAGCTCAATGACCGGGGGAGAGGTGGAAGCGCTTAATTTAAAAAATTAAATAATTAAATGCCGTGACTGGTATGCTAGATATTCTCCTGCAGATGCGCTTCACAGGTGCACACTTTTGCTTGTTCGGCTCACATATGTCATTCAACAATTTTTTTCCATGGAGGAGCGAAATTCCACCAGCGGGTAGGCATTCTGGGTTATTGGGGAGGCACCTGCCCCCTTAGGATATATACCAGAATACGACCTGGGTGCAAGCTCACAAATTTAAATGCAAATCAAAGGCCAAAAGCTCGCCAAAGCTTTCATGCGTGTAAAATTTGCCGGCTGCTTTTCAAGAGATAAGGTTTGTCTCAGTATTTTAGGCGGAAACAAATTCGAAACCTTCAAAGACTAGTTACCAAGAATAATGCGACGAAAATAATCAAAACGGGGTTTCTCGTATAAAACATACCACAGAATAAAGGCACTTCTTTCAGATGTTGCTTACCTGAGCTCTGCTCCCGTCCGCCGTCGGCGGCCACTACCTTGACCCGGCTGTCCCCCGCATGACTAACTGCAAACTGATTGTACGAATACTTTACTGTATGTTTATGGATCAGCGCACTGCTTAATGGTGTTTGAAGCGCATATCGAACAGCTGCTACAGTATTTACATCCAAATTAACTTCCCTCCTGTCACGACGCAGGAGAAAATAAGCTGGGAAGCTGCCTGCTTTAGGCATGAATTGGTCTACTGGACATTTATTTGCCTCTCCTTCAACGTAGCTGACTTGATTTGCTTTTGTATGTAGGTAGGGGCGTAGCCAGAGCAATGCCAAACGAGGGGGACACAGGGTTGATAAAGACCTGGCTGATTGTGCCCCCCCCCCGCCCCAGAAAATCGCCGGATAATTGTCAATTTGAGAAGAAGACATCCTCAACATTATGCAAAACGCCCCAGTTTGATCTTTGAACGGTTAGAACGTATTTTGAAAGACTTTCGGAGGCATTATTCCAGGACGGTTGTTCTACCATGCGGCAGACGCGCACCGCATCTGCCGCATGGTATTACCTGCGGCGGCAAACGCCGTTCGGTTCTACAAAAGCTGCAACGCAGGCTATAACTTTTCTGGCTCCTGACATTGCAAGCGTGGATCTAAAACTTTCGTTCTATTTGTTTCTCTAGTCGATTCTGCAAAAGAATGGGCGTTCTCAGGCGACCATGACTTGGCCTTTTTTATATTTGACCTCATTTTGGTCCATTCCTTTCAGCACTTCTAAGACCTCTCACGTTTTCCGGCTAAGGGTAGTGAGTAGAACACTAGGGACATATTATCATTACTGGCCGGGACTGAAGGGTCATTCCATCGCAGGCGGGGTTCATTTTGCTGCCGTTCTGGCGGCACGGGGTCCCCTGGTCGATCCGAAGGCCCTTAGAGGAATACATCCTACCATCTTGCACTCCATGAACACCTGCTAAGGGGATTGTAAGTGGCCGCGAGGAGCAGCTATGTCAACTAAAATTACAGAGTGGATACATATTTTAAAACAATTTGCACTAAATGAATTTTTAGATTGCTCCTAAGTATCTCCGTTCGTCGCAAATGATAGGATAAGATGCTGCCATCCAAGTCATGAAGCAATTTTGTCGAGTGCTGTTTGAGGAGGATGACTGATGAGCTAGGTAAATCGGTATGCATGTTTAAAATAGTATAAAAGTAAGCTAAACATAAATGGAATCTTAAAAAGTGGGGTCAGTTCAAACTGCTGCCCCCTCACTTTGAAAAGTCGGGGGTCCCTGACACCCCCCCCCCCTGCTGCAACACCAAAGCCCCAATAAAACAATTGGGCATGTCCCACCGTCCCAGGTCCGCTTTGAAGTCTCGTCGTCTCCAGTTGGATATCTCAGGCTAGCCATTTCCAGTCTGCTTCATCCGCCTGACTGTCTCTGTCAATGTTCCCAGTCTCAACGTCCTTGTCGGCTTCCTTAGTCTCGCCGTCTTAGTCGGCTTTCCTAAAATCGCCGCCTCTGCCTTCCCGTCTTAACCGACTTACTCAACTTCAGTATCTCCAGTCAGCACACTTACTCTTGCCATCTTAAATAAACTGTTTTTTTTCTGACCATCTTCAGTGGCTGTCATTTAGCCGATCGTACTTATTGGCCCGCTTGGACGAAAGATCTTTGTTTGCCCGTTTTCCTTTAGTCTGCCCGTTTTCAGCCAGCACTCGCAGTTTGGGCGTCTCCAGTTGACACCCTCATTCGACCATCTCTAGCCGTCTCCTTCAGTTTGACCATCTTCAAGCGACTCTGTCCGACCAACCATTTCCCACCGCTTGCCTCACTCCGACTGCAGGCAACTGTCTCCTGTCAGTCCCCGGGCCCGCGACACCGGCACACCCACCACCCTGGACTGGTGCTCTCGATACACCCGCCACCTCGGACCGGCGACACCGGTACACCCGCTGCCCCGGACTGGTCACCCCGGCACACCCGTCACCACGGACCGGCGACCTCGTTACACACATCACCACAGACCGGCGACCTCGATACACCCGTTACACGGACCGGCAACCCCGGCATACCCGTCACCCCGGACCGGCAACCTCGATACACCCGTCTCCCCAGACCGGGGACCCCGGTACACCGATGGGCCCGCCCGGCTGCTGAGTTTGGACGGCTCCCTGCTTGGGGTCGGCCGTTGCATTTGGGCCAGCAGGTCATCTCCGCTGTTCTTCTCAAAGGCACACCCAGGTAATCTACCAGGGGGAGCGGGACGCGTCCCCATTGGTCTAAAATATTATTGAAAAGTCTGAACAGGGCATTTCAATAGCTAAAAACTTGGTTGACATCGTAATAAATAGTTTCCGAACACTGCGGATGCGGCGCTGCATGAACAGAATGGACCCAAAATAGCCGCCCTCGGTGCGCTGAGTCACCCGCTGGTGACGGCCCACTGCACAGGGGCCGAGGTGGCCATGGGCGTCACCAAGGACATCAGCAGCCTGATGATTCACCAGAGCTGCCCAGTGCCGACCTGCACAGTTTGGGACGGTTGCAGACGCAGCACCGGCACGCAGCCGAGCGCTCCTGTCTCGTTTGCCTGCTTCCCGTCAGCGCACCGATGGCGCCACGGACGGGCCCTGAATCAACTGGCGCCAGCAGCCCCTCAGGCGGTGGAGCGAGATGTCACGGGCTGACGGAAGCGCACCCGACAGCAGTCATTCCATCTCAGACCGGCGATGCTCTCGACGGAACTCGGGACGCGGTCAGGCGTCTGGTATATCCGGCTGGGGACTGCGACCCGGACGAGGCCCGAACAGAGCTGGCTACGAATACATTCGGGCTGAATTCCATCTGTTGGCGGACCTGACGGCCATTGCCTTTTGTAATTACGTTCATTTATATCGGTTTAAGCTTGATTTATCATTGTGTAAACGATGAAATATCACGATACGTTGTTTTTTTTCACTAGCGTGATGTTTGTCAGTTGTAGATCGGCCAAATGCTTGGTTATATCTGACAAGTAATATAAAAGATATGACAATAAATATATGCATATGTATATATATATATATATATATATATATATATATATGCAAGTATAAAGAATTATAAAGTATCTGCAATAAATATATGCAGCTTGTTTCAATGTACCCAACGTATCTGTCTTTCGCATGCGTCACTGATGCAGGTTAAAAGCCTCCCAGTGACACCCAGTGATGTCACGCGAAGGAATTCGCCGTAACAGTGCTCATTTCAGTATCGAGCGATGACGCACGGATTCAGGTGTTTAAAAGGAAAGGAACGTGCGTGGCACAGATCTTTTGTATCTACACACTGAAGTAATCGTTCAAGTTAATCAGTGATAACGTCCGAATGCTTGTCACCGATCAAGTAACAGACCTGACGTGTGACTAGCGGTCCTCGACAGAATTACAACGTTCAGCCACTCTACGAGACGATATCAAGTCGAAACCCCATCTGTCAATGTCAACCCCATCTGTCAATGTCTGTCAACTTTCGCATCGTGCCGCGGCC
>NW_023596921.1:33507611-33529092 GCF_011947565.3 Pollicipes pollicipes
CACCCGTACGCCAATTAGATATTCACAGAGAGCATGCTATGATTTTTCACATTGATCCACGTGACTTCAGGGCCGTGCTGTCGACGAAGTAAACCCTTTTAACATTGGCTATTTCCCTCCTGTAGCTTTCTGCACGATACAGCGTCAGATTCGCACATTCTGAAAAATGCACGGAATGTTCATGATTTAATGCATACTAATAGCTGGAAGTTCTACCTCTTGCTCCCAGAGGTCAGGAACAGTTAGCAAAATACATACATGTTTTTTGTCACAGTTACCTGTGGTCAGGGTGCGAAAGCAATGCGACGAAACACAAGAAAAGGGCCTCAAAAATTCGGCCGATCTTTGTACCGGATTGACATCACTCTGACGACACCTAGGACGCAGTGATAACAAAAGATTCTTCCAACAGGTTTTACTCTAGAGTAGAAATGATCAAAACAAACACTGATGTCAAATGCTGCAAAACTTGAACGAGCGCGCTTATTTAGATGGATAGAAGACGTATTCCGAATGTTTTGCAGGCATGCTTTCGCTGTCAGAATGCTGGTTAAGCCCGTTTCATCCAGTTTCGCTGACGACACTTCTTAAAATCCGGCGGTGCTTTCTTGAGGATGGGTTCATTTGTCATGGTGCAATGGCAAACAATTCCGCCATGGCCGGCCCTGTGTCAGCCTGGTTTTCTGAACCTGGCACCAGTTGGCTGTCGAGGCAGAACCTTGAACGCGGTTCCTAGAACGCGAAGTCTGTCGTATGCATGTCACACATTGGTCAGAGGTACGACGCCCTACAAGTGTACAGCACGGTAACAGGTACGGGGACCGTAACGCATGGATATCAAGACGCTAGATGTACTACAAAACTCCACCCTCAATCCTAACGTTCCGGTCATTCTTTGTCACCCTCAATCCATCCAATGGGCTACCGACAATAGCAAACAACTGCGCGCTTTGGCAAGTCATCACAAAGCAATACATACTCGCAGTACGAAGTTGCCACCCAGGTCACAGCAATGTTGATGGCGATAGATCACTCAATCCTGCCCGACTCTGCTTCGGGCGTAGTGGGAGCTGATAAGAAAATACGGTTCATTCAGACCGAGGCCAAGAGGAACGGCATTATTTGCTGAATAAAAGCAATCAGCAGCACTCCTCACATTCAGGAAGCTTCTCACCTTCGACAAGACCGATACATCTCACGTGTAACCAGCACGTTGGACCGGCACGTGGTATATTTATGTAGATATACGGCGCGCTTTTCGGCATAACGCATTCAAGAGATCTCGGTTTGGTTCCTCTTGATGTGACGGCACATATTGCACGGGTCCACCAACCGATATCGGGCAGATGTTGTCGGCTTTCAATGTCACGCGTCCTCCACGGCATAACTCCCCTCCATGTCAACCAGCCGAAAGGTCTCCAGGAACTCGTTGAAGTCGATGAAGCCGTCCTTATTGATGTCCATGCTTCTGGCCATGTTGACCATCTCGTCGTATGGGATCGGCTCGCACAGGTAGTTTCCGTAGGAGGGAGCAGCGTCGGCGAACTCGTCCAATGAGAGGAACCCTGCCGGAGACGGAAACCGGTCAGAATTAACGGGGTCAACTATCCAGTGAGAGGAGCCCTGCCGGAACAGACAAAGCTGGCCATGAATCAACTGGTTAACTACCCGGTGGGAAAAATCAGATAGAAGCTAGTCACGGCCCAGCAGAATCAACTCGTTCATGAGCGGAGTAATGCCGGACCAGTAACACCTGGTCAAGGGTCAACATGATGTCAATTTATCCAGTGAGAACATCATCGTTTGAGAAGATAAAGTCCCAGTCGAACGACAAAGGAGACAGGCCGTCGAGTGGCGGAACCCGTTCTGAAAGACATTAGAACTATTCCGTACGTCAAATGCGTCAATTCATTCAAGGGCACCCCTGCTGCGGCAGATGAAATGATGAGAGAAGAGAGAAAGAGAGACAAAAGAGAGAGAAAAAGAGGAGAGAGAGGGGGAGAAGCGGGGATGTAGAAAGAGGGAGATGAGAGAGAGAGAGAGAGAGAGAAGAGGAGAGAGAGAGGAGAGAGGAGATGAGAGAGAGAGAAGAGAGAGAGAGAGGAGAGAGAGAGGGAGAGAGAGAGAGAGAGAGAGAGAGAGAGAAGAGAGAGAGAGAGAGAGAGAGAGAGAGAAAGAGAGAGAGCGAGAGAGAGAGAGAGAGAGAGAGAAGAGTAGAAGAGAGAGAGAGAGAGAGAGAGAGAAAGAGAGAGAGAGAGAGCTAGAGAGAGGAGAGAGAGAGAGAGAGAGAGAGAGAGAGAGAGGGAGAGAGAGAGAGAGAGATTTGCTGCCAATCCTGGCACAAAATCCATCCGCCAAAACTTATGATAAATAAATCCTCCAAAAGGCCGTACAAAGCAACAACCTTGACATTTTTTGGTTTGTGTTGCAGGCAACCATACCACAGTTTTGTGGTCCGTCACGCCAAAGGGCGATAGGTTTAGTGGTGCATTTGGAGAATCAAAATAAGAAAGAGATTTGCTGCCAGGCTTGGCAGCAAATCCATCTGTCAAATCTTATGATGAATGAATCCTTCAAAGGGCTGTACAGAGCAATTACCTTGAAATTTCTCGACTTGTGTCGCAGTCAATCATACTACAGTTTTGTGGTCCGCCACGCCAATGGGTGATGGGTTTAGTAGTGCACTTGGATAATTAAAATCAGTCAACATCTTGTCCAGTGCGGCTGAACCTCTCGTGAGCTTCGTAGCTCATTGCAAGAGATACAGTTGACGAGCCAACAATTCTACCTCAAATGCTTTGTTCAAGTTCCCTATCAAGACAGTCCTTCCTCTTAGTCTTGAGGATCGAAGATGATCAAGTAACTCTAGAAACTGGTCAAGAACCATTGTCGGCGACAGATTGATGCACCAGCAGGAAGACCCCAGCTATTATGATGCTGCGGGCTGCAAACGTCGAATGACGCCCCAGCAAACTTCCAGCTTATCCGGAACTTTAATTTTGGGCTCTGTGTATGGAAAGCTATTTGTTATGTGTATGGCGACTACTCCACTCTTAATTTTGTTGACCGCCAGTAAATTTCTGTCTCCTCGCAATGTTTTACGTCTGACTTGAAAGATTTGGTTATCGTCGACGGTCTTGCCTACATGGGTTTCTGTGATAATTTCCATGTCTACCTTATACTTGTGCAACCTAAGCTAAGCTCAGATTGCTTAGTGATCGTGCAAAGTCGCCGCAAGAAAATGTATATTTCTGGGATACTTCGAGCCGTGTGCTTTGTTCTTATGAAAATGATGGGAGCCAGAGATCAACTTGAAATCAAATCTAAGAAAAAACAGCCACTTGGCTGATAATTTGCTGCAATGTACTTCTGGCGCCTTCCAAAGTGTATACGATACCTGAAGTCAGGCCTCCAAAACGCAAAACATCGTTCTTGGCCGTAAATTTATGAGTCCTATCCTATGGGCTGCACACAGCTGACTGAGCCCACTGCCTACGGTTTTTGCTGTTTTGTAAGTAACAAAGCCAGCGCCCTGTCTCTCTTCAAGCGAACAACTGAAGATTTGCTTGATGTTTTTCAAGGGCTGCGCGTAATTGACGGCGCTGGTTATGCTCTTCAGAACATGGTCTGTTCTATGGTTCAGCACATAGTCGCCCCAATATGAATCACTACGTCCACTACCTTTGCTTTGTTTCTTGTGACCGCGTTCTTAAAGCCAACATCAGTTTGATCACTCTTTGCTGTAATAAAAGATACAATTTGGCAAAAAATAAGCCCTTTCATTGCCGCTGCTTTGATCCGGCCAGTGTTTCTTCCACTGATCAAACTTGCTACACATTCTCGTGAATTCGTTTTTTCCTTCCTCTTCACTTCGGCCAATGCATCGCTGCCATCTGCATTTCCTATGGAGCCTGTCCCCTTTTTCCTGCTCTTTTTATGGTCAGACCATGCAACCCTTTGTTGTCTTCTTCTGCGTAAGTGCCTCAAGTTAGTTGGTCGGTTAGTTTTGCTTCTTCAGCAACTAGGCTACAATTCCATTCTTTCTCGTATGTCCCTGTGTCTCCCTATTTTTTCTACCTTGGTTTTCATTCGATTCTAGTTCCATGGTGGAGACCACCGCTGGCTTCCTTGCAGTCTACGGTTCGTTGCCGTGCTTTGAGTGTTCGTATTGCCCAGGTTCATCCTCGCTTGTCTTACCTTTACTTCAGCATCTAGTTTATTCCCAGCAGCTCCCACAGCGGCCCCGTGTAGAGGTTGTTACCATAGCGGCACCACATAGCATAGAGATTCTACCACGAAACCAGGCTGCCCACTCCAGTGCTTTACGAAACGGTTTTTTTGAGTTAGCAGAAGCGTAGCGCTGGTAGGTTTTCAAGGGCATGGTCATGGATGGGCTTAAGGACCTTTATGATCCTACTACTGTTGCGGTTATGCAGCATCCAACGTGCCCAGCCCCCAGCGAATGTGTACCTGCAAAGGTCTGAGCACTGGCGGAGAACTGCTTAGTGACCACTTATAGGAAGTGGTGAGAGGTATTACACGAATCACATAATATCTTTTGCAGCAGCACGACTAAAGCTACTTTGTTATTGGCGGGATCCACTATTGTTATCGCTTGCATCAACATTAACCTGCTGATCGTTCCGAGCAAATGGTGATAACTGTACACGCACGTGAGCTGTGCTTGTTTTCTCTGAGTTAACTTTCAATGGATTGCAGAACAAATGGAACCCAACCATTCTGGCTTAAAGATCACACTAGAAAAACACCCTTTTCCAAAGCCTGACAGGATGCCAATGATGTATCGTTTTCCAAAATGTGTGCCTCCGATGTCATGCATCGATGATTTGGAATCCAAAGCCGTCGGTGGGCCGCGGCAAGCGCCAGGCGCTGGCCTGCTGCGCACTTTGTCCGGCGTGCATCTTGTATCATCCGTGCGAACAGGGCACTGTGTCAGGCATGGGCTCGCCAATCGATGTCGGTATTGCCCCAATTGAACTATGTTGGTATCCTGTCTTCATACACTTCAAAACGCCGTCGTCTGTTCGGACTGCATCCCTGGAAATAGTACGCAACTTCCTCTCACACCATCGCATCGTCCCCCTCTTTGTGGCTGCAGAACATAATTCTGTGACGGCAGCAGCCGACGTTACACCAACGGCGGCGCCAGAGGATCATTTCCGAGGGGCGACACGGCCTTTCCAGTGGATGCCTGCAGCAAGTGGCCGCCTGTTTCCGATATGACGGACGTTGGCCTGGCTGGAAGGAACAGACGTCCGAGCGTTGCCAGGGCCGCCGCAACACACCAGTGAGCTGCATCGTTTCACAACTGCTGGCCTCCGACCGATCTGGACGGAGCACCGCCGCCGCATTGTCATTCCAATCAACAGGATACACCAGTCTCGTGCTGAACAGGCCCATTGGATTGGCTTCAGCCTACTTTCAATGCGACAATTCCCGTGTTCACGTTTGAAAAGAATACCGCTCTCTTGCAAACTATCTGCCCTGGCCGACCAGCAGGAACTGAGCTCGGCCCCACCTGCACTTTATAACTCATTCCACGCAGGAAATGGGCAACCTGCCCATCTGGCCGAGACACGTGATCGGGAAGGGCGGCGCGTGCTGACACGCAGGGGGACCTTGCATGGAGCCGCATGAGCTGTGCCAAGTGCGTCTCCCTCTAGAGGCGGCCGTCAGAACGCAGCAGCAGCGCACCCCGTTGATATGTAATCGACTCGTGAGTTAGTGGACGGCGAGAAATGAGCTCAGCTTTACCAGATTTACACCCAGCCTCGTGTAAAGCTTGCTTTTCTTTGCAACGGCCTCAGTCCCCAGTGTTTGTGTCGGCCTCCGAATATTTGGCAAAAATCCCCAACCATTGAGCCACTAACAAAAACAAGACGAAAACGAGCGGTATGTGTTGGAAAAAGTTGGTCTCTTCTGAACCACAAAATAAATATATAACCAATTTAGACAGAGGGCGTGCAGCCCGGCCACCTGTCTGACATAGCCTCTTAAGTTTCCATCCAATGTAGGCGTGCTGGTTGTTTAGCCTTTGTCCAGTTGACCTGACAGACTCCTCCCGGCGAAATGTGCTAAGAAACTCGATGTCGCCCCGGCCGTCATGCCAGCTTGTCACGGACGATTATAGGCCGAATCACCAAATGACAACACATGCTTCAAATAACTGCCTTCAGAGATGGGAACATTCTTCAATACAGCTGGCCCACTGCTCGTCTAGCTGACTATTCCGTTCCGATCTGTAAAGGATCGACAGGTCCACGCGAGCGCGACCCCGCGGCCCGCTTCTCTACCAGAGTGGTCCTTGTCCAGAATCCGAAGATGGTCTCTAGCCGGTCCCTGTTGCGGTAGAGCGCCTCCACGACGCTCGGGCTCTCCTGAAAAGAAAGACCGCATCACTGGAGTGGAGCGTCGCGCACTTGACCAGGCGTGGGCGTCGGATACGCGCTAGCTACCGCGCGGGTCGGATGCAATGGGCTTGGAGCACTCTGAGAGCGAGAGGCCGGCCCGGGAGCGAGCGGCTCAGCAGCCGTCGAGTATCGACTTGACAAGCTGTGACGGACAAACAGAACAGACTGGCCGCCAAAGGTGCGCCTTTGTCGCACTGGATTCCATGTACCGCAGCGATCAGGATCATGCTATCACAGGATCAGGCAGAGCCAAGTGGGTGGCTGACACCGTATTTAGTCTGCCGTAGCTATCGTGACGAACTTACCCTTTCGCTCACATTTTATCAAGTGACGCGCTTCGCACGTCGCTGGGCGTACGGCCTAATCGGACCAGAGTCCTAGTGAGAGGTATGCTAGGAAGTAACAATGTTCAGTTTCAACAGGCTAATTTATCATGGTGTAAATATGAGTTATTAGCAATTCTGCAAGCAAGTGATATTAAACAATTATCGATCCATGCATTGTATATGAGTCAAACGACGAAATTCTGCCATCGGAGCAAGCTGTTGACAATACTACTGATCGGACGACGCTATCAGAACTGACTTAGATTGATGTTAGAAGATCTGGCTGCTAAACTGATGGACAGCCGAGACAGAACATTTGGAAAGACCACATAGGGGCTGTGCTTTTTACATCGTACACTTACTCGCCGATGATACAACATATAAATGAATGGGGCTGCACAATGGACTATTCTAGCATCCCGCTGCAGGTTTTTTTTGCTCATACTTAAGGAGTAAAGAAATGTCACGATCGCAAGATGCATGATTAAATTTAGTGAGAGACGCAGTGAAAGCTATTCCTAATGTCTAAATGTCTGCTTTAATCATTTTAAATATTTAGGTGCGCAAGAAAAGTGCAATTGGTTAAAAATCGCCAACCATCAACAAATAAGACAAAAATGTGTTGTGTGCAACACCCTCAAACTAGCAAACAAATTTGTTTGGGTTCCTTATCTCTAAAACAGAGCCTGACATGATTGGAAGATCATTGCAAGATCTAAGATAAATACATTAATGCTAGCGTTCGGCCGCACACAGAAAGGCATCAGTTGATAAATTGTAGCTGCATGGACCTTTTGCTGGTAGGTGCTCTTTGACAAATCTTCTCGAGCTCGTGGATCATGTTAATAGTCAGGTACATAAAGGCAATAGTTAAGATGTTGTTTATCTATATTTAAATAAGGCATTTTATAAGATGCCACAACAGCAGCTCTTAAATCAGTGAAAAGTGCATGACACTGAGAGAAGATTCTTGACTGGGTGGGGGGTTGACTGCAAGACAGAAAACAAGTAGTGCTCAATGATGCTAAACCTCAGCAGGAGCTGGCAGAGTGTGGGGCTCGACAGGCGTCGGTGTTGTTCATTTTACTCCTTATTATTTCTGTGAATAATATTAAGAGAGGGTGAGAACGCAGAGTGCTTCAACTTTCTGACCATAAGAAATTGATAAGAGTGTCGTAAAACGCAGACTAGGTGAAATTTGACTGAGAGAAACTGGTCAACTGGGCTTCTTTATGGCAGATGTCATTTCATTATGATAAGTGTAAAGTGATGCATTTGGGTAGTTCTGGCAGTTAGGGCATTAGCTATAGAATGGGAGGCCGAGAGTTGGACTAGATCGAAGGAGAAAGGTACTTAAGATTTATAATTTCCAGGGATTTAAAGGCACTAAAGCAATGTGGGACTGCTGGGAACAAGATATTTCGGATCCTGGAACTTATTAACAGGAATGTCCATTACAAGAGGAGGAATGCTGTTAAAAGTTGTACTTAGCTTATGCCCGGCCACAACTAGAGTATTGTGTACTGGATTAAACCCAATGCTCCCAAAAAGATAGAGATAGATTGGGGAGAGCACAGCGAAAAACAACTAGGATGATAAATGGGATTGGCGACTTAGAATGTAAGGATAGGCTTAAGAACTTGGATTTGTGTTCACTGAAATATCGTAGACTTGGAGGGGATCTGATAGGGTATTCAATATTATTAAAGAGATGGACCAAGTAGATCTACCAGGAGCAAAATTAGGTCGAGATTTAGAGAAGCCATTGCAATGAGAAAAAAGGCAGGAGTGGAACTATAAAGAGGCAGATGTCATTTAGTCAAAGAGTAGAGGATCATTGAAATTGACTGTCAGACAAAGTTGTAGAAAGCCTCTTCTAGCAACGTTTAAAAATCATTTGGGCAAGATTTGTCCGTCCAAGGATCTCATTTATAGCTACATTTAGGCCGGTCAGGTGGTGAAATTAGTGCCAAGGATGGGTGGGGAACCTGGGGTAAGCCAACATCGATGGGCCCTTGTGGCTCTTTGTTGGCCTGATGTCTTCATGTCTTAATACTTTCATGAAGGGGAGATGGAAGGGCAAGCATAGTCTTTGTGCAGCGGCGATGGCGATCGAAAAGCGTAGTTCAGCGAAAGCATGGCTTACGCAGATATGCGGTATAAAGCAAGGCGAGTATGTGGGCAGTTTACGCGCGTCCGACACGCGTGTGCAAAAAATGCGCCAAGAGATCATGAGGGTAATTTGATTTGTGCGCATTAATTCGTCGTAAATATTGTGTGCGTATGCATCATCGCAATAGTCCAATACTGCTGTCAAGTATATGTGTGTGTTTTTTCAGACATTTTAGCTAAAAAAAGCTGTTCACCTTCACCACAACGACGCAGCGATTTCAGCAAAATGGTAAAATGTTAGGCTGCCTCGCAGTAACCTTGATAATTTGAGTTTTAGCGAAAACAATTAGCAGCTTCTAACCGAGTTGGGATATAATCATATGTTCTAAAGCCCGCGGTATACGAAATCGTGTCAGGTGCTTCTCAAGTAAAGCACGGGATTCAGAGGGTTCATTCAACAAGAAGCTCACCTGCGTTCGACCCACGCACAGCATGTATCTGACGTCACACCGCAAATCATAATATTGTCTGCAGAAACAACGATGAGGTGACATGGGTTGCCTTAAAAGGTCCGCTGAGTATTTTGCGAAAAGGAATGCTCCAGATTTGGAGACATTAAGGTAAGGACCAGATATGATGAAATAAGCCCACGTTTAACTATTGTTATACCTTTTAATAAAAAAACCGCTGTAGGCCATGCAATTTCTCTATTTAGTAAATATGCTCCTGAATGCATCATTGTTTGATTGCGTCATAAAACGTTTGTATGGTGCTGAGGTGCGGCCAAGCTAACGGTGCGAAATTGCCACGCTGGTTCCACTCGCTTGTACTTCAGTCTCCCGAGAAGTGACCGTGACGCTGTGGCGGTGCTGGAGGTCTTTGTTAAAGCAGATATCGGTATATGCTCGTGTTTTGACCTCTTCCGTGGCGTTCTTGCATACTTATCCGTGAGTTTAAAATGCTTGCTTGTATTCACATACTCGGTTATGACACTTGCCTTACGTTATTCGATTACAAGTCTCATTTCCGTAAAAAACTAGGAGCCACGCCTAACTTCTCGTATTGTGTAGACAAAACGTGATTTGTGTTTGAAGCTGACACCGTCTGGATAACATTGATTGGGGGTCAGCTGGAGTCCATATTGTCTGGAAATCGTGCTCACGAACGTCGGATGTGAACGACTCGACGATTATATTCTTTTTGACCTTGGATGTTGCGTGGCCAATGGGGTGGGAGGATTTGAATGGCGTCATGCATGCTTGAATCACATTGAAATAGTCTGCAAGGGATATACTGCACATTTTCGCGGACGTATAGTTCAGAATCTACAACTAGATGGCTATAGGGCAGGGCCGTGAACAGAAGGGCAGCGCTTTGAACTGCACCGAATGGTCGTCAGGATGGCTTTTTCAGTTCAAAATCACATACAAATATGTAGCATTCCCTTTAGATTATATTTGAGATGTGTGGCCCTCGTACATTCCTCCTTCCAGGACTGTGCGCGCCGCGAGCGGCCAATGTTTATCCCGTGCCGTCCCGAAGGCGGAGGTGCTATCAGCTAAGGAGGCCAAGTGGTGCTCGGGAAATAACGGGAAGTGGGACTTCGCAGTAACGGTCCTGGGATAAGCAAGGAGGGAAGGCCTTGCAGCAATAATAGGACGGGCGTGGTAGTGCGAGATGTTTCTCCCCAGTATGTTCAGGAAGCTGAACGCGTCTGTAAGCCACGTACAGCTTTAGGCACACGAGCCGATGCCGTCCGTCCGCGACATCCGTTTTCTGCTCGTGTAGCTCAAGTAAAATAATTTGTTTAAGCTGATTGGGGCCTGTAGAGGGTCGTAGAGCAAGTAAAACAACTGATCATTGTCTCATAAGTTTACATCGTTTAATGGATCCACCGATAACAACGAGGAGTGGAAAGACCTTGACCACTGCCGATTCGGCATTTGCGCAAGGAGTGCAGCAACTCCAGTGTCTAAGGGTAGTGATGACCGCATGTTTAATCGGCAAGCCGTCTTCCTCGATCGGTGGCAGCAGGACGCCAGGCACACGAGAAGCTCTCAGGGGCTCCTTCCATGACAATCAGGAGGTTTTCGACAATCTTGTCAGCAGCTCCCTGATTGAAGGTCGCGTTCGAAGCAGCATTGGAAGTTTATTCGTTGGGAACATAGCTCGAGCAGACGGAGAAGTTATAGCATTGCGAAAAATGAAAGGCTGTAATACTAAGGAGAAAAACTTGGAATGACTGGGAAGAGCGGTACTCGCTGCAAGAGCAAGAAGAGGCTCATTGACATGAGTAAAAGCACAGAGAAATTCCCGGAAAATCTGGACAAGTTGCAGGACACCAGTGGTCTGATACTATTGAAGAGATTAGATAACTGAACGCCCTCAGAAGAACACAATAGTAACATATGCAATCTTAGTAGAATTAGCATGGCCCACACCGTACAACGATGAGTGGAAACGACGAAGCACTCCTTGCCAAGAGACAACGGTAACTCGGGGTGACAGCAATCTGGTGCAAAATGTAAACAATCTGGTTAAAAATGTCAATAATCTGGTAAAAATTGCAACAATCTGGTGAAATGGCAACAATCTTCTGTTGCATCACGCACCTCAAAAACTAGATAAGAACCAAAGCCGGAGGCAAGCAATGAATATATGAAAGCCAAACCACTACCCGCTTCAGAAGCACAATTCAAATCATCATATTGACGGTCAAGAGGCTCACTTTAGCAATCTTCTCATCTTCTATACCGCTATTCAAGCCTTCCTCACTGCATTCTCGAAACACGAGCCCTTACTGTCATGGCTTCTCGTATCCGCATATGCAACAAACAGGAGTTCATTGCAATAGCTTAATTTTCAAGCAAAAAGAGGAAATTTCTGGAATGTTACATTGCTGGACAGTTTGATTAAGTATAACGAGCGGCATTTTTAGTATCCAACACATGTTTACCGCATCAAATCAGTATTCAGCTCTAGCGTTTCTGATAATTCAGCACAGATCTGCCGCCACTCTTCCCGCAGCCTAAAAGAGATGAATCCTGAAGATAACGAAGTCATGCCCCACTACAGACACTATCATTTACTATTTCATTTCACATTTCCATCCAGATGGCAAATGTGGTGGGATCAGTCCTGCGTTCGCAGTGCACGGAGTGTGTAAACGACAGAGAGTGTGGAGGTCCGGTGTCATCAGCGCTTGAGGAAACCTTACTAAATGAATTCCCAACGCTTCTCCCTCAATGATAATACCCTGCCACCTGCTAATCGTTTTCAGGGAAGACATTCTTGTCTCTGGCACCAGATCAGGCAAATGTGTGTAGGTCGAATGCAGTTAGTTTCCAAGTAGCGCAACTTCTAGACTAAGCGCCACATTACCTTGAGAAGTACCGTTTAACCATTGCTGTCATCCGTGGGGATTCAGAAAGTATGACACATGATCACATATCTCACTGGGGTAAAAACATGGTCACTACAAGTTTCACCAAATCTACAATTTTCCAGGACATGCGAGACAACTAATTACTATTTAAGGTATCTAAAAGCGCTGTTAGCGCTTAAAATAAAACCAATCACGCAAAAAACCTTAGCCACCTGCAATGGAACGAACAAAAATAGACCATCCTTATGTATATTGCATATAGGTGCACCCGGGATGGAGTCGTCGTGTAGCACACATCCCCACAATTGGCAGTGAAACAAAAATGCTAAAAACCACACATTCCGTGAAAGGCAAGTTTTACATCCTTTTCAGCTGTCCCCTGCAGCGTGGCATACACACCATCTCAGCCTTTGTCGCTAAGACGGGCCCACAGCTCTGGCTGTCGTAGCGGACGAAGTCGCGAGCACCAGCAGATCTGGAGGCGGGCCAGGCGGGCGCAGCGCGATGGAGCCCACAAAGCGCGTCTTTCTCGCCGTTCGCAAAGTGCACTTCCGACGGAGAGGCCGGCCCATACAGCCGCCGTTAGTGCCTCTCCGCGCCCAACCCAACTTCTGCGAGCGGCGAACACATGTGGTAAAGACGTTGAAAAATGGCATGGCGCGTAGAAATGACACCTGCGAACGAAAACCATACCTGTTTTTTTAGAATCGCGCAGCATTTGGGTCCATCGTTGTCTCGTCTCAGACAAAGGTGGATCTTTGCCACCCATCAACCTCTACTCCACGCCCGCGGTGCCTGAGTGTGCCCAGCTCTGCCGGGCGACCGCTCTACCTGAGTGTATACACCTCTGCTCGGTTCCCGCTGTACCTGGTCTATGCGTCCACCTCTGCTCGGTTCCTGCTGTACCTGGCCTGTGCGTCCACCTCTGCTCGGTTCCTGCTGTACCTGGCCGTACCTGAGTATGTGTCCACCTCCTCTCGACGCCCGCCGTACCTGAGTGCGTGTGTCCACCTCCTCTCGACGCCCGCCGCACCTGAGTGTGTGTGTCCACCTCCTCTCGACGCCCGCCGCACCCGAGTGTGTGTGTCCACCTCCGCCCGCCGCCTGTCGTACTTGATTGTGTGTGTGTCCCCCTCTGCCCGGTTCCTGCTACACCTGGTTGTGTGTGTGTCCACCTCTGCTCGGTTGTTGCGGTACCTTAATGTGTGTATCCACCTCCGCTCGGCGCCCGCCGTACCTGAGTGTGTGTGTCCACCTCTGCTCGGTTCCTGCTGCACCTGAGTGTGTGTGTCCACCTCTGTTCGGTTCCTGCTATACCTGGCTGTGTGTGTGTCCACCTCTGCTCGGTTGTTGCTGTACTTTGATGTGTGTATCCACCTCCGCTCGGCGCCCGCCTTACCTGTTGTGTGTGTGTCCGTATGTGTGTCCACCTCCGCCCGGCGCCCGCCGTACCTGCGTGCTCGCTCGTGGGCCGGTCGGCCGCGGGGCCTCGGAGAATGTCTCCACGTAGGGGATCTGACCGTTGCTCTTCGCCGCCACGATCTTCTCGCGCAGCGTGCGCCAGGGGATGGTAGATGAGCAGTGTCGCTCCATCACGGCCACCCAGTCGGCTGCCGGGATCAAACCTGCAACGCCCCGGGGCGCAGCCGTCACGACCCGACGTGGGACGCTCTCGGGCCTCACGCTTCTTTTGAGATGATGTCAAGATGCCAAGATGTCAAGCTCGGGATGTTCCCGTATGACAACAAAGCTTTGTATGAAATTTGTTGCAAGGAACTTGTACTTTAGCTATCGTCGTTGCAAGTGAGTGAAACGAAATTACCAGCTCCTAAAAAGTTACTTCGATGTGAGTGAAGAACAATGCCAGGAGCCCCCAAAACAAAATTTTGAAGAAGAGCTGGCTATGAATGCATTTAATTAGGTACTGTTTTGATCGTATTTCATCGCCGGTTACTACTTTCCAATGTCCTCATTAAGATCACGCACGCAATCGGACATGGATGAACCAATCACGTACGATCAGTTAGGGAATGAGAAAGGATAGGTGCCACATAAATTCAGAAAAAATTCCTGAAAAAACCTCACCATATCTAAAGCATTAGAAGATTGTTTAATACAATCAGCTCGACTAAAAATAATTTGAGTCAAATGTGTTGGAAGTTGCAGAATCTCCTCCGGGTCCATACGCTATAATTCGCTTCACGAGGCGTTCCCTCTGTGCGCTGCAATCAGTCAATGCAATCAGTCAATGCAATCAGTCAATGCAATCAGTCAATGCAATCAGTCAATGCATTTTGGGCCTGGACGTGACCATATGGACGGTAAATCCAGCTTAATGATACTGTGATGCATGACATTACTTCAAGCCGTGGCGTCATGCCGAGGATGTTTGAACAAAAAGCACACAACTGGCAACTTTTTTTCTTCTGCATTCGCCGAAGTCAAAATGCATTCGTGGAGTATGGAAGAAAGCTCATCGAAAATACACTACAAATAAATACACATTTTGGTGGTCCCATCCGCTGTAACTTAAATTGCAGTCATCCGCCGAAAAGGAAGCCCGAAATGCATGCAATATCCGGAATACATGTGATGTTATAATCGGGGCAAAACCAGGATGTAAGTCTTATGTTATGTTAGCCTGTTATGTTATGTTATGCTAGCCTGTTATGTTAGTTAGTTAGTTAGCCTGTTATGTTAGTCTTATGTTAGCCTGTTATGTTCGGGAAAGAGCCAAGGCCAAAGACAGTAACAGAGATAGAGACAGAGGCAGAGACGCTAATGTTGTGATCTGATATTTACTGATCGCATGTGAAAAAGCAAGATGGAAAACTCCAACTTGCTGAAGTGTCGTTAGCCACTGGGTTGGAAGTTCAGGTCCCTAAATTCTTTTTTAAATTCCCCTTTGGATCTGTTATAAGCACTCTATCCTTCCGCACTTCCGCCAAGCGCCATGATAAGTCAGCACCGTCACATGACATGCTAAAGATCGTGTAGAGGATCTGCTTATGACGTGCAGAGGATCCGCTTATGGCGTATAGAGGATCCGCTTATGGCGTATAAAGGATCGGCTCATGGCGTATAGAGGATCCGCTTATGGCGTATAGAGGATCCGCTCATGAAGTGGGCGCAGTCCAATGTTATAACACCGAAAGATGTTAGGCACAGAATACATGCTCTCGTATGCAAGCTGCGTTTTCCTAAACTGTTTCGTAGGGGTGCACCAATCATGTCTCCTGTTTTGAGGGACGGCTCCACATTTATATGTGGTTTGAGACTGATATGAAAATTTCTACTTGTTTTGAGACTGTAATAGCCATTTCTGTGTGGTTTGAGACTGACCTAGCCAATTCTGTGTGGTTTGAGACTGAGGTAGCCATTTCTGTGTGGTTTGAGACTGACATAGCCATTTCGGTGTGGTTTGAAACTGACATAGCCATTTCTGTGTGGCTTGAGACTGACATAGCCATTCCTGTGTGGTTTGAGACTGACATAGCCATTTCTGTGTGGTTTGAGACCAACATAGTCATTTCTGTGTGGCTTGAGACTGAGGTAGCTGTGTTCAAGATAATTCCCTGCAGTTTAAGGTGAGCCATTTTAAGACTTCAAATTTTCTCATTTTTGTTTTCAATGGGGCGCACGCAAACTTACGCAGACTGTTTCGTGCCGCGTACTTTTGTGTCACCCAAAAATGTATGACGTCATATACATGTCACAGGAATTTCACCTTCTTATTAGCCATGCTCTGTTCAAAGTAAAAAAGACGATCATTTAATCATTCATTTTTGGAATACGACAGCACGAGCCGTAGCATCAACGCACAGCTGTTGGCACTCACCCACTTTAACCCATTAAATGCAAGGCTCATACATGCACCACGTTTTGTGACGTGTGTTCGTTTTGGTACATACGCATCAGTTAACAAGCCACCTCTCTGCGAGGTTGAAGTACTACCTCTAAGTCAACTTTCTGCTTCGGTGACAGTTCTGCACGAGCAGAGGTGACAAAAACATTCCATGATGCAATAAAACGATGACACATTGAGGACCACATTTACTAAAAGTGAAATTGTGTTTGCTGGAGCAGTCTCTTGCACCTAAAAGCACACCAATAGTTACGAGAGAGCTTTTCCATCATACCTCACATTTGCTTCAATGTCTTAAAACTCAGAACATTTTCTTTAAATAAGCCCCCGCCTCGAGCTCTCTGTAACTTCGTCAGCCGCTTTTCAATGGAATGTGAGGCAGAAGCCTTCTTTTTACTGAAAGGGTTGAAACTGATGGGTAATTGGTCAGAACCAATCAAAAAGAAATCCCTATTTAAACTCTGCCAAACTTTTCCTGTTGTCATGCTTCTGATGCTATTGAGAGACTGCTTAGAAGAGGGGTTATCCGATTGTTCATACGTCGCCCGCAGGCAATACTTGACCCTTGCCGGCATGAGTGCTTAAAGCCCTAGCGCACCGCTGTTGCCGTCAAGTGCAGCTGTACGCCAGGTAAACAACTTGAACGTTACAAACCGTGGGTAGATCAATACTAAGCTGTTGACATTGCTCACGAGCGCAAGCCGCCAATAGCATCTCAGATTATACCTTCTCCTCATTGGCATATGACCGCCGCTCTCACCGCTCGGACGTCCTTAGGTGTGCCACCGCGCGCCTGACCACCTGCCCACCTTTCCTGGCCGGGTCGTGCTTCTTAAACTCATGCATCAACGTCTGCTTTGAGGCCAGAATCTTCTTGCGGAGCTCGTTCAAGGCGGAGGCCTCCAACGCGCCTACCCGCTGCCTCATCGAGATATATTTGGCCTTGGTTTGGGCAGTGAACTGGACGAAGTGTGGCCGTAGTTCAGCACCCTGCAGCACCACGTAAGCGCCGCGGTTCGAGCCGGGGCCGTAGTAGTTGGACGCCGAGAAGATAGTCAGACACTGCGGGAACACGCGGGCAGCGTCAGCTACCGGGCAGAGACTAGGTCACGTTAAAACACTGGAACACACACGAAAAACAGCAACATGGCGCAGGACAGAGGTGAGCGGGCGAATTCACTCTGCCAGAGGCAAAGTCAGGAGCTGGTTCGACGGCGTGGAAGCAATGATAGGATGCTGCTCAGACGTTGGGAAACGAAAGACGCTGACCGCAGGCCGTCCCATAAAGTGAACGCATCGGCGCCTGGTTCCGCTCTGAGGAGTCCGAATGGGACTGGATCCGGCGTCTTTAAATGCCCATATACCAGCTGCAGCTCGTGCAGTAGAATATGTTAGCCTCTCCGGGTGGGAAAGATTCTCCTCACGTGCCAGCCGAGGGGAAATCAATGTCGCTACTGCTTGTTGGCCTGTATCTAAACGAGCGGGAGCCACGAATCCGAACTGTGTTTGTAACAGCCGCTGCGGTGCGATCCGACACATCCAATTTGAGATGTTTAGATCAATCGATGACGTGTCAGACCACATCGGGGTTTACTTCTGGATCCACGGTCAGCGAGTAATTGCACCTTTTTTGTTGCTGTGCTTGAAGTGGTCGTGGCCGTGGTCGTGGTCTACATATCGTGGTTTGAAACGGGGAAGTTTGCCACACCACACAGGCAAAGATAGCATACATTTGACCTAACAGTGTGCGCCAGAAGCCCATGGACTAAATAACCAGCCGCGGTGCTCGCTATTGGCATTGTCCATTTAAAAGGTCCGTGCACTGATCCAGCCACCTGGATATTTCGCTGTCCGCTGCCGCCTGGCAAGCTGAAAGCAGTCCTCATTCGTATCCCAGGATCTAATCATGGAATAAAGAAATATTTGAACGTCACTCGAAAGCCCTTGTCACTCTTACTGAGACATTTTTGAGCTGGCATCATGAACATGAGCGATAACATCACTAGTCGCGCGAAATTGTCTAGAAGTTGTGGTCTGCAAATATCTCCAGGGTCCCTAGAAAGCGTAATATTTGTTCGGCAGCTTTACAACCTCTACCAAACGAGCAAGCGTCCTCTTGCGCTCCAAAAGGGTTACATAATGTTATAAGGGTCACTGCTCAAAATGAACAGTCAAGATCCTCTCACGTCAAGTTCAAGTCACCTAACTGGACAATAGTTTTTGCTCTTTTGGCTCACGTTACATGTGGAGGTCATTGATTTGTAAGTGTGTTCGTGAATGGTGGCTCATTTATCATTAATGGACGCAGCAAATCATTTTCGTTCGACGCCTCATAAGCTGACCTCGTGCGACCTGCGATGGTAGCCTAGTGTGACCTGGCATAGTGAGGCTGACCTCGACTGACGATCGTGAGACCAATGGCTAAACCAAACAGGCAGAAACAATCTAAAAGAGGGATTGAAACTGTTAATTATTACAGGCAGAGGCGTTGTGTTAGTAACTACACAACGTGTCGGCCAGTTAACTCTCCGGTCGTCGTCAGGTCTTATAGAGTCCCGAGGAGTGCACAATGTTTGGCCTTCAGCCGTGTTTGCGTCACAGCCCAAACTATCTCCGTGGAATTGCTTGAATTCGAATCTCAACAACAAATAATAAAAAAAAAACAGCAGTACTCATGGTTTTTATCTTAGAATTGCTGAGATTAAGATACCAGCATTTCTAAGCACATAATTTGGGCTGTGACATATATGGTTAATACATGAAAGACAAAAATAATCCAGTCCCTTTCAGGACTCCATGACACATGACGACGTTCGGAGAGTTAACTGACCGAAGCGGTGTGTGCATACTAACACCCAGACGAGAACGACAGCCCGAACAATCGTTCTACTCGTAGAATAATCGTCTTTATGCAATTTGAATTATATTTAATTACCGAAAGCACTTTATTCTAACTCAGAACAAACCCGTGACACAAAATGAGCGCCCTTAAAGACTTTTAGGGTGTCTTCAGTCCATGGGTTTAGCTGACCTACATCCTAGGATAATACCAGACCTGGCAACGATGTGGACGGGTAGCCCTGGATCCTGAGTCGCACCATTGATGTCGTAATATATCAAATCGATTGCCTGTCAGGCGAGCACATTTTGATGCACCTACCTAGCGCAGCTCGCAGGTTATTCCTGAGATACGGAGAGAGTTATTTTAACCCTCTCCGGGCGGTATTAACCCTCTCTAGGCGGGTGAAAAAGCCGGCTGCGCTCTTCGCCACTAGTGCTGTGCACAACCGGAAGCTTTATCTCGAGTTCTACGTCGGCCACACAGCGCCCAGTTTCCAAATGTGGTGGCATGCGTGACAATGGAGCTCGTCGTGACCGGCGATCGATGACGTTCCTGATGGGCGGGTCACGCCCGGTCGATCGCTCGCAAATCAGACATGAGCCCACCCCGCCACAGTCATTAGTCCCGTTTGCCACCAGTCCTCAGGCTACGTGCTGCAGGCTTTAATCCTAAGGTCGCCTAGATCCGTTTACAAATGAGGAAGGGGTTGAGTTCATTTGCAATTGATTGAAAAGGGTTGAGCGATTTTGATCTCGGTTTGAAGTCGTGGGTTCAAACGCATGCAGCCTCTGAGAGTCACTTATCCCCATTGATCAAAGCGGCGCTGAGCTCTGCCTATTTGTTTGTGACACGCAGCTGATGTTGGAGCGTCTGGCTGCGAGACGTCTGGTGCAGACCGCGGACGCAGGCGCACCTCTGGTGCTGCGGTCACGGGTGATCACCATACACGTGGTGCTGGGAGCGTAATAGTCGAGTGGTTAGCGCGTTTGGCTCGCGCGTGGAACCCGTCTTCCAACCCCGGTTGCCCATGGCTCCTGAGAGGTACCTCATTGCAGGCGAGCAACAACAAAACGCTTCCGTGAAATGCATATAGTCGTAAACACACACTTCCCGGCTTTAGCCACTCTGTTTTTCAAACGCCGGCATGCAAGGACCAGCTTTGCACGCGATTATCGTCCTAATTGTTTACAACGATGCGCTTGAAGGGCCCGAATTCTATATTTTTTCCTCGCGCCAGACTTCACAGATTAGCTCGTAGGTACCCATCAGTCCCAAAACGACCTTCGCAAACACGCGCACGCGGTGAAGCGCGTAACGTCGAAAAGCAAGCCCAGGAGGATCCACGTCTGCTTGACACTTTCGAGGTTACGTCCGAATCATTTCCAAATCTATCATGGGATTTACGCTTAAATATTTCCATGCCCACCGTGACCAATACCGATTCAGAAGCAGCTCGCTTCGCCAAACCCCCGAACATGGCACGTCCCCGGCCAAACACTGCTCCACTACGGCGCCTCGGCCCCGCCTCCAGACGCGGCGGCCGTACCTTGCCGTCGTGGGTGAACTCGTAACCGTCAGCCTTGCACTCGTGAGAGCGGATGAGCAGCTGCAGCTGGTTGAGGCGCAGCACCTTGTCCGTCACGTCCGGGCCGAAATAGCAGCCGCCGCCGCGGAACGTATTGGGGCAACAGCCGGTCGACGTCTGCGGGTCGCTCCACAACACGTCCAGCATCTGCGGGGCAGGGGTGGTGCGGTGAAGATCGTGAGCGTCCAACGTTCGCACCAAAACACATCCAGCATCTGCGGGGCAGTGGTGGTGCGTGAAGACCGTGAGCATCCAACGGGCGCACCACGACACGTCGGACATTTCGCGAAACGGGGGTGGCGTCATGAAATCTGTCGCAGTCTGGGGATCGCTCCGCAATGCTTGGAGCGCTTTGCGGAAGAGAGGTGGTGTAATGCAGCTTGCCGGAGGCCACTTCATGGCACACACAGCATGTGCTGAAGGAGGCGTTGGCTGTGCATGATACTTGCTTTGTGGTAACTCTGCGATACACCCGGTAAAATAAGCATAAAAAGGTGGTGTTTGATGCCAGGTGCAGGTTTCAGAGACGGAGAGAGCCAACTTGTCAATGCCACAGCCTGAACCACACTGCAGTGCGCATTCAACATAGGATTGGACCACTGCGAAGACGACAATCCACAGCGTACTTAAGTCCATGGCCGACATTCATGCTGGTCAGTACCTCTAGGAGCGTCCGACGCCTCACCACGAAAGTCTGGCTGTTCGTTGAGAGCGTTGCATGCCGTCCCTAATGAGAGCTGGCTGTCTCATTGTTCACAAAATCGTCCGCGGGCTGAGCTTGATGGGGCGCCTACCATGAGGCATATGCATCCAAACCGGTGTCAGAGAAGAAGGAGGGTGTGCTGGCCGAGGTGTCCCTTTTTAGAGACCTGGGGGATCTCTAGCGCATCAGGGGATCTAAAGCGCATCTATCATCAACGGAAGAGACATGAGGT
>NW_023596921.1:33530092-33823397 GCF_011947565.3 Pollicipes pollicipes
AGGACGTCCGAGCGGTGAGAGCGGCGGTCATATGCCAATGAGGAGAAGGTATAATCTGAGATGCTATTGGCGGCTTGCGCTCGTGAGCAATGTCAACAGCTTAGTATTGATCTACCCACGGTTTGTAACGTTCAAGTTGTTTACCTGGCGTACAGCTGCACTTGACGGCAACAGCGGTGCGCTAGGGCTTTAAGCACTCATGCCGGCAAGGGTCAAGTATTGCCTGCGGGCGACGTATGAACAATCGGATAACCCCTCTTCTAAGCAGTCTCTCAATAGCATCAGAAGCATGACAACAGGAAAAGTTTGGCAGAGTTTAAATAGGGATTTCTTCTTGATTGGTTCTGACCAATTACCAATCAGTTTTTACCCTTTCAGTAAAAAGGAGGCTTCTGCCTCACATTCCATTGAAAATCGGCTGACGAAGTTACAGAGAGCTCGAGGCGGGGGCTTATTTAAAGAAAATGTTCCAAGTTTTAAGACATTGAGGCAAATGTGAGGTACGATGGAAAAGCTCTCTCGTAACTATTGGTGTGCTTTTAAGTGCAAGAGACTGCTCCAGCTAACACAATTTCACTTTTAGTAAATGTGGTCTGCAATGTGTCATCGTTTTATTGCATCATGGAATGTTTTTGTCACCTCTGCTCGTGCAGAACTGTCACCGAAGCAGAAAGTTGACTTAGAGGTAGTACTTCAACCTCGCAGAGAGGTGGCTTGTTAACTGATCCGTATGTACCAAAACGAACACACGTCACAAAACGTGGTGCATGTATGAACCTTGCATTTAATGGGTTAAAGTGGGTGAGTGCCAACAGCTGTGCGTTGATGCTACGGCTCGTGCTGACGTATTCCAAAAATGAATGATTAAATGATCGTCTTTTTTACTTTGAACAGAGCATGGCTAATAAGAAGGTGAAATTCCTGTGACATGTATATGACGTCATACATTTTTGGGTGACACAAAAGTACGCGGCACGAAACAGTCTGCGTAAGTTTACGTGCGCCCCATTGAAAACAAAAATGAGAAGATTTGAAGTCTTAAAATGGCTCACCTTAAACTGCAGGGAATTATCTTGAACACAGCTACCTCAGTCTCAAGCCACACAGAAATGACTATGTTGGTTTCAAACCACACAGAAATGGCTATGTCAGTCTCAAACCACACAGGAATGGCTATGTCAGTCTCAAGCCACACAGAAATGGCTATGTCAGTTTCAAACCACACCGAAATGGCTATGTCAGTCTCAAACCACACAGAAATGGCTACCTCAGTCTCAAACCACACAGAATTGGCTAGGTCAGTCTCAAACCACAGAGAAATGGCTATTACAGTCTCAAAACAAGTAGAAATTTTCATCTCAGTCTCAAACCACATAGAAATGTGGAGCCGTCCCTCAAAACAGGAGACATGATTGGTGCACCCCTACGAAACAGTTTAGGTAAACGCAGCTTGCATACGAGAGCATGTATTCTGTGCCTAACATCTTTCGGTGTTATAACATTGGATTGCGCCCACTTCATGAGCGGATCCTCTATACGCCATAAGCGGATCCTCTATACGCCATGAGCCGATCCTTTATACGCCATAAGCGGATCCTCTATACGCCATAAGCGGATCCTCTGCACGTCATAAGCAGATCCTCTACACGATCTTTAGCATGTCATGTGACGGTGCTGACTTATCATGGCGCTTGGCGGAAGTGCGGAACGATAGAGTGCTTATAACAGATCCAAAGGGGAATTTAAAAAAGAATTTAGGGACCTGAACTTCCAGCCCAGTGGCTAACGACACTTCAGCAAGTTGGAGTTTTCCATCTTGCTTTTTCACATGCGATCAGTAAATATCAGATCACAACATTAGTATCTCTGCCTCTGTCTCTATCTCTGTTATTGTCTTTGGCCTTGCCTCTTTCCCGAACGTAACAGGCTAACAAGACTTACATCCTGGTTTTGCCCCGATTATAACATCACATGTATTCCGGATATTACATGCATTTCGGGCTTCCTTTTCGGCGGATGACTGCAATTTAAGTTACAGCGGATGGGACCACCAAAATGTGTATTTATTTGTAGTGTATTTTCGATGAGCTTTCTTCCATACTCCATGAATGCATTTTGACTTCGGCGAATGCAGAAGAAAAAAAGTTGCCAGTTGTGTGCTTTTTGTTCAAACATCCTCGGCATGACGCCACGGCTTGAAGTGATGCCATGCATCACAGTATCATTAAGCTGGATTCACCGTCCATATGGCCACGTCCAGGCCCAAAATGCATTGACTGATTGCATTGACTGATTGCATTGACTGATTGCAGCGCACAGAGAGAACGCCTCGTGAAGCGAATTATAGTGTATGGACCCGGAGGAGATTCTGCAACTTCCAACACATTTGACTCAACTTATTTTTAGTCGAGCTGATTGTATTAAACAATCTTCTAATGCTTTAGATATGGTGAGGTTTTTTCAGGAATGTTTTCTGAATTTATGTGGCACCTATCCTTTCTCATTCCCTAACTGATCGTACGTGATTGGTTCATCCATGTCCGATTGCGTGCGTGATCTTAATGAGGACATTGGAAAGTAGTAACCGGCGATGAAATACGATCAAAACAGTACCTAATTAAATGCATTCACAGCCAGCTCTTCTTCAAAATTTTGTTTTGGGGGCTCCTGGCATTGTTCTTCACTCACATCGAAGTAACTTTTTAGGAGCTGGTAATTTCGTTTCACTCATTTGCAACGACGATAGCTAAAGTACAAGTTCCTTGCAACAAATTTCATACAAAGCTTTGTCGTCATACGGGAACATCCCGAGCTTGACATCTTGGCATCTTGACATTATCTCAAAAGAAGCGTGAGGCCCGAGAGCGTTCCACGTCGGGTCGTGACGGCTGCGCCCCGGGGCGTTGCAGGTTTGATCCCGGCAGCCGACTGGGTGGCCGTGATGGAGCGACACTGCTCATCTACCATCCCCTGGCGCACGCTGCGCGAGAAGATTGTGGCGGCGAAGAGCAACGGTCAGATCCCCTACGTGGAGACATTCTCCGAGGCCCCGCGGCCGACCGGCCCACGAGCGAGCACGCAGGTACGGCGGGCGCCGGGCGGAGGTGGACACACATACGGACACACACACAACAGGTAAGGCGGGCGCCGAGCGGAGGTGGATACACACATCAAAGTACAGCAACAACCGAGCAGAGGTGGACACACACACAGCCAGGTATAGCAGGAACCGAACAGAGGTGGACACACACACTCAGGTGCAGCAGGAACCGAGCAGAGGTGGACACACACACTCAGGTACGGCGGGCGCCGAGCGGAGGTGGATACACACATTAAGGTACCGCAACAACCGAGCAGAGGTGGACACACACACAACCAGGTGTAGCAGGAACCGGGCAGAGGGGGACACACACACAATCAGGTACGACAGGCGGCGGGCGGATGTGGACACACACACTCGGGTGCGGCGGGCGTCGAGAGGAGGTGGACACACACACTCAGGTGCGGCGGGCGTCGAGAGGAGGTGGACACACGCACTCAGGTACGGCGGGCGTCGAGAGGAGGTGGACACATACTCAGGTACGGCCAGGTACAGCAGGAACCGAGCAGAGGTGGACGCACAGGCCAGGTACAGCAGGAACCGAGCAGAGGTGGACGCATAGACCAGGTACAGCGGGAACCGAGCAGAGGTGTATACACTCAGGTAGAGCGGTCGCCCGGCAGAGCTGGGCACACTCAGGCACCGCGGGCGTGGAGTAGAGGTTGATGGGTGGCAAAGATCCACCTTTGTCTGAGACGAGACAACGATGGACCCAAATGCTGCGCGATTCTAAAAAAACAGGTATGGTTTTCGTTCGCGCGTGTCATTTCTACGTGCCATGCCATTTTTCAACGTCTTTACCACATGTGTTCGCCGCTCGCAGAAGTTGGGTTGGGCGCGGAGAGGCACTAACGGCGGCTGTATGGGCCGGCCTCTCCGTCGGAAGTGCACTTTGCGAACGGCGAGAAAGACGCGCTTTGTGGGCTCCATCGCGCTGCGCCCGCCTGGCCCGCCTCCAGATCTGCTGGTGCTCGCGACTTCGTCCGCTACGACAGCCAGAGCTGTGGGCCCGTCTTAGCGACAAAGGCTGAATGGTGTGTATGCCACGCTGCAGGGGACAGCTGAAAAGGATGTAAAACTTGCCTTTCACGGAATGTGTGGTTTTTAGCATTTTTGTTTCACTGCCAATTGTGGGAATGTGTGCTACACGACGACTCCATCCCGGGTGCACCTATATGCAATATACATAAGGATGGTCTATTTTTGTTCGTTCCATTGCAGGTGGCTAAGGTTTTTTGCGTGATTGGTTTTATTTTAAGCGCTAACAGCGCTTTTAGATACCTGAAATAGTAATTAGTTGTCTCGCATGTCCTGGAAAATTGTAGATTTAGTGAAACTTGTAGTGACCATATTTTTACCCCAGTGAGATATGTGATCATGTGTCATACTTTCTGAATCCCCACGGAAGACAGCAATGGTTAAATGGTACTTCTCAAGGTAATGTGGCGCTTAGTCTAGAAGTTGCGCCACTTGGAAACTAACTGCATTCGACCTACACACATTTGCCTGATCTGGTGCCAGAGACAAGAATGTCTTCCCTGAAAACGATTAGCAGGTGGCAGGGTATTATCATTGAGGGAGAAGCGTTGGGAATTCATTTAGTAAGGTTTCCTCAAGCGCTGATGACACCGGACCTCCACACTCTCTGTCGTTTACACACTCCGTGCACTGCGAACGCAGGACTGATCCCACCACATTTGCCATCTGGATGGAAATGTGAAATGAAATAGTAAATGATAGTGTCTGTAGTGGGGCATGACTTCGTTATCTTCAGGATTCATCTCTTTTAGGCTGCGGGAAGAGTGGCGGCAGATCTGTGCTGAATTATTAGAAACGCTAGAGCTGAATACTGATTTGATGCGGTAAACATGTGTTGGATACTAAAAATGCCGCTCATTATACTTAATCAAACTGTCCAGCAATGTAACATTCCATAAATTTCCTCTTTTTGCTTGAAAGTTAAGCTATTGCAATGAACTCCTGTTTGTTGCATATGCGGATACGAGAAGCCATGACAGTAAGGGCTCGTGTTTCGAGAATGCAGTGAGGAAGGCTTGAATAGCGATATAGAAGATGAGAAGATTGCTAAAGTGAGCCTCTTGACCGTCAATATGATGGTTTGAATTGTGCTTCTGAAGTGGGTAGTGGTTTGGCTTTCATATATTCATTGCTTGCCTCCGGCTTTGGTTCTTATCTAGTTTTTGAGGTGCGTGATGCAACAGAAGATTGTTGCCATTTCACCAGATTGTTGCAATTTTTACCAGATTATTGACATTTTTAACCAGATTGTTTACATTTTGCACCAGATTGCTGTCACCCCGAGTTACCGTTGTCTCTTGGCAAGGAGTGCTTCGTCGTTTCCACTCATCGTTGTACGGTGCGGGCCATGCTAATCCTACTAAGATTGCATATGTTACTATTGTGTTCTTCTGAGGGCATTCAGTTATCTAATCTCTTCAATAGTATCAGACCACTGGTGTCCTGCAACTTGTCCAGATTTTTCCGGGAATTTCTCTGTGCTTTTACTCATGTCAATGAGCCTCTTCTTGCTCTTGCAGCGAGTACCGCTCTTCCCAGTCATTCCAGGTTTTTCTCCTTAGTATTACAGCCTTTCATTTTTCGCAATGCTATAACTTCTCCGTCTGCTCGAGCTATGTTCCCAACGAATAAACTTCCAATGCTGCTTCGAACGCGACCTTCAATCAGGGAGCTGCTGACAAGATTGTCGAAAACCTCCTGATTGTCATGGAAGGAGCCCCTGAGAGCTTCTCGTGTGCCTGGCGTCCTGCTGCCACCGATCGAGGAAGACGGCTTGCCGATTAAACATGCGGTCATCACTACCCTTAGACACTGGAGTTGCTGCACTCCTTGCGCAAATGCCGAATCGGCAGTGGTCAAGGTCTTTCCACTCCTCGTTGTTATCGGTGGATCCATTAAACGATGTAAACTCATGAGACAATGATCAGTTGTTTTACTTGCTCAACGACCCTCTACAGGCCCCAATCAGCTTAAACAAATTATTTTACTTGAGCTACACGAGCAGAAAACGGATGTCGCGGACGGACGGCATCGGCTCGTGTGCCTAAAGCTGTACGTGGCTTACAGACGCGTTCAGCTTCCTGAACATACTGGGGAGAAACATCTCGCACTACCACGCCCGTCCTATTATTGCTGCAAGGCCTTCCCTCCTTGCTTATCCCAGGACCGTTACTGCGAAGTCCCACTTCCCGTTATTTCCCGAGCACCACTTGGCCTCCTTAGCTGATAGCACCTCCGCCTTCGGGACGGCACGGGATAAACATTGGCCGCTCGCGGCGCGCACAGTCCTGGAAGGAGGAATGTACGAGGGCCACACATCTCAAATACAATCTAAAGGGAATGCTACATATTTGTATGTGGTTTTGAACTGAAAAAGCCATCCTGAAGACCATTCGGTGCAGTTCAAAGCGCTGCCCTTCTGTTCACGGCCCTGCCCTATAGCCATCTAGTTGTAGATTCTGAACTATACGTCCGCGAAAATGTGCAGTATATCCCTTGCAGACTATTTCAATGTGATTCAAGCATGCATGACGCCATTCAAATCCTCCCACCCCATTGGCCACGCAACATCCAAGGTCAAAAAGAATATAATCGTCGAGTCGTTCACATCCGACGTTCGTGAGCACGATTTCCAGACAATATGGACTCCAGCTGACCCCCAATCAATGTTATCCAGACGGTGTCAGCTTCAAACACAAATCACGTTTTGTCTGCACAATACGAGAAGTTAGGCGTGGCTCCTAGTTTTTTTACGGAAATGAGACTTGTAATCGAATAACGTAAGGCAAGCGTCATAACCGAGTATGTAAATACAAGCAAGCATTTTAAACTCACGGATAAGTATGCAAGAACGCCACGGAAGAGGTCAAAACACGAGCATATACCGATATCTGGTTCAACAAAGACCTCCAGCACCGCCACAGCGTCACGGTCACTTCTCGGGAGACTGAAGTACAAGCGAGTGGAACCAGCGTGGCAATTTCGCACCGTTAGCTTGGCCGCACCTCAGCACCATACAAACGTTTTATGACGCAATCAAACAATGATGCATTCAGGAGCATATTTACTAAATAGAGAAATTGCATGGCCTACAGCGGGTTTTTTATTAAAAGGTATAACAATAGTTAAACGTGGGCTTATTTCATCATATCTGGTCCTTACCTTAATGTCTCCAAATCTGGAGCATTCCTTTTCGCAAAATACTCAGCGGACCTTTTAAGGCAACCCATGTCACCTCATCGTTGTTTCTGCAGACAACATTATGGTTTGCGGTGTGACGTCAGATACATGCTGTGCGTGGGTCGAACGCAGGTGAGCTTCTTGTTGAATGAACCCTCTGAATCCCGTGCTTTACTTGAGAAGTACCTGACACGATTTCGTATACCGCGGGCTTTAGAACGTATGATTATATCTCAACTCGGTTAGAAGCTGCTAATTGTTTTCACTAAAACTCAAATTATCAAGGTTACTGCGAGGCAGCCTAACATTTTACCTTTTTGCTGAAATCGCTGCGTCGTTGTGGTGAAGGTGAACAGCTTTTGTCAGCTAAAATGTCTGAAAAAACACACACATATACTTGACAGCAGTATTGGACTATTGCGATGATGCATACGCACACAATATTTACGACGAATTAATGCGCACAAATCAAATTACCCTCATGATCTCTTGGCGCATTTTTGCACACGCGTGTCGGACGCGCGTAAACTGCCCACATACTCGCCTTGCTTTATACCGCATATCTGCGTAAGCCATGCTTTCGCTGAACTACGCTTTTCGATCGCCATCGCCGCTGCACAAAGACTATGCTTGCTCTTCCATCTCCCCTTCATGAAAGTATTAGGACATGAAGACATCAGGCCAACAAAGAGCCACAAGGGCCCATCGATGTTGGCTTACCCCAGGTTCCCCACCCATCCTTGGCACTAATTTCACCACCTGACCGGCCTAAATGTAGCTATAAATGAGATCCTTGGACGGACAAATCTTGCCCAAACGATTTTTAAACGTTGCTAGAAGAGGCTTTCTACAACTTTGTCTGACAGTCAATTTCAATGATCCTCTACTCTTTGACTAAATGACATCTGCCTCTTCATAGTTCCACTCCTGCCTTTTTTCTCATTGCAATGGTTTCTCTAAATCTCGACCTAATTTGCATTGCTCCTGGTAGATCTACTTGGTCCATCTCTTTAATAATATTGAATACCCTATCAGATCCCCTCCAAGTCTACGATATTTCAGTGAACACAAATCCAAGTTCTTAAGCCTATCCTTACATTCTAAGTCGCCAATCCCATTTATCATCCTAGTTGTTTTTCGCTGTGCTCTCCCCAATCTATCTCTATCTTTTTGGGAGCATTGGGTTTAATCCAGTACACAATACTCTAGTTGTGGCCGGGCATAAGCTAAGTACAACTTTTTAACAGCATTTTCCTCTTGTAATGGACATTCCTGTTAATAAGTTCCAGGATCCGAAATATCTTGTTCCCAGCAGTCCCACATTGCTTTAGTGCCTTTAAATCCCTGGAAATTATAAATCTTAAGTACCTTTCTCCTTCGATCTAGTCCAACTCTCGGCCTCCCATTCTATAGCTAATGCCCTAACTGCCAGAACTACCCAAATGCATCACCTTACACTTATCATAATGAAATGACATCTGCCATAAAGAAGCCCAGTTGACCAGTTTCTCTCAGTCAAATTTCACCTAGTCTGCGTTTTACGACACTCTTATCAATTTCTTATGGTCAGAAAGTTGAAGCACCCTGCGTTCTCACCCTCTCTTAATATTATTCACAGAAATAATAAGGAGTAAAATGAACAACACCGACGCCTGTCGAGCCCCACACTCTACCAGCTCCTGCTGAGGTTTAGCATCATTGAGCACTACTTGTTTTCTGTCTTGCAGTCAACCCCCCACCCAGTCAAGAATTTTCTCTCAGTGTCATGCACTTTTCACTGATTTAAGAGCTGCTGTTGTGGCATCTTATAAAATGCCTTATTTAAATATAGATAAACAACATCTTAACTATTGCCTTTATGTACCTGACTATTAACATGATCCACGAGCTCGAGAAGATTTGTCAAAGAGCACCTACCAGCAAAAGGTCCATGCAGCTACAATTTATCAACTGATGCCTTTCTGTGTGCGGCCGAACGCTAGCATTAATGTATTTATCTTAGATCTTGCAATGATCTTCCGATCATGTCAGGCTCTGTTTTAGAGATAAGGAACCCAAACAAATTTGTTTGCTAGTTTGAGGGTGTTGCACACAACACATTTTTGTCTTATTTGTTGATGGTTGGCGATTTTTAACCAATTGCACTTTTCTTGCGCACCTAAATATTTAAAATGATTAAAGCAGACATTTAGACATTAGGAATAGCTTTCACTGCGTCTCTCACTAAATTTAATCATGCATCTTGCGATCGTGACATTTCTTTACTCCTTAAGTATGAACAAAAAAACCTGCAGCGGGATGCTGGAATAGTCCATTGTGCAGCCCCATTCATTTATATGTTGTATCATCGGCGAGTAAGTGTACGATGTAAAAAGCACAGCCCCTATGTGGTCTTTCCAAATGTTCTATCTCGGCTGTTCATCAGTTTAGCAGCCAGATCTTCTAACATCAATCTAAGTCAGTTTTGATAGCGTCGTCCGATCAGTAGTGTTGTCAACAGCTTGCTCCGATGGCAGAATTTCGTCGTTTGACTCATATACAATGCATGGATCGATAATTGTTCAATATCACTTGCTTGCAGAATTGCTAATAACTCATATTTACACCATGATAAATTAGCCTGTTGAAACTGAACATTGCTACTTCCTAGCATACCTCTCACTAGGACTCTGCTCCGATTAGGCCGTACGCCCAGCGACGTGCGAAGCGCGTCACTTGATAAAATGTGAGCGAAAGGGTAAGTTCGTCAGCGATAGCTACGGCAGACTAAATACGGTATCAGCCACCCACTTGGCTCTGCCTGATCCTGTGATAGCATGATCCTGATCGCTGCGGTACATGGAATCCAGTGCGACAAAGGCGCACCTTTGGCGGCCAGTCTGTTCTGTTTGTCCGTCACAGCTTGTCAAGTCGATACTCGACGGCTGCTGAGCCGCTCGCTCCCGGGCCGGCCTCTCGCTCTCAGAGTGCTCCAAGCCCATTGCATCCGACCGCGCGGTAGCTAGCGCGTATCCGACGCCCACGCCTGGTCAAGTGCGCGACGCTCCACTCCAGTGATGCGGTCTTTCTTTTCAGGAGAGCCCGAGCGTCGTGGAGGCGCTCTACCGCAACAGGGACCGGCTAGAGACCATCTTCCGGATTCTGGACAAGGACCACTCTGGTAGAGAAGCGGGCCGCGGGGTCGCGCTCGCGTGGACCTGTCGATCCTTTACAGATCGGAACGGAATAGTCAGCTAGACGAGCAGTGGGCCAGCTGTATTGAAGAATGTTCCCATCTCTGAAGGCAGTTATTTGAAGCATGTGTTGTCATTTGGTGATTCGGCCTATAATCGTCCGTGACAAGCTGGCATGACGGCCGGGGCGACATCGAGTTTCTTAGCACATTTCGCCGGGAGGAGTCTGTCAGGTCAACTGGACAAAGGCTAAACAACCAGCACGCCTACATTGGATGGAAAACTTAAGAGGCTATGTCAGACAGGTGGCCGGGCTGCACGCCCTCTGTCTAAATTGGTTATATATTTATTTTGTGGTTCAGAAGAGACCAACTTTTTCCAACACATACCGCTCGTTTTCGTCTTGTTTTTGTTAGTGGCTCAATGGTTGGGGATTTTTGCCAAATATTCGGAGGCCGACACAAACACTGGGGACTGAGGCCGTTGCAAAGAAAAGCAAGCTTTACACGAGGCTGGGTGTAAATCTGGTAAAGTTGAGCTCATTTCTCGCCGTCCACTAACTCACGAGTCGATTACATATCAACGGGGTGCGCTGCTGCTGCGTTCTGACGGCCGCCTCTAGAGGGAGACGCACTTGGCACAGCTCATGCGGCTCCATGCAAGGTCCCCCTGCGTGTCAGCACGCGCCGCCCTTCCCGATCACGTGTCTCGGTCAGATGGGCAGGTTGCCCATTTCCTGCGTGGAATGAGTTATAAAGTGCAGGTGGGGCCGAGCTCAGTTCCTGCTGGTCGGCCAGGGCAGATAGTTTGCAAGAGAGCGGTATCCTTTTCAAACGTGAACACGGGAATTGTCGCATTGAAAGTAGGTTGAAGCCAATCCAATGGGCCTGTTCAGCACGAGACTGGTGTATCCTGTTGATTGGAATGACAATGCGGCGGCGGTGCTCCGTCCAGATCGGTCGGAGGCCAGCAGTTGTGAAACGATGCAGCTCACTGGTGTGTTGCGGCGGCCCTGGCAACGCTCGGACGTCTGTTCCTTCCAGCCAGGCCAACGTCCGTCATATCGGAAACAGGCGGCCACTTGCTGCAGGCATCCACTGGAAAGGCCGTGTCGCCCCTCGGAAATGATCCTCTGGCGCCGCCGTTGGTGTAACGTCGGCTGCTGCCGTCACAGAATTATGTTCTGCAGCCACAAAGAGGGGGACGATGCGATGGTGTGAGAGGAAGTTGCGTACTATTTCCAGGGATGCAGTCCGAACAGACGACGGCGTTTTGAAGTGTATGAAGACAGGATACCAACATAGTTCAATTGGGGCAATACCGACATCGATTGGCGAGCCCATGCCTGACACAGTGCCCTGTTCGCACGGATGATACAAGATGCACGCCGGACAAAGTGCGCAGCAGGCCAGCGCCTGGCGCTTGCCGCGGCCCACCGACGGCTTTGGATTCCAAATCATCGATGCATGACATCGGAGGCACACATTTTGGAAAACGATACATCATTGGCATCCTGTCAGGCTTTGGAAAAGGGTGTTTTTCTAGTGTGATCTTTAAGCCAGAATGGTTGGGTTCCATTTGTTCTGCAATCCATTGAAAGTTAACTCAGAGAAAACAAGCACAGCTCACGTGCGTGTACAGTTATCACCATTTGCTCGGAACGATCAGCAGGTTAATGTTGATGCAAGCGATAACAATAGTGGATCCCGCCAATAACAAAGTAGCTTTAGTCGTGCTGCTGCAAAAGATATTATGTAATTCGTGTAATACCTCTCACCACTTCCTATAAGTGGTCACTAAGCAGTTCTCCGCCAGTGCTCAGACCTTTGCAGGTACACATTCGCTGGGGCTGGGCACGTTGGATGCTGCATAACCGCAACAGTAGTAGGATCATAAAGGTCCTTAAGCCCATCCATGACCATGCCCTTGAAAAACCTACCAGCGCTACGCTTCTGCTAACTCAAAAAACCGTTTCGTAAAGCACTGGAGTGGGCAGCCTGGTTTCGTGGTAGAATCTCTATGCTATGTGGTGCCGCTATGGTAACAACCTCTACACGGGGCCGCTGTGGGAGCTGCTGGGAATAAACTAGATGCTGAAGTAAAGGTAAGACAAGCGAGGATGAACCTGGGCAATACGAACACTCAAAAGCACGGCAACGAACCGTAGACTGCAAGGAAGCCAGCGGTGGTCTCCACCATGGAACTAGAATCGAATGAAAACCAAGGTAGAAAAAATAGGGAGACACAGGGACATACGAGAAAGAATGGAATTGTAGCCCAGTTGCTGAAGAAGCAAAACTAACCGACCAACTAACTTGAGGCACTTACGCAGAAGAAGACAACAAAGGGTTGCATGGTCTGACCATAAAAAGAGCAGGAAAAAGGGGACAGGCGCCATAGGAAATGCAGATGGCAGCGATGCATTGGCCAAAGTGAAGAGGAAGGAAAAAACGAATACACGAGAATGTGTAGCAAGTTTGATCAGTGGAAGAAACACTGGCCGGATCAAAGCAGCGGCAATGAAAGAGCTTATTTTTTGGCCAAATTGTATCGTTTATTACAGCAAAGAGTGATCAAACTGATGTTGGCTTTAAGAACACGGTCACAAGAAACAAAGCAAAGGTAGTGGACGTAGTGATTCATATTGGGGCGACTATGTGCTGAACCATAGAACAGACCATGTTCTGAAGAGCATAACCAGCGCCGTCAATTACGCGCAGCCCTTGAAAAACATCAAGCGAATCTTCAGTTGTTCGCTTGAAGAGAGAGAGGGCGCTGGCTTTGTTACTTACAAAACAGCAAAAACCGTAGGCAGTGAGCTCAGTCAGCTGTGTGCAGCCCATAGGATAGGACTCATAAATTTACGGCCAAGAACGATGTTTTGCGTTTTGGAGGCCTGACTTCAGGTATCGTATACACTTTGGAAGGCGCCAGAAGTACATCGCAGCAAATTATCAGCCAAGTGGCTGTTTTCTCTTAGATTTGATTTCAAGTTGATCTCTGGCTCCCATCATTTTCATAAGAACAAAGCACACGGCTCGAAGTATCCCAGAAATATAAATTTTCTTACGGCGACTTTGCACGATCACTAAGCAATCTGAACTTAGCTTAGGTTGTACAAGTATAAGGTAGACATGGAAATTATCACAGAAACCCATGTAGGCAAGACCGCCGACGATAACCAAATCTTTCAAGCCAGACGTAAAACATTACGAGGAGACAGAAATTTACTGGCTGTCAACAAAATTAAGGGTGGAGTAGTCGCCATACACATAACAAATAGCTTTCCATACACAGAGCCCAAAATTAAAGTTCCGGATAAGCTGGAAGTTTGCTGGGGCGTCATTCGACGTTTGCAGCCCGCAGCATCATAATAGCTGGGGTCTTCCTGCTGGTGCATCGATCTGTCGCCGACAATGTTACCTGACCAGTTTCAAGAGTTACTTGATCATCTTCAATCCTCAAGACTAAGAGGGAGGACTGTCTTGATAGGGAACTTGAACAAAGCATTTGAGGTAGAATTGTTGGCTCGTCAACTGTATCTCTTGCAATGATCTACGAAACTCACGAGAGGTTCAGCCGCACTGGACAAGATGTTGACTGATTTTAATTATCCAAGTGCACTACTAAACCCATCACCCATTGGTGTGGTGGACCACAAAACTGTAGTATGATTGACTGCGACACAAGTCGGGAAATTTCAAGGTTATTGCTCTGTACAGCCCTTTGAAGGATTCATTCATCATAAGTTTTGACAGATGGATTTGCTGCCAAGCCTGGCAGCAAATCTCTTTCTTATTTTGATTCTCCAAATGCACCACTAAACCTATCGCCCTTTGGCGTGACGGACCACAAAACTGTGGTATGGTTGCCTGCAACACAAACCAAAAAATGTCAAGGTTGTTGCTTTGTACGGCCTTTTGGAGGATTTATTTATTATAAGTTTTGGCGGATGGATTTTGTGCCAGGATTGACAGCAAATCTCTTTTTTTTCTCTCTCTCTCTCTCTCTCTCTCTCTCTCTCTCTCTCTCTCTCTCTCTCTCTCTCTCTCTCTCTCTCTCTCTCTCTCTCTCTCTCTCTCTCTCTCTCTCTCTCTCTCTCTCTCTCTCTCTCTCTCTCTCTCTCTCTCTCTCTCTCTCTCTCTCTCTCTCTCTCTCTCTCTCTCTCTCTCTCTCTCTCTCTCTCTCTCCTCTCTCTCTCTCTCTCTCTCTCTCTCTCTCTCTCTCTCTCTCTCTCTCTCTCTCTCTCTCTCTCTCTCTCTCTCTCTCTCTCTCTCTCCTCTTTCTACCTCCCGCTCTCCCCCCTCTCTCTCTCTTTTTCTCTCTCTTTTGTCTCTCTTTCTCTCTTCTCTCTCATCATTTCATCTGCCGCAGCAGGGGTGCCCTTGAATGAATTGACGCATTTGACGTACGGAATAGTTCTTAATGTCTTTCAGAACGGGTTCCGCCACTCGACGGCCTGTCTCCTTTGTCGTTCGACTGGGACTTTATCTTCTCAAACGATGATGTTCTCACTGGATAAATTGACATCATGTTGACCCTTGACCAGGTGTTACTGGTCCGGCATTACTCCGCTCACTGAACGAGTTGATTCTGCTGGGCCGTGACTAGCTTCTATCTGATATTTTTCCCACCGGGTAGTTAACCCAGTTGATTCATGGCCAGCTTTTGTCTGTTCCGGCAGGGCTCCTCTCACTGGATAGTTGACCCCGTTAATTCCTGACCGGTTTCCGTCTCCGGCAGGGTTCCTCTCATTGGACGAGTTCGCCGACGCCTGCTCCCTCCTACGGAACTACCTGTGCGAGCCGATCCCATACGACGAGATGGTCAACATGGCCAGAAGCATGGACATCAATAAGGACGGCTTCATCGACTTCAACGAGTTCCTGGAGACCTTTCGGCTGGTTGACATGGAGGGGAGTTATGCCGTGGAGGACGCGTGACATTGAAAGCCGACAACATCTGCCCGATATCGGTTGGTGGACCCGTGCAATATGTGCCGTCACATCAAGAGGAACCAAACCGAGATCTCTTGAATGCGTTATGCCGAAAAGCGCGCCGTATATCTACATAAATATACCACGTGCCGGTCCAACGTGCTGGTTACACGTGAGATGTATCGGTCTTGTCGAAGGTGAGAAGCTTCCTGAATGTGAGGAGTGCTGCTGATTGCTTTTATTCAGCAAATAATGCCGTTCCTCTTGGCCTCGGTCTGAATGAACTGTATTTTCTTATCAGCTCCCACTACGCCCGAAGCAGAGTCAGGCAGGATTGAGTGATCTATCGCCATCAACATTGCTGTGACCTGGGTGGCAACTTCGTACTGCGAGTATGTATTGCTTTGTGATGACTTGCCAAAGCGCGCAGTTGTTTGCTATTGTCGGTAGCCCATTGGATGGATTGAGGGTGACAAAGAATGACCGGAACGTTAGGATTGAGGGTGGAAGTTTTTGTTAGTACATCTAGCGTCTTGATATCCATGCGTTTACGGTCCCCGTACCTGCTTACCCGTGCTGTACACTTGTAGGGCGTCGTACACTCTGACCAATGTGTGACATGCATACGACAGACTTCGCGTTCTAGGAACCGCGTTCAAGGTTCCTGCCTCCGACAGCCAACTGGTGCCAGGTTCAGAAAACCAGGCTGACACAGGGCCGGCCATGCTGCGGAATTGTTTGCCATTGCACCATGACAAATGAACCCATCCTCAAGAAAGCACCGCCGGATTTTAAGAAGTGTCGTCAGCGAAACTGAGATGAAACGGGCTTAACCAGCATTCTGACAGCGAAAGCATGCCTGCAAAACATTCGGAATACGTCTTCTATCCATCTAAATAAGCGCGCTCGTTCAAAGTTTTGCAGCATTTTGACATCAGTTGTTTTGTTTTTGATCATTTCTACTCTAGAGTAAAACCTGTTGGAAGAATCTTTTGTTATCACTGCGTCCTATGTGTCGTCAGAGTGATGTCAATCCGGTACAAAGATCGGCCGAATTTTTGCAGGCCCTTTTCTTGTGTTTCGTCGCATTGCTTTTCGCACCCTTGACCACAGGTAACTGTGACAAAAAACCATGTATGTATTTTGCTAACTGTTCCTGACCTCTGGGAGCAAGAGGTAGAACTTCCAGCTATTAGTATGCATTAAATCATGAACATTCCGTGCATTTTTTCAGAATGTTGCGAACTCTGACGCTGTATTTCGTGCAGAAAGCTACAGGAGGGGAAATAGCCAATGTTAAAAGGGTTTACTTCGTCGACAGCACGGCCTGAAGTCACGCTGGATCAATGTGAAAATCATAGCATGCTCTCTTGTGAATATCTAACTTGGCGTACGGGTGATGTTGCTGTTCAATGGCAATGGTGTGAGGCATTTGATATGTGGTTTTTAATCATTCATCCGTGAATGAGATGCAATATATGCGTAATTAGGCCAAATAATCAGAAGCCATACTAGTTAAATTAAAATCCACCAATTGCCGGAACTGTGTGAAAGGAAAGCTGCAAAAGCGATGGCTTGCGTGTTTCATTAGCTTCCACATGTGTGGTTACCACGCGTTGAGAATGTTTCACGTTTTCCATCCTGTTGATGTCATCCTTGGATGCTTTGCCTTGTGCCTGCGGTCCGCCTGCGGTGGACGACGCTCCACGCCCAACTGCTGTTGATGTTAATACACTTGATTGTGCGTGTTGAACCATGCATGTCATGGAATACTACGCCGCAAGGTCCCTTTATTCGGCACATGAAAATGTTTTGCGCCGTCCCGCTTAATCTTGATAACAGTCGATGGTAAATCATCACGCGCCCGGGTGGCCGGTTGAATATCCTCTGCTCGGGTGGGGTTCAATTTGACCCCCCCCCCCCCCCCGAGAACTCAGGAACCAAGAAAGCTAAAAACACCAAATTCACAGGGTGTATTTCTCTGTACGCAACCTCACTCAGGTCGAAGTTTGAGGTCCCTAGGTCATGACCTTTGGGCCAAAAAAGGTAAAACAAGGTCAAATTCCAGATTAGTCGCCAAAGGGTCCCTAGCTCTAGAACCTAGATAACTGTCGTAAGCAAAGGGCCAAATGCTCATTAAAGGCCACTGACCTTGTTTGACCTTTTGAAAGTCATAGTGACCTAAATTATACGAGGCTGGTTTGAGTTTGGCAATTGAATAAGTGACAAAGATTACGCTAGGCAGTATGTTCCTATAAACAAAATGTTGGCCTGGCTCAGTTTAGATCAGTGACCTATTCTGACCTTTAAAAAGTCCATGGAAGGTGCATAATGCGGCTCTTATTATCAACCAATTCGAAATGGGTGTCAGAATCTAGCCCATATAACAATCCCTAGAGTAATCAAGCACGTTGGTTTTGACCTTAGTCTGACCTTCATACCTGATCCTATATCAATTGCATTTTTTGCATTCAAATTTGGTGTTGCGTAAGAAAGTATCGCAGATATGTATGGCTCCGTCTAACACCCCGTTGTTGGATCAGAATGCACGATTCCCTGGACAACGACTTCGCTGAATCCATACCTTGACTTTGACCCGCTATAGGTCAGTGACCTCGCAAGGTACATCTCAATTTTTGATGCGAGACGATTTGCTATTCAGTTGCCTACAGCTATGCAAAATTTGGTGCGCTTATGCCGCTGATCGGAAACCATTCCGGAAAAAACCCTTGGGGGTAAATTTGACCCTACCCGAGCGCGCGTTATATCTAAATTGGCAGGACTTTTGTGGACAAAAGCAAACAAGCGCTCGCGTGGGGGTCAGTCTGGACCACCCATCGGGGGTCTTTCCAGGATAACTTCCGAACGATGGGAGGAAGTCGCACCAAACATTGCATAGTTGTGGGCGTAGCGGCATGTTAAACAGAGGATCTTTTAATATTTTTTAATTCGATGCAATTTGCAAGGTCGCTGACCAATACCATGTCAGGGTCAGGACATGGTTGTAAGAGAAAACAGCCCCGAGAAAATCGCTCAATCCGATGCGACAACGGGGTGCCAGACGAAATATGACAGCTTTAGAATGTTACAAGACAATTTACACATTGGATTATCACATTTTTAGGATCACGACAAATTCCATCTACTTTGGGTCAGATCTGGAGGTCAGGTCAAGCTCCCTACCAAACTGGTCTGTTATTGGAAACTTGTTTATGACGTAGTTTTTACACTCACCTAGAATTCCTTGATCAATTGAGCACTGGCCCCAGCTGGGACTCGGCCTGGGATATCGGCGCGGCAGGGCAGGCACTGGGTTCCAGATGGAGCCCTGCCTGGCCCCATCTGGAGGAAACGCTGGCTACCAGCTGGGCAAATGCCCGTGGCAGAGATCGGCCCAGCAGCAAACCTGCGCAGTAGAGCGGGGTGCATGATCGGCCCGACATGGGCCCAAGCTGGGCTCTGACACGGCAACAGCTGGGCTTTGGCAGAGGCCCAGATGGGCCCTGACTGCGCGAAGCCGGGCTGCCCAGGTGGGCTGACCCCGGCTCAGGTGCACTTGTTTTGTACACGCCACCTAGAGCTAGTAACCCACGCAATGCGATGTGAATATACCGACTTAACATTTTTAATGTCGGGCCAGGCCAAAACTGTTTTGCAGTTGAGGTTTTGGGACCTCACCTAACCAGGCCGAAGCATTAGTCGTCTGAAGTGAGAATTTATGGGTTTGAGCCTCTGGCATTGTCCTGCTTCAGTTTGGACTCCGTCATCAACATGCTTAGAATGTTGTTTTCAGATTGCGTTTCACGAATTTGACCGGTCGTTTTTAGTGTATTCCATGGTAGTTAACCTGATATTGTGTCTCCCTACCCCTAGAATGAAATTCGACAACACCCGTTCAGGAATATCCCTCATGGCGTTTGGGTTAGTATATGCTAACAACGCCATCGCTTGGTTGGGCTACAGGGACCTGGCTGATCTTGCAACCAGGTTTCCAACTGTCTGTTTCTACTAAATGGGGCCTCCGAATCGACATGAATTCACAACTGCGTGATTTCGGCCACACAAGAAATGTCATTAAGTATCTTAGTACTCTCAATGTGACCCTTGCCCCAGTCCGCGTTAAGAGCATTGACAAACTGCGGCCGAGACCGCGTGTCCGAAAGGAGACCAAAATGGGCGTCTGACCTAGCCCATGATATCATTACTTGTAAAGGATGCGAAGTATTTGCATTGAAATATCGTATTAACTCCTCTGGTTAAACGGCATTCATGTTAGTAATGTTCGGGAAATTTTCAGACATACATGAGATTTGGAAAGGAGATAACGTTAGGTTATGAACGGGGTAATGACCCATGGCCTGCCACTGGTTGATGACTGTGACGCATGGCTTCAATGTTCTTCAACTTTAAATCAAGCTTAATGCCAACCAAGGTGTGGGATTGGGGTTAAGTGGACAGTACGATGGGCGGGGAGTGTTCGCACGGCAGTACTCAATATCATCCTGTATCATCCCATATCATCAAAAGACCCTGTGATCTAATAGCCACTTGTACAGTGGATCATCCACAGTTCCCTTTTCACAGGACAGTTTTGTCCGTGACTAAACAGGGTATTAGAGGTATCCAGCTCGATGAAGATCTACTATCTTGACGCATCAGACTCCACATGTTGCAGGGTTTGCTAGTACGGTCTCATGTCAATGGCGGGGGTGGGGAGCCGCGCAGTCCCACCAAATGGGCGAGCTGTCTCTCCCCGGTCCCTGAGGCTATCTGAAGTTGGTAGTGTTGATCCTTTTATGGTTGCCGTCGTAGGTGCCGGGCTCTTTTAAATTCTGCTGAATATCATTAATCAGCAGCCTATGACTGGGAATGTCTACTCTGTGCTGGACTGCTCTCCTGATCTATCCCGACAACCGAGTACCGCCTTTACTTTCGCCTGGTCATTTTCGGCAAACTGGCGTGGTCGAGCTGACCAAAATCAATGGAAACACGTTTCAGGCTATCTTCAGAATTTACGATTTAGCAGCTTTACCAAACACCGACAGGCGAAATAAGCTACTGTCACAATGCCATCATAATTAAAGGAAATATGGTCACATAAGCACCGGCCCTATTCTGAGATGCACCGGCCCTTGCAGCTGTCTTTGCTGTAATACCAACAGCCCAGGGTAGACATATGTGAAGTGTTCCACATGTTTCAGGGAGGCATGTCTCTGCCGATGGACGGGTTACTGACAAGACACGACCTGGAAGTGACGAGAGGACACCAATATAAGCTGAGAAACGCTCAAACTAACACCACCGTCCGTCGAAACTCGTTCAGCTTCCGGTCGTAAATGATTCGAACGCTCTCCCACCGGCAGTAGTATCGTCATCCGCAGTTGAGCAGTTGAAAACTAATCTCAATTCGCGCTGAACTGGCGCCATAAAGGCACCATAAAGCCAGGGACTGGTACCACAACGTCCCACACCGATCTCACCGCTAAAATGAGATCGTTGAGTTAGCTGAACGGGAATTCGAAAAGGCCGGGATCGACATGCTGCGTGGCCTTTTAATTCCCGATCACTGCTGGGTAATGTAAGTTAAGTAATAGTTGAGAACTATTTTATCAAAGTTGGAACTACTGACGGAAACCCAATGCTTTTTTGTTGTTTTTTTTTTTGCTGACGTTTATTTTCGATTATGGACATAACACAGCATAAGGTGATGTGATCAGTGGATTGGTGCATGAGCGGATCGCCTAGATCTGAGTGCCTCTCATAGCATTAGCAAAATAAAGCCATCGCCACCATTGAGCCTACAACCCACCGCCCACCGTGAGCCCATCCGATCTGCGGGCTGAGACCAGGCAGGCGTCCGCCGCCGCCCGGCTTACACATATAGCTGTCCTCGGCCGGCGGCGGACGCTCGGTCTGGCAACGCCACCCATTAACCCGTCTGAGCCCCCGTCCGCTGGAAGTTTTCCAGCGAATGGTTTGGTTTGAAAACGAAATGCTTGGAAAATGTTGCTATCTGCGGCCCGTTGCAGGTTTGTAAACCGTTACCTCTGAGATAGATACTGAGTTGCTCGTTGTAAGTGGGCTCAGAAAAGTTTGGAATGATGCAATCTGTTTTACGCAGCATTGAGATTTTGACTTCATTGTAGCGAGGACAGTTCAATACAAAGCGTTCAGGGTCTTCATATGGATAAGCACACAAGCAATAGGAACTAGGTGTAGTCTGATTTTGAACTTGGAACGTATGAGATTTAAGATCTGATATTCCCAAACCCAGCCCAGTATTTATGATGCCGACATGTCTAGATCCAAAGCCGTGACGCATTGGAGACGCAGCCACGTCGCCGCGCTGGGGTATTTCGAGTTTGAAGGAAAGAGTAGACTGAGGAGATGACACATCATACGGGAGTTGGTTCCATCTTTTCGTGGTTGATGGAATGTAGTAGTATAGTGAGTGATATTGCATTGTGTCGCGGACGTCTTGTTGCAAGTGCCCGTTTGTCGGGTAAAATGTCGGTGCAATAGCGTTTGTTGGCAGTTGATGGCATGTTATTCTGACCGTATTCCTGATGTGGCGAAATGCATGATGGAGGACTTACCTTGCGGAACAAGCGTTCGTGTCTGGCTCGTCGAAGAGGGCCATTCGACTGCTGATTGGGCAGCGTCAGCCTGATCACGGGGCGCTGAGAGTCGTGCATTTGCACAGCACGGTTAACATCCCTTCGCACTATTTCGACAAGGACCCGGGACAGAATGGGTCCGCTAAACCTTCATTACAATGATGGGATGTTGGTTCGTAGCGATAGCATTTCAGCGAGGAATCCGCTTCAAAATCTGTCCCTGCGGAATTCTAAGTTGCTGTATCTCATGTGTGTTGTACACCCATTCTGTTACCCGACTTTATTTCCTAGTAAGACCACACAATAAAGCCGGGTTTCAAGTAAAAAACAATGCAAGGTTCGTGGCCTTCCATGGGCAGCAGAAAAAAGGCGCTTGGAACAAAGTATCCACAAGGCAAGTGAATCATTGGCGTCAGTATCATGTTTGAGTTGCGGGAATAAGCGACTGGAGTTATGTTCGCCAGGTAAAAAAAAAACACGTCCTTTGTAACAGGGTTTGACCCTTTTTATCTAAAGTTACCCACCATTTGAGGAAATAATTTGAGGGTGCGGGCATCAAATTGCCCCGCTACATCCTTCCTGTTGACGCCACTATGCAGTAAGACCAAAGAAGATAGTTTGTGTGTGATAGTCATCTTTTACACTTTTTTAAACACCTTTTGTAGTATTCCAGCCAAAAACATTGGGGGCCAAGCCAACATTGCGCGCCCAGCGCAGCATTGTGAGGCTGGGGTCCTCACAAAAGAATACAACTTGACACCCGTGTTAAACACTTCGTGATATAGCGAGTGATAATGTGTGTGTGTGCGTGTGTGTGTGTCAATGTGATATGCCATATTTGTGATATAGCAAGCGTTAGCGAGTGCAGACTAATACTAAGCTTTGAATTTCGCCTAGCTGCAATGGTCTGTTGCAGTCTGCTTTCATGTTCGCAATTTTGTCACCAAATAGCTCGCAAAGTGTCCATTTTTTGGTAATTGATCATATCCTGTAAATCGGTACCACTTGTGCACTCATGCACACAATACTCGCACTGCCGCTCGCACGGAAGTCAATAAGGTACGACCGCTGGTAAATGCTGTGCGGAAATTTGCAAACGTCTTGGCATCCGGCCCGATCCCGGCCTGATCCCATTCACAGTCCGCGTTCTGTCAAGTTCGCGGTAAAAAGCTTTCTACGGGCCCAGCTGGGCACAAGCTGGGTTCTACTTTAGCATTATCTTAGTTTAATCCGTTTTATACCAGAAACTGAAACTTAAGCTCAAAAGCTTCTAAGTGCGGTTTTGGCCCATAACCGGCGGCTAACTCCCCCCCCCCTCCCAAAAAAGGCGGTGTGTCACCGTCAATGCCCTCCAAGCTTCCCAGGCCCCTCCCCCCCCCCCCAAACGCGACGTTCTTGCATGCGCCCCTGATTACGTACACGAACTCACATGACAATGGGACTGTGCTTTGTAAGTGGTCTACGAACGCATTCATCCTGCCTTTGACCACCTTTTAGAAGGTTGACTGGACGGTAACCGGAAAAAAATCCAGTCAAGTCATCAAGCCACCAAGTCAAGGCATAAAGTCAAGGCATGAAGTCTTGAATTTGACTAAGGCTTCTACACTGAATGTGTCTATTTACAGAATCCATGGAAAACGACGTAACTAATCGCATCTCAATATGTACCCACACAATTGCGAAAGCTTATAACCTTACCGAACAGCTTGATCAAAGGGCGCAAAGCTACACAGTAACCAATTACCAGCCGAATACTTTAACTAGTAGCTGTTGCTTTTCACGGCTTAAACCTGTTCAGACAGAATAATGGCCGCCTCCAAGATGACGTTCACAAATTTAGCAGGTACCTTATGTCTAAGTGTTTTTTGTTTATTTCACTGGTCCTAGTGACTCATCAAATGAAGTTAACTTTGCCTTCCCATAGCCCAAAATGATCGAGAACCGTGAGATACGTATTCTCCAAATTAAGGAAGTAGGGCACCTACATCTCTGGGTAGTATGAAAAGAGAATGGTGATGTGTGGTCGTTGTTGTTGTGTGCGTTCCCTTGTCTTCTTCCCACCAAAGCTTAGGAGACCCATTAGGTAGCCTCGCTCAGGAAGTTCCTCTGCGAGGAGGCTCCATTTTGTCTAGAGGGCCCAAGACCACCTGAAAAGTCCTTCCCCAGCTGAAAAACCGTGGCACCGCTCGTTGGAGAAGTGTTCTTTTGTGGCCGTGGTTTCTATGGTTGAAGGGATCTGAAGCAGATGAGCTAAAAGGCATCACATCATGAAAAATCAACGCCTGAGCTAAGACATTCACCATCAAGCAAGAGGGCCCTTTCTCGAGCCAAAGCTGGGACCCGTCCTACGCTCCTTTCGCGCAGTCACACAGCCGATAAATGGCTGATTCCAACTGGCTGAATGGAATGGCCTGCATTCCCTCTTTCCCCGCGAACAGCTGACCAGGCGCCGTCGATGTGTTTTGAAACTCTGTGGAAGCCAGTGAGCCGATTTGTATACCCTGCTTTGCCGTTGCTCATTTTACCTGTATCCCCTTGACTTTTTTAGTTGACTTGTTTATTTTCTATTTTGTCAGTTTTGTACTTTAAGCTATTTTAATTTTTCCGTTTGGCTTTATGCCTCTTGCCTCCTATGGCTTTGACTTTCATTAGGTGTGACCCTTTAGCTGTTTTACTTTTTACATATGAGTTTTATCCTCTGGGCTTTTTGCCATTTGATTTGTTGTCAGTTCAACTTTGCACTCTTTTCCTTTTGCATTTTACTTTTTTCTGTTTGACTGTTTGCCCCCAGCCTTTTTGTCATTTGACTTTTTATGTGTTTGACTTCATGCCTTGTAACCTAGTTGGCCAAGTTTTCCTCACGAATGTCAAGTCATGATTAAAAAAACAGCTTCTAAATTTAGGAGGTGTCTTACGTTGGTGTTTTCAGCAGGATGGTACAAGCCTAAGCGATTGCAAAATATTTTAAAAATCAAGAATGTGATTTGCAAGTGACCCAGTTTGTTGCGATGCTGCATACCGACTTCTTGACGTCATACATAGCTGACTTATGTTTTGCTATTACCAACCTCTTTTGCAATAACTGACTCAAATGCGCCGCATTCGCTTGTAATTTTAGTTACGAATTTTGCGTGATTGCCAGTCCGTGGGAATTACTGTGGGTCGGATTGTTACCGAGGGGCAGTTCTACAATTCAGGGCCTTTTCTACAAGAAGCCAAGTTAGACAGGACTGGCTTCACCGTATTCGTAACATCGGGAATTTTTTAGGTGTAGACTTCCTTTCCATACCTGTGATACGCTTTTGAATTGTTCCTTAATGTGATCTACCGTTCGCTTTTTCAAGACCGCAAATTTTCCAAGGAATGATTGCTCACCTTATGCTCTTGTAACGTGAACAGGAGCTTGGTCTGGCAAAACACAGCTTTTCGATTTCGATACTGCTGGCTACATCCAGAATTTCCAGGGCCTATCATTGGATTGTGCACGTCAGCAGATTCAACAATGACTGAATATAAGCTGGTTGTTGTTGGAGGTAAGATATTCCAAACCTGTGGCCTGAGTTATCAGAGCTTCATGCAGACTTTGTTGGTGGAAAAGTTGTGTTGTGGCTATGGCATCAATGAAGGTTATTAAAAGTGTGGTTATTGCATTACTGAAGTTTAAGCCTGTAGGTGGCTTTAACTAGAATATGTTAACACTATCCTGTGAAAAGTTTGTTAAAGGGGCTGCTCCACATTTGTATGGGGTTTTAATTTGAGATAAACATCTTGAAAGTCATATGGTGCAGGTAACAGTTCTAAGTTCTCATGACCTTTATTTTCTAGTTTCTGAGCTACCTGCATATTAATATGGGTAGGCCATTTCAGTGAGACTATTTCAAGGTCAACTAAGTATTTATGATGTCATAACATCATTCAAATTCTGTCATTTTGTTTGCCATCTTGCAATCAAGGTACTGAGTATTGAGAAAATATATTGAGGTTTTCATATCTTTGGTGGTTGGGAGCATGATTTCCTGGTATAATGGCTGTCAGTTGGCTTTTAATCAATGTTGTGCAAGTTATAGTGGAACAACAAGAAAGTGACATGTTTTGTAGTATATTTATTAACATCTAAGTTGTATTTTGTAGAGCAGCCTGTTTCACTTTAAAGTAGAAATTTGTATAAACTAAAAGGGTGCAGATGGTTATAAGTGAGCTTAATTTATCATATTTAATGTTATCAGATGTGAAATATTCCCTTTAGATATTCACACTAGTTGGAAAATAGGGTTAGGTATTGATATGATCTTTTGTGAGGATGATCATGAGAATCATATTTGAACAAGCTTAGAACATAAGATGTGGAAAGTCTCAGCTGACCATATTAATGTTTAGTGATATTCTGTGGAAATGTGATTATGAATATGTCGAGAGACCCCTCACCAGAACAGGTCATCTATTGGTCTAATGGACACCTGGTCTTTTTCAGCTGGAGGTGTGGGGAAGAGTGCACTCACAATTCAGCTCATTCAAAACCAGTGAGGACTTTTGATTGCATGATGATTGTAATCATTGCACTGATTGCATTGATCGTTTTTAAGTGCCAGGGTTACCTTGACATTTAAAATGAGCATGATATTGTCCCTTTTTTAACACAGCTATGCAGCAGTGTTTTAATGCACACTTCCTATCAGAGCATTAATGCTTATTCCACTGCAGTTTTGGATTGCACATAACTCCTTTGAAGATAGATGGTGGATCATTAGCATTGCATCACAACAGTGTACATCATTACAGAACTGATGTAGGCTGCTGCTGTGCCATCCTGCTGACCATCAAACTAACTTTTTTAGTATGGGTGGTCATTCCCAGGATACCTACTCTCTGTCAGTAGATGCGCCTTTTATTTACTGCTAGATGCACCTTTTATTAGCTGCTAGATGCAGATATGTTAGATGTTACTAATTGTTGTGCCTTGATTATGGGGTTGAGTTATCATGTTCACTTAGTGCAGCAACATTAAAATTGTCTCCACATAGCTTACAGGTACACTCTAGTAACACAAATAATCACCTTCAGTAAACTGCAATGACACTTTGCTCTTGATCGTAGTCAGAAATGTGTGTGGATCCCAGCTGTGACTGCTGTATTGACTAAGAAGCTTGTGGTTCTAAATGGTAGTTGTTTTGTTTTCAGATCCATCTTTGAGATAGCAGACAATGTCTACATGCACCCACCACCATCTATGTGAATTTTTCAAACAAAGCAACACATGTGTATCCTGAAATGCTTACCCCTCCATCAAGCTGCAGTTTTTTTGGATAGTGCATAAACAAGGGTGCACTGCACTTCTATACATGCCTGTCACCTGTGGAATGACCTATGTGACATGTCTATTTCAGCTTTGTGGATGAGTATGATCCAACAATTGAGGACTCTTACCGAAAGCAAGTGGTTATTGATGGAGAGACGTGCCTGCTGGATATACTTGACACTGCTGGACAAGAGGAATACAGGTGAGGACACTGCACAGCAGAGAAAGCATAGGTAAGGGCACTCCTGGACAGAGTGGGTACTGATAAAAATGTGTCAGCACAGACTCATCAGTAACCATTACACCCATACCACAGAGGAACAGCATGCAAGGGCACTGTCAGGTGAGAGGATTTCATGTGAGAACTGTTCCAGACAGAATGCAGAAAGAAGGGGGCAGGCAGAGGATTTTGATGAGCAGGTAAGTAGAACTGTCAGTGAACAGCATGAGGATTACAGGTGTTATCCCACTCAGTCCTAGGGGCATAGCTGTTGACTGAGGCAGGGCAGGATGAGAGCTGTTTGGAACATGGATCTGTGGTTGATGCAGATGATTTAGGAAAACATGAGTGGTCAGTAGACCAGAACAGTTTTATGCTGTTCTGGTTTACATCATTTTTTCACAAGTTCACATCACAGCAGTTTTGAAGTGATAAGCCATGGAGATAAATGTGGGGCAGAACAGGTCGGATCGAGCATAAATACCTGTACATTCAGTTAAGTCTCAATGCTGATACACAGCCAGTCTGAACAGGAGATGTAAGGATAAATTCCCACTGTGGCAGGCCTGATGAGATGGAAGGTTCTCTTGCAGGGATTTGTGTTCCAGCATATGGCCTATTCTGTTGTAGTTATAAAGAACAGGAATGGGGCGCAAACTTGTTTTCACCCATCACAACATTACATTTACTTCTATGCCTGTTGCATCCATCTGTCTCTGATGTTTGTGTGTTCTGTGCTTCTTTGTCACCTTTTCCCATTGTCTTCATTTATCTTTTTATGTGACCTTTCCACCATGCATCTCCTCCTCCCTGCTCCTCTTTTCTCATTTCCTGGACCACTTTCGCCGCGTCCCTCTCGCCAAGTGAGACGCTCTCCGTCAACTCCACCGCCATTTTACAGCATCGTGGGACTGTTACTGACCTACAGACCCGCCTGCCCATAGTGCCATGCGAGACCAGTACATGCGGACTGGAGAGGGCTTCCTGCTGGTGTTTGCCGTCAACAACGCCAAGTCCTTCGAGGACATCAGCAGCTATCGAGAGCAAATCAAGCGGGTCAAAGATGCCGACATTGTCCCTATGATCTGTGAGTAGGGGGAAATGAAGTGCATCGCGTACATGGTACGAGACTGGGATGTTTGTTTTGTGAAATGCATGCAGATTGCAGTAGAAACGTTCTTGGCTTGGATGTTTGAACCAAACGCGGGGCCAAGGTTAGTTTTATTTTGCGCATCAGATGGTGTGCTGGTCCATGCATACTGGTCTGCTGGTGATACTGGTCCACAGGTGTTATGACCAGTAGAACATTTCTATTTTTGCACTAAATCTTCCATTTTCCGAGCTGATGTTGATCAGGTTGTTTGCGAGCACCATTGGTTATGGAAAGTGGAGTGCAGATGTCTTTTGACACATCGTGGACCATGCTGAAGATTGCTGACGTGATTTCTTTTACGAGGCTTCTTTGTTGCAGTGCATGCAGTGAAACAGCTAATGCATACTATGTTCAGTTAGTTCCATGTATTCCTTTTTCACGTGTTATTATCATTGAAGACTTATTTGCAAGCTGGTATAATATATGCTGTCAGTTTGAAGCATTAGCTGGAGGATATTTCTGTACTGATGATCTTAATCATATCTGTTTTTGGCGAAAGCCAGGTGCGCTTCAACTGGTAATGCTGCTCAAAATTAAGGGCATCTCGCTTTGTATTCATGCATCAACTGAAAATCTGAAGCTGCTGCTTACGTTTTCGTGCCTTGAAAACTTATGCAAAACGACTATATGCCTCATAATACCTATACCTATAGTGAGACCTAATTTGCATCCTTCCCTTCATCATTCTAACATGTTTTGATGTCATGGCCTGTCTTGCATGACGATAATAGTTACCCTGCGAGGTAACGCGCCGAGTACCACCAAACACGCGCTATACACCCATTTAAAGTCAGTGAATTTGACCTGTAGTCTCGGACATTGTACAGAAACGGCCTTGCGTGCCATATGGGAGGAAGCCATCACTGACCGTCACTGAGTTTTGTGTGACATTCCTCACGTGACCTGCCTTATCCCAAGCCACGTCATGCGCCTGGCCGCATCCTTCCCGAAGTCCACGTGCTGTGTTCTGCCGGCCGGAGAGCTGTGCTGGCCCTCCCGTTTGCGGTCAGACTGCTCCCGGCTGCAGCGGCGGCCGCCTTCCTTCGGACGCACCCAACCAGTCAATCCTGTGAGTCGCCAGATCCCTGGAGCCGAAGCCCGTCCGGGCCGTCGGCCGACGCCCGGTCGCCTCGTCCTCGTCCAAAAACGCGCGCCGGCCAAATGGCTAGGCGGTGTGCGGACGGGCCGCAAGGTGTGGTAGGTTGCAGGACCGAGCTGTAGCGCACTTCACGCCGTCGTTGTAGTCACGTCCCAAAGACGTAGGAATCACGAGATGGATCACGAGTGCCAGAGCTGGAGGCAATCACCGCCTGCGCAGTAATGCCACCGGAACGGACATTATGATGTGGAAGATGTGAAAACTCCTGCCTTACCAGTGATGCTGTGAGGGTAGGGGGGCGGGGAAGTGCCGTTTAAAACGATTGCAGAGAACACGTTGCCCAGCGCATGCGTCTTAGTAGCTACACAAATGTTTCGTACAAAGTACTTCGTACCGTTATGTGCCTGCCGGAGTACGCCTCGCGCCGTACCGTACTGCACCTTGCACCGTGGCTTACAACGTAACTCAGAACCGCACTGGCCATTAATAGCCGAGCATGTTGAGGAAACGCTAGCAGTACGTTCTCAGTAGTGCGGGGATGCTAACCGGCCGCGTACATCCATCAGTGAAAGCCAGTGTCGGAATCAGACAAAATGACAGTGAACAACCTATCATCATCAGCTGCCTTGTGCACGATTTATTGAAATCGCTGTAAGAAACGATGAAGCGTCGAATGACTTCTCGCGAACGGTCCAGACGACTGGAAGCAACTGGTGGCCCTGCAGTGCACGGCGTTGTATTCTTTCTTCACATTTTTTCCCGTGGCTGGTAGGTATATTGTGTGCAACATAATCCCGTTAAATGTGGATATTTTTACAGCACTCGAACGGATTTCGGGCACTGAATTTAAACGTGACGCGAGTTTGGGTGAGAAACCAAATATAACACTGAATATCTACGCAAAGGTTGTTGGCACACCTGTCAGAAAACGTACGCGTTTGACGAGTGTAACTTAAGGCTGCACGTATTATTGAAGCGCTGTTTGTTAGGACGAGACTGCTTATTTGAGTCCCTAGTCTTCACACTTTAAAAGCTATCTGAGTCTACGCGCAGTCGATTTATCGCCACCACATTCCCTCTTTGATTAACTCGCATACCTTAATGTTCCTCATTTGGTGCTCCACACGCGTGGATAAAAGCCTCAGGGCCTCGTGATGCGAACGTACGGAAATGGTCGTGATGCGCGTATCTGTAGTTCCAGTAGCTCACGCGCACCGTTAGCTCAGTCGCGGTGCTCAGTTGTATGGCAAGCGCTGTTCTGTCTCGGTTTGTGTATCGGTGGGTCGTCGGCCGGAAATAGTGCAAGAGAATGCTCCTGCTTAGAACAGTGGCATTTCCCAAGTGCTGGTGAACCAGGCGACAAATGAACAGCCGCCCCATGAAACGGACATTAACGCCACAGTCCGCGCGTGGGGGGCGGCAATCAAACACTGCCGTGATCGTTCCTGTAGCGGATTTGTCAACCGCGCTGGTGTTCGCCTGCCCGCCCAGCTGACATCCGCCGCCTGGCGGGCGCTCCCGAACAGTTGTGTGTCGCTGCTCGTGACACGCTGTCCAGCCGCGTGGCGTGCTGGATGCCGTTGACGCCGCCCCTGCCCCCGCTCCCCGTGTCGGCAGTGGTCGGCAACAAGTGTGACCTGACGACGCGTGCTGTCGACATGACCGAGGCCAAGGACGTGGCCAAGAACTACGGCATCCCCTTCGTCGAGACGTCGGCCAAGACGCGTATGGGTGTGGACGACGCCTTCTACACGCTCGTGAGGGAGATCAAGCGTGACGTGAGTGCCTTACGAGTTCGCAGCGGCCCCTGTGGACGGACGCTCCCGGAGTTTGGTGCTTCCTGAAGCTGCTAATGGTCCCGTATGTCTATATCTAGTATATATATATATATATATATATATATATATATATATATATATATATATATATATGTATGTATATGTATATATATATATATATAGCCATACGCGCTGCAACACACAACTCTCTCTCTCTCTCTCTCTCTCTCTCTCTCTCTCTCTCTCTCTCTCTCTCTCTCTCTCTCTCTCTCTCTCTCTCTCTCTCTCTCTCTCTCTCTCTCTCTCTCTCTCTCTCTCTCTCTCTCTCTCTCTCTCTCTCTCTCTCTCTGTCTGTCTCTGTCTCTGGTCTCTGGTCTCTGGTCTCTGGTCTCTGGTCTCTGGTCTCTGGTCTCTGGTTCTCTGGTCTCTGGTCTCTGGTCTCTGGTCTCTGGTCTCTGGTCTCTGTCTCTCTCTCTGTCTCTCTCTCTCTCTCTCTCTCTCTCTCGGGTTATCCTAAATATACATAGAAATAAATTAACATAAATGTATATATGTAAGCCATCCCGTTATTTCCTGTAGCAGGCATACAGTGGCCGCTCGCCTTTGTTGTTACCCTTCATCTCAGGTGTCAGTTTCATCCCCGTGCGATGCACCCGCTTCTCCACCAAAGTTGTCACCAGCCCGTCTGTCTGTTCACGCCGCAGAAGGAACGCCGCGGCCGGGAGAAGGGCAAGGACGGCCACGCTGGCGAGAAGAAGTGGTGCTGCCCGCTCTAGGGCCGCCGCCAGAGCCGCGCCGCCCGCGCGAGGCGACGCCGTCACCGGCACCGGTGGTCGAGCGGAGAGTCGGAGGGCGTCACGCATCGGGCGCCGGCGCTGGGACGCCGCCCGGCTGCGGGCCCAGGCGGTGGACTGCTCGCTGTCGCTGGACGGGTGTCGTGCGCGATGATGCTGGTGATTTCATGTGATCTTCTGCCGATGCCGGGCGTTGGCCGGCCTGGCCGCGCTTGGTCTGTGGTCTGCGGGCCTCAATTACGTGCGAGCGTGTGACGGTAGCTGCTAGTTTTGCGTTTAGTTTAGCAGCTGTGGAGTGGCATGGTGCTTGTGGCTCTCCAGGGGCCCAGCGGTGCGTTCAATCATCGGGCAATATGCGGGGCTGGCTGACCTCTCTGCGAGTCCAGCCAGCCTGGCTGTCGGCGTTGCGTTGCTGAGATCTTGCTGGTCTGTGTGGCACCTGGTGGGGCCCGCGTCTGTGCGACCGTCGGTTTTCTGTCCGGGCGGCGCGCGTCCCGTGGTACTAAACCGGCGCCCCGTCGATGGACTGGATTCGCTAGTCGTTGCCACTGCACAACGATGTTTTCGGCTGCGCTTGGGGTCCGCCGTTGCCCCGTCTCGTGAGGTCGTTGCCGGACAGCTCCGTCCACCGCGCCACTCGCGCCCCGTCTCGGCGCGGGGCTCCCTGCGCTCGCCTCGGGCGGATCTCCGTCCCGCACCTGGTGCTAACGTCCGAGGTCGAATACATGCCTGTCGAAGGGACGCGCGTGTGCCCGTCGGTCCGGCGCAGCGGGGCGCCGAGAGGCCAGGGTATGGCGATTTTGTTCAAGGCAACTAGACAGGATGCGTTCTATCGCACGAGCTCTCTGAATTTGATGCAAACAGGACGATGATGATGTTATTTTACATTTTAAGTCGGATTTATTGCGTTGTTGCGGGTACATCCGGCGCAAGATATTTTTTTTTAACGGAACCCTCCCTTGGCGGTGGCTGCACCGTGATAAGTGCCCACAACGCACTGCTTAAATACCGAACAGTTTGTGTAAGCGTAGCACAAATATCCCTTCTTGGGCGCACACAGCCACCTGTTCTAGAAACTATGGTATAGCTGCAGGTGATCCACTGTGGCTAATCTGGCTTATCTGATCTCACCCGCCGCCTGCTGGAATGCTCCGTCTCTGAGAGTACTGGTACACGATCCGACAATCGCTTTACGTGCAAGCTGAGCACAACGGCGGTCTTAACGCGCGTGATCGGTTCCAATAGCTTCCGTCTCGGCCGTTCGGCAGAGGCGTGGCTAAGAGCGTGGCAAGGGCCGCGACTGCGACTATTGCGTCTGATATGGTGAAAATGAAAACAAAATTGCCGTCCGTTCCTTTGTGTAAATCCAGACTGGAAACATCGGATGCGTCGTATTGATGTCTTCTCCGAGGCCGGTTCGGGGCTCTCCGGTTTCGAAGGGTATGTCATCTAATGGGAAGCGACAACAGGCCAGGTCATTTACTAGTTTTGCTAGTTTGCGCAGCTGCATGTATGATCGGCATATCACACAAAATCACATATAGGATTTTGAAGGTATGATGCGGTCTGCATAGCAGTCCACAGCAAACAGCGTACAGCACGCATCATTTATGGCGATATTTGAAAGTTGGCAATCTTAGCACGTGCCCGGGTGACCAGTTGAACACCCTTCGCTCGGGTGGGGGTCAATTTGACCCCCTGAGATCTCAGATACTGAGAGAGCTGGAGACGCCAAATTCGTAGGGTGTGTTGGCTTGTATACGAACACACTTGTGTTAAAAGTTGAAGTTCGTAGAGTCATGACCTTTGGGTCAAGTAAGGTCACACAAGGTCAAATTCCGGATTGGTGTCCAAAGTGCTGTGGTGTGTAACTCCAGTTCACTCAGACCACTCCTTACTAGGTATCAGACTGTGAGCGGGGCGCGGCGCCACCTGAACGGTACCTCGGCCGAGCGCCACGCATGCGCCGGCCCGGTGGCGCGGCCCTTTTTTCTTGGCTCACCTCTTCCTCGTGTGTCGGAGACTGCGGTGAACGCAAACGCTATTCAGATGCCCTCGGTCGGCCTTTCGAACCACACCTTCGGCTCCGAATCTCCGCGCCGACAGTGCCCCAGCCCTTTGCATGCAAAACCGTGAACCCAAATACCTGTTCTAAGCAAAAGGTCACTGGTGCTCATTTAACATGCACGCGGGTAGGGGGTCAAATTGAGTCCGCCGAAGGTTTTTCCGCAATGATTTCCGAAATACGCGGCGTTGCCGCGTCAAATTTTGCATAGCTGTAGTCAAGTGAATAGAAAATCACTTGACATCAAAACTTAGAAGAGCGTTGTAAGGTCACTGACCTACGGTAGGTCAAAGTTAAGCCATGGATTTAGGGGTCTAACGAATCGTTTAATCTCTTGCAACAACGGAGGGTTAGACGAAGACATACATCTTTGAGACACTTTCTTGGGCAATACAACAACTAAGTGAACAAATTACATTGACCTAAGGTCAGATATGAAGGTCAGAGCAGGGTAAAAAACAGCCTGTTTTATTACTCTGGCGCTCGCTGTATGTGGTAGTTTCTGGTCCTCATTTCGAACTTATTGGTAACAGGAACCGCATCATGCATCTTCTCTGAGCTTCTTAACGCTTCCGAATAGGTCGCTGATCTAAAATAACCCTGGTCAACATTTTTTTTTTATGAATACACTGCCTAGCACAATCTTTTTCGTGTATTTAAATGCAGAAATCAAAGCAATCTTGCACGATTTCGATCACCATGGACATAAAAAGGCCAAACACGTCACTGATCTTAAAGGAGCATGTGATCTTTTGCCGAGAACAGGTGTCTAGATTCCGGTCTCACTCTGGAGACCAGCCTGAAGTTTAAGCTTGTTTGGCCTTGTTTAACCCTAAGGTCATGACCTAGGAATCTCAAAATTTCACCCAAGTGAGTTCACGTACAGGCCAACACACGCTATGAAGGTGTCTCTAGCTCTCTTAGTTCCTGGGATCTCAAAGGGGGTCAAACTTCCCCCCTCCCCCGACATACGTGAAGAGTATCCAACAGGCCACCGGGGCGAGTGTTAAGATCAGTGACCTTATTTGATCTTTCGGAAGTCATGGTGACCAAAATTATACAAGACTGCCTTGATTTTTGCAATTAAATAAGCATAAAAACTACAATAAGTAGTATGCTTCTAAAACCAGAATGTAGACCTGAGTCATTCAGGGCATTGACCTATAGTGGCCTTTGAAAAGCCCTTGGAAGATGCATAATGCCGTTACTGTTATCAATAAATCTAAAATGAGCACCAGATTCTACCCTATGCAGCAAGTTCTACAATAACAAAACATGCTGGTTTGGCCTTAGTTTGACCCTCGTACCTGGCCTCAGTTCAATGAATTTATTCATTTAATAGTTTTTTTGTCGGAGAAATAATGTCAAAGATGCATGGCTTCATCTAACACTCCGTTGTTGCATCACATTAAGTGATTCCCCTAGTAGTTGCCTTCGCTAAATCCATGTCCTGACTTTTACCTGCCGTCGATCACTGACCTTACCAACTATATCTAATTTTCCATATAAACGATCCGCTACTTACTTGCCAACAACTGTGCAAAATTTGGCGCGGCTATGCCGCGCTGTTCGGAAATCATTCCAGAAAAACCTTCGGGGAAGTCAAATTGGCTCTCCACCCGAGCGCATGTTTACCCCAGGAGCTCAAGCAACTTGATGTCGCGCGTAATTTATAATTGGGAAGCCAGTTAGGGTGCCATGGGACATCATTGGTACCACTTTTGACAAAATCAACTGAGTCGCCGACCTCCCTTAAATGTGTGGATCCAGTTACCCAGTAACTTCAAACTCGGCCTAGAGATGGCGCTCGCGATGACAGCGAGCGCTCAGGATCACCAGCGACGTCAGCTCTCGCCGACTGTCTGCAGTTATCCGGTCTATGAGTGAGTCAGCATGGGCGTGCTGCTGTACGCTGTAACTATTCTGCTGCTGTTGCAACAGTGTTGTTGTGCGCAACATGCCGAACGACTGGGAAACTCGCCAGCAGGTACGCTTCCACGGTTGTTGGGTTTCGCAATTTCGTGCAATTTAGCGCCTTGTTGAGGAGTGATTTCGATATTATCGTTTTGCACGGCTTGCACATCTATTCACAAAAGCTGGACGTGATTCACGTCCATTGAGATGGTGGCAGTATTTCGGGGGGGGGGGGGGGAATCACCCACGCTTCAGTTTCAGCCATTTATATTCGTGCGTGCAAAACTATGTTGAAATGATGTTATGCAGTTAACCAGGCTGACCAGCGCAGGGTTTTGTGCTATCTGCACCATTGTTTATACTCAAAATGTGCGTTTCATCAGTCTCGCGACACGTAAGTCATCTGTTTTTATCAGCTTGTTAGTTCCGGTACGGCAGCCCGTCTCTGTACACTTCTCGGCATAAAGCACCCGGCGTCCTTGAACGGGCCGGTAATGCTTACTGGACACGAACGGCCCGTCTGTGTCTCGCTTGTATTCCGGGTGCGATATCACAGGACTACTTCCATAGCAGCGCCGAAACTTGACAGCTGTACACGGTCTGAGAACGCCAACTTCGATCGGGCTCTTCCAAAGTCGTGGGTGCGGTCATGGGCACGAGATAGGCGAATCAAAGACAGATGATCCCGAAACGTCCGAACTCTCTCATAACCGGGGCTTCGATGCTTGTGGTCTATTGATGACTGTGAGATATTGACAGGTCCGTGACTGTGCGCGGAACATGTGCCTTTCGCCTGCGTCCCATGCGCATGTCGTCGTATTCCGCCGCCTGCGTCCCGTACGTATGCCGTGCTCCAACTCCGCCGCCTGCGTCCCTCACGCATGCCGCGCTCTAACTCCGCCGCCTACGTCCGGTGCGCATGCCGCGCTCTAACTCCGCTGCCGCTCGCCCCCAGCCTGCGAGCCGGCCCCGCTCTCGGAGGCGACGCTCGCCTCCTGGGTCGAGCGGCACGCCGGCGTCCCCGCGCGTCGGCGGCGGTGGCGGCGCCAGCTGTTCGTAAGCGACACTGGCTGCAGCCTGCAGAATCTCTGCGACCCGGCGGCCTGGCCGCGCGTCTGCTTCTACAACACCGACATCTGCGACGACATCGTTGACTGCAATTCAGGCCGCGATGAGCTGTACTGCGACGAGTGCCTGTGCTTGTACCGAAGCAAGGACGGCGTCACCATGGACGTGCCTGCAAACGCACAGAAATCCTGGGTCGGGGTTAACCTGCGAGCATGCGCGCGCGCCTGCAACGACGTCGAGTCAGGCTGCGTGGCGTTCAGCTTCAACACGTTCAGCACCAGCGAAGATAGATGCCGGCTGTTCTTTCGGTCGGGTCGGCTGCTGAAAAGGACTGGCTACGAGCTGTACGTGCGCGAGACGCCGTCGCAGCCGCGCCTGGCGCCGCCACCGCCGGGCACCACCCAGGTTTCAAGCGGCCCCTCAGCTGTGAGACCCACGCCGACGCGCCCTGCCCTGCAGACGTTGGACCCCGTCTTCTTCGGTAACGCGTCGCTCTCGGGTGGTGAGCCGTCCGCTGTCTTCGGCAACGTGCCGCCCTCTAATGGAAAGCCGCCCACGTTCTCCGTCAGCACGCCTCCCGTCATCCCGCTGCAGCCGCCCAGCTCGCGGCCGCTGCCGGCGCCCGTGACGCCGACACCGGCGCTGGCCTGTGCTGCCGGCCGACTGCGGACGCCGCCCGCTGGCGGCGCTGGCTGCCAGCGACGTGCAGAACCGCGTGCTGTTGTCGAGCGGCGTGACCAACCGCGTGGTGTCCGGCCACCGCGCCTCCTACGGCACCTACCCGTGGCAAGCGCAGGTCGAGGCGTACAACAGGGCCGGCTACTTCGAGCACCACTGCGGTGGCGTGCTGATCGGCTCGCGCCACGTGCTGACGGCCGCGCACTGCATCACACGCGTCCTCTCCGCGCTGCAGGTCAAGGTGGGCCAACACGACCGTATGGATGCCTCCGAGCCGCACGAACAGACATTCGCCATCGAGAACGTGCTCTCGCACCCCGAGTATCGCGGCACCGCGCAGAGCGGCTACGCCAACGACCTGGCAGTTGTTAAGCTACGTCTGCGCCAGGGCCGGCCGGTAGAGTTCAGCGACCACGTGCAACCACTGTGCCTGCCGGCGGCCGACGCACCGCTGCAAACCGGTCAGCAGTGTGAGATCTCCGGTTGGGGCAAGACTGACGTGCTGCTGCCGGACGTGGCGGCCTCGGCGGCGCGCGAGCTGCACGGCGGCGAGGTGTCCGCTCGTCTCCGACGCGTTCTGCGGCGCGCAGGAGGTGTACGGCGCGCGCTTCGTGGCCGGCCGCATGGTGTGTGCCGGTCACGTGGCGGGTGGCACGGACGCCTGTCACGGCGACTCAGGCGGTCCGCTGGCCTGCCGCAGCGACGACGGCCGCTGGCTGCTCACCGGTGTCGTCTCGTACGGCACCGGCTGTGGCAACGAGCTCAATCCCGGCGTCTACACGAGGGTCGGCTTCTACGTGCCCTGGATCCGGCGCGTGGTGCAGCTGCTCTGAGCCGGTGCCGGCCGCCCCGAGCTCCACCGCTCTGGCCAGTCGCTCAGTGAAGGACGGTGGCCGCGGCTTTGCAAGGATCGGCTGATGTGGTGTGTGGGCTATGTTTGGATATAATGCAGGCTGAACAAATGATATATATATGGATAGGCTGCTGGCTATATGCATAATCCAGGAGGTTATCGATAATCGTGTGTTCTGCTGCAGGCCTCGCCCACTTGACGGAAACTACTGAGGGACCACGCCATGACATTTATGTGATCTGGTAAATGGTGCATCCAATGTCTTGGTGAGAAATACAGTACCAAAACATCATTGTAAGGTTTCCCTTTTCTAGATCATATGGGTAAGGGTGATGCTACTCTTATTTCAAATCTTGCTAAGGGTAAATTTCTGAGTTTTCTGTTGGCCCCCTGAAAAAAGACGAAAAATCATAGTGGAGGATAGAGATATTGTAGATACTCTTAACAGGCAGTTCCCTTCATTATTTTTAACAAAGGAAGCTTTGCATGATAGGTAGCATATATATGATAATGTGTATAAATATGCACACATACATATATATATATATATATATATATATATATATATATATATATATGCATGTATATAATCTTACCTGGTAATAGATACAATCTGACCGAAGGCAGTCTTGTTGGACGGTGACCGAGAGAATGGTGATTATGAATGAAATATTTCACCGCACATATACACACACCGCACACACACCGCGCGGTCGCCCATTGATCCGGATTCGCTTGCGGATTACGTGCGGCTCGCGGGTGACCGCCTCGGTGTCGCTCTCGCCGCTGCCGGTTCAGAGGGCAACACCAGCTGCTGCTCGGCAGAGGCCGGCCTCGGCTGATGGGCCTCACCGCCGGTGACGGCAGGACTGGCACTGGCGCTATGGGGGTTGGCTTCGTCCGCTGGCGCGACCGGTGACAGATGCGAGCGCAACAGTTCCCGACGGCTGGCTGCCGATCCTCCGCTGGGCCCACCCACCGCAGATGCGGCGGAAGGTGATGACGAAGGCCTCTGTGTAGCGGGGGACCCCTGCCGGTTCAGCGAAGTCGCGACGGCCGACTTACTCCTGCCAGCTGTACTTGACTGCCGTTCGCGGGAAGCGCTCTCGAGATAAGTCAACTTTTGGCTGTCTCTTTCCGCAGGCTCTGCTTGCTCCTGACGCTGTCGATGCAGCTGCCGCTGCGGCACGTCCACCGTGATGCTATTCTCTCGCAGAGCCTTGTCCTCTGCCCGCGCGCGCGCCACCTGGACCCTCCAGTAGCGCAGCGGTTTGAGACTGCCGCCCGGTTCGTCCGGGTCTGAACTTGCGGTTGCCTCTGCTGCGGGCGGCCGGCGGTACCCGGGGCCGCGGGGTGCCGGCAGCGTCCGAGCCGCTCTCGCCGCCCCGCTGCCTGGCGGGAGGGACGACCCGACCGGTGCCAGCCGGGCGCCATCTCGCCGCACCGCCGGCACCAGCCGGGCGCCGCCTCGCCGCCCCGCCGTCCTGCCAGTGCCGGCCTGCCGTCGTGCTCGTCCCCGTGGCGGCGGTCTCAGCCGGGGTCGGCGGAGTAGAGGACCGGACCCACAAGTCGCCCACCGTCGGGTGGAATGTGGTGGCCGCCACGGCATCGGGCGGGCCGCGTCGCCCGGCGGCGGCGGTCGACGGCTTGCCAGCGGCGGCGTCCGGGACGGCTGCAGACCAGCGACCCGCAGACTCGGACTTCATACCGCGGTCGAAGAAGCTCCGCACGGTGGGGCTGATGGCGCGGCTCGGCGCGCCCGGAGCCGTGGAGGCCGGCGGCGTCTGGAACGGAGCCGAGAGGGTGACAAAGATGGCGTCCTGCGGCGTTCGAGCGGTGGTATGGCCGGCCCCGGACACCGCGAGCCTCTGGGTGGAGAACGGAGCGTGACTGGGCCAGCTGGCACCGGTTGCCGGGATCTCGTTGGTGCTGATCTGGTCTGCGTTTTGCGTCGTCACCGGACGTGAGTCATGTCGGGAGGCAGTGCTGACGGACGGGGGATCCGGAGACGCCTCAGGGGTGCGCTCAGACGACCTGCTGAACGAGAAGTCTTCAGCTCCCTCAAGCGGGGCTCCCGCGCGTGGCACTCCGGTGACTCGGGAAGGGAAGGCGCTTGTGGAGGAAGACGGTGGCTTGGTGGAGCTTGTTGCGTCTGAGGAAGATGGGACAGTGGCTGCGGTGTCACCGGGATGAGAGTGGACTGGAGATGGCCAGGTGGTCGACGAGAAGGCCACCTGTGAAGTAAACCGGCCAGACGTTCTCGGGAGAGACTCGCTTCTCCTCGGGGGGAAGGTCGGCGGTGACTCGGCCGCTGAGTCGGCGGTCGGCGAGAAGGGCCTCCCTCTGGTGACTGCACGTGGCGCCGTGGTTCCCACCAGGCGCTTTCCACTCCCTCTGGTCAGAGAGTTTCTTCTCGACGGAAGACGCGAGGCAGACCGCACGCGGCCACTAGCCACAGGGGCGTCCCGTCCTCGCGACCCTGCGCCGCGCTCACCAAACGGCGTCGAGGGGCGGGCCGTGCTAGCGGCCACCGACAGGTCTGATACCCGACCGGAGTCGCCGACAGCCGCTCCACGGGCCGCCGGCGCGCGCGAGACGCTCGCCGCCTGCTCGCGCGGCCGAGCCGTCCTGCTCGACGAGACGGACGGGCGCGATGTGGAGGCGGCGACAACCTGGTCCGCCTGTCGGAACGTGCTCAGTCGCACGAACGGAGATCGTGTCGCAGGCGTTGTGAAGTATTGTGCCACCTCTCCTCCGCCGCTGAGCCTGCCCGCACGGGAGCTGTATTCGTAGTCGTAGTCGTCGAGAGGTGGCAGGTCATCGTCACGCAGGGCGTTGAAGGATACTTCTTCGTTGGAGCTGCTCTTGAAGATCTCGAAATTCCTGGCGTATTGCACGGTGGCGTACTCGCAGGTGACTTGGAACCAGTTGGCGCAGATCAGGTGTTGCTGGTCGAAGACAGTGTCGTTCGGGCACAGGAATCGGAAACTGGTGCTCTGTAAAACATATTCACAGTGAAACACGGTGAGCATATCATGCTGAAAGTCATAAACCTCAGCGTCAGCACAATCTTGAGGGTTCGCATTTGAGATCATATTTCGCTAATTGTGGGAGCTCTGGGTTTGCGCGGTGTGCGTGACCCCGCCACTCACCGCGACGACGTTAACGTTTTCAGTGCTCTGAGAGATCTGTGTGCCCCCGCGACTGTGCGCTCGTTGTTCGTGGCGCGTGCTGCCGCACCCCAGCGCACCACCCGAGCGCCGTTGGCAGTTGTACTGCAGCCACCAGCTTTTCGCCTGCCGTTGCCTCGCTGGGGGTTTTTGTGTCGCGCACCCTCGGCCTGGAAACGCTTGCCCTCGGCCATCATCGCCGCCGGCAGTGATTAAGCCAGACAGCTGCATCGCGGCACCAAACCGCTGCGCGTCTGGGAAACGGGAGGTACGGGGTTCGACGCCCCGCGGTACCCGCCCTTCCTGCCAGGGTGAAAGGCAGGCGACGCCATATAGCCTCGGCAGCTGAGTGCGCCGTAAGGCCCCAGTGACACACACGCACTCATGCACGCACGCACGCACGTACGCACACATCGCGGCACCACGTGAGCTCGTACCACCTGATCCGATGTTTCGACGTGTATATTTAAGTAATTTTGGTTCATCAACGTTTAGATTTGGGTAATTTAATTTCATTTTGCTTTTGACGCTCCGTGTGTTACCATTTACTGTTATGATTGAATTAATGTCGATTGGATTCATATAAAACCGTGATTCTTCAATAAACCAACGCTCCTGACGAACGCTGTTACCCTAAAAAGGCACTTAACTACCCAGTGCTTTCACCGAAACACCATTAGCACAACATTTTCCAGCAATACATCTCCCACATTAGAGCATAGTTCCAACTGACTTATCCCGCCGTGCCGGAACCACTACTAAGAAGACCTCAGTGACCGAGAGTGGAAGATAGCCATATATAACAACAGCTCTGACGCAACAGATTGATTCCTGTGCTAAAGTGTTGCATAATGCACTGCAGGCTGGTGTCGGTCGCAGGCAAGTCACGGACACGGCCACTTATTTGGACCATCCAGGATAACCCGGAGGATGGTGCTGCCGATCATTATAGTGATAAAACAGGGGGGAGTGGCACGCCCGTCATACGTCGCTTCTCCGCCATGTACGACTAACCTGCGAAACACCGCACACGTGGAACATCTGGCAGCCGGCCTCCACGTCTGCGTAGTAGCCACCGACCACGCGGCCCTCGCACGAGAAGCCAGTCTCGGGCAGCGCGTCCGGACTGTAGTTGGGCGGCGGACGCTGCGCCCCGGCCGGCCACACCAGCAGCAGCAGCAGCTGCAGCGGCAGCAGGGCGCACGCGGCTGAGGCCAGGGCGGCGCGGTAGAGGTCAGTCATCCACGCCCGGCGTGACAGAGGTGGCGCCGGACCCGACACTGATTACGTGACTTTATTTGACATCAGTCTTTGATCCCGTGATGAGACTCTTTGAACACCCAAGCACTCGGGTTTACTGAACACATTCAGATGGCTTTCGACTAGAAGTCTTCAGGCGGAAGATTTCCTATGCTCAATCCGCCAGATATATATCTAGCATTACTTATGCGCACAAACTAACGATTCATCATCAGTTGTACCAATCCATTTATAATTTCCAGCAATTTAGTTCTAACTTATGAAAGGGTTTTAGGAAACTTTACACTGTTTCTTAACCTGATGCATTAAAGTTGCGCGAACAAAGCTGATGATGACTGGATTGAGCACAATCAGTGATTTGATTGATTCTTGATTTGAATCACTGATTCTTGAATCAGTGATTTGAATCATTGATTCTTGAAACACGTACACGAAGCGTCCTAAGTATCCCACCTGTTTGCACACTCACAAATTTTCCAAAACACTTAACTGATACAACACCCTACCCAATCAATACAGGTACAGGTACCCTCATTCAATCTCTCAAGTCGTCTTCCCGCACACCAGCAAGCCTTGCTGACATGACTTAATCTGTTACAAAGGTCAGCGCCGAATATTTATTTGGTGTTCTGTGAACTAATGATGCCAAGTCTTCCAACGCTCTGCGCAAAGCTAGAAGTGCTCGAAGTAATTTCACAAGCGCAGCATGTGCAGCGATTTGAAACCAAACCGTGGAGACGCCGATTGGCCGTGCTCGGCCAATCGATGGTCAGCGGCGTCGCTGATTGGCTGGTCGGAGCGTCGGACTGTCGCGGCCGCCAGCGTGCGGTATGCACCGAGGCTGCACCGGCCGACTGGTGCGAGGTCACTGACCTTTCGGTGGCTGAATGAAAAGTCCGTCTTGCGACGGTTGGGTGCCGGACAACGCGCCGGCCGGGGGCCGCAAAAGAGTCACGGTTCGGGCGTAGGTCTATGGTAAATGATGTATTAGGCCAAGTGCTAATGGTCTTCGGAAACGTTGGAATTAAATCTGCTCGCTTTCCAATGATTTTGAAGGTATGATGCGGTCTGCATAGCAGTCCACAGCAAACAGCGTACAGCACGCATCATTTATGGCGATATTTGAAAGTTGGCAATCTTAGCACGTGCCCGGGTGACCAGTTGAACACCCTTCGCTCGAGTGGGGGTCAATTTGACCCCCCTGAGATCTCAGATACTGAGAGAGCTGGAGACGCCAAATTCGTAGGGTGTGTTGGCTTGTATACGAACACACTTGTGTTAAAATTTGAAGTTCGTAGAGTCATGATCTTTGGGTCAAGTAAGGTCACACAAGGTCAGATTCCGGATTGGTGTCCAAAGCGTTGTGGTGTGTAACTCCAGTTCACTCAGACCACTCCTTACTAGGTATCAGACTGTGAGCGGGGCGCGGCGCCACCTGAACGGTACCTCGGCCGAGCGCCACGTATGCGCCGGCCCGGTGGCGCGGCCCTTTTTTCTTGGCTCACCTCTTCCTCGTGTGTCGGAGACTGCGGTGAACGCAAACGCTATTCAGATGTCCTCAGTCGGCCTTTCGAACCACACCTTCGGCTCCGAATCTGCCGCGCCGACAGTGCCCCAGCCCTTTTCATGCAACAACCGTGAACCCAAATACCTGTTCTAAGCAAAAGGTCACTGGTGCTCATTTAACATGCACGCGGGTAGGGGGTCAAATTGAGTCCGCCGAAGGTTTTTCCGTAATGATTTCTGAAATACGCGGCGTAGCCGCGTCAAATTTTGCATAGCTGTAGTCAAGTGAATAGAAAATCACTTGGTTTCAAAACTTAGATGAGCCTTGTAAGGTCACTGACCTGCGGCAGGTCAAGATTAGGCCATGGATTCAGCGGTGTAACAAATCGTTTAACCTCTTGCAACAACAGAGAGTTAGACGAAGCCAAACGTCTTTGAGATACTGTCTTAGGCAATACAAGAACTGAATGAACAAATTCCATTGACCTAAGGTCAGATATGAAGGCCAGAGCGAGATCAAAACAACCTGTTTTATTACTCTGGGGCTCGCTGTATGTGGTAGTTTCTGGTCCTCTTTTCTAATTTATTGGTAGCAGAAACCGCATCATTCGCATTAAAGTTGAGAACAGGTCGCTGATTTAAAATAACCCTGGTCAACATTTGGTTTTTAGGAGCATATTGCCTATCGTAATCTTTTTTGCTTATTCAAATGCAGAACTCAAAGCAGTCTTGCCCGATTTTGGTCACCATGACCTTAAAAAGGCCAAACACGTCACTGATCTTAAATGTGCATATGACCTTTTGCTCAGAACAGGTGTCTAGGTTCTGGGGTCACTTTGGAGATCAACCTGAAGTTGAATCTTGTTCGACCTTGTTTGACCCAAATGTCATGTCCTAGGAATCTTAAACTTTCACCCAAGTGAGTTCAGTACATGCTAATGCACCCTATAAAGCTCTCTCAGTTCCTGAGATCTCAAAGGGGGTCAAATTGACCCCCCCCCGACCTAAACAAAGAGCATCCAACAGGCTATCCGGGCGCGTGTTGGGGTCAGTGACCTTATTTGACCTTTCTGAAGTCACGGTGACCAAAATAATACAAGACTGCTTTGATTTTTGCAGTTGAATAAGCGTCAAAAGATTAGGCTAGGTAGTACGTTTCTACAAGCAAAAAGTAAATCTGAGTCATTTTAGGGTATTGGTCTGCTGCAGTCTTTGAGAAGCCCATGGAAGATGTATAATGCCGTTGCTGTTATCAATAAATATAAAGTGAGTACCAGAATATACGCCATACAGCAAGCTCTAGAATAATAAAACAGGTGGGCTTGGCCTTAGTTTGACCCTCATGCCTGACTCTAGGCCGATGGAATCGTTCATTCAATAGTTTTGTTGCCTGAGAAATAATCTCAGAGGTGTATGGCTTCATCTAACACCCCGTTGTCGCCTCAGGTTAAGCGATTCCCCTAGCAGTTGCCTTTGCTAAACCCATGTCCTGACTTTTACCTGCCGTCGATCAGTGACCTTACCAGGCATTTCTAATTTTTTATATCAAATGATCCACTATTCACTTGTCAACAACTATGCAAAATTTGGAGCGGCTATGACGCGCTGTTCGGAAATCCTTCTAGCCAAACCTTCGGAGGAGTCAAATTGATTATCCACCCGAGCGTTGTTTACCCCAGGAGCTCAAGCAACTTGATGTCGCGCGTAATTTATAATTAGGAGGCGAGTTAGGGTGTCATGGGTCATCATTGGTACCACTTTTGACAAAATCAACTGAGTCACCGACCTCTTTTAAACATGTGTATCCAGTTACCCAGTAACTTTAAATGCGGCCTAGAGATGGCGCTCGCGGTGACAGCGGGCGCTCAGGATCACCAGCGTCGTCAACTCTCGCCGACTTTGCGCAGTAATCCGGTCTATGAGTGCGTCAGCATGGGCATGCTGCTGTACGCTGTAACTATTCTGCTGCTGTTGCAACAGTGTTGCCGTGCGCAACATGCCGAAGGACTGGGAAACCCGCCAACAGGTACGCTTCCACGTTTGTTGGGTAAGCTGGACATGATTCACGTCCATTGAGATGGCCGCAGTATTTTTGGGCGTAGAATGACCCACGCTTCAGTTTCAGCCATTCATATTCGTGCATGCAATCCTGTGTTGAAATGATGTTATGCAGTGCAGCAGGCTGACTAGCACAGCGTTTTGTGCTATCTGAACCATTGTTTATACTCAAAATGTGTGTTTCATTAGTCTCGCGACACGTAAGTCATCTCCTTTATGAGCTTGTTAATCCCGGTGCGGCAGCCCGTCTCTGTAGACGTCTCGGCGTAAAGCACCCGGCGTCCTTGAACGGGACGGTAATGCTTACTGGACACGAACGGCTCGGCTGTGTCTCGCTTGTATTCCGGGTGCGATATCACAGGACTATTTTCACAGCAGCGCCGAAACTCGACAACTGCACACGGTCCGAGAACGCCAACTTCGATCGGATTCTTCCAAAGTCGTGGGTGCGGTCATGGGCACGAGATAGGCGAAACAAAGATAATCCCCAAATTTCCGAACTCTGTCATAACCGGGGCTTCGACGCTCGTCGTCCATTGATGACTGTTAGATATTGACAGGTCCATGACTGTGCGCAGAACATGTGCCTTTCGCCTGCGTCCCATGCGCATGTCGTCGTATTCCGCCGCCTGCGTCCCGTACGCATAGCCGTGCTCCTAACTCCGCCGCCTGCGTCCCACGCGCAAGCCGCGCTCTAACTCCGCTGCCTACGTCCCGTGCGCATGCCGTGCTCTGTCTCCGCCGCCTCAGTCCAGGACGCATGCCGCGCTCTAACTCCGCCGCCTGCGTCCCACACGCATGCCGCGCTCTAACTCCGCCGCCTTCGTCCCGTGCGCATGCCGTGCTCTAACTCCACTGCCTGCGTCCCACACGCATGTCGTGCTCTAACTCCGCTGCCTGCGTCCCGTACGCATGGCATGCTCTAACTCCGCTGCCTGCGTCCAGTGCGCATGCCGCGCTCTAACTCCGTTGCATACGTCCCGTACGCATGCCGTGCTCTATCTCCGCCGCCTCAGTCCAGGACGCATGCCGCGCTCTAACTCCGCCGCCTGCGTCCCACACGTATGCCGCGCTGTAACTCCGCCGCCTTCGTCCCGTGCGCATGCCGTGCTCTAACTCCACTGCCTGCGTCCCACACGCATGTCGTGCTCTAACTCCGCTGCCTGCGTCCCGTACGCATGCCATGCTCTAACTCCGCTGCCTGAATCCCGTGCGCATGCCGCGCTCTAACTCCGCTGCCTGCGCGCCGTGCGCATGCCGTGCTCTAACTGCACCGCCGCCTGCGACATTTCCGTGAAGTTAGCGATTTATTCAGCGATTTTTATAGCGACGAGTTCCGATTTACCTAAAAAAATGATTTCAAGGCCAATTGTGGCATGAAAACACCAAAAATGACCCTTATTCTGCAATATCATGTGACCTTCAAGGTCAAAAGCTGGGCCCAAGGACGGGGAACTCGATATCACCCAAAAATTACCGGCCGATTTTTAACTATCAGCCATCAAAGCATTCATCACAAAAAGAGCTAACGTCCATCAAAAATCATGACCTCTCATGATCACCCTTCAAGGTCAAATGCCGGCCCAAAGGACGGATTTAAAAGATAGTTAGTTAGTAGTGTTAGTTAAAAATCGGCCGGTAATTTTTGGGTGATATGGAGATCCCCGTCTTTGAGCCCGCATTTGACCTTGAAGGGTGACCTTGAGAGGTAGGGATTTTTTGACGGACGCTAGCTCATTCTGTGGTGAATGTTTTTATCTTAGGTTAAAAATTGGTCCGTAATTTTTGGTTGATATGGAGTTTCCCCGTCCTGTGAGCCCGCGTTTGACCTTGAAGGGTGACCTTGAAACGTGAGGACTTTTTGGCAGACGCTAGTTCTTTCTGTGGTGAATGTTCAAATGTTTGTTGGTTAAAAATTGGCCGGTAATTTTTGGGTGATATGGAATTCTCCGTCCTTTGAGCCCGCGTTTGACCTTGAAGGTTGACTTTGAGAGGTCAGGACTTTTTGACGCTCGGTATCTCTTTCTGTGATGAATGTTCTGATGTTTGTTAGCTAAAAATCGGCCGGTAATTTTTGAGTGATATGGAGTTCCTCGTTCTTTGAGCCCGCGTTTGACCTTGAAGGGTGACCTTGAGAGGTCAGAACTTTATAACGGACACTAGTTCTTTCTATGATGAATATTCTGACATTTGCAACTTGAAAATCGGCCGGTAATTTTTGGGTGATATCGAGTTCCCCGTCCTTTAACCCAGCTTTTGACCTGGAAGGTCACATGATATTGCAAAATAAGGGTCATTTTTGGTGTTCTCATGCCACAATGGACCTTGAAACCATTTTTCAGGGAAATCAGAACTCGCGGTTGTAAAAATCGCGGAAAAGTCGCTAACTTCACGGACATCCTGCGAGCCGGCTTCGCTCTCGGATGCGGCGCTCGCCTTCTGGGTCGGGCGGGCTGTCGGCCGTTCATGACGCTACTAGGAGAAGAGAAATGCGCCACCTAACCGAGATATTCAACAGGAATAAGTACCCGAAAGGCTTCGTAGGACAGAGGCACGGACAGCACTCAGATGACGCAGGGCCGCCTTAGGGAGAAAAACAGCCGCATCGGTATCATAAGCGTACAACAAATGTTGTCAGGGAAAATCAGGAAATCAGTGCACGATACAACATCAAGGAAGTTTTTAGAAGACGCGCAACCCTCAAGAGAACACTTGCCGAAGTTAGACCACTGACACCTAAGGAACACACGAAGAGCGGCGTATGCGACATTCCATGCCGCTGTGGCAGGTCCTACCAGGGAGAAACAGGTCACTGTCAGTCAGACTGGAGGAGCATAGAAAGGCAAATTTTCTGAGTGGGGGCGCAGGCAGGTATGCGCCACGGTGCGGGCTACGTGGCGCAAATGAATGATTTGGGATAGGGGAGGGGATCTATTTTTACGAGTGAGCTCAAGCCCAATTATCAGAAAATACCCTTTGCAAGCAGACCTGATGGACCCTACAAGCGGTAACAGGTACTGCAGCTGTCATATCGCAATGAGCTATCGATGTTGATTTGCCCTGTTGGCTCAAACAGTTGTTTCAACAGCATGCCGGACATGTTCACTCGGCTATCCGCCAGGCTTGTTACTAAATTGTGGTTGTGAAGCACTACAGGTCGCAGCTTGTGGCAGTGTCTATGAGATTTAATACAAAATAGCTGTTCTGACCATCATATTCCGGGATTATATTCAGTAGAGTTACGGTGAAAAACTGCGCTCAGCTGGCGAGGGCGGGAGGAGGCTAATGCCTCATGAGCCCATCATCGACAGAGCGCAGCACTGGAAAGTTAGACAGATCAAGAGGCACCGCCCATGGCATGGACTGACAACCTCATCAGCAAGCCAAGCAGAGGTATCCTCAAGTCTTACCAGATTGTGGAAGGGGTGGAAGGGGAGGAAGGGGAGGAATGGCAAGTCAAGACAGCAACGGTCAAACTGGAAACTGAAGAGGACAACATGACCTGAAAATGCTATTTTGAATTTGTAAACATTAAAAAGCGCATTTTACGGATGAAATTGGGCGGAAAGTTTTCCACCTTGTAGAAAATGGAGGGAACATATCTCGCCCTCCACTCAGTGTTTACACTTACGCAGGCATCATCCAATACGGCTCTCAATTTCGCGGAAAACCCCAACATATGGATGAAATAAGCAAGGCTAAGTTCTATCGCCGAAAAATTGTCCTTCGTGTTTAACGCAGTGGAAAATCACTTGACTTAAAATCACAAGACACTAGTTAGAATTCCAGCCAACAACAAAATTTGGTTAATGGCATGTTCACACATGGATGCCTAAACCATCAACACCTGACCACGACCATAGAATTGATGGGCCGAGATGTTGCGCACACACTGGGGACCGAATACCGATTTCATCCGTAATACTGTGATCGTCCGCGAGCCGCATGTGTTCGCCTGCGTCCCGTACGCATGCCGCGCTCTAACTCCGCTGCCGCTGGCCCCCAGCGTGCGAGCCGGCCTCGTTCTCGGAGGCGACGCTCGCCTCATGGGTCGAGCGGCACGCCGGCGCGCCCGCGCGTCAGCGGCGGTGGCGGCGTGACCTGCTCGTGAGCGACACTGACTGCAGCCTGCAGAATCTCTGCGACCCGTGGGCCCGGCCGCGCGTCTGCTTCCACAACACCGACATCTGCGACGGCGTCGCCGACTGCGGCTCGGGACGCGATGAGCTGCACTGCGAAGACTGCCTGTGCCCGTACCGCAAGACCAGCGGCGTCACCATGGACGTGCCTGCAAGCGCACAGGATTACTGGGCCGGGGTCAACCTGCGAGCATGCGCGCGCACCTGCAACGACGCCGTGTTAGGCTGCGTGGCATTCAGCTTCAATGCATTGAAGAACGGCGCTGATCGCTGCCGGCTGTTCTTCCGGTCTGGTCGGCTGCTGGCAAGGGAGGGTTACGAGTTGTATGCGCGCGAGAAGCCGTCGATGCCGCGCCTGCTGACGTCACCGCCGGGCAACAGCTCAGTTCCGACTAATGTAGGCTTGAAACCATTTGGGTGCCCCAACCAAGACATGGTCGCCTGCAAGGCCGGCTGTATCCCACTTAGCCAGGTGTGTGACGGCGTAGTACAGTGCACGAGCTTCAATGAGGAACGTATCTGCAATTTGGCCTTGGGCATATACCAGAGACAGCCGGGCCACTCGCTGACCCTGTACTCAGTCCCGTTTTCGGGCGTCAGCCTCGCCACCTGCGCTTTCTACTGCATGCGGCACTTCGAGGGGCATCCCAAGTGCAGGTTCTTTGCCTACCACCAGGGCTCCGGTGAGTGTCTCATCGGCTGCAGCTCGTGCGACGGCGCCGCTGGCGTCGTCGAAGACCCCAGCAGCGACTACTACTCGTTTTCTGTGGGCGGTGCGGCGGCCGCCTTAAAAGCCGCAAAAGATGCCATCATCACTGCCAAACCCAACTCCGGTTCCCACGAGTTGATACCGTCAGTTAGTGAGCTGATCGAAATTCTCAAGACGCTGGGCGTGTGGATGCCGTTCGAAGGCTCTGCGATCAGCCCCACTATTCCGAAACCCACGCGGATGGGCGTCACCTCGCCGCGGCCGACCAGCTCGCCGCCGAGGCCGACGCTGGCCGTGCTGCCGGCCGACTGCGGACGCCGCCCGCTGGCGGCGCTGGCTGCCAGCGACGTGCAGAACCGCGTGCTGTTGTCGAGCGGCGTGACCAACCGCGTGGTGTCCGGCCACCGTGCCTCCTACGGCACCTACCCGTGGCAGGCACAGATCGAGGCGTACAACGAGGCCGGCTACTTCGAGCACCACTGCGGTGGCGTGCTGATCGGCTCACGCCACGTGTTGACGGCCGCGCACTGCATCTCGCGTGCCCTCTCCGCGCTGCAGGTCAAGGTGGGCCAGCACGACCGCATGGATGCCTCCGAGCCGCACGAACAGACATTCGCCATCGAGAACGTGCTCTCACACCCCGAGTATCGCGCCACCGCGCACAACGGCTATGCCAACGACCTGGCAGTGGTTAAGCTACGTGTGCGCCAGGGCCGGCCGGTAGCGTTCAGCGACCACGTGCAACCGCTGTGCCTGCCGGCGGCCGACGCGCCGCTGCAAACCGGCCAACCGTGTGAGATCTCCGGTTGGGGCAAGACAAACCCGCTGCTGCCGAACACGGTGGCCTCGGCGGCGCGCGAGCTGCACGGCGGCGAGGTGCCGCTCGTCTCCGACGCGTTCTGCGGCGCGCAGGAGGTGTACGGCGCACGCTTCGTGGCCGGCCGCATGGTGTGTGCCGGTCACGTGGCGGGTGGCACGGACACCTGTCAAGGCGACTCAGGCGGTCCGCTGGCCTGCCGCAGCGACGACGGCCGCTGGCTGCTCACCGGTGTCGCGTCGACCGGCACTGGCTGTGGCAGCGAGCTCAATCCCGGCGTCTACACGAGGGTCGGCTTCTACGTGCCCTGGATCCGGCGCGTGGTGCAGCTGCTCTGAGCCGGCGCCGGTCGCCCCGAGCTCCACCGCTCTGGCCAGTCGCTCAGTGAAGGACGGTGGCCGCGGCTTTGCCAGGATCTGCTGATGTGGTGTGTGGGCTATGTTTGGATATAATGCAGGCTGAACAAATGATAGATATATGGATAGGCCGCTGGCTATATGCATAAGCCAGAAGGTCATCGATAATCGTGCGTTCTGCTGCAGGCCTCGCCCACTTGACGGAAACTACTGAGCGACCACGCCATAACACTTATATGGTCTGGTAAATGGCGCATCTAATGTCTTTGGGTAACGAAGGTAAAAAATACAGTACCAAAATATCATTGTAAAGTTTCCCTTTTGTGGATTATATAGGTAAGGGTAATCCTAATCTTATTTCAAATTTTGTTAAGGGTAAATTTCTAGGTTTTTCCGTCAGCCCTCTCAAGAAAGACGAAAAGTCATAAGTGGAAGACAGGGATATTGGAGATACTCGTAACAGACAGTTTTCTTCAGATTTTTTAAACAAAGGAGGCTTTGCGTGGTAGGTAATATTGTATATAATAAGGTGTATAAATATACACACATACATGCATATATAAACGTATACACATATATATATATATATATATATATATATATATGTATATATATATACACATATGTATATATAATCTTACCTCGTAATAGTTAATAGACCAAGGGCGGTCTTGATGGACGGTGACCGAGGGAATGGTGATAGCTTGAAGGATATCAAGGTTAAAAAGGCAATGGGAGCTGACCCGACATATATGGTTAAGTAATGGGTACACTGCTTACCTTACCCTTTCCTGTTCTGTTTTTATTCAACAAATTATTCAGTCTCTCAGAAATACCCGAGGACTGGTGCAATGCCAATGAAGTGCCAAAATTAAAGAGGGGGTAAAAGGTGTCAGCAGCTACGGGCTTGTCGGTCTAACCTCAAAAGTGTGTGAGATCTTAGAGAAATTCATCCAGCCACAATTAGATAGGCATCAGTTGATGAACATAAGTCAGCATCTTTTTCTCTCCGGTCAGTCCTGCTTGCCAAATCTAGAGTCCATGTAATATGTTACTAGTCAGATAGGTAAAAGCAGTAGTTAAGATGTTGTTTATCTAGATTGAAATAAAGTGATTGATGGGGTGCCATACCAGCGTCTGTTATATCAGTTCAAATTGCATGGCATGAGGGAAAGTTCTTGATTGGGCAAGTGCTAGGCTGTTAGACGGGAAACAAAGAGTAGCGCTCGATGGTGCAAAATCTCAGTAGGAGCTGGTAGAAAAATGGGGTTACGCAGAAGTTGGTGTTGAGTCATTTGCTCTGTATTATGTTTAGAAATAATATTAAAATTGTATTAGATAGTACGGTGCTAGAATTTATTGATGATATTAACTTCATAGGGATATGACACACCTAATAGCCCCCCCCCCCCTAAATGGCTAAACTGCCCTGGCTAAATTCAGCCGTGTCGGTTGATTAGATCAGCTTCGAGGATATACGGAACCTGAGGTAGGACAACCCCGATGGGCCCTTGTGGCTCTGTGTTGGCCATATGTCTTACTGTATGTGTTGTTGATATGAGAAAGAAATGCCTTGAACTCCTTTCAAGGATTATGAGTTAAAAGCTATTATGTTGAGTTAATTACCCACAATGTCCAATGCTGGTTAAACAAAGCTGTAGTGCTAAATCACAAATGTGTTGACGGCACTCAATACTTCGAGCTGTGATACATTCTCAAGAGTGATATAAGATCGTTAAACCAAAATGGGCCAAAACATAGTGCCATCAAGTGTTTAGCTGCATGCTCTTTGTAATCGTTTGTACTTCCTAGGCAGTATTTCTACCGCCGCTTTTGTCCGAATTGGCAGGCATCGTCATCGGCGGAAGAAAACAGGACATATGATATGCTATCCTTATAATGTTGAATGTATCTGTATATATGCGAGGACCAGCTGGCACTGTTAGGGTTTGTACCGTTGAACGATTTTGTATCGCTGTCCGGTTGACGACACCAGCTGCGGTGGGTTGTGACATTGCGCACCTACGCTGCATCTTCTTAACCCATTGTCAAAGAGCCGGATGTTCCTGCCTAATGGAGGTTCAGTGAAGTCGGAATGGTCTTGGGTTCGTTCCTCGTAGTTTTCACCGAGCTCTCTCAGACAGGTAGCACCATCGTCCAAATTGTACTAGCTGTATGCGTGGAGACAAACCCGGCCTACAATCACTTCGTCGCATGCACAAATCACCGTATCACTTCCACTGTCGTTAAAAACCTACACGCACTTTGAAAGACAACAGTCTGAATACAAGTTTTCACAACTCCGAAACACATCTCCAACAAGAACACCACAAAACAGAAGGAAACATCAGCAAAACGCTTCCTTCAGGGCATCCTTTACAAAGTGCTGCCAGTTTGATATGGCAGAAGACCTCAACCATATGCATTCGTAAAAAAATGTAAAAATATATGCTACTTGGCGTAACGTGACATCACTCGTGTTTCCTGCTTCTGACAATATCATCCAGGTATTTCTCATTTTTCCCGGCCAGTTTCCAGCATGCCCAACCATCTCCCGCTTCAGGTCGCCCATCCGTCACTTTCTTCTCCCTCCCGCCGACCTGTGGTCGGTGCCTCGGAGGGCCGCATACCGCCACCTATCGGCCAATGGCCAAAGCTGCCGAGCCGGCTGGATGGCAGCGGCCCGTGGTCACTGGAGCGCCTGGACCGGTGGAGACGGTTCGTTTCGGTCGGCGGCAGCCTCCGTCGCCGCGGCCGGGGGCCGTCTTCGTCGCCGTCTTCGTCGCCGTCGTCGCCGCCGCCGCCGCCGCCGGCAGCCGTCCTGCCCGTGGGTAGCTGGCCGGTCGGCGAGGCCGGCCGGCGCGGTCGCCCATTGATCCGGATTCGCTTGCGGATTACGTGCGGCTCGCGGGTGACCGCCTCGGTGTCGCTCTCGCCGCCGCCGGTTCGAGAGGGCTGCGCCAGCTGCTGCTCGGCGGAGGCTGGCCTCGGCTGATGGGCCTCGCCGCCGGTGACGGCAGGACTGGCACTGGCGCTATGGGGGCTGGCTTCGTCCGCTGGCGCGACCGGCGACAGATGCGAGCGCAACAGTTCCCGACGGCTGGCTGCCGATCCTCCGCTGGGCCCACCCGCCGCAGGTACGGCGGAAGGTGATGACGAAGGCCTCTGTGTAGCGGGGGACCCCTGCCGGTTCAGCGAAGTCGCGACGTCCGACTTACTCCTGCCAGCTGTACTTGACTGCCGTCCGCGGGAAGCGCTCTCGAGATAAGTCAACTTTTGGCTATCTCTTTCCGCAGGCTCTGCTTGCTCCTGACGCTGTCGATGCAACTGCCGCTGCGGCACGTCCACCGCGATGCTATTCTCTCGCAGGGCCTTGTCCTCTGCCCGCGTGCGCGCCACCTGGGCCCTCCAGTAGCGCAGCGGCTTGAGACTGCCGCCCGGTTCGTCCGGGTTGAACTTGCGGTTGCCTCTGCTGCGGGCGGGCGGCGGTACCCGGGGCCGCGGGGTGCCGGCAGCGTCCGAGCCGCTCTCGCCGCCCCGCTGCCTGGCGGGAGGGACGACCCGACCGGTGCCAGCCGGGCGCCATCTCGCCGCACCGCCGGCACCAGCCGGGCGCCGCCTCGCCGCCCCGCCGTCCTGCCAGTGCCGGCCTGCCGTCGTGCTCGGCCCCGTGGCGGCGGTCTCAGCCGGGGTCGGCGGAGTAGAGGACCGGACCCACAAGTCGCCCACCGTCGGGTGGAATGTGGTGGCCGCCACGGCATCGGGCGGGCCGCGTCGCCCGGCGGCGGCGGTCGACGGCTGGCCAGCGGCGGCGTCCGGGATGGCTGCAGACCAGCGACCCGCTGACTCGGACTTCACACCGCGGTCGAAGAAGCTCCGCAAGGTGGGGCTGATGGCGCGGCTCGGCGCGCCCGGAGCCGTGGAGGCTGGCGGCGTCTGGAACGGAGCCGAGAGGGTGACAAAGATGGCGTCCTGCGGCGTTCGAGCGGTGGTATGGCCGGCCCCGGACACCGCGGGCCTCTGGGCGGAGAACGGAGCGTGACTGGGCCAGCTGGCACCGGTTGCCGGGATCTCGTTGGTGCTGATCTGGTCTGCGTTTTGCGTCGTCACCGGACGTGAGTCATGTCGGGAGGCAGTGCTGACGGACGGGGGATCCGGAGACGCCTCAGGGGTGCGCTCAGACGACCTGCTGAACGAGAAGTCTTCAGCTCCCTCAAGCGGGGCTCCCGCGCGTGGCACTCCGGTGACTCGGGAAGGGAAGGCGCTTGTGGAGGAAGACGGTGGCTTGGTGGAGCTTGTTGCGTCTGAGGAAGATGGGACAGTGGCTGCGGTGTCACCGGGATGAGAGTGGACTGGAGATGGCCAGGTGGTCGACGAGAAGGCCGCCTGTGAAGTAAACCGGCCAGACGTTCTCGGGAGAGACTCGCTTCTCCTCGGGGGGAAGGTCGGCGGTGACTCGGCCGCTGAGTCGGCGGTCGGCGAGAAGGGCCTCCCTCTGGTGACTGCACGTGGCGCCGTGGTTCCCACCAGGCGCTTTCCACTCCCTCTGGTCAGAGAGTTTCTTCTCGACGGAAGACGCGAGGCAGACCGCACGCGGCCACTAGCCACAGGGGCGTCCCGTCCTCGCGACCCTGCGCCGCGCTCACCAAACGGCGTCGAGGGGCGGGCCGTGCTAGCGGCCACCGACAGGTCTGATACCCGACCGGAGTCGCCGACAGCCGCTCCACGGGCCGCCGGCGCGCGCGAGACGCTCGCCGCCTGCTCGCGCGGCCGAGCCGTCCTGCTCGACGAGACGGACGGGCGCGATGTGGAGGCGGCGACAACCTGGTCCGCCTGTCGGAACGTGCTCAGTCGCACGAACGGAGATCGGGTCGCAGGCGTTGTGAAGTATTGTGCCACCTCTCCTCCGCCGCTGAGCCTGCCCGCACGGGAGCTGTATTCGTAGTCGTAGTCGTCGAGAGGTGGCAGGTCATCGTCACGCAGGGCGTTGAAGGATACTTCTTCGTTGGAGCTGCTCTTGAAGATCTCGAAATTCCTGGCGTATTGCACGGTGGCGTACTCGCAGGTGACTTGGAACCAGTTGGCGCAGATCAGGTGTTGCTGGTCGAAGACGGTGTCGTTCGGGCACAGGAATCGGAAACTGGTGCTCTGTAAAACATATTCACAGTGAAACACGGTGAGCATATCATGCTGAAAGTCATAAACCTCAGCGTCAGCACAATCTCGAGGGTTCGCATTTGAGATCATATTTTGCCAACCGTGGGAGCTCTTGGTTTGCGCGGTGTGCGAGACCCCGCCACACACCGCGACGACGTTAACGTTTTCAGTGCTCTGAGAGATCTGTGTGCCCCCGCGATTGTGCGCTCGTTGTTCGTGGCGCGTGCTGCCGCACCCCAGCGCACCACCCGAGCGCCGTTGGCAGTTGTACTGCAGCCACCAGCTTTTCGCCTGCCGTTGCCTCGCTGGGGGTTTTTGTGTCGCGCACCCTCGGCCTGGAAACGCTTGCCCTCGGCCATCATCGCCGCCGGCAGTGATTAAGCCAGACAGCTGCATCGCGGCACCAAACCGCTGCGCGTCTGGGAAACGGGAGGTACGGGGTTCGACGCCCCGCGGTACCCGCCCTTCCTGCCAGGGTGAAAGGCAGGTGACGCCATATAGCCTCGGCAGCTGAGTGCGCCGTAAGGCCCCAGTGACACACACGCACTCGTGCACGCACGCACGCACGTACGCACACATCGCGGCACCACGTGAGCTCGTACCACCGGATCCGATGTTTCGACGTGTATATTTAAGTAATTTTGGTTCATCAACGTTTAGATTTGGGTAATTTAATTTCATTTTGCTTTTGACGCTCCGTGTGTTACCATTTACTGTTGTGATTGAATTAATGTCGATTGGATTCATATAAAATCGTGATTCTTCAATAAACCAACGCTCCTGACGAACGCTGTTACCCTAAAAAGTCACTTAACTACCCAGTGCTTTCACCGAAACACCATTAGCACAACATTTTCCAGCAATACATCTCCCACATTAGACAATAGTTCCAACTGACTTATCCCGCCGTGCCGGAACCACTACTAAGAAGACCTCAGTGACCAAGAGTGGAGGATAGTCATATATAACAAAAGCTCTGACGCAACAGATTGATTCCTGTGCTAAAGTGTTGCATAATGCACTGCAGGCTGGTGTCGGTCGCAGGCAAGTCACGGCCATGGCCACTTATTTAGACCATCCAGGATAACCCGGAGGATGGTGCTGCCGATCATTATAGTGATAAAACAGGGGGGAGTGGCACGCCCGTCATACGTCGCGTCTCTGCCATGCACGACTAACCTGCGAAACACCGCACACGTGGAACATCTGGCAGCCGGCCTCCACGTCTGCGTAGTAGCCACCGACCACGCGGCCCTCGCACGAGAAGCCAGTCTCGGGCAGCGCGTCCGGACTGTAGTTGGGCGGCGGACGCTGCCCCCCGGCCGGCCACGCCAGCAGCAGCAGCAGCAGCGGCAGCAGCGGCAGCGGCAGCAGGGCGCACGCGGCTGAGGCCAGGCCGGCGTCGTAGAGGTCAGTCATCCACGCCCGACGTGACAGAGGTGGCGCCGGACCCGACACTGGTGTAATGCCGATGAAATCGCGACGGTGTGATACCGTCACAGCCTGTTGCGCAGGCGGCCAATCGCGAGTTATTTGGGAGGTGAATGTGCTTTCCGGGTGGGTAGACATCATCTGCGATGGTGCAACTGAGGCACGTAGAGCATAGCTCAGCTCACTTCCGCTGCTGGGTCTGTGCCATTATGGCAGGTAGGCTGAAGCCGGCAGTGTGAGCGTGACGACGGTACGTCGCTGGTCGTGAGAAGGCGCATGACTTGAGATGGGGTGCAACTGCAATTGTCTGGAACGCCGGTTAACTCGACGCGCGGCCCACAGATGGCACACATGTGTGCCCATGCTACGGAACGAGAAGCAGTCCCATCATCGCACATTATGCATGATTTGTAGCGTCCATGTTGCGCCGGTGAGATGATAAGGCTAAAATTGTGGTCCGATGACTCATCATGTCAGAAAGCTCCTGCACATATTGCTGCCACCAAATTAGCAGCCAATTGAAGAAAACAAATTATACCACTCATGCAGTGAGAGCTAAACACATTTCAACACAGAACTGAAACGGTTCACGATCGCGTCACGAAATGACCGATATGCATGCACGTGATCATTACCCATGCAATAACTGCCTCGTTCATCACCGAAATACGCTCCGAGATCTGCCACGGCACCACCCGTGACGCACTGCCCTTTGGCGCGGCGCGTGGCGTCGGGCTCCAGCGAATGCATCTTTGCGTGACGCCGCCTGTTGCCAAATCCCGTAGCGACGAGCCGTATGCAAATGTGCACACCGCGGGCGTTCACGTGCAGCCCGCGCGCCGCGCCAGGAGTGGACCGGGCAGCCAGCCGCCCGACCCCGCCGCCCGCTCCGGCCGGCCTTTGTTGAAACGCCTGTTCACCTCCGACCCGGGACATCTACGGTTGCGTCGGCATTCAAATGATGTCGGCCGTGTCGGCTGGTATATCCGGACAGTACCGTTATGAAACACGGATTGCTGGTGCTCCAGCGGACGCGCAAGGCGCGGAGGTCAACCCGGTGTGGCTAGTGGTATGCAGCGGAGCTGAGCTCGACTGGTCCTAGAGAGGTATGGGGGCGCTGGCCAGTTGCATGCGGCGGAGTTGAGTTCGTCTGGTCCTGGAAAGGGGTGGGGGGGGGGGGCGCTTACCAGTTGCACGCGGCGGAGTTGACCTCGACTGGTCCTGGAAAGGGGTGGGAGGGGGGGGGGCGCTGACCAGTTGCACGCGGCGGAGTTGACCTCGACTGGTCCCGGAGAGGTGTGGGGGCCGCGCCGTGTGGGGTACGACCGGCGTAGCAGTGAATTCCATGTCCCGGGACTGGCCTCTGTGCAAGCGTATGGGGCAGAGCACCAAGGGTCACGGCTGCTTCAGGTTTCGTGAAAGTTTCAGTCCGAATGTATATGTATGTTTGTGCCATACACGGTCTGATAGGCGTTGATATGCCATCACTAGTTCGAAGGACCATAATTGAGGCCATGTATATACGATGAATATGAGCTTGACATAGTAGCCCACTAGGAATATGAGAAGCCAACAAAGACTCTACTGCCAAATGAAATACTTTTGTTCTCTGTTTGATTACATGACCAAAAATCATTAAAGTGAAGAAGCCCTTTGCATAGAGGGAATTGAAACCTTTCTCCATAAGACCAGCATATTTTAGGAAGGAAAACGTAGCCACTAGCCCAGCGCGTTACACTCATCCATCTAAAGCATTAAACGATTAATTTGCATGACTTAGAACGCGTCGCGCGTGTCTGCTGCGGAAACCTCGTCAGATCAGTAAAATCAAAGAAAATGACACAATGGAGCTCAGACGAATCAGTGGTTCACGGTTACTGAGAGCTCCACGCTTTGGGTGTCATGCTGTTACACGTGCCATTGCGCGTCTCTGTTGATCAGTGCTGTCCTGAAGTTCTCGCTCAGTTCTAAGCGTTTTGCTCCGAACAGTTCTTCAACGAGCGCTCCTAAAATGCAAACATTCCCATAACTAGAAAGTGCAGTATTAGTCGCACTATAAAAGCAATTGGACGAAGAGTACTCCTCGTGCCTTTCCTGAAGCTCTTTAACTGCCTTATGCCTTTCGGTAATTTTCACTGAGCGTGGTGCGGACTGATGAGATGCCTCACGGGATCTGACAAGCCCTGATTAAAAATGTCAGCGTAGATTACATCAGCGTCAAAACGTTGAGATGGCATCAATCTCCATTCGTCAGCATTGTGCAAGAACCACGGGTTTCATTTGTGAAACCAGTGGGAGCGTTGCGTGCATTGGAGACGTCATTTACGACTAGTTGCTGTTCGGAGGGATCTTTTTACGCCAGGAAGTCCCACTAAAAAATGTTTTTATTAAACGGCCTTCCCCTCTTATCACTGTATGAATTCCCGGTGCGAGTCCTGTGTGCCTGAAACAGCTGAATAAACCGGAAAGTATGCCCATTGCCAGCCGCTGGTGATACGCAATCGCTCGAGACAGCACTCACAGGTCTTCCAATCTTAAGCCGCGTCAACAGTGCAGGACGTCCGAGAAGCGCCCCCTTCAGACAGAACAGCGCTTGTTGTGCACACTATCGTCTGTGATCGGCTACGCGTGGGCAACTCGTTTGACCGTCCGCGTTCATGTTATGCACAACTTAAAAACTTCAGTCTCAGGGCCTATCGGAGAGCACGGGACGTTATGGTAACAGGTCCAGTGGGGCACACACAGTTCCTTACGGAGGGGGTCTCAGCCTTGAGGGCTCAGACGAGGGTACTCATAGGGAGCTCTGGCGAGCAGCAGCATCAAATCTTCAAAGCATCTTTAGATGTTATGGTTTGTTTCTTAAGCTATGCAAGATGCAATTAGGTGGGCTTCGGATCTTCCAATTTGACGTTTTTCCCCGATGCTCTGTGTCTTCCACTTGCAGAACGGGAGGAGGAAGGAAGGGAAAGGGGGGGGGGGGGGGGTAACAAGTCGAAACAGAACATGGCTGTAATTGCAGGCATTAATCCTAATTCCTCACTGGCACAAAGGACACAGAGTACACGCTTGGTCCGTGTTTGTGCGCATTTCCTACCTTGTTGATGTGCGCCAACGCGCATCGTCCTAGATGTGGCCGCTCTCCTCCGCACAACTACGGGTATTCCCCACCTGAAAATATAGTAAATAACCATGACGACCCAGCTGTCTGCTGTTTCTCTTTGATAATCAAGCTTTCTGACCGCCGTGGACGAAATATGAGCTCGTCGTTCGCTTGGCGATGAGATGGAGAAGGGAGGGGGCGTAATGAAAGATTGGCATAAAACAGAAACTTTTGTCATCGGGTCAGCTGTTAGTGACGTGTAGCAGATGCCTGTGTTCACCGTAATAGTGGACCAACAGCGGTCGGTGAATTTCGGGGGAAATTTTCTGAGGCGTGGGGGACTGCCGGATGTAATTCGGAAGTTTACAGCCACAGCATTACTAGCCTCAAAATAACCCTTCGGTGTGACGGCGTTTCGCAGTGATGGACGAACAGATTGACGCCTGCGACATCAGTACTACAAAAGAAATTGCCGGTCTTGGGTAAAAAAGCGCATGAATGCAATGCTTGCTCATTCCCTGTGCGTGCCGAATGTTAAAAGTGCAGAAAGGGTAGAACAGGATGTCCAACAAGAATTATGTCCTACTGACATTTTGCAGCCGGAGATTCCGTGAGTTTTAGACGGATCATGATCCACCTGCGAGCTCAGCATGCCTACAAGCCAACCTTGTACCCATCCGCCCCAGATTACGTCGCGGGGTATCACCACTGGAGGCTGAGGCACGGTGTAATGCCAATTCCACGGCAGGCCAGAGCCACCTGCCCCGAATTAGGAGTGTGGGATACCTTTCGGTGACTGCAAGCACTATCACGGAACGATGTATCTACTATGGGCAAGGAACAGTGCTTGCTATTTTGACTGTTTAGCCGGATGCACCGTGCCCCGCGTCCCCTATGCTTAGCCGCCAACGTCCCTGTTGCGAGCTTATACCGATTGCAAACCGTATTAAGGGTATTTTGTACAACGTAATTCTTACGTCCTAATTTGTTTGCTGTATGGGTCTGCAGATCTAATGGTTCTCGATGCTTACCAGCACCCTCGCCTTTCAGTAAAACTGCTATGGCACAAAAACTTAAGAAAATATTTCGGCCTCTAAAAAATCTACTTACGCAACACCACCACATACCTTTCACAGAGCTCCCAATGACAGGAATCTGCGGTCAAATAATGATGTGAGCGTCTAGCCCGCCAGCATTGAGTGAGCAGCAACGAGCTTCCACGGCATGAGAGCACTCCAGCAGCCTGCCCCCATAACCCAGTGTGTATCCAGTTGCGATGCCGCACGACAGTTGGAAGAGAGATCCCAGGGCGACCGCTGCATTGCGCATGCGGCATCGTTTATCGCATTCCACGTGTAGCAATCCGTTGGAATGAAATCCGAAGTAATCCGAATGTCGCACGGCAATTCGAAGCAGAGGTCCCAGGACGACCGCTTCATTGCACGTGCAGTATCGTTCACCCCCTTACATGTGTGGTAATCCGGTGGGAGGTCACCACCTGCCTCGCATGTTCTCCACTCAGCGCTGAGGAGGTGGCAAAGTCTCGCAGTTTCGTCGAGGTGAACAACTCAGCGGTCACGTCGGGGCGAGCGGAAGTGAACAGCACTTTCACCGTTGGAGCTTCACAGCCATTGTGTCTATGCTATGTCAAGCATAGCCCGTGGTCTCACCTTCGCTATCACACATGTGTTCGGCCTCAGTCTGATCAGCAGCAGGTCGCTCGAACATCTCATTAACAATCGCTGAATAGCTGAAGCCTGTTTTGCATCGTCACGCGCTGCTCATTAGACACCGTTGGATTAGTTACATGGCTTTCGTTTTTGTTCGCTTGGGATTCGTTCCCAATGATTTTGCTTCTTGTTCACAAAAGTGCGGTATGATTCGCACACTTGCGAATCCTGCGTTTGGCAAAAGCATGGTGACGTCTGCTAACAAACATATGGCGTGTGACATGGCAAGCGCGCGCTACTAGGAATGTGGTGTATGCTGGCATTAAAAAAATGACAGCTGGACAGTTGGAATGTTTGAAAGACGTTCGCACACAAGACTCAAAACCATCCAAATTTTTTATAAGGAACACAGTTCAAGGCAAGATGCATTACCTGTTGGTGGGTTGATAAAAGTCTGAAGGTACATACATACGTGAGCGTAGTAAACAAAGGGCATTTGAGCATAACATGACGCTGCTCCGTAGAATTAGAGAATGGAGGGAACACATTTACAAATTGGCATATGTATCAAATGTTTCTTGCGAATGGAACGAAATAAACGAGATGTATATATCGTTCATTTACTGAGACGAACGTGAATACCGTGAATACAATAAGCTCGTCTCTCAGCAAAATTAGTTATTTTCATAAATAAAACAACAAATAGTTTGAAGGTATTTACCTCAATGCCGCAAAATGCAAGTCAAAACCATTAGAAAAGGATTCGGGGTTATTTGGGGTTTGGGCTGACTTTCAAATGTGATCGCTGCTCTATAAGCACAAGTCGGCATGTCCAAATAATCAAGCAGCAGGAGGGGAGCATGGTCAATGTAACCGATCTGCAGCTTAGCCTCCATTTGCCACTCTCCATGCTAAGAAACCAGATCCTACATGTTTTGGTGACGCCACGCCCATCTCCGACCTTGGACGCTGCCGCGACACGGCCACAGGCCGACCTAACCTGACCGATCCTGACCCCGGCCCGAGTCCAGCACGCTCCGCCGATGCGGTGCACCCGACACGGTCACAGGCCGCCCTGACCTGACCGATCCTGACCCTGGCCCGAGTCCAGCACGCTCCGCCGATGTAGCGTACCCGACACGGTCATGTGCCGACCTGACCTGACCGATCCTGACCGTGACCCGAGTCCAGCACGCGCCGCCGATGCAGTACATCCGAGGCGTGTGTGACGCGTCAGGGCTGGGCCCCGCTTGCCGGGCCGCTCCCGCGGGATGGGTCCCCGCGGGAGGGGGGGGGGGGGCAGTGGGGTCCCGCCACCCGCCGGCGCGGCCCGCGGCGCGCTCCGTAATTGTGGCGCGGCCGCCGCCGCCAGCGCGGTGTGTGTTTCGTTGTAACCGCGGCCGCTGTATAGCACCAGCTGGATATCTCGCAGCGGCACGGTGCGAGGCGCGCCGTTGCCTCACTTCCGCGGCGGGGGGCGCGCCGCTCCTCGGGTGGGGCGGGTGACATGACCCTGGGACGGTGGAAGGCCGGGCGTACATCGCACTGGCAGGGTTTAAACGGGGCTGTTTACGCTCGGTGTTTGTGGAACCAGGTCGGAATATCTAGTCAAGTCTAGATGAATATACCAATTGGACATGTAAAACAAGTAATAGTGTGCGGGGCATAATAGCCCAATGGCTAGAGCGTCAGATTCCCACGTAGGGGTCACGAGATTGGATCCCAGTTGCGTCATGACCGCAGCGCGCTCACACGGCCAGTGCAATCCGTCGCTGGCGCTCCATGGAAGGGGTGCGTAGGCGTCCGTCGCGCTCCCTCAAAAAGTAAGCGGTGGTGAAACTTTTTGTGCTAGTGCAAAAGAAGAGCATGAAGAACAACAGATGAATTGGACCGGCAAGTATGCTGCATTGGCCACAGGGAGAGTTGTTTTTTTGTTTGTTGTAATGTTCGAGGATCCGTCCGTCGCAAGGCTTTCAGAACTGATCGTATTGGGAGAAACACGTTGTGAACCCCACTTTCAACACCCATCACTGCCAGATTTGTTACATAGCGCATGTATCGCAAAGTGAAGCAATTTAACTTAATTGTGTGAGTGTCACCACGTAATAGAGTATATTTTATGATGCACTGTATCATTTTCAGCTTGAATGAGGGATGACCCGAACCATGCGTGTGTGTGTAGATAACGAGCGTTGTTGATAACACATGCGTGATAATCGTTGGTTCTTGCCATAGTCCTGGGTAATTTGACGCAAGACGCTATCTCGCAAACGTCACCTTTCAAAAGTATCCCTATCAGAAATAACACGCATCAAAAGGATAATATGCCCACAGTGTTTCACGTCTTTTTTAACAGATCTGGCACCGCCAGCGTACCAGCATCAGCTGAGACCTCGCTGGGCGCTGGCTCAAACCCCGTAACATCAGGCTTGTACAGGCACTGGCGACGCTTGGCTTGCATTGCACCGAATGCAGGCCGGTATTCCACGGTACGGCCAACATGGCGGCGGCACGGCGGCCCGGGCAGCACACCAGACGCTGACTCGGCACCGGCTGCCATGGCCGCGCCACCAAAATATGGCGCGAACCGAGTTCACGCCCATTACAAACGTGTTTTGTTCAGATCGGATTATTCGCCTCGTGATGAAAGGATTTCATACTGGTGTCCCCCCCCCCGCCCCACACACACACTCCAGTCAATCAACAGCCGTGGTCAATTTATGTACATCCCCAGCATTAGCGTCAGCACGGCTGACGGTTCTTGGCATTTATAAGCGCAAAGGTGTGGAGTCATTGTAATGGATTTAGTCGCTAAGTATGTTGTTTCAACTGAGGGCGAAACCCAGCAAATAACAGCATTGATTGATTTGTTTTTCGCGCAAATGCTTCAATAGCCTACCAGATTTACTGTCTGGGCATATAGCGGATTCCGCACTATCCAGAATCTGTGACAATATAAAAACTGATTTAGGGAACCAACCGAGCCTTCCAAGATGACCAAAATCGTGCATACAATAACACAGTTCTGAAATTCAAAAGTAAGCAGCTCAGGCAAAAAGTGTTGATAGCACACATTAATTGACGGAGAAGCAGAACCGGATGAGCTTTCGAAAATGAGAACAACTTAAGCGGAGTCTAAAACATTTCGCTTTCCTAAACCGGCTCTTTCCAAGCGGCGTTCTGGATCCATCTTTGCGTCACTAGCCAGTCTAGTCCACGCCGCTACGAGTTTCATAAATGGCCTTAAAAGTGACTCATGCGGCCCCAAACAGCTGATTAATTGGCAGAATACATAGACAGTGGCAACGGAAAAGCAGGCAGAGTGCCGATCATAAAATGAATGAATATAATCCACCCGGTGAGTTTTGTTTATGCGTGTCTTGTGCATGCCAAAAATGGAACTATTGTGATCTGGTCGTGACAGGTGCATGACATGCTGCACTTGAGCTGAGGCTGCCGAGGCCTGGTATTCCCACCGCGCGCTCGGCCCGCGTGACAGCCCCGCGGTCAGCACCACTCGTTCGCTCTCTATATCCTGATGTGAAAACCGCTGGAATGCACCAGCTGCTCGCCTTTAGAAAAACGAGCAATTTCGGAGAGTTAGCTCACACAATTTATCTCCATTGCTTTCTAATACAATTCGTGTAGTTGAAATATCACGCGCATCGCTTCAGTTAATACTCGAATGGCACGGAAACAATAAGAGCGTTGTCTATGTTGCGTGCACCGAAATGCAGCAAGCACATGACGTAGTCATGCATCGGGCTGGCTCTGTGGACGTGGGTTGAGTCCTGAATGGGGTAAGCCTTATTGCTCGAAGATCTACAGGCTGTGCACAGGTTCGGGCTCTCGCTGGTAACCCAGGCGAAGGCCAGGGACCATGGTTAATATACAAAATACTCACCATGAACCGCGTTCTGTCTACTTTTGTTTGCTGAGAACGTTAACAAACCATCGGGCATTCCTTTGTAGACATGGATAGCTGAGAACAACACATGCACTCGTGGTTACTTCTGATGCATTTATATTGCAAGAAGATACACGTGGTTTGCATTGCATTTCAGTTCACGGCCCGAGACGTGTCTACCTTGACCTGGACTCAGTCATCATGCCTTGCCACTGCTTAGCTGGGCTTTGGCTCCGGCCTTAATTCTAAGCGCCGGGTTTAACTCGGCACTGGGCTGGCCGAGTTGGTGCCTGACCACCGCACGGCGTAGACCCATCTGGGAAGCGTTTCAAGCGGTTTATCAAAGCTGGATAGCGTTCAGTTTATCACGTAACTGACAAATTAATGGTTCATTGATTGTGCGTGGTCATCTCCGCCGCGCTGACGCAGATGCTCTGCCACAAACTGACGCTGATACTTCAAGGGGTCGAGCCGGAAACGAACGCTGGGTTCCGTCTTGCCATTGATTTCTTCCCTAATTTGCCTACCTATCTCTAAGACCCGCAGAACTGTCTGCAAAGATGAAAGCCCAAACAGGAAGATGGCACCATCAAATTCGGTCCGGTTTTCTGACCGGATGTGATGGCCTGCGTATTAAGTCCGAATCCAGTCCGATGAAATGATCCGTTGTCCGACACATCACTAAAAATGACGGCTGTACGCCTCTATTTAGTTTCGATGCTACGATATAACAGCTTGTAAATTTAGAAAATTTTGCAAATTGTATGTAAATAGTACGCAAGTTTTCATTTTTGCAAGGTGCTTTTAGTAAAATCATCATACTGCCACTTTTACCTTCCGGCTGATAGCGCCGGTATTGTCACTCAGTGCTCAGTGTTGTTTGTATTGACTAGTAGAGAACGCACTAATGCGACGGGTCCAGGATTCCATGCGATAGTTATTCGAGCAAGTATTTTGTTCTGTGCGTTGTGTAGAACATGCGTTATGAGGCCAAGCGCAGGTTACGTTTCAATTGGATAGACAAGCCCAACAGACCGCAAATTAAAAATTATCATGCAGTGTTATGCAACAATCAAGCTTGCGGTGTAAATGTACCCAAACACAAGCTATGATTATGACTCAAGTGAAATACGGACGTCACAACATCAGCCATCATTGATTTTACTGGCTCGACTTACAGCCAATTACGGGTTTGAACGCCCGCCATAGCCCCAAATGTTTAACCCATAACAGCAGTTAAACCACCAGATGAGCAATTTTACGCACGTAGCGGTAATTGGCGGTGGCACGAGTGACTACTAAAGGGCAACGATTATGTAGTTACAACCAAGATCTGCTCCTTGTGGTAATTAGACGTGAAGCGGATGTCCAACGAAACTTAAAATAGACCCAAGCATGATTGGGGCCTCGCTGTGTGTGGGCGGACCGCAGCCTCGCCAGCGGAGTTGGTGAGAAGAGACAGCGGACCCTGGGTACTCGGTAGCAGAATAGCTTCAAGTCAAGTTTGCTGGCATCATCGCCGCATAATACTGCTACCTAGTTATGTGTGTAGTAGCATGAGTTGTGCGCTAATTATGTGATAATGCTGGTGTGACGTCACCACTGGCTTTCTTGTCACGAAAAGGACGAAGTCTAAACAAAAAACCATGGCCAATAAAAATAATTAAAAACACGGTGCAGCAAGGGATGGGGAGAAAACAGCTGACACCGAAGACTGACGGAGGAGAGAGCCCAGCTGCAGGATAACAGGAGTGATGATGAGGATAGTGACGCAACGCCGCAACTGTAAGGGCTGTGGTTTCCCGACGCCGGTTGGGAAGTGATGGCTCCTAATCTGGCTACTGCAAACGTTCTCACACGGCAGCCGAGGCACGGACCGCCGCGCAGGGGCGTCAGCCGACCGGAACCAAACGGCTCCCCAGGCAGCGCCGGCCACCGGAACGGCCATCAGCTCCTGCAACCGACATCTGCAGCGACCCGCGCGGCGCCGCCGCCCGCTCAGTCTCGCTTTCAGGCTGGGGCTGCGGTCAGCGTGCCTCTCTGGCGACAGGTGGTCCGGCCGGCGCGTCGGCCGCGGTGCACGCCACGACGGCTCTCCGAACCCGATTCGCACATTAGGTGAAACTCGGCCGGGATTGCCAATGCAGGTGGGAGTTTGTGCGGCGCTACGGTCTTCTGACGGGTTCGGCTCGAATGCGTCGGAAGCTGCGCGGAACGTGTCGGCTTGATGAATACGGTAGCATTAAGTTAGCGGTACATACTCGGACACACACACACACACACACACACACACACACACACACACACACACACACACACACACACACACACACACACACACACACACACACACACACACACACACACACACACACACACACACACACACACACACACACACACACACACACACGCATGCTCGGATAGCACACATACACGGGACAAGAAGGTAGGCGTAGGTAGGCATATCTGGTAGGGCATATCTGGAAGGTAGGCATATCTGTCTCTTCATGCAGATTGTTGCAAGCTTTCGTAGCATTTGTTAAACAAGGGTTTCGACAAATAAGTGTGTTGCAAATATTACAGAACAACCCGTAGGGAAAACGGCAAATGAAATGCATTTGTTTCATATCGGTGCGTACGGAAACCATTGAGATTTCTCTCGCAAGAGCGGCTTCTTCAAATAAAAACTATGATCTAATCAGAGGGATTAAACAAAACTGGCACTACTAATTAATTGGACACGTCTGATCTAACAATAAGTGAAAAGTAAAAATAGATGGCATGCTCCCTTCAAAGCTTCCGTCTGGCACCATCGTCAACAGCGATAGAAGTTAAATACAGCTTCAGGTGTTGTGCGGACGGTCATCGAGTAAAATGTACGCCCGGACTTATCTCGAAGCTTTACCCATCGCGGTGAGGATCTCGCGCAGCATAAAACGCTCCCATTGCCTTTTTGGCAAACAGTGACCCACGGCAGCATCTACGCTGTCAACTGATCAATCGCATTTGGTCGTTATTATTTGTCACGGCTTTTCCCATCTAAAAGTGGCATCCGGCATGTGCATGCGTGCATCCGGCACGTGCAAACATGCAACAAACGGGATCGGTTTGCCATACGCAGCTAATGCATAACCACCAAGATGTCATTTTTGTTGTAATCAAAACAGCCAGCAATTGTCACCCGTTTAATGTGGGGCTCTGGGTCGCTAGGCCGCTGCCCTATGTGCATGGATACTGCGTCGCAATGTTGCCACCGCTAGAGCGCACCGGCTTCACGTACGCCCCTGACGACCTTGCAAGCCAGCAACAAACAACAGTGAAGCGTACGGAGTGAAAAACAATAACAAAAAGAGCACTGCCATATGAATCAGAAGACACCCGGCTCCCTACTCATGCAACGCTTTTGCACGTTTCTCCCCCATGTAACGTATTTGCGTATAACGTTAAGCGCACACATTGCACCAGTACAAATTAACGAGCAAATTGACTCTAAGCTCTAATTAAGGTCTCGAATGAAACCGCGTGGTCAAACGCTGCCATATCATGGTGATGTAAAGAAACATACGGCAAGACAAACACGGAACAGCTACAAACATACCTGACGTTTACGTGAGGGCAGGATGTGCTGAGGTCAGACACGCCGTGTTGCACGTCACGTAACACCCCTGGCAGCTGTGACAGAAAACTGGAGCAACACCCGTCCCGAACCCGACCCCGGACCGAGTAAACCCCCGAGTACACAACCCCCGCGCCCCGTGTCCAGCTCGGCCGGCTCACCTCTGCCGTGAGCGATGTCGCGGGTCTCCAGCGCCGGGATGGTGGGCCTCCGCCGCCTGGGTTTTGACTGCCCCGCTCCGGAGTGCTGTCAGGAGTGCCGTTCACTCCGCACTGGCGCCGCCGCCGCCGCCGACGCGACGTCACCGCCGACGGGGCGCGCCGGCGGCACCGGGCGTCCGGAGAAAGCGCCGCGGGCGGTCCAAGGTCACGGAGCCCGTCCATCGCCAACCTTTGACCCCAGGTTGCGGGTGCGGCGTGTGTGCCGCTCCCGGCGATCCAGCGGTGGGAAACACGTGTTACGCGGTCTGGTTGAAGACGATGCTGGTGTTGGAAGTAATTTATTGGCTCAGCACATTAAGCTCGTGTCATGTGCTCCCGTTGCACAAGGAGGTAGAAGGTAGAGGCAGAGACAGAGCAGAGGTCTGGAAAGGATGGACAGAGCTGAGCATGAAGAGAGAAAGGGAAAAGAGAGGAAAGGGGAGGGAGTAGAAGCGAGTGTGCGCCTGGCTGCCGACTGTGTCGGATATGTTTAAATGAGTGTGTCTAGTCCAGTTGAGATTTTTCACTGTGCACGTAGGATCGTAGGGAATTTCGATTTACATCGACTGGTTTCCTTTGTTTCTACAACTTCGCTCTCATCGGCCAGATATTTCAATTGCCCAAATTTGTGCTGGCAGCACAAAGTTATCGGGTAACCCCGAAGCGTTTTTCACCAAAAATTCCCCGCTCATATCGCGAAGGTACTGTTAGTGTCAGCGAACGGTCTTCCGATAGCGGAGCTCGTCGGCACTGACAGAAATTCTCGAACACCCCGGCTGCGGCCATATTGTGCAAACACGTATTTGTTTATAGTTTTAAGGAAAGATTGAGGAGAGGCCAAAATTTAGCCAGAAACTGATCCATTGGCAAAACAAGTTTTGTTTAAGTACAGCAGTCTGTACTCACCCACTGGCTTAATCTGATTTCATCGACCGAGTCCAAAATGTCCTCTGCTTGCGCATTTATTAAATCATTTAAAAGCGATCGCACACCCTCCTGACCCATGCAGTTCTCATGCTCACGCATCATGCAGGATTCCCTATGAACATCACATACGGCGTGACTCAGTAGGTCCTTATAAGCTACGTCCCGCAGGTCAGGGATACTACCATCAGCTTCGCGTATTACACGCAAACCTCGTGAGTGCCGCTGCCACCCAGCATAACGCAGTGTTTCTGGCGCAGACCAGCGAACTAGGAATACCCGATTTGCGGGATGCTTTCGCATATCTTATGCAGTTGGAAATATCATGCAGATTCCCCAGAATCAGTCCTTTTTGCCTTTCTACCATATCGCCATTTTCATCGCTCACATACGCATAGTCTTGCTTTTCGGGATAGATCATTCTCATCTTTATCATATAGACCATCTTCACCCGATTCGTAAAAAGAGACAGGCTTTTGGCTATTCCCATCAGAAGTTGTTTTACCCTGCGAGAAGTGGAAACATCACTAGCGAAATTCCGTACACTTCTTTTTGTCTAGGACCACGACGTTGCATGTTCAGCGGCTTTCCAAAAAAAAACTCGGCGGTTCTCTCTATCGCAAATAGCGGCAACCTAAGGATCCGTGGGCTGCGCTGAAGGTTATCAGTACTTAAAGATTCTTCTTTTAGCCCCCTATGCTTGTATCTGGAACACCCGATGAAATAATGCTTAAACTCGTAATGTATCTTAAAAGCGTGCAACACAAATCTGAACTTTGCGCCACGTTCGATGATTTTATATACTGAACTAGTTCTACACTTTTCAGCGACGAGAAACTGCGATTATTTGGCCAAGGTACTCCACTTTTCATCGGTACGACTGTTGACTTAGCAGTCGTCGCCTTGTCAGCGCGATACCCAAATGCACGCGAGTAATATACCTTTTCAAATCGTCATCCTTTTCTAGCCCATGTCTCTTGCAGAAGTGGCATCAGGAGTCGGAATATCCACGCCGAAAGATTGTTCCAGTTTAAGCTTTATTGGTCTGGTTGCCTTCTTCAACTTCCCTTCTCCCATGGTTCGCCTCTGAGGTACAGTTAAGCTTTCTGCAACGCAGCAAAGCTTGTGCGTTGCGAAAACGGCATTCTGCAGAGGGACACGTATGCGCGTAAATAAACTTGCGCTTATTTTTTTGCTCAATATGCACGCCAAGAACTCCACATAAGTACTGGTTTTCTTTTTGCGGGACCGTATGGACACTGCTCCATTTCTCATAGCCATTGCAGAAGCAGAGGGCTGTTGCAGACTCGACTGAAGGTTTGTTTTCTAAAAATGAAGATGAATGACCAAGTGATGAACTACGCCATGTACACATACAGGCACTTACTGCGGTACCCTGGTGTTGGTTCCAGAGTATTAAAACAACTTGGACATTTTCTCCGGTTATATTTATTTACCCGAGTCGTGGTAGTCGGAGATCATTGAACTTCTTTTTATTTTTTAGAAATTTGATCCGAACATTTTGCAATGTATGAATTTCTGGGATCAGCGCTCACGCTAAGCAGTGCTCGTTGCGTGAGCCCTGACCCCTACCATCCGATCGCGCAATTCCAGGCAATGGCAGAATTTAGTGACGAAAGCTTCACGTGCCGCCATGGTCTGCACGGTCCGTCCTGCCCTCTGGCGTCAACTGACCTTTAGCGCGACCGCTGCCACCGGCCGCAGGCCACACCCGTCAGGGACAAAAAGTGAGCGCCTAAAGCGGCTCGAACCCACCCCGCCACGAATGGGTGAACCGGGAGGCACGCGCTCTAGCCAACTGAACCACCGAGACGGACAACGACGTTGGCCCTGAGACTGGGAGCCGAATAACTCGCATTCCGGTTCCTACATATTGTCCTCTGGAAGACTTGAACGCTCTGTAGTAAGTTTGGTGGGATAGTTACAACGTAGAAACTTTCAGCATGTTATTCGCGGATTATGAACACGAGTGACCAGCTCTTTTCACGCGGTCCTTAAACCTCGCCACACCCTCGGTTTGTGTTTTCCAAATGGATCGGCACAACTGCGGTTGTTTGGGCGTTTCATTGTCACAAGACTCACTGCCAACACCCCACGCACTCCAGCCATACAACAGGCCCTACGTAAGGTCCTATCATTGGGCCTTTGTCTGACTTCTAAGTCGCCGCACATGAACAGCAGACGACACAATCCTCGCTGTTCGCACTCACCTCACCATCCAGCCCTGCTCCAATTATCTCACCCACGGCAGTCCACATGGGGGCAGGGACGGCGGGGGGGGGGGGGGGGGCAGTCGGCCGCGGCGGCGACGCGCGCCCTTTCTCCGTGCGTTACGCATGATTCGTCGGGGCATGGGCCATGTCGCTCCGACCGAATAACCGCCTCTTCAACCAAGGGAAAAACAACGCTTTTTTAAATGCAGATAATAAATATTACATCACAACGGAAAACTGTCCTTCGTGCATTGCAAAAGTTCATAATGCCCTGATCATTGGGTTTTGTAACATAACCCTTTCGAGAATTAGACACAAAATATTCTGGACAGTGTTCTGATCAGTTTAACGTTATAGGTCTGCCAAATTATCTTTTAAGTAAGCGGACAAAATTGCCACCAACGGTGACCTCGCAACCACGCAACTCGAAATTGCCAAAAGCTATTTATCGAGAACAGCGTAACTGCCGGTTTTAAAAATGGCACAAGCGACTTCAGCGCTGGCGACAACCCCGGAGACCTAAATTAATCAAAATCTGGGGGAAAGCGGTGCAAGACACTTGTTGATTTATCGCGGAATGTCCCGAAAATGCACTGAACCCCTAGTTTTTCGGTAATATGCAAAGCCGATCGTCACCAACCCAGTATGCTTTTCACTCTGGAAAACGCTACACAAAATGTGTCGAATCTATTCCTCGACAATCTTTTTGTTGTTCAACTAGATGGGAGCTTCAAAACAATACAAAACTTTACACCAATGGCCACCTCCAAAATATTACTTTAAAATTCATACACCCTATAGCTTATTAAGAAGGTGGTCCTTATATCACAAATAGGCATCCTCAGTCGAGTGCGTATAGCTTGCTATATCTCTCGTTTTCCGTTCGAGCGGATGCCTGGAATACCCAGTGAGGCACGCCGCTTAAGCCGCATGTTCTGGACTTAACGCTACATCAGGCTCACGAACGAAGTCGCTGAGAGGCAAGCCCAACAAATTACACAGAAGTGAAACTCCCGTTTGTACATGGCAAGTGGTACTACCGGGTGAATGACAGTACAAACGAGGGGCCCGCAAGGCCCTCAGGTAGCGGGTACGAGTGGTCCTTGCTGTAAGCCCATGATAGCTCAATCAGCCCTGGAGAACCTAGCATGTTCAGCTGGGAGAAGCAGGTACCGGTAGTGTGGCGGTTCTGTGTAACGCGAGCGGGTACTTTATAGGCCGTTTAATATGAAGTAAAAATAATACGCAACAACGCTGGAGATCAAAATGCGCAATTCACTGTCATTCATTATCCATTCCAGAGATTATTACCTGTGTTGAGTTCACCTGTCCTAAACATTGCGATGGTCGGTATACTGGTGTCAATGCACATGCTTCCGCAAGTCTGTCCAAAATGTTTTTTTTTAAAATATCGGACAGTCCATGCATGGTCACCATGATTGTGAAGTAAACAATAATTTAACATACCAAAGATAAGATTTTCTTCTGGAGAGCCACAAGCTAAAACGGACGGGTGTTCAGCTTCTTGTCACTAGCCAGTCAGAAATATTTTGAGCACATTTTGAAAGCACCACTCCCACAATCCCATGCAGAGAATGTCTTCAGCCTTTGTTGCAGACGTGTTGCATGTACCGACGCTAGTCAGCACTCCCAGTATGTTTTGTTAAATACAGCACCAAAGCAGATTCATGGCCTATAAAACAAACACGCTTACCTGTGGCCAACCGATCTATGAGCCACGTACAAAACTCGTCCCACCGATTAAACTTAAGGTCACTAGCTGGTCATGTCGTTCAAGATAGGCTTGAAGCTTTTAATTTGGAGGGATTTATCATCTTTTATTTCCGCGCGATTCTTGATTAATCCCACGGAGCTCAATCCAAAGGCTGTATTAAGTTCATGACATGGAACATCCGCATATCACGGCACCACCTGCCCCTCCAATGACGCGTTCAGTTTTCATGGACGGATGTCCCCCAAATGTTCATTAGATAGGTACCTGGTATGACGCCTCCCATCGCCTTTGTAAAACCCGACCCTTCTGTCTGTCTCACATGACGTGCATGCGATTTTGAACCCCACATTTCTGGGCATAAATTTACCTGTCAGTCCGCAGTTGCACGGATGACATGCAGACCCGATAGACGTGGTGGCCATGTCACAGCTGGACGCACTTCATGACTTCTGAGTGCGGAACATTGAATTTGGGTAGAAAATATCGTGCTCTTGTCACTATTATGCGAAATCGTGTGGAAAACGCTATCACATGATGGACGGGACTCTGAAAACATCGTACATATATTTTCCTAGAACTGCATAAGCATCGTAAGTATGCCCTCTTCAAACATGAGCTGGTGGGCAATTATGTAAGTCACAACCACAAGTGCTTGAAATAAACATATTGTCACATGTACTAAGACCAGCAGTCGCATGGCACCACGGAAACATTGTTTCACTCGTTAATAGCTCTGTTGTACAACTGCCACATTGGGTGGCTGCTACGAATCGCGTCCAGTTGTAGACAGCTGAACCATAGCAGTAGTCGGAGACAAGGTGGGCAATGTGGTGGGCTCATAATGCAATACAATTCACTCAGGATGAATCAAAGAAATTTCTTACAAAGCGAGACATTTCTGATTCGGCAAGATATTTATAATTGAACAAGACATTTAAGACTGAGCAATATATTTCTAACTGATCAAGGTATTTCTTTGCCCATACCTGCAGAAGGTGCTATAATGGTGTACCAATCTGGTAAGGTCGGATCAGGAACTCGTTACTTAGTTCTGCGCTATCGATCTTAAGGGACCGCACTTCATCCACACACATTCCTTCCACTGAATAGTAGAGTCGCGACTAGAAATCAAAGATTAACTCCTTCGAAAATAACGCATTTATTTACCGGACTATGCAACAAAACCAGGCTAGTTTGCCCTGGAAGTCGGATCCGAGGCAAAGACGATGACACGACGCAGAGGCCAAAGCCAGTGGCTTCGAAGTTTGGCAATGCAGAGCTGAAGCCACGATCAATGGCTCCCTATGTTTAAAGCGTGAAGCCGAATACGAAGCCAGCGGCTTCGAACTTCGCAAATCCGAAGCTGAAGCGTAATCAAGTGCTATGTGTTGAGAGATCTTGTGCTGACACATATTGACCTTCGATATGCAAGGAGGCACTGATTAAACGACGTTTCTTCAAGTCACCACTGCTGGACTGAATCGTCATGACTGTGCCGAAGCCAGCGGCATGGAGCCGAGGCTGAAGCCGAAGCGAAGCATTATTAACGAAAACTGTTCAAAGCATAAGTCGAAATAAAAGACAACGCTTAAGAATGGCGAAAGGCAAAAGACGAGGCTAACCGTTTAAAATGACACAACGCTGGAGCCGGAGCCGAATTCAGCCGTGAAAAAATTACTCCAAGTCGAAGTCGAACCCGAAACCATTGAAAAAATCTGCGTCATCGCGAAGCCAAGGCCACAGCCGAAGTCCGCTTCGTCTACATACCTGCAAGCTAGACCTGAAAATAGAAAATAGGTAACCCGGGACCAAGCGCAAGTGGCACAATGCCAACACGTTCACAGATTGATGTCGCAGTCTCTCTGCAATTGCGCTCTAACCGCAGGTAAAATGCTGCCACATGCGGTCACCTAACACAGAACTAAAAAGCTTCACTTACGCTTATTCTGTGAGGCTTAGTTGGAGTGCCCACCATCGGCGGCGAGCGGTCCAATATGCAGTTGAGGGAAAAATATCGTGAGTCAGAGTCGCAGTCGCCTCGCAGGCGAAACGGACTCAAGTCTGAGATGCACCATGTGACGTAGCTAATATAATGTGTCGTCAAAGGTCCTGGTATCAGAGTGATTGATGTAAATACTGCACAGTAGGAACACAATTGGTCGCCACTTCTGATAAACATGTAAGGCTGGCATCATGACAATTCATTTATGCACACGTTTAGCGGATGTAGCACGCGCTTGGGTGGGGTTTAAGTTGCCTCCGTTCCGAAAGTTCTTAAAGAACAACTTCCAAACAGCGTGGTCAAGCTTTGTGTAACTGTGGGCAATGGAATAGCCGATCTCCTAGAATAAACAAATAGTGGTACTTTGTAAGTTTGATGATCCATGGCAGAGCAAAGCCAGGGCATGCTTGTCAGCGAAGTTCATTCTTACGGAATCGTTCAACGTAATGTGACACCGGGGTGTTAGACGTAACCATACATCTCTGAGATGTTTTTTTACGCTTGGACAGTTGCATTGACTGTTACGATTAATTCCATTCACCTTGGGTCAAGCATCAAGGTCAGAACAAATAAAAAACACACCGCACTTTTTAGAGAACTTGCAGTATGTGATAGTTGTTGACACGAGTTTCAAATTATTAGGCCACAAGAACGTCGGCAGACATCGTATTTGGACTTAATGATGGTCGGAGAAGGTCACTGATTTGAAGCGATCCAAATCACCATTCTCTTTTAGGAACATAATGTCTAGCATAATCCTTAACGCTTATTTAAAAACAAAACAAGGCGGCCTCCTCGTTTTTTGGTAAGCGTGAACTTCCGAAGTTTAAATAAGATCATCAACCTGAAATGGATACCAATGACACTTTGCTTGCAAGAGGCATCTATGCCAAGAGCGGCTACATGGAGAAATCTGAGAGCATTTCAAACACCGATCTGGAGTTTGACCTGATTTAACATTATTTGGGCAAAGGTATGACCTAAGGCAACTCAAAATTTGACACCAGTTAGCATACATACAGGATTACCTACCCTGCGAATCTGCTGTATCTAGGACCTACATTTTAGATACCATGGTTTCGAAATAACTCGAGCACCCGGGCGCATCGCGATCAACCAGCCACCCGGGCACGCACGAATGCTCAAGCAGATAGCCAGCCACCGCGTCAAAATAGCTAGCTCTTAACGAACACATGTTATATGTCAGCATATGCATCATAGCATCAGCTGAGCCTGGCAAAGCCGCGGCCACCGTCCGTCACTGAGCGACTGGCCAGAGCGGTGGAACCCGCGGCGACCGGCGCCGGCTCAGAGCAGTTGCACCACGCGCCGGATCCAGGGCACGTAGAAGCCGATCCTCGTGTAGACGCCGGGCTTGAGCTCACCGCCGCAGCCGGTGCCGAACGAGACGATACCGGTGGCCAGCCAGCGGCCATCGTCGCTGCGGCAGGCCAGCGGACCGCCTGAGTCGCCTTGACAGGTGTCCGTGCCACCCGCCACGTGACCGGCACACACCATGCGGCCGGCCACGAAGCGTGCGCCGTACACCTCCTGCGCGCCGCAGAACGCGTCGGAGACGAGCGGCACCTCGCCGCCGTGCAGCTCGCGCGCCGCCGAGGCCACCGTGTTCGGCAGCAGCGGGTTTGTCTTGCCCCAACCGGAGATCTCACACGGTTGGCCGGTTTGCAGCGGCGTGTCGGCCGCCGGCAGACACAGCGGCTGCACGTGGTCGCTGAACACTACCGACCGGCCTTGGCGCACACGTAGCTTAACCACTGCCAGGTCGTTGGCGTAGCCGCTCTGCGCGGTGGCGCGATACTCGGGGTGCGAGAGCACGTTCTCAATGGCGAATGTCTGCTCGTGCGGCTCGGAGGCATCCATGCGGTCGTGCTGGCCCACCTTGACCTGCAGCGCGGAGAGGGCACGTGTGATGCAGTGCGCGGCCGTCAGCACGTAGCGCGAGCCGATCAGCACACCACCGCAGTGGTGCTCGAAGTAGCCGGCCTGGTTGTACGCCTCAATCTGCGCCTGCCACGGGTAGGTGCCGTAGGAGGCGCGGTGGCCTAATACCACGCGGTTGGCCGCGCCGCTCGATACCAGCACGCGGTTCTGCACGTCGCTGGCAGCCAGCGCCGCCAGCGGGCGGCGTCCGCAGTCGGCCGGCAGCACAGCCAGCGCCGGCGTTGGCGTCACGGGCGCCGGCGGCGGCCGCGAGCTGGATGGCTGCAGCGGGATGACGGGCGGAGCGCTGGCGGAGAACACGGGCGGCTTCCCACCCGAGGGCGGCGCGTTGCCGGAGACGACGGACAGCTTTCCAACCGAGGGCGGCACATTGCCGACAAAGGCAGGCTCCACCGTCGGCTTCGACAGGGCAGGGCGCGTCCGCGTGGGTCTCGGAAGCTTTGAGGGGATCGTAAAGCGCTGGAACGGTATCGACACGCCCAGCGTCTTGAGAGACTCGGTCAGCTGACTAACTGACGGTATCAGCGTGTGGAAACCGGAGTTGGGGTAGGCAGAGAGGCCGACATCCAGTGCGGCCACTACAGCGGCCGCCGCACCGCCCACAGACACCGAGTAGTAGTCGCTGCTGGGGTCTTCGATGACGCCAGCGACACTGTCGCACGAGCTGCAGCCGATGAGACACTCACCGGAGCGCTGGCGGTAGGCAAAGAACTTGCACTTGGGATGATCCGTGAAGTGCCACACGCAGTAGGCAGCGCAGGTGGCGAGGCTGACGCCCGAGAACGGGACGGAGTACAGGGTCAGCGAGTGGCCCGGCTGTTTCTGAAATATGTTTACGGCAAAACCGCAGATACGTTCCTCGTTGGAGCTCGGGCACTGTACTAGGCCGTCACACACCTGGCTAAACGGGATACAGCCGGGATTGCAGGCGAACATGCCTTGGTTGGAGCAGTCAGATGCGTTTGAGCTTGCACTTGTCGGAACTGAGCTGCTGCTTGAAGCTTGAGTGACGTCCGGCGGCGGCGGCGGCAGGCGCGGCTGCGACGGCGCCTCGCGCACGTACAAATCGTAACCCCCTTTTGCCAGCAGCCGACCCGACCGGAAGAACAGCCGGCAGCGATCAGCGCCGTTGTTCAATACGTTGAAGCTGAATGCCACGCAGCCTGACTCGACGTCGTTGCAGGCGCGCGCGCATGCTCGCAGGTTGACCCCGGCCCAGTATTTCTGTGCGCTTCCAGGCACGTCCATGGTGACGCCGCTGCTCTTGCGGTACGAACACAGGCAGTCGTCGCAGTGCAGCTCATCGCGGCCCGAGTTGCAGTCGGCGACGCCGTCGCAGATGTCGACGTTGTAGAAGCAGACACGCGGCCGGGCCGCCGGGTCGCAGAGATTTTGCAGGCTGCAGTCACTGTCGCTCACGAGCAGGTCACGCCGCCACCGCCGCTGACGCGCGGGGACGCCGGCGTGCCGCTCGACCCATGAGGCGAGCGTCGCCTCCGAGAGCGAGGCCGGCTCGCAGGCTGGGGGCCAGCGGCAGCGGAGTTAGAGCGCGGCATGCGCACGGGACGCAGGCGAACACATGTGGCTTGCGGACGGTCACAGTATTACGGATGGAATCGGTATTCGGTCCCCAGTGCGTGCGCAACATCTCGGCCCATCAATTCTATGGTCGTGGTCAAGTATTGATGGTTTAGGCATCCATGCGTGAACATAACATAAACCAAATTTTGTTGGCTGGAATTCCAACCAGTGTCTTATGATTACAATTTAAGGGATTTTCCACCGCGTTAAACACGAAGGACAATTTTTCGGCGACAGAACTTCGCCTTGCTTATCTCCTCCATATTTTGAGATTTTCCGCAAAATTGGGAGCCGTATTGGATGATGCCTGCATAAGTGTAAGCACTCAGTGAAGGGCGAGATATGTCCCCTTCATTTGTTACAACGTGGACAATTTTCCGCCCAATGTCATCCGTGAAATGTACTTTTCGACGTTTAAAAATTCAAAATAACATTTTCAGATCATGTTGTCCTCTCCAGATTCCAGTTTGACCGTTGCTATCCTGACTTGCTCCTCCTCCCCTTTCACCCCTTCCACAGTCTGGTAAGACTTGCGGATACCTCCGCTTGGCTTGCTGATGAGGTCGTCAGTCCATGCCATGGGCGGTGCATCTTGACCCTTTTAACTTTCCAGTGCTGCCCTCTGTCGATGATGGGCTCATGAGGCTTTAGCCTCCTCCCGCCCTCGTCAGCCGAGCGCAGTTTTTCATCGCGACACTACTGAATATAACTCAGGAATGTGCTGGTCAGAACAGCTATTTGCGTTCAATTTCATAGACACTGCCATGAGCTGCGACATGTAGTGTTTAACAACTGCAATTTAGAAACACTTCACGTGTTAAAGGCCTGCTTTTCACAGAGCTGTGGACCACATTTCATCCGGTTAATTTCAATGAACCCGGCATGAAACGACAGATTGTTCAACTGTATTTAGCCCATGCATTGACCATTCTTGTCTTGTGAAGCCAAAATTCCGCAGTGTACCGGCCCAAAGTTCTTGCACACGGCCGCGAAGTTTGACTTTTGCGACATGCCTGGTGGTCTCAGTAGCTCAGTTGGTAACGTGCCGGATCTATAATCGAAAGGTTGTGTGTTAGATGCCGGGGCGCTCTAGAATATTCCTAGCAGTTCTCTATGGAATATGCTCAATTATATGATAACAGCCCATACACGCTATCAGTGTTATGAAATATGACGTGTAAACTTCCTTTATAATTTCTTACAAAACTATTGGCATATTCATTTACATTTTAACTGGTCGTAACATACTCGACATCCATTCATTCAATTTTTTAAAACTTACTGCTGTAGCACCTGCACCACGCTACCTCCAGTAAGGGCCTGCAACATATTTAGTTTAAACGAGAACTTTAGACTGGAATTACAATTTTTTAGTATAAACTGTCTCGTAATCTAGTATCTTTCTAGTTTAATACTGTAATTTTTCGCACTGAGCCCCGTTCTATCCGGTATCTATTTCCCTGTGTTTAACAGGTAGAGGCCTCCGAAGTCTACGGCTTCACGGTACTTCGTTTAGTTTGTGATGGACATGTTTACGTGAGGGAACGACAGCTGAAACGTAGTCGGGACGGTGACGTGAAGACACAGTGCTAGTCCTCTTCAAGGACGACCGGTGCACTGCCCCGAGATGACTGCGATGACCTGGCTGTGGCCGACTGCGCGCCAGAACCAACAGGCCATATTGCACCCAGTGATAGATTACGCCTCTCTATCGTGATAACCGCCAGTCGTATGCAGGTAGCTGTTTGATGCCGAAAATGTTTCGGCCAGGCTATCGTGTCTGTCATGCCGGTATCACAAAAGTTTTCTTCACGGAAATCAATAATTTGGTCTATGAGTGAGGTGATTTTGATGTCATAGTTAACGTATATGCTATACACAAACAAATTTGCATGTACATATATGCACATGTGTATGCATGCGTGCGTGCGTGCGTGCGTGCGTGCGTGCGTGCGTGCGTGTGTGTGTGTGCGTGTGTGTGTGCGTACTCGCGCGCGTGCGTCCGTGTGTGCGTGCGTGCGTGTGTTAATATATATCCACACATTTTGCGGCAAATCTGGGAGGAAGGCATTTTCAAAACCCAGTTTACCCAAAACATCGCACGAACCGAAACCAAAGCTCTCAACTTCAGTCATCAAGTTTTCCTTCATTCTTTAGCTCTTTACCACCACAGCACATCCACTTCTATTTATTCTGGCAGCTTGCCATCGGAGCTGGTGCCCAGTGTTCTAACGCCTACCCCCAAGGTCACCTCTCTGGCTTCCGCCCGATGACCTTGCAATGGTGGCTGCCCCGTCGCAATGGCCGCAACACTGCACCAGAGGTGGGCAGTCTGGGTTGGTGGCGCTCTTACTGGAGCTCTGCACCCGGTCTGATCGAGCTCTTATAGATGAGCTCTTACTGAACTCTGCATGCACATACACGCGTAGGTGTGTTCAACTCTCCGAAGTTTATACACGAACATAAACACTCAGATGAAATACGCCGGACATGCATCAACTACCAGCCAGTTTCAGCAAAATGAACGCATCTTGAAGTGTGTTGTGGCTTAAGACGACATGAAATGCTAGAAACAACATATTAAACTTGCTTATCAGAGCAGAGCATGTGCGCGCGCTTAGAAGGGAGTGCACTTTGGAAGCTTAAAATGAAATCGTGTCATAGAAGACAGATGACATGAGGACAAAGTGTAAAATGTTCTGATGAAGCGACCATCCTGAACATCACTAGGTTGAGTTCACAGCCCTGCCCTTCTTAGGACCTAAACCACTCCAGTTTCTGAGCTATATGTCCGCAAAGGTATGTAGACTTTTCGGGAAGGCTATTTCAAGGCCACCAGGCATCAATGACTCCATAATAACGTTATTTCAATTCTGCCGTTCCGTTGGTCTTGCGGCAATCATGGTCAATAAAAATGGCATCGTCGAGTCGTTCATATCTGATGTTCGTGAGCACGATTCCCAGACATCACGGTCGTCAGTTGGCTCGCAGTCAACGTTTTGCAAGGCACGGTGACGTTATCAAGCAATGATATATTGAGGAAAATCTTTCCTGAGTGAAGAATTTGCGTGGTCAAATACAGTCTTTTGCACTTAAAAGTATACCAAGAGTTGTAAACGACTTTAATTCATCATATCTGATGCTTGCTTCAGTATATTCAGATGTGGAATATTCCCTTTAAATATTCAGAAGAGTTTGGGACCAGGTCCTGCGCTATCAGCTGTAATACTTTAACTGGTTTGGGGATGACTAAAGGCCTCAATATATTTCGCTTGACGTATATATTCCCTTTCCAACATAACTGAGGGGAAATCACTGGCAAATAATCATCAATTTAATCACGAGATGGGTATGATATGAGACCCAAACGTCTGTGAGCCTGTTCCTCAAAACAGTTTAGACCATGCAAAAAGTTTTAAAGGATGACCCACTTTGTTGGAAGTATGCTGTATAACTCGGGGTTTGAAATATCTCGCATAAGACGAATATCGAAATTACACTTCGACGCACTGCTTCTTGTTTCTCTCCGGAAGAGAGCACGTTGCACCTGTTGTTGCAGCACGCACGTACCTGCTGCTGACGAGTCCTCCGCCTACTTCGACATTGTGCACCCAGCCACGCTGCTGCAACACCAGGAGAACCACGAGGGCGTACAACAGCAGCCCCATAATGACGCTGTCTGCGGCCCGACAACGACGTGCGAGCGACGCCTCCAGCGTCCTCTCTCGGTCGCCCCACGTCCCTGGCGCGCCTTGTTCGGGCAGTGCGCGCCGCGTGGCACGAGGTGGCCATCTAGCGACGCCCGCCCCGGGTGACGCAGGGAAATTCCCGAGCTGACGCACAGGCTGCGAGCCCCACGGTGAGTCATCTCCGGCGGGCGGCTCGAGCTCGAGCACGCTCGCGCTTTTTGTAAGCTCTTGGGGCCGGCAGTTCAACGAAGCGTCGCGAGTTACAGCGCAACGCCCAGCAGCGGCAACGCCACTACTAAACCCGGCAGACGTGAGCCGCGAAGAGTCCATCCCACCCGAACATCACCAAGCGTGGAACAGCCTCACAACAGCCCTGGAATAATGAGCTTTGCTGGCGCAGCTGCAGAGGTCAGACAATGAAACATTATGCCTTTTTGGTTCACCCAAGAGCGGAGCGCAGATTCGCTTAAGTAATGGTCAATACGTTTGGCTTATACTCTTAGCAAGTATAATATTAGCAAGTACAGTGCACCGGTGACGTCACTTCATGTATTTTCTTGAGGGGAGGGGGCTGAGCCCCCAATGCCGACTTGAGCCCACCAATGTATATTTAAAAGCATATACTGTACCCAAGAAATGCAGTATATTGCTCTGAACTGTTCGCAGACTGCGCACCTCAACAACTCCCTACATGGAATGTTTCACATTTGAATGAATACATGAAAAGAACATCACAGATGATGAAATAGACTCACTTATGACTATTTGTATACTTTTGAGAGGAAAAGACTGCTCTAGACATCGCAATTTCTCTATTTGTTAAAGGTGTTCCTCAATACGCCATTGTTTGATTGTATCATCGTACCTTGCACAACATTGAATGAGAGCCAAACGACGGTCATTATATTTGTAAATAGTGCTCACCGATGTCAAGTAAGCACTATCTACGTGAACAACCACACAATTATATTTACATTTGCTTTGAACACCGCATAGCCAGTGGAATGGTAGGATTTGAATGACGCTATTATGGCGTCTTGGATGCCTGAGGGACCTCGAAATGGTCTGCACGAAATAGTCTGCACATCTTTGCCGGCCTGTACCTCGGGAACTAGAGGGGGGAGGGGGGTTGGGCCTTGAGAAAGGGAGGGCTGTGAACGGCGCCGAATAGTCTTCAAGATGGCTATTTCAGTTAAAAATATCTTAGAAATGTGGAACACTTCCTGTAAGATCATGGCAAGTGATCACACAGAATACTGCTCCTGCAGGTACTTAAGCTTTGTAGGTCGAGTCATTCATATCTGACGTTCGTGAGCACGATTTACAGATAAAATGGCCGTCAATTGGCTCTCAGTCAATGGTGTGCAAGGTAAGGCGACGTAATCAAATAATGACGTATTCAGGAGCATATTTACTACATAGATCAATTATGTCCTTTCAAGCTAAAAGTATGCCAATAATTATAAGTGGGCTTATTTAGTCATACCTGATGCTTGCTTCAGCATCTTTAAATGCATAACATTCACCTTAATGTTTTTTATGAAAACTCCATTATATCTTAGGTCGTTCCACAATTTTTCACAAGTTTTCATTAGGTTACACATATAGATCGGGACAGCAAAAAATCCCCCGTCATATGCGCCAGCTTTTAAAGCATTGGGTGAGTGAGACAAATAAATCTAACGTTTTCTTTAAAAGTGGCAAGCGTATTTGGCGCCCAGTCGTGACTGAGGTGGCATTCAAAAGATAATTTAATGGCAAAATACCAGCAGCGACGGTGGTAGTCAGCAGACATTCCACCTCCGTCAAATCATGACTTGAAAATGTGCCCCAGATGGCCCTCTGACGGTCCAGGATGCGCCACATTTGAGCCTGCTGCAGGCGGTCTATCGTCCGGTCGATCTTGTAGGCGGCGATGCGTCCCTTTAAGTCTGAAAGTAACATTGAGCATTTGAAAGTTTGTCGACTTGACCATGTGGGTGTGTTTCCTGAGATTACCCTTCACTATGAAATCCAGGGGCGACAGTTCGGACGAGTAAGGAGCCGTGGACGGCGGTCTTGAGCTGATGTGCATTCCAGGAGAATGCTCCTCCCATAAACCAAAAGAAAACGATCGGGAAACACCACACACGTGCCGCGTGCGGTGTCGCCCCGTCTTCCTTGAGTCTCGCCTCGTCCCGACCGATCCCGTGAAGTCGCCCCAGGTTCGCTGAGAAGGGCATCGGAAAGGTAGTGATGTGGCGCTTTGATGTGGTGTTGACTGACCCTCGTTACGGTCCTCAAAGACGGGTTTGCTGCAGAGTCACGATTGGACGAATGTGGGATCACTGATGGCGCTACTGAATGGTCCTTCGGATGTTCGTTTGTGCGAGAAATACACTTGTCACTTTGGGCAACAGGTTGGCCAACTATCATCTAGGAGAGATCAAAATACGCTTTGTGTAAACGGTAGTTTTATCTGGCACGGTCTGTTTGTTTCACCTTTATGTAACTGCTTCGTGAGTCTGATACTGCTGTATTGTTGCACCAAGACCTTACAGCGCTTTTAAGAAACATTGCTCAGTGCTCCATTCTTACACGAACGAAGGGTACAAGGAAATATAAGGACGACTTTGCTCACACGAGCGGGAATCAAAAGATACATACAAACGCCCGCCGAATTTGTGATGTAAGGACTGCTTTTTTAGTAGTCAGTGAGAGTGTCGAATTGCGTTGAATTATGAAGGGGTGTCATCAGCTGTTTGGAATTTAGTGCTAGCCTTTGAGTGGATGAATTTCTAGGGTGAGAGCCAGCACTGCACAGTGGTTGTTGTGTGAACACTGAACTGAACCTATTATTCGATCAAAAACTTATGGGCCACTGGCAAAATTTTGCGACCATGGCTTCACGTGCCGCAGTGTTCGACGCGTTCAACCTTCCTCTTTGACGTCATCTCACTGTCAGCGCTGTTGGTGCTAGCGGCCGCAGGATGAACTAAAGCATGTCTGGAGACAGGGCGGTCTAAAGTGCAGTGCGGTGGTATATTTTCCTCCTAGATATGCGACAAAAAGGGTGTCGAGGATTGGAATCAACACATTTTGTGCTTTGTGCTTTATTGTGCAAGAAATATTGAGGTAGTGTTCATTTTTTGGCGCAGTAATCTGACCGTGGTTGGCAGCTTCCGAACGCCAACTTCTCTGAATCTAAAACTGCCACATCCTGGTATACTGCAGGTCGATTATTCTTAGAATGAGGCTTAACACACGCTCGGGTGAGGGTCAAATTTACTCCCCGAATGTTTTTCCAGAATGTTTTCCAAACGGCGCGGTGTAGCCACGCCAAATTTTGCTGAGCTGTAGACAATGGAAAAACGGATCGTTTAGTGTAAAAAATTAGATGTACCTTGTACGGTCGCCGACCTATGGCAGGTCAAAGTCAGGCCATGGCTTCAGCGAAGGCCATTTCTAGGGAATCGTTCAATCTGATGCAACAACGGAGTGTTAGACGAAGCCATACATCCCTGAGATGCTTTCTTAGGCAACACAACAATTGGGTGAGCAAATTACGTTGACCCTACGTCAGGTGTGAAGATCGAACCAGGGCCAAAACCGACCTGACTCATTACTCTAGGTCCTGCTGTATGGGATAGGTTCTGGCGATCATTTCGAATTTATTGATAGCAGGAATCGTATTATACATCTTCCATGGACTTCTTATAGGTCAGAATAGTTCAATGACGTGAGATGACCCGGGTCGACATTTTGTTTTTAGGAACATACTGCGAAGCGTTATCTTTGCCGCACATTCAAATGCAAAACTTAGAGCGGTCCTGTATGATTTTGGCCACTTTGACCTTCATAAGGTCAAACAAGGTCGCCGACCTTAAATAAGCCTGTGGCCTTTTGCCTAGAAACAGTTATCTAGGTTCTGGGGGACTTTGACGACCAACCTGGAACTTGACCTTGTTTGACCTTATTCAACACAAAGGCCATGACCCAGGAACCTCAAAGTTTGACCTAAGTGAGCTCACGTGTAGTTCAACACACTTTGCGAATTTGGTGTCTCTAGCTTTTTTAGTTCCCGAGATCTATGGTCAAATTGACCCTCCATCCAAGCGAAGGGTATTCAGCCGGCCACCCGGGCGCGTGTTAAAAACCTTTCTTGCTTAGCTAAATACGTAGCAAAGAGCCGGTCGTGCTACTTTTTATCATGACCACCCTGGTGACTAACCCCATCGCCTGCCTTTACTCTGTTGTTTCAGTTATCGACGTGTCAGTTCAGAAGGTCGTGCACATTTACTAGGATATCTTGCCAGTGTACACGACACATTTTTTCCAGCTTCTTCGCTGTACGTGTGAGACACCGCCATTCCGCAAATGTTGACTTCTTTGCGCCTCGGGCCGCCTCTGATGAACGAAAAACGACACCTATTTGGTCGATCACAACCGGTCGTTTTACAAAGTGATTTTTGTGAATTGCACCCTGCTCTTAGCTTTCCACAAAACTGCAGTTTCACATCGTCTGGAAATGGTATGTCGTTCCACTGAATTAACACATCTTCTTATTAAAGCCATCCATTTTCCAAGATATCATTAGGGACGTGTGGACGCAGGGATGCACCAGTGACGCAAGCAAAGTGCTTCATGTAACACTTAAAACACGTCGCCAGGCCTAGGAGCTGCGACAGGGATTTTCCGTTCAGGGGCACCGGCACCCGCTCCCTCTGAGGACTTAATCCGAATCGGGACAACTTACGCAGCTGATACCGCATGACTCAGGTATCTTCTCTTCGACTGGACGAACCGAAACGTGGGCACGGTTAGAGCCAGATTAGAGGCTGCCAATCGACATAAACCTTCTCCAGCCGTGTGATGCTGATCGATGTCCGATAAGATCACGGTGTCGTCGAAGTCACTCACGGCATCACCAGATACCAAATCAACGACCAGGAGATTAAAGAGCCAAGCAAATGAGCTCGGCGCACCACTTAAACTAAATGGACAGGATCTAAGCACCCAAAGCACAATAAGCACAGTTATGGATGTGTTGCATTTATCTTTCGACTGGGTGCCCATGTGGTTGTACCCGCGCCTGAGGTCGAGCACCGAGAGCTGCGAATTTACCCACCGCGAGCCGAGCAGCGAATCAATCGCCGGTATTGGAAACGCAGGCACGTCGCACCGCTGTTCAGTCGTCGGAACATCACCTCAAATGCGCATCGTCTCATCCCCTTTCTTAACTAGGACGGCTGGCGGGGACTAGTTGCCATCGAGTAGTTCCAATAACTTCTGATCCACCATGAAGTGCACCTGCTCTTTGCCCTCCGATTTCCAGTGCGGAGAGATTCGAATGGGTCTGGTGCCTCCGGTGTCCTTGCTCTCCAGGAACGAGCAGGGACTCAGCTGACTTAAGAATACCTTGGGATAACGGCGCGACAACGCAAAGAACTGCTCCCGCTGTCTCGCAGCCGAAGGCATCCCCGACAACAAGTCACCCAGTCGCTCCTCTGCGTTCGGATCGGGGCTGTCGTCTGCACCTCCCGGGGGTGTACAAGTAGAAATGAGCGGAGAGTGTGTATAGAAATGTGTACCCAGAAGGCAGTCAGACATAGCAGTCAGGTAACAGCGGTAGGTGAACGGGCAGACAGGTGAAGGCACGGTAGTAGAACACCGTTCAACTAACCGCAACGGTTGCTACGTCGCTGTCTTAAATGCTGCATCACACGGACGCGGCTGGGAACGCAACTTGAGCCGGCTGTACACCCGACTACCGGCAATACTCATCGCACTTCCCCGATCAGCCGTCATATATGTGGGCAACTCGTCAATAAACTCTCGGGCAACGATACCCAAGGTCGACACACGACCGCCGTTGGCTGTCCGCGTCCGCGACGACTCTGCAGCCGGTGCGCGCGCCTGTCGTCTTGAACGCGCTCCCCTTCAGCGACCCTATAAAAAGTTGGCTGCATGTAACCCTCTCTACCGTAGTGGTAATATCTCGCCGCCTCAAAAAGGCAGCCAGGCTTCGAGCGGCCATTCTGACCACAGCGCAGACAGGTCGGCACAGTGACAGCGTTACCGTCGCGTGGACACGTGATATCCGGAGTGGCGCGCTAGCGTGAGCAGTCTGAAGCTGGGTTTTCTGATCGATCCGACGCAGCCTCTGCGCGACAGACTCAGCGGACCACCAGGCGGACCACTCACGGTCCACACACCTGGCTCCCATAGATTTCCTGCAACAGGGAAAGACGGTGACCACGCAGGTGTACCACCCACCGCACGCACACTCGGTTCCCAAGTCCATCATCTCCGTGGAGCGAGGTGACCTGGTGGGGAGCCACCGACCACATGCCGCAGTTACCGGTGGCAATAGGTATGTGCAGGCTGCCAAAGTCCCAGCGGCAGCACTGTCACCAGGAAAGGGCACAAACCTCACCACAGCGGCTTAGTAGCCGCTGCGGTGAGGTTTGTGCACCAACGCTGGTGTAGTATCTTTTGGGGAGGGAATTTGCTCTTCGCACGGACGGTTCATCCCCTGCAGTGCCGGTAGATGTCGCTTGCGTGGTGCCACGTTCGTCGTGCACGGAGCTAAGCATGAAGCGCTGATCGCGCTGGATTCGCCGCACGTGTACGTGGTCTCTCTTATTTGGCTTGCGCTCGCAGCTGCTCGTAAGATTGAACCAAGTACAGTGGCGTCCAGGAGCACTGTGACAAGCGTGAAGTGCACCTGTTGGTCATATGCATGCAAACGCTTCGACATACACCTACGCCGATCAAAGTCCAGCTGACACATGTTAAGACCCGTCTGACGTTTCAAAATAGATTCGCTGTCACTTCTTTCTTTTCGAAATTAGGAACAACCGCATGTCTTAGAATGATTGGCCTCATACAGAATGCATGCATCTACCGCGACTCCCAGGTGTATTGCCTCCTAGTCTCCGCCTGAACTTCTTCAAAGACTTGGTCAGGCGTGGGCATCCGCCAGCTGAAGTTTTTATTGGAGGAGGGCGGGGAGGGGGGGGGGGGGGATTTCACGGTCCCATGGAATGGAAGATTTTATGTCACTGGGAAGGATCCCCGTTACATGGTGACATGGGCACTGGCGAGGGTAAGCACTGAAGATCACGTGTCCTTTCTGATGTCATAAGCGGCCCGAAGATTAAGAGCACGATGGGATGGACCAAAGAGACCGAAAAGCGGGTTGGAGGTTGTATTAAGGGCTCCCAGTCCGTAGCTACGGGCCCTGAAATGCCAGCCAAATTGCCTATCGCACCGATCTTGCTCTCCTTGTGCGCACCTGACAGTGAATGCAATGGTCAGCGCCTATCAAGTCCCATGCTAGTAGCTGGCCGGCAGCTGGTGTTGAGCCAAAGACTCATGTCCAGTGAGAACAGCATTGTTAAGACATTGCATGCGAGCGAAGTCGGCAAGGGTGTCAATTTTTTGTAAATTATTTGGGGGGGGGGGGCGAATCGAAGGGCCGACAACCTACCACCCCTCGCCCCCCCCCATTTTTTCTCACCGGATTTAGCCCACTTTATTTTGATAAAAGCAATGCATGTTTTTAATCTTTGTATAATTTATAAGAAGTATCTAATTTAAGCAGTATAGAAGTCATGCAGGGTTGGATCGAGAGAGCAGGCACTGGGACGCACACATCTCTTCTGATCTGTAGGTGAAGGCGCCCTTTAGGGGCCACCTCAGGGTGCCGTTGACACTCTTCTATGGCGGTCATGGGAGGCGGCACGCATTTTGGCTGAGGGGGACGGTGACGGGGTTAGCCATGAAGAGCTCAGGTCATCCCCACATTCCAGAGCTTTTCGTTTTAACCTCACAAACCATTACGTGTCTTATGGCGCTAGGTAAGAGAAGTTTGTTGCATTGTTAATCCCCTCAGCTGTGACTATTTTTATCTTGTGGTGAAAGGTGCCATGCCTTTTTACGTGTTATGATCATGTTTCCCCCTTTTTGTAGTATTACAGCCAAAAACAATCTGAGACCAAACCAACATGGGGCCCCAACTAAAACATGGGGGAGGCGGCAGGGCTCTTACAAAAGAATACAAAATGACACCCGTGAAAGTAGGGGTCGGTGGCGTCTTTGCCAGGACACATGTGCATATCCGACATGAGTGCAGTCTCATGACACTGGAAATCCTGGCAGTTAACAGGTCAGATGTCCGGAATATTTCCGTCGCCTACCTGGGCCAGTGTGTCCGCGATCGTCACCAAATAAGCGAATTAGGTCATGACCATGGATAAGGTTCTCTGGCCTGTCAAGTAAGCACTGAGTACCTTGCCTGATGTCTTTGTTTGTGCTTGTGTGTGTCTGTTGTCTTTTTACACCTGCATATGCAAAGATATGTACCAGCCTGGTGGCGTGAAATGAATTTCATCACTATTGTTTAGCATTACACCTATTGCAAATGATAACAAAAATTATAATAAAAAATTATATAATTATTGAGGGATTATGTGCAAGTTCACGTAGTGAAAAATACGTGTTCGATGCTGACGGGAAGGGCGTTTTGGAGTCACGTCTCCGTTCCTACATCACAAGTAGGGGTAGGTAGTTCCCCATTCAGTTGGGTAGCTTCGGCCCCCCCTCCCCCCCCCCCAACTTTGGGCTTTAGACCCCTTAACTGTGGGAAGAAAGTTGGCCAAATCTGTGGAGAAACCTGTTTGTTGTAAAAGTTTACTTGCAGGCTGGGTATTTTTCCACTGTTCAGCCACCATCTCACTCTCTTAACTTATTTAATAAAACTACGCCCGGATTCACATGAATTTTTGGTATTCATTGATACGACCTTAGCACATCTCTATCCTAACACTTTTTCAAGTGTTTATATTTCAATTGTACCCATCTCTTTTAGGTAACCCCTGCTGCCCTCTGACGGTTGCATTTGAGGTGTGGCTGAGGCGGTGGTGTGCGGCTTGCCGGGCGCTGCTGCTGTTTTTGATAAGACCGAGATTGCTCCCGGTAAGTGTTTAAATCCTTCGGAGGTGTATCATGGCTATATTCGATTTGGTGGTGTTTATGCCTTTGTTACATTTGTTACTCGTCCGGGAGGCTGCAGTTTCACCGCGTCAATTTTGTCTCTCAGGATGACTGATGATTCATTGTGGTTTTGGGCGTGGATGGTGGGTTTGTAATGCGAATGTTGCTGCAGTAATGACGGTCATATGTCTATTAACACATAGGCACATGCTAAAAGTATGTGTGAACCATCTATATACTGGATGTAATGCGCTCCATGCATAGGTAGGTGGTGGGCATTCATCCCCTGGAATCCACAACTGCACACATCATTTATGGTGTTATTTCCTTTGTTGTTTCCAAATCTGGTTGCTTTACACTGGGACAGGGGTTATTCTGCACTGCATTAGGAACCAAATTAGGTGTAGCATTTGTCATAAGTCTGTGATGTGAGGTGAAATTACATGAAAGAACTCATTTGACGGATAGCATAATGAAGCTATGGTAAACAGTAGCCTGAAAAATTGGATCAGGATCAACACAATATACACATTCAATAAGCAGTACATGGCTGGAATGATTACATTCACTGGCAGGTTAATAAAGTGATTATGACACTTAAAGGGAATGTTTCATATTTGTATGAGGTTTTGAACTGGAATTATGATCTTGGGAACAGTTTGGTGTAGTTCCCTGCCCTATCCACAAGACCCAAACCCCTTCAGTTTCTGAGGTACATGCCCATGTGGATGTGCAGGCTATTTCAGGAACTCTTTCAAGGTCACTCAGGCATGCATTATACCTTATCATTATTAGAGTCTTGCTGTTCCTTTGGCCATGGTGTAATCAAGGCTAAGAAAGCTGGGATTCTTTAGTTGTTCATATCTGGCCTTTTTTAGTGTGATTTCCAGATATATCAGTTGCCAAGTGGATTTCAGTCAATATTGTGCAAGGTACAATGATATAACAGAATGACATATTGTCGAGCACATTATGTAGGCATTAGATAGAGTGGTTTGACTTAAAAATGTCCCGATACTTGTAAGTGAGCTTCTTTCATCATATTTTATGTTTGCTGCAATATCCTTAACTTTGGACCATTTCTTTTTAGTTATGTTTAAAATATGCAGAATGCTGCCCCACTGCCAAGATAATGCATGTACTGTAAATGGCTGTTGTATCAGAAAAGTGGACAGTTTTATTTATGCGCAGTATAGATAGTGAATTCCAGTTTGATCATAAGCCAACCCCAATTTTGTTTTATTGGAGGTGGTCATATGAGAAAGACATCAAGGTGATCCAAAAAGATTGTTGACTAGAAATATTTATCATATTGTTGTAAATACCCTCCAGTCTATACCTTCTTATTTGTTCAGCTCCAAAGGTTTGGGTCCATTGGGTTTTGCCTATGTTTTTTTGACATATGATATATTAGGTGATTACCCCATGCAGTGTTTAATGAGTTGTTGAGCTTAAGTCACCCCATTTTAGAATTTATGTGGTGGACTCTTGTCTTGCCTCACATGAAAATCAATTGAAATGAATCTGTTATCTTTGGTTATCCATATTGTAGCTGCTTAAAGTTTAAGTCAGGTCATTATCTGAAAGTTGTGAAAGGTCCCAGAAAACTTCTTAGATAGATATTATTTTATATATATATTGTTTTTATTATCTTTTAATGTTTTCAGTATGTGTTCATGATGGTTATGGTGATGAATTTGAATTTGTGCTATTGTGAACCCAAAGGCAGGAAATGTGTGGTGTGCTGGAAATTGCAAAGCATATGAACAAATAATGAAGAAGGGCTGGCATGGGGAACACATTTGAAACCTTGGGCTAACTTCTAGTGCCAAAGAGGAGTAAGGATGTCAGAGGATGGAAGCTGGTGCACCAACAAGCCAATTTGCATGGGAGATCTATATGTATGTGTATCAGTTGTGACCATGCACCACTTGCAACTCTATCAAAATGTTGCCAACAGCACATAAAGCAGGCTATAAGCCAAATATTTGTTTTTATTTGCTCATTATCAGCTGTGGTCAAAGTTCTCAACTTGGGTAATACCTCTATGCAATGCTGCAATCCTCCACAATTTTGAAGGTATTTTCCACAAGTCTTAAAACAGTGTGACTGCATTTGTCATAATCAGTATTTACATATGCCATCTGCCAAAACTCACTTAGCAAGCATGACCAAACTGTCAGCCTGCACCTCAGCATACACCCAAATGTACTGCTGCAAGCAGAGGGACAGACAGTTTGGGGTCTCATGAGGTGGGTTAGTGTGTTGTTTTCTGCTTTCTGCAGTCAAATTCAGGGATGAAAATTACAGCCTACCATAATGTCTACCAGTGTGTCAATTTTTGTACGAAGTGTAACCTGGCATAAGATACCTATGCCACGTTTATACTGTTTTCTGCCTTTTGCAATTAAATTCAATAGTGAAAATTACAGCCTTCCATATCAGCTACCACTGTATCAACTTTTTCAACTTATCAACCACTTTTGGTGCAAGTGTAGCCTGACATAAGATGCTTATGTTATAGTCATGATTGTTGATTGTCATGGAACCCTGTGTAAACGAAATAAACATTTTTCACTGGTTTTGATCCTCACACATCAGAAAAAATACACCATGTCATCCATTCTCCAAATGTACTCCCAATTCAGTTGAGTCTTGTCCACCAAACAATTGTTTGAAGTGAAAGTTAAGCTAGGCATATCCATGAATGATGTCTTAATTTCGAGTCTTAGCAGTGCTGATTGTGCAAGACCAGGTCCCCTGTCCTAAATGGTAATATAAGCAGACATTGTCCCACAGGATTCATCTAGTTTACATACTCTATAGATCATGGGTTTTGACCCATCTGGCACAAGCTGTAAATGGGGCGCTGCTTAAACAACAAAATCACAGCTGATTGCTGAATGTCTAATGTGTCTTTAGTGGAAAGTGTATCAAAGGTAATTAAGGAAGTCACCCTTTTGGTCTTTTTGAGGGCTAAGGCTTTATGCCTGTTACTCTGGCCTTTGAAGGCTGTCTCTTTTCTTGGTATCAGTTATGTGGTCATTTGTCCTTGCTGTATGTGGCTGGACACATTTCATATGTGTGCTGGCTGCATAAGATTGTGTGGGCACCCTGTAACTCCAAGGACAGGTAGCGAGCTTGCAGCCAAGAGTCAGGGGCTTGAGTTGATTTGTTAGTTTTGTTTTGCTTCCCCCTCTGTGGCTTATATCGCAGGTTGCAGTGTGTGCTCATGGCTGCAGGAGTCACATTTATCAAAATTTTCAAAAATCTGGGACCTTTGGTGTTAACTTGGAGCACTAGCTTGGGACCATCCCATGGAATACATTTGGCGCACCGTGCACTTCATGGCGTGTCAAGCTGTGGATAGCCTCAGTTGGTGGAAGTCATTGTGAGTCTGGAGTCCTTCTGCTGGGTCATCAGCCTTCATTATATGAGAAGATAATGGTCACACGATGTTATAGAGCAGACATGAGTTATATTTTGAATACTTGATGTTCCAGTCTGTGCTTATGGTCTGCATATGGGTATAAGCACAGCTCAAAATGTAGAGTATTGAAAGTATGACCAATGCAACATGACATCATCTGACCTGATAGATAGAAGGCTGAAAACTCATCAATAAGAGCTGAGTTTATTTTGCATAAAAAGCAGGAAATGAATGCCTTTTGCAAATGTCTGTGGAAGTCTCACTTTTTCAAAATGCTAGTGGCTCACCAGTGGTCTTAGGTTTCTGATGGCTTACAATCATTCTTGTTGGGTTCTGGTAATGATCAGGGCATCCCAAAGTTTTCTGGTTGGGTCTGTTTAGATTATCTTAATATTGTTCAGGTGACTGAATAGTCAGACTTGGATAGTAAAGGGCAGATGGTAATTAGTGCCCATAAGTGATGCAAAGATATCAGCTATTTCACCACATAGCATCTCTTAACACATTGCATGTCCTTGCTTCACCAGGCATTGAGTCGGCTAGAGCATGGCGGCCATCCGGAAGAAGCTGGTGATCGTGGGCGACGGCGCCTGCGGAAAGACCTGCCTGCTGATCGTGTTCAGCAAGGACCAGTTCCCCGAGGTGTACGTGCCCACCGTCTTCGAGAACTACGTGGCCGACATCGAGGTCGACGGCAAACAGGTGAGCTTTGGTCGAAGGCTTCGAGAGGTCAGAGAGCCGGCAAACTGAAGTCCCGGCTCCAGGGGACGGTCAGCGAACTGGAGTCCCGGCCCCAGGGGACGGCCGGCGAACTGGAGTCCCGGCCCCAGGGGACGGCCGGCGAACTGGAGTCCCGGCCCCAGGGGACGGCCGGCGAACTGGAGTCCCGGCCCCAGGGGACGGCCGGCGAACTGGAGTCTCGGCCCCAGGGGACGGCCGGCGAACTGAAGTCTCGGGCCTCCAAGGGACGGCCGGCGAAGCTGTTGCCTTGTGTGCTGTGTACAAGTCATGCATGGGTTTGTGTTGCGTTCGTGTTGTGCGTCTTGTGGTCGTCGATGGCGAGGATCTTCGAGATGGACATCAGTTTCGTGATAATTGCTTACATCCAAGTATATGAGATTACTTCTTATGCATGTCCCAACAAAGCAGTGATCAGCTCCAATGGGCTATGCATGCCATGCTGTAATATGGAACCGTATACTTTTGCCCTCCCTTCCCTCATTCCCACTGCATTCACAGTCTCTCTGAGCCTTTCACCATGTGTCAGCGTGAGCAAGGGTGCAAGAATTGAGGGGGGGGGGGGGTGACCTTTGTTGTTTCAGTTTGTGGTGTATGCCAACAGGTGGAGCTGGCGCTGTGGGACACGGCCGGCCAGGAGGACTACGACCGGCTGCGGCCCCTCAGCTACCCGGACACGGACGTGATCCTCATGTGCTTCTCGATCGACTCGCCCGACTCGCTCGAGAACATCCCTGAGAAGTGGACGCCCGAGGTCAAACACTTCTGTCCCAACGTGCCCATCATCCTGGTCGGCAACAAGAAGGTGCGCCGCCGGCGAGGCGCTGGTCAGACCACGTCGCTCCGCTGCAACGTACCGGCCAGCTCGCAAATAGTCTGCCCGTCGGGGCAGAATGTCTCACTTCCGCGGGGGGCTGCTTGGCTGTATATGTGCGAGGTTCATGTTTCATATTATTAAAGAACAAAGTAGAGGTCTCGTTATGGAAACATTACATGCCATCAACTGTATGGCTTGGTGAGTGGTCTGATGTCGGAAAACGATGGTCAGTTGTGGTTAGCAGATGCGGAAGTCACTCTGCATTGTTGCTCGGCTCGTGGGGACTGGGACAAAGCACACGCATCGTTATACTTTGTACATGTTCAGCATACTTGTCGACTTTATTGCTGGATGTGCCTTTGCATCCCGTAATTGTTTGATACCCTCTGAATTTTGATCATTTTCCCGATCACGAATTCATTAGGATGGGCTTTTCGGAAGTTCACACTTGTGTTTTGATGTACTTCTAAACACATGGATTCCATATCACTTGGGTGGTCGTCGCGCCCTATAGCCCACATCATCACCATCGTCATCATTGAACACCAAAAAAGCAGTGCCTAAATCTGGCTTTGCAATGGCCGTGAAAAGTGCATTGAGACCTGGAATGTTGTGATTACTGTGTGAATTTCGTACATATTTGCCGTTACCGTGACTGAGATGGTAACGGGAACACACTTTCATTAATAGTTCTGGGGATTGTGGTTTCTCCATCTTGGGGGTGGGAGGGGGGGGGGGGGGGGGGGGTCGTTGGAGCAACATCAACGCTCACTGGCATACGTCTCTTCCCGCAGGACCTGCGGAACGATCCGAACACCATTAAAGAGCTGAGCAAGATGAAGCAGGAGCCGGTGCGGCCGGAGGAGGGGCGCGCCATGGCTGAGAAAATCAACGCCTTCGCCTACCTTGAGTGCTCGGCCAAAAGCAAGGAGGGCGTCCGAGAGGTGTTTGAGACTGCCACGCGCGCGGCCTTGCAGGTACGGCCCTACCTGTCTCGCTTTAGATGCGCTGTTGGGTTCGTTGAGGCGCCTTTGCTTGGTGATTGCACGAATGTTTCAAAGCTCGGCCAATGGTGCTGGTGTTGATTCATAAGTTTCGTTGCCTGCACTGTTCACCTGAGCGACAGCACGCCCTTCGGACTAAGCCTAGCTGCGTCGTGCCTGTGTCCCCGTCCGCCGGCTGTGTACACACTGGTGGCCGCTCTCAGCGCCACCTCCCGTCGGCAGGTGAAGAAGAAGAAGCGCGCCCGATGCCGGCTGTTGTAGGTGGCTCGGCCGCTGTCAGGACACGCCGCGCGGCCGGCCAGCGCCACCCAGCGGCCGACCAGCGCTACCCAGCGACCGGCCAGCGCGGCCCAGCGGCCGGCCGAGCGCTGCCCGCTTCCCGCCGCCTCGCTCTGATTCAATAATCCGGTGATTGAGCGTCCCGGTGCGGGCGCGGCGTCCCTCCTCTCCCACTGTCGCCGCTTCCAGACCCTCGTCTGCCTCGCGCGCTCGTGATTGGCGCGCCGCGCGTCGCCGCCGCCAGCGCGCGCCCCCAGCGGGCGCGGACGCCGGCGCCGAACGCTGAGGGTGCGGCCCGCCGCTGTCAGGGACCGCGCGCAGCCGCCGGCCAGCAGGGCCGATCGTGCCGGGAGCCCGCCGCCGCCGTATGTGACTGTCAATGTGTGGCATTGTGTAATCAGTATCCGCAGTAGCTAAAGCTATCGTTCCGTCGCAGCAGGCGAATTGTCACAACTGCGATGATGCTGAGATGTTTTGATATTTCCATGGATCCTTCGTACCAATAAATTTATTTTAAAATCACAATATGTTCGCTTTCATGGGGAGCACAAACGTACCACCGAACACTAGCGTTAAGTGTAAGACAGATTTTATCCCGGTCAGTGGGGCACGGCTAAACTCCCGGTGCGTGGTGTCCGGCGTATACACTGCGGATGAGAGTGGGCGATAATGCGTGTGCCCGTGCGTATAGTATGCATGGAGTGTTTCTGTTGAACTAAAGTGCCCCAACCTTTCTAGGTCCCTTTCTCCTAAGCGCTGATTAGATAGCGATGTACTCCATAACCAAACGTCAACACTCAACATGAGCCATGTATCTTCTTCCTTCTTAATGTGAACAGGATCATACAAGCAACGGTCCACAAAAGCGTTCTGCACATCGATTTTATTCTGGCAACTTTATTGAACCGCGGTATCTCACTGGTGACTAACAGGTCATTGTAAGTGGGATCACTACTCCTGTTTTCGTTTCGGGTCAGTCATTGTGGCGCATGGCACTACCGGTGTAGACACCATCTTCCATCCAGTGCCTGCCTGCTGATGCCGTCTTAATTATTTCTTTCTTGAATCAGACATGGGTCACTCCGTCACCATTCCTTAAGGTCCTCGTATTTTCCCCTGCTGGGAAATCTCACTGCCCCCAATGGGAATGCCAGTTCAAGACAGACGATTTTCACACACCATATATCTTCTCGCCGTGCTGCAGTCCTGGGTGGCGTAAAGATCGCAGATGGACGGCCACGGCAGCAATGAAACAGACCGGATCACTGGAAAACGACACATCTTAAGGGCTAGTTAGGGGCTAGCCTCCTGGCTAACATGCTTATGTTGGTCCTAAATGACGGCGATTGATGTGCAAATGGGACATGAGCAGATGATCAGGATGTGCACCTGACTAATTGGCGTCGCGTGCGCTCGCAGACAGTCCCGGTTAGTGTCATCAGCGCTAAATACCGCTGTTGAGAATAGGCGTGCCGTGCGGGCGGTCTGTCCCACACCATGCGGGCCGATGTCGTCCATGGTCTGGGCTTTAGCAGCTCCAAACATCTGACAGATGTCTGCCTGGAGTGAGCGGATGCGCCCAGCTCGGCTACCAGACTCCGCTCAGCAGGACCGCTAGCAGCAGGCCGCAGTCTGCCCGACGGCAGGCTCCGCCCGTGGCCAGCCCGGGGGGCAGCTGCGTCGCCGCCGCCGCCGGGGCCGCCGCCGCCCCGGCACACCGGGCGCAGTCATGGCCGAGCTCGCCTCGCTGATCCCGGCCGGTCGGGCCGACATCACCGCCGAGTGGCTGACGTTCGTGCTGGACCGGCGGCCAGGTGGCGCTCCGGTTGGTCCGCTTCGCTTCGAGGTCACGCTCGGCGCCGCGCCCGGTACCAACTACGCCACGGCCGTGTACGCTGTGCACGTGACCGGCGCCGACGGCGAGCAGCGCCGCCTCATCGTCAAGCTGCCGCACGACGACCCGTTCGGCCGCTTCTTCTGCTTTGCCACGCGCTGCTATGAGCGTGAGATCCTCTTCTACGACCGGCTGGTGCCGGCGCTGGAAGCCGCCCGCGGCGGTGCGCTGCCCGTGCCGCGCTACTACCACGGCGCCACCGACGGCGACGGCGGCGTCGTGATGGTTATGGACGACCTGCGCGCCGCCGGGTATCGCATGCCGGCGGCCGGCGCGCGGCTGGACCTGGCGCACGTGCGGCTGGTGGTGCGGGCACTGGCGCAGACGGTCGGCGCCGGCCTGGCGCTGCAGCGGCGTGCCGCGGAGGGGGACGTGCTGTGCGAGCCGCTGCTCGAGATCGGCACCATGTGGCGCGGTCCGCGCATGGAGGTCGACCTGATCCGGGCCGGCCTGCGCGGCTACGTCGGCTTCCTGCGCCACTACTCGGCGCAGCACGAGACGGCGCGCCGCCTGGAGGCGCTGCAGGAGTCGGCGCGCGACCTGATGATCGTCGGCATGCACGGCGGCGGCACGCTCCGCTCCGTCTGCCACGGCGACCTCTGGAAGCTCAACATGATGTTCCGCTACCCGGCGGACGAGCCGGCCGGCGCGCCCGACGGCGTCATGTTGCTCGACTGGCAGCACTGCCACGTCGGCAACTTCCTGGTGGACCTGTTCTCCGTGCTGGTGAACAACACGGACGCGGCGTTCCGGCGCCGTCACACCGCGGATGTGCTGCGCTTCTTCCATGACGAGCTGGCGCTGGCGCTGCGCGAGGCGGGGCTGCAGCCGTCGGACGTGGGGCTGAGCCACGAGCAGCTCGTGGCCGACTACCAAGCCTCGAAGAAGGCGGCGCTCATGCGGGTCATCTTCGACGTGGTGCTGCCCCTGGCCGCCGACGGTGAGGACGGCCGAGCCTGACGGCGTTCAATCGCAGCCATTTAGTTCGACAGGGCCTTAAAAAATACCCCGCCTGAATTCGTGTTCTTTCTTAGCTTCCTGTAAATTGTTTAACGTCGGTCGAACAGGTGACCACGAATAGCGCGGGCCTGCGGGCCATGGACGCTCACAAAACGTCCGAGGTTGTGCTCTGCAATGTTCATTGCTGCCCAGAGGGCATTCCGGTTTTTGCGTCGTTGTAATGTGCTGCGGTGTTTTGTGATCTACAGCGACCCAACCTGCCCCACTTTAGCAGCGCCTGTAGACATCAGAATATTGGAACTTCGCTCCGTTAGCTCCACGGTTTATCCCCTCGTCTTTGCGCCCTGCGCTTTCCCCCATTCCGTCGCCCGGAGTGATACCCCGGCGCGTTATTTGTAGTGGCGGTACCCGCTAACCAAAATCCGTTCCCCACCATGCGGTCTGCCCCTCCCACCTCTCTGACACACATGTATGCTCAGTCCCTTGTCAGCGCCGCTGCCTGTGCTCCCAGCACCCACGTCCCGTTGTCAACCCCGCTGTCCGTTCTCCCAGCACACCACGCCCTGTTAACCCCGCTGTCCGTCCTCTCAGCACACCACGTCCCGTTGTTAACCCCGCTGTATTTCCAGCACACCACGCCCTATTGTTAACCCCGCTGTTTGTCCTCCCAGCACACCACGCCCTGTTAACCCCGCTGTCCGCCCTCTCAGCACACCACGTCCCGTTGTTAACCCCGCTGTACTTCCAGCACACCACGCCCTATTGTTAACCCCGCTGTTTGTCCTCCCAACACAACATGCCCTGCCGGTAACCCCGCTGTACTCCCAGTACACCGTATCATGCTGCGGTCCCCTTAATGTCTGTCCTCCCGCTGTTTGCCCTCCCAACACGCCTCGCCCATTACCGGCCGCTCGCCGCTTCGACAGACGCCACGAGCGGGGCCGACCCGGGCGCCCCTCCCGAGCAGCTGGTGGACCGGCTGGTGGAGGCCATGGCCGTGAAGACAACGGACCAGCAGCTGGAACGGCTGCTGCTCGAGCTCGCTGACGAGATGAGCGAACAGGGCGTCATCTAGCCGGCCAGCGCGTGGATGCGGCTGCCGGTGGCCGTGGGATCGAAAGAAGACGGGAGAGGAGGAGAGAGGAGGTGACAGGGCCAGCTAATGGGAGGGGCGTGAGCGGAGGCAGCTACGAAGGTCCACCTCTCGACAAACCAGACGATATTTTCTTGTCGGACTTGACCGGAGGGTTTCAACATAATTACAATTTGTATCGGTATTACTTAGCTTGCATTTCAAAGGCCTGTCCACAATCGGACACGCTTTCGTGTCAATATCCCACGAAAGACTCCGAGTTAATCTGTGTGTAAAGGCAGTGATATCTGGCAGTTCCTGGCATCCAGGCGTGCATATTAAAAAACTGTCGTCGTCACATGGTCCCGCTACCATAAAGCTCTGCGGGATACCTCGCCTCCGCTGGGATGCGAAAGTTTCTGATTCGCATAGCACACCTGAGAGTTAGGATTGACAAAATGTCATGACCATCTCGCGCGGAACCGAGCGCTGCAGAAATGCCAGCAGGAGGCCTCGCCATGAAGGGCCCCTTATAACGGACTGTTATCAGATGGAGAAGAAACGGTGAGTCCCATGGAGATATATTGCAAGGCATGTGGTTTGTAGCGGCGGCCGCAGTGTTACAAGTTTGTTGGCACCACACCCACACAAGTGTCGTGCTGCTGGAATGGTTAGCCGCATGGTTCAACACATCAGTGCGACAGCACAGCGGCGGTCGACAGAAAATACAGCCCGCCACAAAACAAGAATAGGTCGGCCGATGTTACCGGGCATTGCTGATTTCAACATACTACGTCAAATATTTAAAAATCGGACATTCTACTCGACTCATAACATCTAGCCAGCGTAGACTGCGGCAACTGATGAAAAATAGCATGCAAAATAACAGCAACTGAATAAATCCTACTATCATCTCAACGCATTTCCGAACCGCTAACCAACCGTTGCAATACAAAATATGGCGATGGTTTGAAGCATACCTATCATTTGTTATGCCACATATCACACACGCAGACTGCCTCCGCATCATTGCTGATAGTTAACTGCCCGGTGAAGAACGTAGAACCAGACTCATACGCGTGATAGTCACAGGTGTCTTGTCACTTTAGCACCAAGTGTTTTCAAAATGGCTTAATGTGTGACGGAGCAAAGAAACACACAAGAGGTCACTAATACTGGTCTTACATTCTTTATGCGCGCTCTCTCTTGCCGACGTGATGACATGGCGTATTGATGGCCCCTCCGGCCACCAGCAGTCACGAGCACGAGGCACTTTTGATGAATGTTTCGATGCAAACGGCAAGTACATCGGCATACACTTACTATCTAGTTTAAGGCGCGTCGATCAACGCACATGGCTCAGTTCGTCTGAAACGCGGCACGGAACATTTCCAAAGTCTTGGTGTCGAGGCCACCCTCGCCACTCGGCATCAGAACCCAAGACTGCACGTGCACACATGCCAACCGTTTGCAGGCCTCACCAGCGATCTTCTGTGAACCAAGACGGGACCAGTACGGCGTACGCTTAGTCAAGAATTGCCTTACTGTTATCGGTACAGACTATAGAAGGCGGCAATTCTGCCACGTAAAACCATTTTTGCCTACCATGTCATGACAGCGATCATAAAACGTCCCGTTAAAGATATCAGTCATCTCGCCATTTTTACGGCGGCGTATACTTTAGCACACTGTGTCATCCACCGGATGCACGCACGGATATAATTAGTTAAAAGACAAACTCAGCTGACACAGATGGCTCTGATATATCAACACCCCCCAAAACAGCAGGTCTTAGTTTGATTCAAATAATTCTGCGAAGTTACTTTCGAGCACTCCACTTGAAAGTCCTCAGATATTGCTTCCATATTCGCAAGTCATCCAATATTGCAGCAGTCACGATAAACCCCACCTTAATAATTGTGCCAATTTAATACTGACGTCATTATTGTACGCCATCGTGGGCGTCGCCGAAGCGCGGCATTGCGCAATTGTCGCAATCCGATCACGCGTCTCATGCAAACCGACGCCGCCTACCATGATACCGATTGCCGGGTGACTCCGTCGAACACATCGGTGATATGAGCTCGCACAATCAACACCCGGAGGTTGCGCGTGGCCAGACGGCTCGGCCCTCTCCCAGCCCGCGCATGGCGATTCTTCAGGTCCCCGTCCTGCAGCCTCCGGCCGGGCAGCACGGGCCGGCGTCAGCTCCCCGGCCCACACCGGCCGCCTGGAATGGGCTGGAATGTCGCGGATGGGGAGGGGGCGGGGGCGGCGGTCGGCCGGGTCGCCTCGTGACCCTACAGCGTCGCCAGCGCCGCCCGCCTCCGGTCGTACTCTGAGAAGCGGATGATGGCGTACCTGGGGCGGCAGGCGGCGGTGGCGTCAGCACACTGAGACAGACACCGCTGCACGGCGATACTGCGATTTCGGCACCGTTTCAGCCGCCCCAAGTGGACGGTTACTGCGCACAGCAAAAAAGAACACTGGAAGAGCGCGTTACACACTGCAATCGAAGGTATCGTACAACGGAGCGCCTCAGGTAAGCCTTCGTTGATCTCAAGGCTGTTCAGACCAATGCAATCATAAGGTTACGAACAGTGACTCCGTTCAATGCACACTGATAAGGTTAGGTAGGGCACATCGCACGACACATGATCTATACCATCGCCAGCAACTAAATCTGATGGCTGATAGCATAAACGAGTGATACTGTAAGAATGAAATCGCCAAAAATGGTAAGGCAGGTGGCATCCAACCAAAATAATGAACGGGAACTGTCGCAATGCAGTTAAACGGCAAGCATGCGGCGGAAGAGGACGCATTTCAAAACACTCTGCCTCAGAGACAAAGCTTACTCCAAATAGTCGAAGTCGATCTTGGAGAACCGGGTTTGTACAAGAGCCCAAACGCCCCAGTAGAAGTGTGACAGCAGTGAAAACTTGTTGGTCTGAAAACGTTCCCAAATATCAGCTCTTGATACAGCGACAATCGCGGTTATGACTATGGACGGTGCATATGACTGAAATGAATGCAACTTGACATGTCGGAGTGAAAGCTTCGGCCGGAGGCGATCGACCGGTGGCAATAAACTTTATTTTGCTCACAAATGAGTAAAAAAGTAGCTCACAAATTAGTAAAAAAACAAAAAATAAATCACAAATAAAAAATGAGTAAAAAATCACAACTTATATTAATAGTTCTTCAGACCTAAATGCCTTATCATAAGCACCACAGTATGTTTGATTTACGTGCATAGTAACACCAAAGAGCCTTCAGACACAGAACATTCTTATTTTGCTACCTTCAAAAACGCCCCTGATTGCAATGAACTTAGCCGTAGGTGTCCCTCTTTGGTATATTCTTAAAACGCGGTGGTCGATGATCCAATACGTAAATATGCACCTGCACACTATGCCAGAATGAAAAAACGACAAACGCATTTTGCTAATATGCAACAGCTTGTGGAAAAGGATGTTGGAAGCAAGCAGTTAGCACGTAAGCCACTGCTAAACCGAATTTCAGTGAACCTCCCTGCCGACCCTACACATATCAACGCCCAAAGGCGGCGCTCATGCGCCACTGAGAAACTCAGCAGCGGAAGAAAAAACGGGAAGGCAGATGAAGCAGAAATACTCTTAAACTAAACACCACACACTGTCTTTTCCAGCAGCATTCCTATCTTTATAAAGATACGTGGTGAAATTGTGTCTAAGGCCATGCCGTCATATTTTGCAACATCATTAGCCATGTTTCAACCACCCCGTGTCATGTTTAGGCCACAGCCACGTTCACGAACAGGACGATAAATATAAAACACTTGATAAATATTGCACAAAAAGCAACGCGCTAAATAACGCGCAACTGGCCAGCTATGTAATGAATTCCTTAATGACTCATAACCTGCAGGAAAAAGCATAAAGGAAACGTTACACATACGACCCTAGCACACTCATCAAAAAATAGCATCGAAGACGTCGCCGTTGTTGCATGCACCTTCACACGTCCAGCGCGGAAAGCCGGGACACTTGTAAGTTTGACGCAGTGCTCTCACGCATATCAAATAAAAGACTGCCGCGAACACAGCAACAGCGTTTGGTTTCGTGTTTTGGGTTCCGTCACACCCCCGATCGCTGCGCTTGGTGGCCTCAACTGGCTCGCACCATTTTGTCACACTCCGATTGCCTTCAACCAGGCCAGCCGCCACGAGCCGCACGGAACATCCCTGGCAATGCCCGCAATGCACCGCCAGTGCCGCTGACCTGCACGTAGAGCCGCTCGACCTGCTCGTCGCTAGGCTGGACGGCCTGGCCAGTGGGCTGCGGCGCCTCGGACAGACTGGTGTTGAGGTAGGCGGTGAGGTAGCAGCGCAGCCACTGCAGCTGCAGCTCCCGGCCCGGGAACAGGCTGTAGTCCACGTCCTCGGTACCTGAAGCAGGGGCACGCCACCGTCACGCGACACGCGGGGGCTTGTGCTAGGAGGCAAGAGTGCGGCACAGTCAGCTTGCATTCGGCGGCGTCCAAAGCGGTTAGCGCGGAGTGTTCATGGGATGGGCGGCAGCGGATCTTCCCACTGCGGTCCACGAAGTTCAGCGACCGCTTGACGGCCAGCAGGCACGTGGACTTCACTGGCAGCCAGCACGCGAATCCGCAGCGCGGGGAACTCAAACCTGGCCGCCCCCACGTAAAGGCCCAGTGGTCCACGGAATAAGCGACTTGTCCGTGGTAAGACAGCGTTACGTCCATAGCACCTGCAGCGCTACGGAGCGGATACGAAAGACTTCGGCTGTATCCGGTGCTGCATCAGAGGCGCTGGCGAGCAACGGGGGACCACCACGCGTTCACAAGGTGAGACGCGTTTGCTTGAGCATGGCTTAACTGTGACAGCCGGGCATGTCACGAACGGTGAGGAACAGCGACAGCGCGCGTGGCCAGATGACGCACGCCCTCACAGCGGCCCGCACAGAACCGGCAGAACGCGCGTTTCCGAACGAGGCGCACGTGCAACCTTTCCAGAGGCCGTTTGAAGTAACTGATCTCAGAAAGCGACGTTGGCCAGTGTTTGATATGCCCAGCGTCTGGCGGGGGAACGCACCCACGCTGGGCGCGACTACAAGAAGCAAGCGCAGCCACTACAGCCGGCCACTCCACGGCTGAAGCCGGATGCTTGAAACTGCCGACTTAAGCCCCGCCCCTAATCTGGGGCCCAAAGTCCTCCTGCACTGTTGCACGCGTCGGGCACACCACCCATCGGCGCCCTGTCATATTATCACGTGCACTCACCGGCATACTCGTTGAAGTGGTTGCCGATGTCGTACGCCTGGTGGTTGAAGCCGCCGTACTCGAAGTCGATGAGGCAGGCGCGGCCGTCCGGCGTCACCAGAACGTTGTCCAGCAGTCCGTCGTTGTGGCAGAAGACGACCGGCGAGTCCAGCGCCTCTACCTCGGCGCGCAGCTCCTTCAGTTCCGCGCGCAGCTCCGCCGGACCGCGCAGTGCCGATAAGTACCTGCGACGTCACGACATGGGCGTATGACGTCACGGCACGGGCGTAGCGTCGGGGGTATGACACCACGCGTACACCGGTCCGAGCCCGGCCGTACCTCTGCTGCTGTTGGGGGTCGTCGAACGACGAGGGCGCCAGCTCCATCATCTTGTCGAGCGAGGCCCAGAGGCACACGGACGGCGGCGTGGCGCCCGCAGCACGGATCCGGTGCATGCGCGCCATGGCGGCCGCCACCAGCGGGAACACTTCGGGCGCGCGCACCGTTTCCTTGGTGACCGTGCGGCCCGGCTGGTAGCCGTACACCAGGCCATTGCGGAACGAGGCCAGCAGGGGCCGCGCGCAGCCGGCCCGATGCATCATCTGAGGGGAGGGGCGGGGATCACGCGGCGCCGCTTAAGGGAGACGGGAGGAGCGGACGCCACTCGAGCGGGGTGCATGGCGATTTGAAGGGCAACGCAGGGGACCATGGAGAGGGCGGACGGGGGACCACGGAGAGGGCAAGCGGGGAACCACGGAGAGGGCAGGCGGGGGACCACGGCAAGGGCAGGCGGGGACCACGGAGAGGGCAGGCGGGGGACCGCGGAGAAGGCACGCGGGGGACCACGGAGAGGGCAAGCGGGGGACCACGGAGAGGGCAAGCGGGGGACCACGGAGAGGGCAAGCGGGGGACCACGGAGAGGGCAGGCGGGGGACCACGGAGAGGGCAAGCGGGGGACCACGGAGAGGGCAAGCGGGGGACCACGGAGAGGGCAAGCGGGGGACCACGGAGAGGGCAAGCGGGGGACCACGGAGAGGGCAAGCGGGGGACCACGGAGAGGGCAAGCGGGGGACCACGGAGAGGGCAGGCGGGGGACCGCGGAGAGGGCAAGCGGGGGACCACGGAGAAGGCAAGCGAGGGACCACGGAGAGGGCAAGCGGGGGACCACGGAGAGGGCAAGCGGGGGACCACGGAGAGGGCAAGCGGGGGACCACGGAGAGGGCAAGCGGGGGACCACGGAGAGGGCAAGCAGGGGGACCACAGAGAGGGCTTGAGAGATAAAGTATGAGTGAATTGCAGTGAACCATCGGGGACAAACAGTTTTGGCGGTACGTGTAGAGACGGCGCGACCTTTTGCAGCATCGAGTATGTCACTGCAACAAAAAACTAATGAGATCGCGCATACGGTCATGCAGCACACACAGCCGGATAAAAAGAAACGAATCCGATGACTGAACTGGAGTTTGCACAACACGTAGTCGGAATATTTCTGGAGCCAAGTGTCGCTTCCGCGTAGACCTCTGCACTGTTACAAGGAGAAGTCTACAATTCAGGCCCACTCGGTGCTTTTGTAGTACACACTATCCACATAAAATGGCTACCCAATCCGCACACCAGGGAGCGCAAAAAAACGTGGCGCACGCGCGGGTTCGTGCTCCTCCCATCATCCCAGCGCACCTTGACCCGAGCGTAAACACAGCAGATACGCTCGCAGCAGCGAAATGTATGCGACAGCCGCCAGCAGTAAACAGGTGCGGCACCGGGCAACAACCTTGAGCTGCAGCCCGCTCGCCGGCAGAACAACAACAGAGCGGCAGAAAGCGTCCGGAGCTGGAGCCCGAGCCGCATTACGGCTTAGTCACAGGCGCAGCGCTGATAGCGCCCCAAGATACATGGCATGCTGTCAAGGTCCGAGCTGGTCGCTACCAGGTGCACTGGGCGCACTGCCGAAGCACCGCTGTCGAGAACAAGCAAACTCGTTTGGCCGGTTAGTTCTAGACTGTACGCGGTGTATCCCGGGCCCATGTCGTCTACCACTGCTAGTGAAACAGCCGCCATCATGTCCGGAATAAGCCCGCCGAGACTGCGCAAGAACAACGCTGACGCGTCTGACTGCGGACCTCATCTGAAGCCGACCCTGCCTGCGACGTGTTTGTGTATTAGGGATGAAGCTGGATCGCTTACCCGAGACTTTACACATACACGCCTAGCCTCTGGCGCTTCCGCGGCACAGTGGCAGAATGCTCGTCTCCCGTCCAAAAGTCATGGAGTTGAGACTGGCTCGTGGAGCCTCCTCCTCCCCGCCACAGCCCGCGAGACAGACCGCGCCACCGGCCATAAGAGCCATACGCGCTGCAACCAAGTCAGCATACGCCACCGCACACCCGCGCTTTTGCAAGCATAGCGCTGAAGACTTCATATGCCATGCCACGATTTCATGGGATACACTGGAAAGGAAACCCACCGGCTTCGATACGTCCCTGGCAAATTGGAAGCTCACTCCAGAACAAATCCATACGTTTACGGGTGGACGTCACTACGCTCCTCATTATCATCATCACCATCAGCATCAATCTCATCAACATCACCATCACCAGCAGCAGCAGCAGCGAAGCAGCAGAAGCAGCAGAAGCAACAACACCAATAGCGGCAGCAGCCGCAGTAGGCTGACCTGCATGTTGCGCTTCTCGGCGTCGCGGTCAATGAAGAGGTCTGTGCCGTCGCCGTACATGCGAAACAGCACCATGCCGTCCCGGTCACCGTCATGGCAGCAGCCCACCAGCGTGTTGGTCAGGCCCGTGAACTTCTGCCGGGCAACAACAGCACCAGCAACAATAACTTCATTGTAGCAGGGGCATTAGCGTCAGACTTAATATATGCACAAGCGGCAGCAAAACATTTACATAAAGCCTCGACAAACAAGTCGTAAATTACCTTCAACAAGCAGGGATCTTGGCTGTGTGCCAGGGAGCCTGCCTGTCCGTCCAACGTATACATAGCGTCAAATATAACATACAGTAACATGCATACGTACACCACCACGCACGCACCAACGCAACGCAAGCCCGCACGCACGCACGCACGCACACGCACGCACGCACGCACGCACGCACACGCACCACTGCGATATATATATATATATATATATATATATATATATATATATATATATATATATACTATATATCTTATCTCTCTCTCTCTCTCTATCTCTCTCTCATCTCTCTCTCTCCTCTCTCTCCCTCTCCTCTCTCCCTCTCTCTCTCTCTCTCCCTCTCCCTCTCCCTCTCCCTCTCCCTCTCCTCTCCCTCTCCCTCTCCCTCTCCCTCTCCCTCTCCCTCTCCCTCCTCCCTCTCCCTCTCTCCCTCCCCTCCCTCTCCCTCTCTCCCTCTCCCTCTCTCCCTCTCCCTCTCCCTCTCCCTCTCCCTCTCCCTCTCCCTCTCCCTCTCCCTCGCCTCTCCCTCCTCCCTCTCCCTCTCCCTCTCCCCTCCCCTCTCCCTCTCCTCTCTCCCTCTCCCTCTCCCCTCCTCTCCTCTCGCCTCTCCCTCTCCTCTCCCTCTCCCCTCCTCTCCTCTCCTCTCTCCCTCTCCCTCTCCCTTCTCCTCCTCTCTCGTCTCCTCTCTCTCTCTCCTCTCTTCTCTCTCTCTCTCTCTCTCTCTCTCTCTCTCTCTCTCTCTCCTCTCTCTCTCCCTCTCTCTCTCTCTGCTCTGCGTGTGCGCGTGCGTGCGTGCGTGTGTGTGTGAAATTATAAACATGTTTGGAATAACTGTTCCCACCGCTGCGTTCCGGTGTCAACATCGCAACATACATCAAACGGAGACGAACGGCAGCCACGCACCTGCAGCTTCATCGCGTCCGGCTTCCAGTCGGGCTGCAGCACGCGCAGCATCTCCCGAATGCCGGCCTCATAGTCCAGCGGGTCCAGCACGCGGTCGAAGCAGCGCATGGCGGATCAGCTGCAGAAGTAGGCGCACAGGTTAGCGCCCGCCCTCGATTCGGTTTGCCCGCGCAGTACACACGCAAGCACAGACGGACGGACGCACGCGTACACGCACGCCCACGCGGCACGGACGAGTACGCGCACGTGCGCGCGCACGCCCGCGCACATCCGCACGCATAAGCACGGACACACGCACACGAGCACGCACACACACACGGCTGGTATGGTCTGAAACAAAACAAGCGAATCCATTTCGCAAATCCATTATTCAACAAATTTTCAAGTTTTGTTCAGGCTATTGCGACAGCCCAAGACCTGTTTCAGCATGCGGATTCAATTACTTGTATGTTGTTTTATAAGTCGCTTTTAATAAACCATACATCCTTTTGACAAGTTCACATATTAACTTCATTTTAATTTTGTTCATGGATTACTTCAGTGAATCCCAGATTGGGCACTGCAGGGCGTTTCTGGCCTGACACCTAGCCATGGTCTAGCCATCCGACAAAACAAACGCGGCGGGTGACCTGTTGATGAGTGTCTGAGATGCACGGCACCGCTGGTGGGACTGAGAGCGGCCGTGCTCTAAGCTCGGCGAGATCGACAGCTAACGTACCACAAAACTGAACGCCCTTCACAGATACCCTGATCCTCAATAACCACGCCGATCGCCGATCGTTGAAACACGTGGCACGACGGTAGTCACACGCGTCGTAAAACCAGCGCCCGAAAGCGGCAGAGCGGCGTTCAGCAGCGCGAGAAGTCCGCCCGCCCGGTTCGACACCGCACCGACCACGAGTGAAGCCCCGACTGGAGCCGGTCGGACCGGCGGACGGGCAGGTGCAGCGACGGTGACCGGGCCGGACCGTCCAAGGTCGGCTGGCGTGGAAGGACGGGGGAAGGGGGGGGGGGGGGGGAGAAACGCGCTGCGTTGTCACGCAGCTGTTTCGCGGCCAGGTGTCGCAACCGGCCGCCTACATTGGCGTTGCCCACCGGCTCTGAAGGGCCCTGGCGACGGCCGCCAGGACCGCCGCCACGCTGCCGCTGCTCGGGAAGGGAAGATCGTCCCGAGCAGACAATGACGGCAATCCGCGAGGGCCGGCCACGGCGCGAGTACATGCCTCGGGGTGCCCGTCTCCCCCAGCAGACGGGACGCCAGCACACCGGCAGCTGGAGATGCTGCACTGCGAACAGTACCGGGACCGGCTCCGTCCTGCCTGGTGCAGGTGGTGAGGCGACCCCGACCAGTGGCCGGCGCGCAGCTAGTGGACGTCCACCGCCGCGGCTCCGGCCATCTCCGCCACCAGTGGGGCGATCCAGAGCCCGACGAGGAGTGGTACCGGTCGGCTGGTCAGGCCCGATTCTCTCGGCTCTCGCCGCCCCGCTCGCCGCACGATGGACAGAGCGACGTCGCGTAGAAACAGAGTCGACGCCTTCTTGGGCCAGGGGGGTCGACTCTGTCATTGCCAGGCAGGTGCAACGGGCCGACAGTTACTAGAGATGAACCCGTCCGGAGATCCCCGAGAAGGAGGACAGCGCCTCCCAGATGGCCGAGCTCAGGGGAGAGTATTGCCCCAGTGGGGAGCATTGCTCTAACAGAAGGCACTGTTCCCAATGAAGAGCACTGCCCTGGCAGGGGGCACTGCCCCCCCCCCCCCCCTCCCCACCCAGAGTACCGCTAATGCCGACTTGCTGTCGGCGCAGGTCACAAGATCGTCATCATGACTGGGTGCTCCAGGAGCAATGCCAGTGCTGCTCCAACTCCGCCACTCAGAACGTCGCTGGCTAACGACCTGTCCACCTGGACCCAGGTGGTGCCACTCTGGCAGGGCGGCAAGATGTGCGGCAGCCTGCCGCCACTGTCACATCATGTCAATTTGCCTCCTTTGGATAAAAATTGCAGGTTTTACAGATCACTCCACACCAATACAAATCATGGAGCCATTCTACAAACATATGTGTGCATGACTCCTCCCAGCCATCACGCATCATCTTCTTCACATCCACACAACTGTTGGTGATGACTTTCCTAGCAGTGGCCTTGCTTATCAAAGCATATCTAAAAATCATTGGTATCTCTGCTCAGACATTTCTTCAGCTTCTATGATGGCATCTGCTATATCCTTGATAATACTTATGTGATGCAAAACAGGATTTTATGAAGGCCATTATACACCAAACTGACTTCTCATTTAGGCTAAAACCCTAACATAACTGCTTTTCCTCCTAAATTAACCATACCACTCACCAGAAAAGATGGCAGGGGGAAAACCAGTTATGTGAGGGTCTTAGCATAAATGAGAAGTCAGTTTGTTATATAATGGCATTTACAAAATCCTGTTTTGTATCACATAAACAACATCAAGGATTTGGCAGATGCCATCATACAAGCTGAAGAAATGTCTGAAGAGATACCAATGATGTTTAGATATGACAGAGAATGAGCAGGACTCTGCTTTAAGTTGGTGGATCCTATAAGTGTATGAAGCAAAACCACCGCCAGCTGCTTTATGGCCATTTGTGGATATTCCAATTAACCACAGTTCAAGCACATCCTGATTGAAGCCTAATGGGACATCACCCAGGTTTCTTTATCTACTTATATATACTTACAATCAGGCTAAAGCAATTGCAATGTTCAGCAGGATGCAAGACATTGAGCAATGATGGCCTGCCAAAATTACATCCATGGTGTCATACTTTTATTCACTCCTATGTGAAATCTGTGCACTAAACCTGGGAAACATATGTACCAAACCCAGGGCAGGCCAAATTGCACTGAATTTAAAAGAAACAGCTTGTTGGGCAAAGTTGAGCAATTCTGCTAACGCGAGCTGACTGTGTCCGTTCTATGCCGCGCGTAGAACGCTCACGACGAACATTTTCCTTCTTTTAAAAAATGTGAACCGATTGAAGAATACCCAACATTCAATAAAAAAATACTCGGCCGGGTAAACATCTCACCAGAGTACGGGAAAATCACAACAAAACAACCAAAGAATTATCAACCCGCACACGACTTGCCAAAAACCAAAGGCCGGCGCACGCAATGTCTTCGCAGGCCACACCACACGTCGACAGCGAGCGGAAAAGGAACATAAATGTCTCACATGCGGCAGCTTGCCTGCCGACGTCGGGGAAAAGCGGCAAGCAATTGTCGTTATCGGCTGCTGAACGACCACTTTTAAATGCGCCTCGGAACTTTCGTGCGCGTCGGGTATATAATATTGCTCATAGATTAGCAATATATCATTCATTGGAGATCTGTGCATAGACACAACTGAGGATATATTTCAAGTACATATACGGCGACCAACAGGGGTCGGGTGACTACACGACCAACAAAATCTGTCGACGGGTAGTCGGCAGGCTTACCCTGGTCGGCGAATTCCATTGGCACGAGCGTGCGAGCCGCTAGGCGCAGCAGCACATCAGTCCATAACCTTGACATGTAGCACAGCTGCGAGATACTGGCTACTTTTGGTCAACCCAGCACCTATGCGCATCCGGCAAGGCGAATCGGACAGGTCACGCGGACAGGTCAGCATATGATCTTTTAGTGTCGAAAGGCAACACAGCAGAAAGTGTGGTGTGGTGGAGGCTGATGCAGCGGAGGAGGCAAACATCTGATAGCATGCATCCATATTCAGCTCCGTGGAACTCAACTGGACGATTTACTCCATACCGTCATAACCAGTAAGAAAATTTCAAGATGGCTCCCTGGCTCCCTCGCCTCTGCCAACGAAATGCAAAGGAAACAACACCTCTGGCGCTAAATTCCTCGTGCCATGGCAGGGCGCCTACTGAGCTCAAGAAACGCGGATATGCTTATATTTAAAAAGATGTATTCCTCGCTCACAACCTTGTACGTGTACAAACGTAAATACTGGAGCCGACCAGATCATATTGTACGCGAACTCGTCAAATCCCTGATTAAGGATTCGGAAGCGTCCTTAGGGAACCACGTGCCAATATAGAGGGTTGACCTCTGTTGGTAGGCTAACAGGATGAGACACATTCCCTATGTGACCCGGTATCCAGAGGTAAGACAGTCACTGCATGCATTCGTCCGAAAAACACATTCTCCCTCTCATCGCAACCCCGGTATATCTCTCTAAATGTCGCCTTCATTCCAAAGCCAGCGCCTCACACGAAGGCCTTTCCCACAGACCTACTCTCCCGATGCCCTATCCCATCCCTCACGAGACCAACAGCCAGCCTCCCTGCACGATAGACAAACAGATTGGCGGCCCACAAGGAACCTACAGACCGCAGCTGTGTACATACAACTACAAGTCTCCTCCTCACGCAAGATACCTTTATAAGCCAGTGGCCCGCACAGCGGGCCTGCAGACATAAAGCCAGCACAGATGAACTACAGGCCAGTGACCGCACAGCACACCTACAGACCACCAGTCCGCACACCAAACCTACAGACCACTGGCCTGCAAAGCAGACCCGCAGACTATAAGCCCACACAGCAGACCTACAGACCAACAGCCCGCACAGCAGACCTACAGGCTAGTGGCCGCACAGCAGACCTACACGCCACCGCCTGCACATCAAACCTACAGACCACCGACCCGCCCATCACACCCGCAGACTTAAAGCCAGCGCAGCTGACCTACAGGCCGGCAGTGCAGCGGTGCGAGCGTCAGGTGGCGGGCTGACCGAGCCGCCCTCGGTACACGGCCGTGGCGGCCCGGTGAATGATCGTGTGCCGGCGCGCCAGCTCGGCCAGGTCCCGCGAGTAGCCGCCGCCGATCACCGTGGCGCAGGGGATGCCCCGCCTGACCACCTCGCTCAGCACGTGGTAGTCGCGGTCGAACAGGCCTGCGCGGCAGACGGCGACAGCGGGAGCTGTAACGGGTACCAGCTGGATGCCGTACATAAATGTGCACCTCATTTCTAATACAAGCGCAAACGAGCCGAAACACAGGCGCCGAAATATCGAGCCACAGCAAGTCAACAATAATTATCGAAGCAAAATGTGCCATGAAATGGCACGTGGCAATCACCATCGGACAGTGGAAGCGACAGCTTTCCAGTCACGCTATCCCAACCAAGCAGCAGCGCGCCAGCACCGCAGCGCTCACCCTGGTCGGTCAGCGCCAGCCTCCCCAGAACGTCGCGCACGTGCGGGTCCACGCCGGCGTCGTAAAGCACCAGGCCGGGCCGGAACAGATCCAGCAGCGCCGCCAGATGCTCCCGCAGCGTTGTCATATAGGCCGCGTCGCCCAGGTCCACGTCCAAGCCGACGTCCAGGTCGGAGCGTTGTTTGCGCAGCGGGAAGTTTTTCTCGCAGTGCATGGAGAAGGTGAACACGTTCTCGTCGCCGGCAAAGATGGCCGCCGTGCCGTCGCCCTGGTAACGGCCGAGGCGTGTCACTGGCGGCGAGCTTAGCGTACGGATCGAACGCGGCGCAAGTAGCGGGCATTGCCGCACACGCGAGCGGGGTGGCGAGGATCGGACCTGTTGGGCGGTTTGGCAACCGGGAGAACGACCGGGACTGCCAGGGGGCGACAACACACCAACGATTTGAGAGGAGGAGACACACTCTCTGGCCATGTCTACCTCCCAAACCCGCTGCGCGCCCCAGTGCGCTGGCTCGCCCGGCGGTCTTCAGCCCTACCGCCACCCACCTGGTGCACGTCGAGGTCGACGACGAGCACGCGCCTGCCAGTGCGCTGCGTGACGCGGCGCGCCGCCACCGCCAGGTCGTTGACGAGGCAGTAGCCGGAGCCGCGCTCGGCGAAGGCGTGGTGCGTGCCGCCAGCCGTGCTGCAGGCCAGACCGCGCTCCAGCGCCACCTCGGCCGCAAGCACAGTGCCACCTGGCGGACCGCGCGGCGAACTCAGACTCAACTAGGTCCGACAGATGGCGTGGATTGTCGGGCGCCCACGGATAAACTGGTTCATTTACTGAAGGGTTGAACAAAACCAGACAGGCTATCCAGAATGTACAGTATGAAGTGATGTAATTCAGCCAAACTTCCAGTGAACATAACAGAGGCTCAGTTGACAATGAATGTGACAGACAGGCTACAAATTATTTTGGAACTGACCCTGCTACTTCTTCCCCAGCTGGAAATGCCATTGACAGAGACTAATTCCACAGCTGGAATGAAAATTGCAGAAACAAATCCCCCAGCTTGAAAGGCTGAAGCACTACATTATAGAAGCACAGAAGACAGACAAATGCTACTTGGATCATCACATGCCCACTTCATCATGAACATCAAGCCCTGGGTGGCAGTATTTCATGTCTGCCATGTTAATTGTACACACTTTGCATATATGTCTCATCTGACCTCCAAACAGCATTACAGTGCTCCATGAATCACTCACCAGTTTCATATCTGACCCTGGAGACTAAACCTGGAGACCATGGGAAGCCAGTGGCCTTTTGCTCCTGGTCTGTAGTGTAACCACCAAAAAACTTGTCCACATATTCTTCTGTGTGAACTTGGCATACTTCATCCCTTGAGATGAGTTCTGGATGCATCAGCTTAGGTGAATTTGTACCAAGTCAGTACAGTGTGCCAGTAAATAACATTATATAATGTCAATCAAAAACATGGAATCTCATTTCATAGGCCTATTAGATTGAACTGCAGACATAGGATCTGACTATGCTGAAATAGTCTGAAAGCTGATGGTTTCCATCCCAAAAGCCTTGATAGCATAGGGAAGCTATGACATTGTGAAGCATGATAGTCCAACATTTCAGTCTTACATCAATGTAGAATTGATTGAGTACTATACTCCTCAAGTAGTTTACTCAAAACAGAATATCTTGTCTCATACCTGTTTGCTTCTGTTCAGAAGACCATCTTGAACCAACAAGTCATGTATCATATTAAACTTGGCCATGGGAAAGCTGTGCTTAGCTGGAAGCTGGCACACAAAGCCATGGTGATGAATGATGGGCAAGCCATTCACTTTTTGTAAGCTGAGATCAATACCCTGTGACAGGAAAGGCAGTTGTTACTGGTACACAATCCACATTATACTTGGTATGTGTCAGATCTGAAATGAAGTGCTCATAATGTCACTCCATATTATTATCATCATCACTAACAAACTTCCCTCACTACTATTCAAAAATGAGCTGCAACTGAACCCAAAGCTACAGTTTCCAAGAGCAATGGTCTGACACAAGGGCACAGTTTGACCAAAAAAAATGGAGGGAGGGGGGGGGGGAGCAAATTACTAAATCCACCCAAGATACACCAATAAATAGATTTTTCCCCAGAATTGGCCCACTTTTTCCACCAATTTTACTGCCAGGGTCCATGCTGGGTAGCAGCCTGTTCACCCAACTGAATATGAAACTTCACTCCCTTCCTGGCACCTACTTTTTATATCTATACCACCTTACACACACACAGATATGCTTACATGATGTCCCACATGGATTATCCTGGTCTGAAAAGGCTTGAAATAGCTTCCTCTTGAAGGCATTAGTGCTCGGAAGCTCGACAAATGACAAGGTTGCAAAATCATCACAACATGTGTGCATACCACTTGCAATTAGCAGAGATCAGCACCAGTTTCTCTGCCGCAACAGGAAAACAAGTATCATCCAACCATACTACTCAATGATTGCCACAAAACATGTGGTGTGTTGTGATAAATGCACTGAGATTAAAAAACACTATCATGAACAGAATGCAAATAAGAAGTAGAGCTTCCAAAATTTGCTTCCCTCATAAACTGCTTGTAAAATCAGTTGCTTGTTTCACACAAAAATGATTTCACTACTATTTAAAAGGATGCTTATTCACATCAGCATTGCGTTGGAACGGAGGCTGTAAAGCTATAACAAGTGGAGCCATTATTGCTGTTAAGGATTAGGGCGCATAGCATCCTGGGCTCCGGCGACCAGCTTGGTATCAGTGACTTCAGGTTTCAATATTCCGCATGTTTCTCATCCTGCCATATTTTGATCTTGATATGTTCAGTGTTGTTAAAAGGCCTTGGGTTCAGCATAAGCCAGGTATGGAAAATTACAGGACCAGCATGGAATAGTATTTGCTTCTGACCCCACAAGTACCCATTTGACACAGCAGCGTCGTAAACGGCGACAACATTTATTTCACCGGGGTTCTCGGAAATTTTAGATATTTAAAAAACATATGAAATAACTAGATGTCTTCTGTGCCACTTTTACGATGAATAACGCTTTACAGTCTTGAAGAACATATCAGGAACATGCATCTCATAAGCTATGCATAACACTTTAATATTCTTTTGTTTCCCTTGATTTCTCGTTGCGGTGATAAGTGCTTCCAAATCATGGCTTTGCTGCCAAATTCATTGAGACGATTGTTAGTGAAAATCGTCATGTTGTTGACGTTTTGTGGGGAAGCACTGGTATAAGGTGTGGCAGTTGTGCAAGTTAGGTATATTTTTGCAATGAATTGTGACTGTTTTTAGATTGCTTTGAACGGCATGATATCGATTCCGCCTGCGTGACGATTTTTTGCTTGTGCTTGTAAGTGCCTTGAAAAAAGTATTGACCTTCACGACTAAAATCGAGTCAAAAACGGTGTAACATGTGGGGGAATTGAGAACGTTTTAGGGTGTTCTGATCGAACTTATGGTTCCATCCAATGATCGTCGTTGTCATGTTTGCATTCTAGCTAAAAATTAGAGCAACAAACACCTGTGCGTGAATGCGTGACTTTGTCAACAGGTGTGACATGCTGGCTGTCTTTTGAATTTGGATGGGACAACAAAAGACAGGTAAGCCTTTGTAGCTGTGTAAAATAGTGTGTCAATTAACCTGTGTACGCCAATATCTGCATAACTGATCAAAAATGTGTGGTACATGGATTGATATGGTATCTGTATGACATGCATTTGTATGTTAGATGATTTGAAAATTTGTGTTTATTCAAACCATCCACAGGGAAAGGTCCTCCTAAAGCTCAGGCCTCTGACCCTTGCTCATCAATAAAATTAACAGAAATGTGGTCTGCCAGCACTAATGTGTAATGGGCTCTAGGTTCATCAATGATTTCTCTTTAGTGACGGTTTATTAGCTGAAGAAATGCCTGACTACTTTTGGGATACTAAAATGAAAGCATTTGTCCTAAAGATCTGGAGGTTTTTTGCTTTGCTTAGCATGATAGTAACATGACAATAACACAGGGCATGTATGCACTAAATCTGACATCTCAAAGGTTGGTACATTTTCAACACAAATTTTGGAACATGCAGAGCCAATGTTTCTGGGATTATTATGCTGTAGAGGTAAGGCAAAAATAACTAAAAACTGTTCTGAACTAATTAACAAAGTAAAGAAGTAATATTTAATTTAAAACTTCACCACAAATTGGATTGACCTGTGTCCTGCATGTAAGAACAAGGTCCAGCTCATCCATTTTGTGTGGCCATGTTGTGCATTGGATCAGTTTTAGGCAAACTGGATAGCATGCATGATAGCTAAGGCTGTATTAACAACATGAATATGAAAATTTACCCTGCATATAGGAAGTTCTCAAAACAGCAACACAAATAGGGTGCTTTCTGCTGGAAACAATCAGGGTGCAAAATTAAGTAGCCAAAGCCAGGACATGTGCAATATTTGCTTCTGCTTTACACAAGTTATGGGTGTATGACTGTTCATAACAAATTTGGGACCTCAGACCCCATTGTTGTTGGCTCAGCTAACATCATAACCCTGTCAGAAACCATAGTTCTACATTGAATTATAAACAATGTAAGTGCTTTGAATTCCATCATGTACACATACATGCCCATTGCCCACAGGTACCACAAACACAGGCCCAAGGGCAACACATGATTAAGGTAGTTGATGTGGCCTAAAACTCAAACCATCAGTGCATGCCCAGTGATATTGTCCCTACACCAATTAAGTAGCACCAGTTTATATGCATTGGACCATCATCCACAGCCTGGTGTGTGACATCTTATCACAATTTTGTATATTTTGTGTCACAAAGGTATTTGAATTGCCCTAAAGCATTGAAATGCAAGTGATGGCTCTATCTTCTTTGGGTATTTTGATAAGGATTAATATGATGACATAAGGATTTATGTCAGATGCTGGCAATCAGGGTAGGGTTGAGTTATACAGCCAACTTTGTGGTGTGCATGAATGTGCCATAGAAAAGTAACCAAGGAATCACAACCTTTTCTAGCCAATGAGCCAGCAATTAACCACCTTTTCTTGAAAAAGTGGGCCTAAATTCAACTCCTGTATATATCTTGGGGATTGAGGTGTGTGACTTACAAAGACCATAGTTCTGTTCTTGACTCTGTTATAACTACCATCCCAACCTAACTTTGTTTATACAATACATGGTCACAACCTACAAACCTGTAAATCTTGCAGATTCATCAATCATGTGGGCTGCCACTTTCTTGTTCTGCACACAATGTGGTTTCTAAATTAACCTGCAGGTGCTTTATCATGAAACCTTGCCATTAATCTAAGCTTTCTTGGAGGGCAGGTTTTCAATTCCATTGACCAAGCCATTTGTCTGATTTCCAGGGGTGCCAAGGTGAAATGCCTTTGGTTTGATATTATCTAGTTGATAATATCTGAGAGACAATGCTACCAACTGAAGTGACTGATGCCTAAGTTTTATCTTCATGCAGATCAGTTTGTGTCATTTGTTGTCCTAAAACACCTCTTCCACTCTGCCAGCACTCTTGTGACAAGGTTGCCGGCCTGGCTCGGCTGTTTGGCTTACATAAAGACAATTCCACCACCAGTGGGGGGCCACATGGGGTGTTAGCATTTAAGGTCAATGTATTATGGTGGTCATTTGGTTGCTTTGCATGTGCCTTACTGATTACTTCATGGGGACTGCACACTTCCAAAGAATATCTGCTTACACCTGGTGCATGTGCTTTAGAGAGACATGGCCAACATGTTGTTGTTTGCCTTGTCGCAGTTGGTTATGTCTGTTTCCCTGCAGAGACCTGGCCAGATTTCTCCCTTCCATCATGGGGTTCCTGGAGCAATCCAGCAACAAGCCCAGCGGCCCCATCATCAAGGAGAGCTACATGGTGAAGAGGTCTCAGAACAAAAAACGCTTCGGTCCCGTCAACTACAAGAACCGGTGGTTCGTGCTCACACCGACCGCGCTCGCGTACCATGACGGTGGTCCGGAGGTAAGTCCTGCCGGTGTGTACATGGCGTGGAGATTGCGGATTAAGACGCGCTCGGGTGGGGGAAGGGGGGTCAAATTGACCCCCCGAAGGTTTTTCCAGAATGGTTTCCGAACGGCGCGGCGTAACCGTGCCAAATTTTGCACACCTGTAGACGATCGAATAGTGGATCGTTTGGTTGAAAATTAAGATGTACCTTGGAAGGTCGCTGACCCATGGCAGGTCAAAGTCAGGCCATGGTTTCAGCGAAGCTAATTTCTAGGGAATTGTTCAATCTGATGCAACAATAGAGTGTTAGATGAAGCCATGCATCTCTGAAATGCTTTCTTAGACAACACAACAATTGAGTGAGCAAATTGCATTGACCCAAGGTCAGGTATGAAGGTCAGACCAAGGTCAAAACCACCCTGTTTTATTACTGTGGGGCTTACTGTATGGGATAGTTTTTGGAGCTCATTTAGATTTATTTATTATTTATAGCAGGAACCACATTCTGCATCTTCCATGGGCTTCTTAGTAGCCAGAATAGGTCATTTACCTAAAATGACTCAGGTCAACATTTGGTTTTTAGGAACCTACTGCCTAGTGTAATTTTTGTCGCTTATTCAAATGAAAAACTCAGAACAATCTCATATAATCTTGGTCACTATGACCTTCAAAAGGTCAAACAAGGCTACTGACCTTAAATGAGCATGTTAAATTTTGTTAAGAAACAGTTATCTAGGTTCTGGGGCACTTCGGAGACCAACCTGGAATTTGACCTTGTTTGGCCTTATTTGACCCGAAGGTGATGACCTAGGAACTTCAAACTGTGACGTAAGTGAGTTCATGTACAGGTCAACATACCCTGTGAATTTGGTGTCTCTAGCTCTCATAGTTCTCGAGATCTCAGAGGAGGGGTGCCAGATACGCCCTACCCCCACCCGAGCGAAGGGTATTCAGCCGGCCACCCGGGCGTGTGTTGAAGATGTATTGCTGTCGGCATGAGCGTTCATCCTCTAAACTGTTTCAACTGTTTGACAATGTTTGTTTAACTGCTTTTGTGCATTTTGCTGTTCTGGCAATTTGTTTGCCACATTTCTGAACTTGTTATGCAAAGGCTGATGCTGGAAGACATATATTGTGACCAACATAAATCCTACCCTGCTGTTGGTGAGCTTTCGTCCTGGGCACCAATGCCTCATGATGAAATATGGCATGTTTTGAGGAAAGTGTTTTGCTGAGCTAAGCCCTCTGTTGACAAGCCCATTGTGCTGTCACTGCTGTTACAGTGGAGGACAGAGGGTTACCCTCTGTCCTCCTTCGTCGTCTCGTCTCCACTTAGATCTGTCATCCTCACCGTCTCTAACTGTGGCTGCCATCTCCTTCGACGCCCCCCGATTTTGGAACGTGTCCCTCCATGCGCTCTCGCATGGTGGGACACCGTGACACCCTGTCATGTACCCGTCCCCTCCACTCCCTCCCCTCCGCTGGCTCTGACTGTGATCCCAGCCCGCCCTGTCCTCCTTTACTGTGTCTGATTCTCGCCCGCGTCAAACTCTTCCCCCTCTCCCTGAAATATGCCGCCCGCCCCCGTTACCCCCGCCCCGCCCGCTCTGACCGCACGGCGCGCCGTCGCAGCGCAAGGGCCGCGAGAAGGGCCGCATCGAGCTGGCCTCCGTGCGCGTGGTGGAGCCGCTGAGCGAGAACGCGCTCGACAGCCGGCCGCACAGCTTCCAGCTGGGCTACGGCGAGTACACGCTGTACGTGTCGGCCGGCTCCGACGACGAGCGCGACGACTGGCTGATGGCGATCAGGGAGCGTGAGTGTCGCCGGCCGGGAAAGGGGTGGCGGGGCTGGGGGGTCCACAGGCATTCTCGGATCGAGTGCTGGTGTGCGGACGGCAGGGAAGATGGGGTAATGCCAGCGATGATCTGGTGATGTGAGAACCGGAGGTGAATGTGAGAGGCGATCAGGTTTGTTTGTGACACGGGATGGCTGGGCTGGATAGTCAGTGGGCTATAGTGTTCGGACGCCTCTGCATATTAAGCATGTACAGTTTGAATGTAGGTGGACACAATACGCCAGTCCTGTGGCGTCGAAGAATCGCGGAGATTGCATTGTGCTGGCGCAACACGTCGCCGAGTCGATCCGTGTTGTCAGCTCACCTCATCTGACCTCGCCGGCGGTCGGCGCCGCCTCACAGCCGTCGCCCGTCCGCCGGCAGTCTGTCGCGGCAACGGCGGCCTGCTGGAGCGCTACCACCCGCACATCTGGCAGAACGGTCGCTGGCAGTGCTGCGGCCACATCAACAAGGGCACCGCCGGCTGCGAGGAGACTACCCACATGGGCATCGCCGACCCCGAGCTGCCCGTCTCCCAGTCGGAGCCGCTCTTCGACGGCAGCACGGCCGGTGAGGCCCGCGTCGCACCCCGCAGCCCCAGCCATGTAGCCGTACGCCCGGGCGGCGGCGCGGCGGCTGCCACGACCGCCGCGGGCCCCGCCATACGCATGAGTTGTGTAGCGGCTCCTCCCGGGGTCGGAGCGTGCCTTCGGTCGGCGCCAGGCTGCGCAGCTTCGTCGTAGTCGTGCCGCTCGTTGTCCAGTCGCTTGCTGCTGCCGTTCGTGTGTCAGCGTCGTCGGATGTCGTGTCGTGCTGCTTTGCCGAGCTGTTACCGGCTGCATGGACGGCGTTTGTGTGGGGCTCGCGCTCCGCGGCCGCTCGTGGACGCGCGTCTGACGTGGGTCCGTGCTCGTGCTGTCCAGTAGGGGGCGTGGCAGCTCCTGGCGGCCTCGCCGCGCCGTTCACCGGCCAGACCCTGACGCAGCCGCCGCCGCTGGTGAGTCGAGACGCCGGCTCCGCCGAGCACTTCCACTGCAGCCCGGCGGCTCCAGCGCCATGGAGCACCGGCTGCCGTCCTCTCTCGCACGTTTTCTCATCTCCTGGCTGGTCGTCCGGCCCTGGGTCTGCTGACTGTATAATTGGAGACGTTCCTGCATTTCTTGGGGCTGCTCTTAAACTTGTTGCGGCAATGGATGCACCGTGTTCAGGTAGTCGATGCGCCCAAAAACCTCAATCAACAGAGAGCCTGTTTGGGCCGATGACACAAGACGCCTGGAGACGGCCGGTCGATTCCGTGTTCTCCGCCGTGTCGCCTCTCCCGCGTCGCCCGGTCGTGACCTGACCCGGGGCCGACCTTTCGCAGACGGACGGCGCGGCCCCCACTCCTGCCAAGCCCAAGATTGTGGTCGCCCTGTACTCTTACCACGCCATCGAAGACGGTGACCTGTCACTGACCAAGGTACGTCGCCAGCCGCCTGCCCGCGGCGGCGTGCCGACACCGTCACGTGGCGCTGGTCATGCTGTCACGCGCCGTCGGCGGCGCTGCCACGCTCCGGCAGTGTCCGTCGCCGACGGCAGCTGGAACACAACGTCTGTTGGTCGGCGCCGCGGACTGGTTTTGGAGTGGGGGCGCGTGCTCCGGCTGCGCGTCTGGCTGGCTGGTCTCTGTTGCCCGTCTCGAATGATGCAAATGTGTGGTTTGTTGCTATGTTCTGTTCCAGGCAGTATGCGGTTTCTGTGTGCGACCGTGTGGCTTAGTGGCATCTCGTAATGCAACCTCTTCATGTCTCAATTTATGTCCACGGTATTAAAGCGGCCTTTCATTGGCGGCTACCAGGTCGTGCTTTCTTCGGACCATGTGCTTACACGGTGCTTGACCGGTGACCAGTTCAGTCAGGGTCTGGAAAGACGAAAATTGAGTCGAAATCCACACCAAGGTGCGCTTTATGGACCTTTCTTAGTTAATTAGTGGTTTCACTGTGCGCCGCTTTTGGGTCTTCTGCAATGTTCAGGTAACCATGCGTACCAAAAAGCAGCTAGAGGTCCAACAAAGAGGTGGATCAGAGCATAACATGCAGGCAACAGCTTAGCAGAGACTAGCCCATCCACCGCATCTAACTTGTACACTCGCGGCGGACGATTGAGCCAGTGCGTTGTGCTGAACAAAACGTTGTTTCCATGTGGATGACGGAGTGAAGAAATCGCCAACTTCTGTTGGGAAAAGAGGCTTGACCCCACCTTTAATTTTCTCTTTCCCAAAATTTCACTTGATCCCAAGGGCCAAACCGAGGTCTAACCCAAATGCCACTCCAGCAGTTAGCCAGAAATCCATATTTGGGACTAATGTCTAAATGGAACCTTAAACATGTCACGATTGTATCCTCGGTGTCCCCTGGGGCGTGCGCCAATATCCCTCCGGAATTAACCAACACTCAAACGTCTCAATATGGTATTGGTATTTACGTCATCGTATCAGAGAGAAATGCACTGAATCAGCTTATGCCATCAGCATACATTTTCATTTGACGATCTTTTGAGGCAAAAAATTAGGTCAAATCTCTGCTGATGCGGATTTCCATTTTAAATTTAGGTCACTCACAGGATATTACATCACTCACCACTGAAATGTCATAGCCTAACGCGTCTATGCTTGTTTGTAAGAAAACGTTCTGTTTTGAAACCGGCAATAAGACCGATATGTCACAAGGCGTACGAGTTTGTGTATGCTACGCTGGAACAATCTTACAGCAATTACCCTTGCCCCCGAGCCTTGAGAAGGCAGATTTTCGGAATTCATTAAGAACAAAGGTCATTCCATTACCAAGAATGACAATTCATCACGCGCAATGCATCTTACAATGCACCTACAGGTGTGTTAATTGCACCCCTCGAACACCTTTCTTTCATGCGGCTTTGAAGGACGCAAACCGTGTAATGAGTCCCGGGTTGAAAAGGAGCCTAGGTTCCCATGCCGCCCAGGCCCGTCACGCAGAGGTCAGCGCCCGCTTCCGCCTTCTGAAAATCTCGGTCGCAAAGATGCCACCGAAGACCTTGCGTAAGGCCCACAACTGTGGTATTCCGTTGCAACGCTACAGTACCATATATTAATCCATTAACAGTCCCCGGGCTGGGCCACGTGATGTGCTGGCCCACATACAACCGTTGTTGGTCTGGGTGGGGGGGGGGGGGGGGATGTCAGCGTCTGGTGATCACACGCCGGTACAGTCCTGTGTCGCCGGGCTGGGCCACCCGCAGTGGGCGCTGGTGCGTTTCGTGGTGTATTCCGTGCACGGTGACGTGGTATTTCAATTTCGAAGGTGTTGGTTTAACGTTTTGGAAATTGTTACGTGCACTTGTTTTCTGTTCGGTGGTTTCTTATGACGTATCGCTAAGTAAACCCTAGATGTAAGTATAGCCATATTTAACGAGACCAACTGGCAGGGTAATATAGACAACTTTCTTAAGCCTGTTAGTCAGACATTTCCTAACCCGAGAACATGGGCGCTGCATGACCTCTAGCAGTCGATGCGCCCTAAAACCCCAAATCATCATCATCATCGAAATATGCTCCCAGGCCTTAAACGGTCCGCTAAAAGGCAACATCCAGCATCGTGGCGAGTAATGAATGTCCTTTCAATCAATGACCGATAGGTTAGCCAAGCCGGACTTCGCAAAGACGCTGGTGCAAGTTGGCTTGTTCTTGTAAGGGTTAAAGGGGTTGGGCTAGAAGGATCTTGAAATGGGCGAGTGCTGCTGAAAAATATGTTAGATAGACATCTGGAAAGTTCTCACACATTATCAATTTTTCCGTATCACTTCTGTTTTTGGGCTGCTAGCACTTCTCTTTCTGGGCTGCAGTAATTCATTAAAATGTTTGATCTAGTCCTTGGCCCAACGGATGCGAATACCACCTGTCTGTACTGCCGTGGCAGCTTTTCATTTCATGGTAGCACTTTTCCCGCCAGGCATAATTGGACACGGTTCAAAAGCACAAGGGGCAGTATACACAAGAGGGAAATCCATGGTGTACCTCAAATTTATCAGGATAAATTTTACTCCGGCAGCGCTTTTGTGTAGTTGCCGTGAACTTATTCGTCATTTCGCGTCGCGATTGCACCTTGGTTTTACCCCATGGCACCAAATCAACAAACTCAAAATGGCCGACCAGATACATAGTGACGGAACAATAACGGTTCCGCAGCGAAATGCAGGGGATATTTTGAAAGGCAGGATGAAATCGATAGGTCTCGCTCTTGTTTATCGTAAATTCCGTGCATTTCAGCTGTCGTGTCATGTAAGATCCGTGCCTATTGATTTATCTGGACAAATAACCGAACAAGTAGCCAAATGAACTTATTTGGCCGGGTGCCTTTTTACCGAATGTCAGTAACCGAATGTTGTTTTGCCACTTTGTCTTTTTACCCCCGTGTTGATAAGATGAAGTGCAAAAAGTCCTAATGTAATTTATCAACATGCTCCTTCGTAAGCGCGCCAATTTGCCGAAATGTTAATTGGCCGATATTATTACACAAGTTAATGAGTCGATATCATTTCTACAAAAGTCAATAGGCCGTCAGATTGCCGCGCGATGATTACGTTCATGTAATTGCCATTCGCGTAAATCCTGTTTTGGCATGCTGACGTTCGCTTAATTAGAATTGTCATACATCACTATCTAATAAGCCCGAAAAATTAACAATTTTCAGTCCTGGATAGTAATGTGTAATTATAATGTTAACTGATTGCTTTTTGCATAGAAGCGTGTCGACGTATTTGTATTTCGACAATTGACACGTCGTCAACGAGGCGCTTCCGTCAATATGCTTTTCGCTTTAAGCTATTCGCCCGGTTCACGGTCCTGGTATGTTTTCTTGGCCCTATGGTTATATGTTTTTCCCACTTGGATAGGGGGGGATGCTCAAGTCAGTCCTGGGGAGCCAGGGCCTCTCCAAAGGCATAAAAAGTGACGCTTCGGGGTCGGTTGGCCGCGGTAGGAGAGCCAGCGTCGGACGCGTTTGCAGAAAAATGTGTTTTGTACTATTATATGCGTATGGTGGCTACTTTTTGACGTTCACAAGTTACAAATGTCACGAGATAACCCTTATCGAACTATGCCGAGCTGAGTTACATGTTTTGTGTCAGTTGCATCCCCACACGTTCGGCAGCATGACAGATGAGCGCAGTCGCCATCGCTTCATCCGATCATCTCTTGCGATCATCCAGTCCTTTAAACCTCTTGTGACCAGTTTCATCCGATCATCTCTTCTGGCCATCTTAGTCGAGCCACTCTACATATTTAAAAATAGCTGGACTGTATTCCATTTAAAGTCAGCGATCGGTGGAGGAAGACGCGACCCCGTCCTCCTTGCCCAACCCCTGCATACATTCCACCTGTTCCCATCGCTGAGACGTCCCTCCACCTAAGTAAGAGCCAGCTTCAGCGCACCGTGGTCCTGTGTGAGATGGCGACGTGTCAACGTCGTGGGGTCTGGCCGGCAGGGCTCCGAGTACGAGGTGGTCGAGGACTCGCGGGAGCACTGGTGGCAGGCTCGCAACGCCGCCGGGTACGTACTCCGGCCGGCCGACAGCCCCGGACAGCGCGCAGTGACGGTGTGTCGGTCTGCCACCCGCGCGAGGAGAGCATTCGCCACCTCACAGCAGCGGGGATGAGTTCGGTTCGGGCCTGTGTGTTTGTGTGCCGAACCGGGGCACCGAGACCGCAGTGGCCGCCACAGGGCCGTCTGCCCGGTCCTCTGCGCTGCGCGGCTGGCCCGTTCTGCGTGTGGTGCTGACCTGATCCCGTCCCGGTGTTGCTGGGACCTCTGACGTCACCTGTGCCCCGCCGGGTCTGCCGTCGATGTACAGCCGTTTGACCTCTGCGCCGTGCTGACCGGTGTCCCGGCCCGTCCCCGCAGGCAGGTGGGCTACATCCCCAGTAACTACGTGCAGGAGAAGGAGCAGATCGGCCTGCAGCAGTACGAGTGAGTCCGAGCCGGCCGGCGGCCGCGTCTGCGCTCCGGGCTAGGCGAGACCTCTCCTCCCCGGGCCGGGCGGGCTCCTGCCTCCTGTGGGCGCTGGTGGTGGTGCGGCCCGGCCAAGGCCACGCTGGATTAGGTGGCTAAGTTGGACTGAAAAGGGGTGAGGCGGCTGGTGCTAGCCGCTCCTGTCAGGAGAATGGATTATAGTAACGGCTTTGGATGATGGGGTCGGGCTGGACCGTGTGCCGTTAATGACGCTGACAATTTTGCGGACATTGCTTAGACTGAAGTCTTCTCCCATACCTTGTCATTGGCACATAAGCCGAGCCTCCCTCCCACGCCGGAGCGCTGTTCGACATCACACTAAGGCATGTTCATTTCCACTGCATTCCCGCGGGTTTTCGCGGTTCACTCGGTGTCGTCCGTTGTCTTCTGTTCCGTGAAAGCGCGCTTGGAGGCGGGAACGACGACGTCGTCGCGCGATATCGTCGGCAGCTTTCAGCCGAAAATCCGAATCACGTGAGAGCCGTAAGTGTCGCGCTCGTCCGCCTCCGTCCGCCGCGCGGCCGCTGTCCCCGCCTGGTGAGTGCGCCGCGTCGTCCCGTCTCTAAACCTAATTACGAAGCCCCGGCGTTGGGTGTCGCTGGCGTCCCAGAGCTGACCAGACCCGCGGCCGTCTCCTTTCAGCTGGTATGTGGTCGATATGAGCCGGCAGCGGTCCGAGTCGATGCTGAAGGACGAGGCGCGCGAGGGCTGCTTCGTCGTCCGCAACTCCTCCTCCAAGGGCATGTACACGCTGTCGCTGTTCACCTCCAAAGGCCTGTGAGTTGATCCTGTGGCAAATGTTTGAGCGGAGATGGGTGGGAAGGGGGGGGGGGAGGGGGGAGAGGGCTCGTTGTTGGACAACTGATCGGCAGGGATGTCCGTTCTATATAGGGGCGTAGGGTTGCTCAATTTGGGCACGGCCGTGATGTGTCTATGGTTGCTTGCAATGCGAGTATGCTGCTGCCTACCAAGCCACCGCACTAGAGTTGAGCGCCATGTATCTCAGAGTTCCGATCCACCGGGAGACAAGCCGTAGGCAAACAATCCCTCCCTGGTGAGAGCCTGTGCACTCAACCGTCGTGACATTATGAGGGCGTGCACGTGTGCATCTTTGCCGGCGTCGGCCGTATCAGGTCGGGGGATCGTGCCGCGCCCGTGCCACGCACCGCTCCGCTCCAGCCGGCCTCGCGCCGGCGGCTTTATCGCGATGCGAGCCATTGGGTCCCGGAATGGCCGCTCGTCTGGGCGTCGGCGGCGGGCCTCGTGCTGGGAGCCGCCGCTGTCGGCGGCAGCGGGAGCCCGGGGCCGGGTGGGGGCGGGACAGGCCCGCGGCGCCGCATGGCTCCGTATCGCCCCAGGGAAAACGACGTGTCGGTGGTCGCGGGGTCAGACCACACGCTCCGCTTAGTTGCAAAGCTGGTCCCAGCGCTGTCTCTTCAAAGGCCCGCGGGCACGAGCTCAACAGGAGACGATGCGGACGGCCGTGCCGCCGCTGACGCTAACGCGTCCCGTCCCGCCGCCCGGCAGGCCGCGAGCGCAGGTGAAGCACTACCACATCAAGCAGACAGCGCGCGGCGAGTGCTTCCTGTCCGAGAAGCACACGTGCGCCAACATTCCGGAGCTGATCCACTACCACCAGCACAACAGCGGCGGTCTAGCCACGCGGTTGAAGCAGCCGCCGCTGGCCGCCGTCCGCTCGGCGCCCGCCACGGCCGGACTCAGCCACGGTACGGCGGCGCGGCGCCCGCTCGCCGCCCAGCGCTCGACCGCCGGCGGTGTCTGTGGCGCCCCGGCGGCCGCGCGGCGCGTGTGTGGCATGACCCTCGTGCCGTGTGTGTGTTGTGGACCGCTCCGCCGGCGTGGCGGGGTGGCGGTCTGACGTGCCGTTGCCGCTCCGCGTCGCCATTGTGGTCCCGGCCCGCGTGCCGTCCTCGCGTCTCGCGCCTCGAAATCCCGGCCTGACACCCAGCCTGTCCCTCCCCTCGCGACCTTTTCACGGCTGTGCGCCGGGCCGTGACCTAGGGGCGAGCCACGATGATGACGGCGTGGCGGGAGGCTCGGGTGACCCATCACTCCGTGCGCGGCCGAACGGGCCGGTGAGAGACCCGGCCATTGGTCATGATGAAGGCGCTGCTGTCCATGGCCGAGTGAGCAATCGAGCTTCTGTTCGTCATGACCCCGACGCTCTGTCGGTCAGATGGGTGGCATTGAGTGTTGATCTATGACCCGTGACCGTCCGATTGGCAACGCGTCGTCGGCGGCATGGCCGTGGAATATTGTTGTCACAGGCGAGGATGTCGCTTCTTGTTTTTTAAACCTCAGAAGTGTGGGATCTGAGATCCACAGGAGTTAAGAGAGCCTCAAAGTTCTGATATTTGGACCACGACCGCTGTCTTAGCCGAGTTTGAGCCCAAACGTCCCCTGGGCCAAGTCCGCTATCCCGGCTTGCAGCTGGGATATGAGTTAACTCTTTCAAGTATCTCGGCAGACAAGTGGGAGATCGAGCCGCTGGAGCTGACGCTACTGGAGGAGCTCGGTTCCGGCACCTTCGGCGTCGTGCGGCACGGCAAGTGGCGCGGCTCCATCGACGTCGCCGTCAAGATGATGAAAGAGGGCACCATGTCCGAGGACGATTTCATCGAAGAGGCCAAGGTCATGACGTGAGTAGTGAGGCGGACGCCGCGACCGCACGAACGGTCACCCGTGTCAGCCGGCGTCTCACGAGAGGCGCGCCGGGCTGTCGCCTGCGCGGGTCGTGCCGCCGTCAGGTCCTCTGTGTCGGTGGCGTAGTTGTCCCCTCCCCCGCGTGCGTCGCCTCCGTGCGGTCGGCTGCACGTCTCCTTGTATTCCGGCGTGTCTCGTTGCCGGGGCTGATCGCGCTGCCGTGGCAGGCTGATCTGGGCCGGTCGGGCTGTGTGGCGCGGCTCGGGCGGTCCTGGGTCAGGCCCGGCGCGCGGCGGCCGACCTGGAGCGGCAATCGGCCGGCCGTGTACCTCCGGAGACGGCCCCCCCTCCCCCCTCCCCGTCCGCCCCAGTACGGTCTCGCAGCTGGTCGGCTGTGCTGTGCGACCCAGGCATCGATCATGGTCGCGTCCTCGCGCTCGCCGTTTTTATGCCCTGCGCCCTCTCTCCCCCGCCCGCTCTTCCCCGGTCCGCTCATTTGTCGTCTATTCTGTCGGCCCAGCCGGCATCGCTGCGGTGCGCACTGCGCGGTCGGGGCGGTCATTTTCTCTGGGAACTCGTTATGCAAGAGAGGCTCGCATGCTGGCGGGTGGTTGTATTTGCCCCTTGTTGCCGGTTGCTCATTTCAGCGTCGCTGGCGATGGTAAATGTGATTTTCCAACAGGTTGTTTGTTGGCTGCTCGATTTCGCGATGGTTTCCATTTTACGCTGATACCCATATACCATGCTTGATCAAACCGCGAGTCCAAAATTATGTAGACTGAAATGGTCAGCGCCGCCCAAGCTGCGGACCGGTTGTGCCGTTTTGGACGGGTGTACTGGCACGAACCTTGTCGCTCTAAGCCCCGAGGGACTCACTCTCATAGCTGATCGGCGCCGAGCCGTGCCGCTGTCCGGCGCCCCTGTGTGACCGAGTGACGCGGTCTAACTCCGCTCTCCGTCGGCGGCCGCAGTAAGCTGCAGCACCAGAACCTGGTGCAGCTGTACGGCGTGTGCAGCAAACACCGGCCCATCTTCATCGTGACCGAGTACATGAAGTTCGGCTCGCTGCACTCGTACCTGCGCAAGAACGAGGCCACGCTCATCGCCAGCATCGAGCTACTGCTGCACATGTGCCTCCAGGTCAGACCGCCTCGGGGCACGACCGGCGCTGGGTGCCGGAGGACGGGCACTTGCGTGGCGGAGGCAGGGAGGGAGGGGCTGTTATACCTGTGGATGGTTTAACTGGAGAGTGACGTACGTGAATGGTGTCAGCGTGTAAATTGCCACTTGGCTACGGGAATGTTAGCCAAAGTGGATGGGGGCTGATATTTTTCAAGTCAGCTCGTTCCGTGCACAACCGCTGGAGTTTGTGTTGAATATCCACCAACAGTGGGCGCGCCACGACCCACGGCCCGGTCGGCCGGCCTGTGGTGCTGTCCGTGCTGCCACGGCCTCCCTGGTGTGTACATACAGGGCGGAGGTGCCGGTGGGGGCCGACAGACGGACGGGGTGTCGGTGCCGGTGGGAGCAGACAGACGGGACTGGGCAGTGGCGCCGGTGGGAGCGGACAGAGGGGCAGGGCAGTGGCGCCGGTGGGAGCCGACAGACGGACAGGGCAGTGGCGCCGGTGGGAGCGGACAGATGGGACCGAGCAGCGGCGCCGGTGGGAGCGGACAGTCGGACAGGGTGGCGGTGCCGGTGGGAGCGGACAGTCGGATAGGGTGGCGGTGCCGGTGGGAGCGGACAGTCGGACAGGGTGTCGGTGCTGGCGGGAGCGGACAGTCGGACAGGGTGTCGGTGCTGGCGGGAGCGGACAGTCTGACAGGGCGGCCCTCGGACTGGCAATGATCTGGGTGGGGCGGCTCAGCTGGTATCATTGGCGGACATAAGCACGGACGGCAGCGCCGCAGGGTGACGGCGGGCCCCGGCCGCTCACCTGGGGGATCGGCGGCTGCTCTGCCCTGTATCGGAAATTTGAGCCAAGCCCACTCTGCGAGACCGGAGTGGATTGGACCGCCCCGGTCTGCTGGCTCTAGCGAAGCTGACATTACGTACTGCGCAAGTCTGTTAAGGCCACTAAGGCACGGAAGAGGTGTCCGTCGTGCCACTTTCAGAGCCGGTCATCCCTCGGGGGTGCATTATCATTTACGCGCGACATATCAACATCTGGTATTTACTGGTCGCTAGCTGTGGACTTGTCCGTTAGAAATGCAAAAGTAAAAAAACGATGTTAACGTTTTCTGACCACGGACATTGCGTGTCGTAGGAATGGTTTGCTCACTGGTGGATTGCTGTCACCCAGCATCAATTGGGTTTGCTCGTGGCGTTCCAGTGTTTACCTTGGTTTGGGTCAACAGACTGTGCATGTTCAGTGGTTACTGGCACTGCACGCGGACGGCTAATCAGGCCTCGGTGGAAAAGGCTAGCGAGTGCGTGACTTGGAATTCCCGATACTCGTGTTGACTTGCTCTTTACGTACAGTATAGCACATTCGCTTTGGGCAGCAGGTTTTCTTGCAGTGCTTGTGCTTCGTTTTTGGTTTGGTTCTGTAGGCTGGGTTGCATGGGTCATGGCGCCTCGCAATCGGAGCGTGTTCGTCGGTGGAGAGCGACGGCACGTGGCCACAGACGCGGCGGCGCGACACGGCAGCGTCGGGATGTGCCGGTCCGAGCCTGCGACCGCCAGAGTCGGTACACCTCCGTCCGAACGCGAGCGCCGGGCGGCAGTGTGCCGCGAGTCCCATAGCCCATCTGACCCGCCCGGTCCGGCTCTGCTGCCGCAGGTGTCCAAAGGTATGGCGTACCTGGAGCGCCACAACTACATCCACCGGGACCTGGCCGCCCGCAACTGCCTGGTCGGCTCCGAGATGAACGTCAAGGTGGCCGACTTCGGGCTGGCCAGGTCAGCCCGCGGGGCGCGGCTGGGGAGGCGGGAGGGGGGAGGGGGGCAGCGGCTGGCCTGGCGGACGTTCGTCGACGACAGATATTGGCGCAGGGCCAGCCGGGCTGGCTGCAAGGAATGTGATTATCCCGATATCGCTGACATGTCCACATCTTTCCTGCCAGGGTATATTGTTATCGAATATGTTCCTTGGGATAAGGTCAATAACGATGTAAGGTGGTGATATCAGCGTTCACGCACACCGAAGAACTGCTCTGTTGATGCAGTTGGTGCTGCTGTCGTGCTGATGTCTTTCCCACGTCGCTCCTTGGTCTTGTCAGCAGCTCTGTGGCGTGGTGCGAGTCCGTTGCGGGCTTTGCTCTCGTGATGCCGCCGCTCTTGAATTGTCTCTAGCCTTCCAGCAGTGAACTTCCGGTCACCGCACCACCGTCCGCACGCTGCGTAGTTCTAAACCAGCTAATAAGCCTCGGCGTTCGTGCTCCGTTGGACGCCGTTCGCAACGTCTGTCTTGCTTATCGCCGCCGACCGCAGCAGTCATTTCTGAGTGTCCGGGCATCGCGCTGTCGCCTCCACATCACGTCTCGTCTCGCCGCAGGTACGTGCTGGACGACCAGTACACCAGCTCGGGCGGTGCCAAGTTCCCCATCAAGTGGGCCTCGCCCGAGGTGCTCAACTACACCCGCTTCTCCTCCAAGTCGGACGTCTGGGCGTTCGGTGAGCCTCCGGCCAACGGCGCCGACACGGCCGGCCAATTAGCGGCGCCGGACGCGGCCGCGGCGGGGGGGGGGGGGGGGGCGGCGCGGCATCGACCGGCGCCGGCCGCTGAAAAACGAAGCGGGGCCGGCCGCGGCCGGACCGTACCGGACGGCCGGGGACGGTCGGCACGCTCGATCTGGTGCGGGATCGGCACTGTCCACCGTGATTATCACAGGATGCATGGCATCTCAAGATGGCCGCCCCGTGTATTTGGAGGTGGTGAGGGCGGGCACGCATGCCGCTGCGTGCGGCCAGGCTCACCAGCCATGCTGACCCATACGCTGCCGCTGCAGTTGCTCCCGACGGAGTGGTTCGCCTCGCCGCCGGCAGCGGTCCCTGTGGCTGCGCCAGTAGGGCGGTGGCGTTGGCCGGCCGCGTCAGCTCTGCGACGGTGTGACTCTGCCCTCAGGCGTGCTCATGTGGGAGGTGTTCACCTGTGGCAAGATGCCCTATAGCCGCATGAAGAACGCCGAGGTGGTGGAGCGCGTCCAACTCGGCCACGTGCTAGACCGGCCCAAATACTGCGCCAAAGACGTGTACGAGGTATGTCCACGCCTTCCGCTCCGTTTTCGGTCCGTACAGACAGCTTTGATATATTCCGTTGGTAGGCATGTTTTGTTCCATTAAAGAACAAGGAAGGAATACTCCACTGGAAAGACGACTGGTCTGCCACGTTTCGGGTGGTGCGTGCGACCGCAATGCGATCATCAGCCGTCACTGCATGTCGTGGTGGGCGGCCAGCTGTCGGTCACTGCTCAGCTTCAGCTGTACTGCGAGCTGAAGCGAGCCGGCAAGGTCGGCGGGCCAATGCGACGCTGGCCGACCGTGTCGCTCTGCCGATCTGTGAGAGCGGGGCTCGCACCGGGGCGGTGGGGTGCGGAGCGGGTGTGATCGGGGACATGTCGCTCCGCCGACCTGTGAGAGCGGGGCTTGCACCGGGACGGCGGGGTGCGGAGCGGGTGTGCCCGGGCGTGCGGCGGTCGCCACCACAGCCGACGTCGGCGCGGCCGCCCGGTGACGCGCTGTCGTTGCCGGCAGGTGATGCAGAAGTGCTGGCGGTACAAGTCGGAGGACCGCCCCACCTTCTGGGAGATCCGCGAGATGCTGCGCACCATCTACCAGAGCGTAGTGGCCGACTAGGCCAGCGGCGGCCGCCTCGCGCCAGAGGCCTGACCGGACTCTGCCCCGTCGCCGCCGCTGGTCCGCCTCCCTCATACGTTCCGTCGCCGTCCGTCGCGAGACGGAAGGATGCGGCGCGGCCGTCGCCGGTGCTCGGCTGGTTGTGGCGGGGCCCGGCGACTGTTCAGCGGCGCCGACGGGGCGCGGGCCGCGTCGTCCGGCTCGGACGCCCCGCCGACTCGGGCGGCGCTGGCCCCGCCGCGGTGCGTCGGCTGTGTTCCGAAGATTGTGCCGACCAGTCTGAGTTTGACCTGACCGTTTTGTGTATAGACTTTTATCGTTGTGACATAACGCATTTCGATGGTGGAGACTGTTGATTCCAGGTGTGGCATTGTGCGCGGCGTGCAGTGTGTGCGTGTCTGTTTCCGAGCGTCGGCCCGTCGCCCCGTCCCTTTCCCGAGGGCACGTCTTGGCACGCCTAGCTTCGTTCCTCCGCCGGCTCGGCTTCACAGAGAGCTAACCGCTTAGTCGGGGGCAGCGCCAGCCTCCTGGCGGCCGCTGCCTGCGCTGTGCTCGTGCCGCACGTCCGCGCGCGCGGCGGCTCTCGCTGTCGAACGGCCCCCGACTGACCCGATCTGTGCGACCTGCCGTAACTCGAGACGCTCGCTCGGCGGCGTCCTCCAGCCGATCCCGCGTCCTGTGATATCTGCGTCTGTCTTCCGCGCCTGTCTCTCGCGCCCTGGCCGGTGTTGTCGGGCCGCTCTGTTCGGCGGACGGGCGACCTGTAATGTGTGTGTGTGGTGGGCGGGGGTGGGGGGGGGGGGGAGGGGGGTCGAGTCTTTGCAGCGAACGCAGCTGCCACCGCACCGCCACCTCACTGTTCCACCGTCAAGACATTGTCGCCGCGTGTTCAGTCTATTTTTGTGCATGATTTATAACGATTTTAATAAAGAGATATATTACGGATGGGCTTCTCCATTCGCTGATCTACAGGGAGAACTCATTCATCTGAAGACCGCGGACCACTTAAGCTGGTGGAGCACGTGGCGGTCGACAATTTCCTGTTCGGATGTAATGGCACCACGCCGCTCCGTGCCTGACTGGACGAGCGTGTGACCGGGCGTGTCCGCGCGCGCGGAGCTCCGGCAGTCCGAGCAGAGGTGTGCGTTATGCAGCCCTGCAGCCTGACCTGCAACGGACACAGATTAATTAGGGTGTTCTGGCGACATATTTCAGATGGAGGAAACGTGAGCGGCTGTGGGCTGACGAGGCTGCCTCGTTGACAGCGCGATTGGTAACGTAGGCTGGCGAGAAAACCGCTGATTCACCGAATATGATCGGTGACAGAAACGGCCACTTTTGCGAACCAGTTTGTGGCGAACTGTAAACATGAAAACCAATTACAACGGACCTGACCAACTACGCTAAACTCAAAGCTTAGTATTGGTCTGTACTTGCTAACGCTTGCAGCGTGAGCTTGTGTACAGCAAACGTCGAAACGTTGACGCCTCGCTGTATGCAGGGGCGGATCTAGAGGGTGGACCACAGGGTCATGCCTCCCCCCCTTTGGACCCCGAGGGGACCCCATAGCCGGCCGAACAGGTGTAATTTTTTACCAAAACGAAACAAAACTGGACATCTTTGGATTTCCAGGCAACCAAGAACAGTTGCAATTAAAAATGAAGGACTCACGAGAAGGCAAAGACAATGATTTGGAAGTTGTTGGTTAAGAAGTGTGACCGTCATTACGCTGTCGAGGGTCCATATGCTGTTTCTGGAGGGGGGGGGGGGCTGCATGCCCACTTGCAGCATCATTCCGATCGTTAAGGAGCTTTCCACATTGCCCTTGATATCTGCGTTTGCTCGGAGGACCCTGCACTGTTGCTGGGCCCTTTTTGCTGGCGTGCCGGGGCGCTCTTGTCAATCAGGGGCCTTCCACAGATTCTTTCCATTCGCCAGAAAGGCCCTATGGGCTACAGCCGTTACGCTACCCATACGTTAACGTTATTTTAACCCATATGTTAACCTACCGGTGTATTCTCAGCTGCTCAGCAGCCCTTTACGTTGCTCTCGGTTAACCTACCGACACCCTCGCGGTATGCTCATGGGCTCTCCACATTGGTCTAGAGCGCTTCCAGCCCCGCGTCACTTGCTTAGGGCTCTACGTTCTTGCCGGGGGCCGATCTGTAACCTGCTTGGGCACACTTAATCGTTTGGGCCCTTCAAATGGGTCTTGGGTACTCTCCATTTCAATGGAGGGCCCTACATACTCGTCGGGACTCCATCTGTTAATCAGCTCGGGCACGCTGCATTGTTTGGGGGCCCTGCACATTAGGTATTTTAGTGCAGGGCCCTACGCTCTTGTCGGGGGCCATCTCATAGCCTGCCCTGGTACGCTCGATCTTTCGAGGGCCCTCCGCGCTGGATCTTGGGCATTTCTTACTTGAGTGGGAAGGCCTGCGCTATTGTTGAGTGCCCTATATGTTAGCCTGATCGCACATTTCATCATTTTATCAAGGGCACATTTGATCGTTTGATCGTTCACAACGATCGTTTGATCGTTCACAACGATCGTTTGATCGTTCTGTTCATTGGATGTTGGTTACGTCCCACTTAAATGGGAGGCCCTTCGCACTTGCCGGGGCCCCCTCTGTTCGCCTCCTCGGCCGCACTGGATTGCTCGGGGGCCCTACGCATCGGGTATCGGGGTTTGAATTTAGGTCCCTACGCTCCTATCGGGGCCATCTGATAGCTTGCTCTGGTACACTTTATCTTTCGGGGGCCGTCCGCACTGGGTTTTGGGGCTCTTCTTTTTTAATTAGGGACCCTCTGCTTCAGTTGGGCCTCTTCTGACAAACAGCTCGGGCACACTCGATCATTCCGGGGCCATCCATGCTGTGTCTCGAGTACCTCTTACTTGAATGGATATGTTCTTGGCAGGCCCCATCTATTAGGCTGCTCGGACCTGTGGCCGATACAGATACAGAATATACGGATACAAATACAGACACGGCCTACAGAATGCAATTAGGTATGCCCTCCTGGGTCATGCTGAAGGGGCAATGCCTACAGAACCATGCCGAAGGGTCTTGTAGGCTCTGAAGGGGCCCATAACTGGTCGAACGGACGCAGTTTTCTAATAAAGCAAAAACACAGCAAAATTGGACGTTCTTAGGGTCAAGACGACGAAGACCTACAGACGACCAACAACGGTTGCCAGCAAAAGTAAAGAATTTATAAGCAACGTTAATTTTCCACTGATTGAGAAGGTGTTGCTTGGGAGAAGTCACTTAGTTGCTCAGGTGCCCTATACTTTGATCCAGGGCTGTTTCCCTTTAATGTCATTTGCGGAGGATTCCTCACTCCTATCGAGATTTTCTGTGAACCCGCCCGAGCAGTCCTGATTGCACAGGGGTATTGCCTCATGATATTGGTAATTCTCCTCTGCTGAGAGGGTCCTGTGTTCAGGCTAGGTCTTATATGTCAGCCCGCCGGGGCATTACCGATCGTTTAAGGGTCCACCACGTTGGTCTTGGGTTCTTTTCGCTTGCTCTGAGGACCCTATACTTGTTGACAGGAGCCTCTTACTGGCCTCCTGCGGCGCCCGTGATCGCTCGAGTTCCTTCCCTTTTGGTATTGGTGCCTCAGCCTAAGAACAGCAGTCGGATATGCGCCGACGATTTTTTTGCGTGGAATTGTCGGGCGTGTTGACCTCAGAAGTCGGTGCGCCCCAAAACCCCAATCATCAATTGTCGAACGTAATTTTACGTGCCGCCGAGGTCGTATGTGTCACTTCCCTTATCTATTCAGTGTGTGGCACTTACTTTACTTGTGTATCACATTGTTAACATGTTTTGAATGCTAATATATTTTGTACTCCTTGATAGCAAAGGGAAACTTCTGCATAAGTCGTCAGCCATCAGTTGATTACATCGCTTAGCCGGTTGGCTAGGAATGAATTCCGCGCTTGGTTTTGGTGGTGTTTAGCAGACAGCTTGGGCTTATTTTGTGTTTTTCCGAAACACTTAGCCTCAAAATCACATGATTTAACATGACTTGCAGAAAATGAATGAGTTTCATGTATGTGCTATATATATATATATATATATATATATATATATATATATATATATATATATATATATATATATATATGCGCGCGCGCGCGCGCGCGCGCGTGTGTGTGTGTGTGTGGTGTGTGTGTGTGTGTGTGTGTGTGTGTGTGTGTGTGTGTGTGTGTGTGTGTGTGTGTGTGTGTGTGTGTGTGTGTGCTTGTGTTATACCCTATTCATGTTTAAATTTAATGGCCGGAATGCAAATATATTTTTGGGAGCGGACCCAAAACTCTAGGGGGCCCACAATGTTGCGTGCCCTCCTTGATGAAATCCTGGATCCGCCCCTGGCTGTATGACCAGACTGAGCCATAGGATGCTGCCAATCATAGTAGGTTTAATTGGGATAGCTTTTAGCAGGTGACAGAAATATACTACAAACTATACTATACCAGTGTTGACGTTACAGATGGATGGTAGCAGTGCGTTTTTGCAATGCCCCTCTGATCAAAGCTTTTCACAAGCATTTCAGCCGAGATTCATTTGACGTACCTAACAGTATAAAATACCAAATAACTAGGCTTATTACTACTCGTAACAGTCGTGGCTCGCCACAGCACCTTGCGACGAACGTGATCAGTTTGGCGCTTCAAAGCTTCGTGCGGTCTGAGACAGATGGGACAAGTGCTCGCATGCGGTAATGAATTGGCTCCATTGCGAGGCTGTGGGCTGCCGCTGGTTGCATTCATGTCGTGGGAAGCTAGCTTGAAGAACATAGCAAATCGTCGGTTTTTAAGGCGCTGTATGGCTTTCAAGGATTTACAAAGGGGGGCGCCCTGGTCGTCGCGCTAAAGAAGCCCTGCCAATCCAGGAGGCTTGTTGTTTGTGGATGCCTAAATTGTAGCTTCAGAGGTCAACGGAGGGCGTTGGAGCGACACATGTCAAGGATTCATTCGGAGCTTCCTGCTACTGAGGGGAACAGTGGCTTTGAGGGAGATGCCGTACATGGCTTGTGTAGGCGTTTCACACTGCCCGTCGCGCCTCAGACTCAGCGTTCCAGGCCCCACCGTGACACACCGTGACCGGTAGCCAGACGTGAGAGAAAAAAAAACGCCTTGCATTGTCATTACATGGGATATTAGCTAAATGAAGGTGCTAGAAGTGTTCAAAATGTCGCTGGCATCTGCTGATGCTAGTACTGCATAGGTTTCGCACCAATCAGTTGGGGTCTTGTTCGTGGGTGTAGGAACAGAGAGGACCAGGGGGCCAATACTCCCCCCCCCCTTTTCAAAGTGCAGGCCAACAGTGTTAACGGGCCACCCCCCTTTCAGATTAAGGTCGTCTTTAGTTTACTTTTGTACTACCATAAACAAGCATGACGATTTACATACTTCATCAGCCATCTTCCTGCAGATGTGAATTTGGCGCCCCACTTCCATCTGCAAGCTACGCTCAGGATGCCCGCATAATCTCCGAAGAAAAGAGAAAAATCTGCAACGGAATTATTTGTGACAATTACTGGACCACCTATGATGATCAGGAATGTTATTGTGTCAATGAGGGTTCCTATGTTGATCCGGGGGCAACTGCGCGGGTCAGAGGGCCCCCCGCGTCAGGGAGGAGAACAATGCGTTATGATGTATCCCTCTGAGGGCCCCCAGATCGACCAGGAGAACCTGCCCCGTGTCACCAGAATGGCAACCGGAAAACATACCCCAAATTTGACGGAGTGGCCCTTCAGCCCTTGACAAGGATCAGTCATGCGTTCGTACTGTTCTGCTCAATGGGCCCCTTGCCCGGAAGAAAATAAGGGATTGGGGTAAGGGGTCTTTTTGTTGACAGTGTGCATAGAAATAAGTTGAGAAACAGACAAGACCATCCCATGTTTGTCTGAGAACGCTCATTTGTTTGCAGAATTCATTAGTGAAACAAATTACATCCAAATGTTTGAACACGCGTGCCTGCCGGCTCGGGAGCGAGGGCTGCGGTGGCCTTGGTTGCAGTTTCCGCAAAGCCGAACGGCGTTGGCCACAACACGTGACACCAGGAGACAAGCACCGCAGTTAACCTGTCCGATTAGCAGTAAGAGCAACACGAAAATAAGATTATATCTTCATTTTTTTAGTTCCATTACCAGATTCAGCACCATTTCGCGTTGCCATAGGGGGACAATTCTATCTCATCATCAATCTAAAAATCGCACAGGTGAAATACACAACCAGACTTCCTTCTAAATTCAAAATGTGATGTCCTAAAGTGCTCAAAGATACCACCCGTTGGCTGCAGCTCATTACTGGGCACTGCGCCGACGCTGCATGGCTTACGGAGACTGCAACGCCCGGTGTCGAGGCTTTTGTCGCTAAGCCTTGCAAGCGCGCACGTTCAAAACTATGTTACGTAATTTGTATCGCTAATTGATTCTGACGGAATGTTGAACATTTCCACTCAAACATGGCTTGCCATGTTAACGCACATTTTTACACATTTTATTTACAGGCCACCTATGCGTGGTCTTTTTCTCTGTAGAACTCACATACAAATCTGACGAAGTTTCTGAATGTTGTCGGTTTTGAAATGGTCCACTGAAACATTGTAAATTAACAGCGCCGGCAATTTATCCCACGCGATTGCTCAACGCCTGATTTGTGCGTATCGCTGACTTCAAAATACAAACAGAGCAGATCACGCGTTAGCTTCTGGTTTCTGTTTCTCTTCTGGTTACAAGGTAAAAAAAAACAACAACAAAAAACGAAGTTATTCTTGCCCCTTGCTAACAACTAAGATATATCTGGCAATATTTTCGGCGGCAGCATCAGAGGGGCTTTTGTCAGCCCTGTTCCCCTTGGCAAGTCCCTGCCGCGCCAGGGTAGTGGCTGTCGACGGCGGACGAGTACAGGGTTCAGATAAGGAATATGTGGCAGGGAGCCTTCAATCTGTGACTTGGTTTCTTAAAGAACAATTTCAAATTCTATGATTTTTTTGTCACACTGCTTTTGCAGTAAGTATATGAAGCTTTCGAATTTATTTCCGTCTAAAAGGCTGCGATAAATCTTACCCCTAGCAAAGTAGCCCGCGAAGTCTAGGCGCATGAAAATTCAGACGAAATATTGGTCATCGATTCGCATTCAAATTCTGACCAGCCTATGTCGAGGTCGGGCATTTACCCTGTGGAGGTAGATGCCTCTCCAATGACCCAAAATGCCCACCTACATGTGGAATTTTGCGTCCCCAAGGAAAGCAATGACGAAATGGAAGAATAATCATGGAAAGCTAGATAGCCTTATTTACCGAATGGCATAGATGAGTCGAATGGTCAAGACCGAACACTAATGCGAAACAGCTGTAGATGTATGTCTAGCATAGTAGCTATGACACTTAATCATTTCCAACATATGTTATGTGAATTAAGAGCGGACAACAGCCTCCATCCCTATCCTCTTCCCGGTCACCGGGCTTGCTTCCTAGAAAAGGTCCCTGTAATACACCCTACGCCTGCTCCGGCACTTTTTGAAACTTTTCTACGCCCATGATCATCTTAGGAAGTCCGAGGTCGGCACCAGTAATATCAATAAATGTGAAGATGGTGAACGTCGCCAGCACTTGCAGATGATTCCACAATGACGTTACAAAGCCAAAAGTGGTATTTATTTCGGGCGCTTGTGGAACCATGCTATCAGTAAATGCATGGCTGCAGGGATGCAGTTTTGTAAAATACGTAGAGGTAGGTGAGGGGTAGGGCACAGGCATTAAAATGCCTGAGCCTTTGAAATGCACTTACTACAGTTTTTTTCCACAGATTTGATGCACTTTCTTTTCAGAGTTGGGGGTATGGGCGTAGTTTTTCCAAATTAGCCGGAGAGGGGACTGAACCCTAAAGGGATGATGAGTGAAAAGCTATGAATACGAAATGAAAGATAACAACAAGAAGCTACATCCCTGGTTAGAGGAACAAAGCACAATCCCATCCCCTTCACCCCCACCGCAACTGAACAGGAAACTGCAAACCTCTGGGCTGATTATGTTTAATGTCCTTTATCTGATAATTTTGCTAGTCTATTCTCAACCACCAGCCGTGGCATGATGGCCAGCAAATGATACTTTAACGCGAATGAACGCCACTCCTAAACTAAATAGTTCGTGGTTATGCCGCATTGCATATCATTTATCTTTGTGTTTGTGCTTGATTGCACTTAGAGTTGCACTTAAACGGTTTCTGATGGAATCGGGTACAGGTGACAATTTTGACGGTTCCAAATTCAGTCGATGACGGAAAACGCTTTTTTCCACCCCTTGAACGCAGAGGCGGATCTAACTAGGGCCAATGGCCCCTAGGCCCGCAGTCGCTCGGGGCTTTGCTGCTAGCAAGTTCGTGGCACAGTGATTTTCTGACATCGGCATGTAACCAACTCAACTCGTTACGAATATATTCGTATTAGTGCCAGAAGTAGCGAACACACGATGTGCACCACCGCAGGGGATACAGGAATCCACTGCTGCCGGCGTGACATGAATCCAGATCGCCGATGCATTACAGTTGTGGATAGTACCGCGATTAGCGTGTTGACGCCTCCGGCTATTATGCATTGACACAGTGTGCAGATTAGGGCTATTCGTGAAAGCCTTGCTTTGGATGAAAGTTGTCATAGTGCGAAACGAACTAAACATGGCATTGTTTAGATGTTTGCATGCAGCTGATGGCACAACCTTTCATAAACACGCACTCGGGTAGGGGTCGATTGACCCCCAAAGGTTTTCGGGAATGATTTCCGAACGGTGCGACTACTGTTTGGGCGTAGATGATTGAATAGCGGATCGTTTGGTATCAAACATTAAGATGTACCTGGTATGGTCGCTGACCTACGGCAGGTCAAAGTCAGGCCATGATTTTAGGGAAAACAATATCTGGAGAATCGCTCAATCTGATGAAACAGCTGAGTGCTAGACGAAGCCATGCATCTCTCAGATAGGTTCTAAGGTAGCACATCAATTGAATTAACACGCGCCCGGGTGGCCGGCTAGATACCCTTCGCTCGGGTGGGTGGTCAGGTTGACCCCCTAAGATATCGGGAACTAAGAGAGCTGGAGACATCAAATTTGCAGGGTGTGTTGACCAGCACGTGAACTCACTTGGGCCAAAGTTCGAGTTTACTAGTCCATGACCTTCGGGTTGAATAACGTCAAATAAGGTCAAATTTCAGGTTTGTCTCCAAAATGCCCCCAGAACCTAGATAACTGTTTCTAAGCAAAAGGTCACAAGCTCATTTAAGGTCAGTGACCTTGCTTGACCTTTTGAAAGTCATGGTGACCAAAATCATACAAGACTGCTCTCAGTTTTGCATTTGAATAAGGGGCGAAGATTACGCTTGGCAATATGTTCTTTAAAAAATGTCGACCTGGGTCATCTTAGGTCAATGGCCTATCATTACCTCTAAGAAGTCAACTGAAAATGCATGATGCGGTTCCTGCTATCAATGAATTCAAAATGAGCACCGGAAAATACCCTATACAGCAAGCCCTAGAGCAATAAAACAGGTTGGTTTTGACTTTGGTCTGACCTTCATACCTGACCTTAGGTCAACTTTATTTGCTTATTCAATGCTTGTGCTGCCCAATAAAGCATCTCAAAGATGTACAGCTCTGTCAAACACTCCGTTGTTGCATCAGATTGAACGATTCCCTAGAAATTGACTTTGCTGAAACCATGGCCTGACTTTGACCTGCCATAGGTCAGTGACCTTACAAGGTACGTCTAAATTTCTCACACCGAACGATCTGCTATTCAATTGTAAACAGTTATACAAAACTTGGCGCGGCTACGTCGCGCGGTTCGGAAACCATTCTGGAAAATCTTCGGGAGGAGGTCAATTTGAACCCCCCACCCGAGTGCGGGTTAACGAATCTTATTAAGCTAGTGTCAGGTATGCATGTCAGATCAATATCAATGCCGGCTTGTTTTTTTACTCTAGAGCTTGCTGTATGGGCCAGTTTCTGGTCTTCATTTTGAATCGATTCATAATAAAACCCGCGTTATGCATCTTACCTGGACTTTTAAAGATTACAGTAGGTCACTGGCCTAAAATGACCCTGGTTAACATTCTGTTTTTAAGAACACTCTTCCTAGCGTATTCCTTGACGCCTAGTCAACTGCAAAAATTAAAGCAGATTTGCATGATTTGGTCACGCTAACCTTCGAAAGGTCAAGCAAGGTCACCGAACTTAAATGAGCACCAGTAACCTTTTGCTTAGAACAGGTATCTAAGTGCGCAGTGGTTGCATGAGAAACTCCGGGAGCACTTTTGACGCCAATCTAGGGTTTGATCTTGTGTGACCTTATTTGACCCGAAAATGGTGACCTAGGAACCTCAAAGTTTAACACGAGAGAGTCACGTACAGGCCAATACACCCTCTGCTGGTGTCTCTATCTGTCTTCGTTTCTGATATCTCAGGGAAGTCAAACTGACCCCCGCCCCACCCGAGCAAAGGATATTCAACTGGCCACCCGGGCGATTGTATAATAAGAAAGTGTATGATCAACTGTATGCCATTAATTATATTTCCGACATGAAAGCACAAACTGAAACCAGCAACATTCAACAGCATGAATGTTGGTCATGTTGGCCTGTTTTTCATGTTTAAGGTACGGCCATTGCTATGCAGTTGATCGTATTAACTCTCATTACCATGTCTATAATCGTGGCAGAGATTCACCGCATGCTAAAAACATTAAGGTGTTGATATCCGCCCGAATTCTGAAGCGGAAAGTTCACCTCCCACGCGTGGTGTGCTGGGCGCATCTTTGATGTGGGCTGGGTTTGCCGCGTGGTTGGGTGCCGTGTCAATATTGAGCGTCCCTCATCAAGGCTCGCTCGGTGGTGTCGGCACGCGTGACAGGGCTCAGCTGTCGCACGGGGCACCTCCGCGCCGGAGATTTTATCGTAATCCACGCCTGCAGGGAGCAGCGGCACTGGCATTCGAATGCTTTGTCGCTCGGTGCAGGGGTATTTTCTTGATGGCACATCCGTGGTGCCGCTCCGCTTCGTCTCCCCCCCCCCCTTCCTCTTTAACTGGGTGGGGGGTGATCGGCCCCTCGACCGTTCCTGGTATGTTCCCATTCTGCCGCCTTTCGGCAGCTAGCGGCGCCATCTGGCCGTAATTACCCCTGGGCGGACGGTGGCATCACCTCAGCAACGCAACTTATGCCGGTAAGCGCCCTGGTTGGAACTTCCGCCTCCATCCGTCAGCCGGGGCCGCCGGGCTCTTCTGTCAGAGGCCCTCGCGGGTTGCCTAAATTCACAGGCAGAGACGGACTTAAGCAACTTGGGGCAACTTGAGCAATCGCCTCCCCCCTTGAGGCTCACGATATTCAGAAATGGGAGCCCTTTGGTCTCCAAAAAGAGCCAAAATCGGCCGAGCTAGTGCAGGCTGTTAACAGGAAGTTTCCAGAAGGCCGACGACGCCTCCTGTAGGGCCTTCAGAGCACACCGGGCTATTTCTGAAGAAGTTAACCTTTCCCTAGCAGAATCCTGGATCCAAACAAATGGATACCCAAATCGAGTGGGCAGCGATTGGGTTGGATAAAACTGGAAACATCACGAGCATGGGTACGGGTAAGACGTTCACGGAATGCTGAGGAGACATTTTAAGCCTTACACAATTCTGCTGCCTGTTCATATTTTAGTCACGATTGGCTCCATTCACACTCCCTCCACAGCGGTTCACGCACAGAAGCAAGTCTTGATGTCAACCTCTTGAAACTCTTCCACAACTTAGAAATAGCGACTTTGGAAAATGTAAGCCTGTGAACACGGGGTCAGTACAACCTGATCCCACCAGCGGGTGGGCACGGGCACAGCCCCAGTGGGTGGGTTATGGATGGGATGGATGAAGTCCTCATCGGTGAAGACTGACAGCTCCTGGCCGTCGGCGGCGCGGCGGCCTTCTCGTGACGCCATTGACACTGAGCGCCTGCCGGCTGTGATTGGTCAATCACAGCCAGCGGTCGATGGCCGCGTCCCGTCCCCACGGACAACAGCGGGAGGCTTGGTTAGCTGACACCGTCGCCAGCTGTTCGACTCGCGCGGCCGCTGCCGCCGGTCCACTGTTTCCGGATGGTCGGGGGAGGGGGGGGGGGGGGCGGGACAACGCGTTCTAGAATTTTTACTGTGGGCCGGCGTTACGGCCCGGGCCAGAGGGTGGGAAACATACGCGGCCGTTGCACGTGCATACACATACACACAAAATACACATAAACATCCACATAAACATACACAAGAGGTGACCTTCCATGTGAAGTCCAGGCGGTTCCTGACAGAGCTTACAATCGCAATTCCTCACACGCAACACTTAGTGTGCAAGGACTTACGCCGGCATTCAAATGGGCATAACAACACATCTTCAAAAGGGCCTTGGTGGACCGTCTGTGAACCCCGCTGCGCATTTTCTTCATTTATCAATCCACCTTCTTGTTACACAATGGTTATGCTGGAAGAAGGCGCCATCCCTCGTTGCCAAATGCGTGTAAAGCGTTTGGGTGTGTGTGTGTGTGTGGGGGGGGGGGGGTCAGTTTGCCTCAATTTGCACCCTATGGACAAATTTGGAGGGGATTCGCGCTGCCCGCTCCCGAAGGTTTTTCAGGGTGATTTCCGAACGCAGTGAAATAGTCGCGTCAGTTTTGTATAGCTACATAAAACTGAACAGTGGATCTTTTGATAAAACAAATTCGATGTTCCTTACAAGGTCACTGTGTGGCAGGTGGAAGCCAGGCCGTGGCTGTCAGCGAAGTTTATTTCTAAGGAATCGTTCAATGTGATGCGACAACGGAGTGTTAGATGAAGCCATGCATCTCTGACATAGTTTCCTAGGCAATAACACAATGGAATCCAGGTTCACAGCGAACGCCATTTGCCTACGGTCAGGCATGAAAGCCAGATGGAGGTCACAACTAGCATGCTTTTTTACTCGAGAGGGTGCTTTATACACTAGTTTCTAGCATACAAATCAGTTTCTTCTTCTATAACAGGGACCGTAACAGACATGTTTCATGAACGTCTTAAAGTTAAGTGTAGGTCACTGAACTAAAATGTCCCAGGTAAACATTTTGTGTTTAGGAACATATCACCTAGCGTAATCCCTGACGCTTATTCAGGTGCCACAATAGAAGCAATCTCGTAGATTTTGTGTGACCTTGACCTTGAAAAGGCCAAAAAGTTAACAGATGTTAAACGAAAGCCAGTAATGTTTTACTTACGATTCGTATCCAGGTTCAAGGCAGTTGCATGAGGAGATCTGGGGACACTTTGAACACCAATCTGGAGGCTGACCTTGTTTGATCTCAAGATCATCACCTAGGAACTCACGATTATGCAAAAAAATGAGTTCAACATACAGGCAAACCCACCCCGTGAATTGAGTGCCCTATCTTTCTTAGCTTTTGAGATATCAGGGGGTCGACCTGGCTCTCCACCCGAGCGACGAGTATTCAACCGGTCAACCGGGCGCATGCCAGGCGTGGCGTCCTAAAGACCAATGTCCGTTCAGCCCTAATTTAGCTATGGGTACGAAACGAAGGGGGAAGGGGTGTTGTTTGTAATGAGAGAGAGAGAGAGAGAGAGAGAGAGAGAGAGAGAGAGAGAGAGAGAGAGAGGAGAGAGAAGAGAGAGAAGAGAGAGAGAGAGAGAAGAGAGGAGAAGAGAGAGAGAGAAGAGAGAGCTTATGCCGCTCTATAGCTTTAAATTATTTAAAGAATGTTTTGATGTGATTGGCAACAACACCAGAGGGCTACGGTACGCCGTCCGTTCCCTGGCCTCCGTCTTGTTGCGTTTCTGCCATGTTCCATCGACCCCCCGCCCCCGCCCCCTTTCGCTCTTGCCCTCCATGCGTAATGCAATAAATGGACGACAGATAATCCCATTTACGCACAATGTTTTTTTCGGATCGCATTCCATCAAGCACGTCTTTATATCGCATTTTTGCACAGATGCAATTCGTCATCAGGTATGATCGCTTATGAAGACAAGTTTACGTGCTACATTCATTCGCTTACGTATCTGTCTCTCATTTTTTGTGAATGTAATAACGCCCAATGTGTATCGCCGTTTGCAATTGTCCGTGGATATCTGCTGGTGTACACAAGCACTTAAGTTTGATTATGTGTATTGACAATGAGAAGGCGCCAGTGTTAAAGAGTTACACTGAGCAGGGATGAAAGACCTTCCAATTCACCGGACATAATCGATGAAAAAATGGATATTTTTGCGAGCTGTCTGGAGAAAAATCGCGAAAATGGAAGCAAATTGCAACTCAACATTTCAATTACGCCAAACGCAACGTTAAGTATTGGTCTGCACCCGCCGACTATGACGGAGTGAGCCTGCACGGGGGCCCACAGAGGGGCCCTCGAAAGGGCCCCTAGGCTCCGAAATTGCCCATATCCGGGCGAACAGAGGTGTTTAACACAGAACGCAGTAGAACTGGACGTCTTTAGGCTTCCAGGCCTAAAGGCGTCCAATTTGTAATAAGAGCAGCCTCAAACAAAAGTGAAGGGCCCACGAGGAGACACAATTAAGCGTCTACAGATTAAGAGGGTGGTAATTGAAAGGTTTTAAGGCACCTTACGCTGCCAAGAGGCCCTGCGCTGTTTCTGGGCGTCCTACATGTTCACTTGAGGGGTCAGTCCGATCGTTAAAAAGCCTTTAACGGTGTCATTGATTTATTTGCATTTACTCGGAGGACTCCGCGATGTTGGTGGTGCCCTTCCTGCTAGCTTTTCATGGATTCTTGCCATTTGCCCGGAGGACCCTGTGCGCTCTAGCCGGGGGCCCCATATGTTAGCCTGCCAGATATTCTCGACTGCTCAGCGGCCCTTCACGTTGATTTCAGTTAACCAACCAACACATCCGTGACATGCTCATGGACCCTCTGCATTGGTCTTAGGCCCTTCCAATTCTCTTTAACTTGCTTGGGCCCTACGCAGTCGTCGGGGGTCGCATCTGCCCGGGAACACTCGATCGTTCAGGGGCCTACTTATTGGGTTTCTGTATTGAATGTGGGGTTCCGCACTCCTGTCGGGGGCCACCTGTAGCCTGTTCGGAACACTGGATCTTTCGGGCTGTCCTCCACACTGGGCCGTGGGTGCTTTTTAATGGAGGGCCCTACGCTCTTATTGGAGCCCCTTCTGATAATCTTCTCGGGCACACCTGATTGTTCGGGGGCCATCTACATTGGGCCTTGGGTGCTGCCTATTTGAATGGAGGGACCTACGCTCATGTCAGCGGCCCTATCTGTTACCTCCTCAGGTGTACTCGATCGCTCGGGACCGTTCACATTGTGTCGTGGGTATTTTTTGTTTGAATGGAGGGCCCTACGCTCTTGTGGGTCCCCATCTGTTGACCTGCTCGGGTACACTCGATCATTCCGGGGACTCCATATTGTGTCTTGGGTAGATCTTATCTGAATGGATGACCCTACGTTCTTGTCGGGGCCCCACCTGCTAAGCTGCTCGGGCCAGTGGCAGACCCAGAGGGGGCGAAGGACGCTGGACAATTCCCCTTGTGCCCCGAGGAGACCCATATGCTCCGAAGGGGCCCATAACAGGCCGAACAGACGCAGTTTTCTGCAACAAAGCACAACAAAGTTCGTCGTCTTTGAGCGTCCAGACGATTAGGAACAGTTGCAAGCAAAAGTGGTTCAGGGGCCCCTACGGATTTTTTCCGTTCTCCCGAAAGGCTCTTTACACTTTTGCCGGGGCCCATATGCCGGGATACACTCAGTTGCTCAGGGACCCTTTATATTGGTATCTAGTTCCTTCCAGCTACTCGGAGAGCCTTGTGCTCTTACTGGGGCTCATATAAGGTAACGCACCGAGCCATTCCATGCTCAGGGGCCCTCTACGTTGATATAGGGTTTTTCCTCTTCGATCTCGTCTGCAGAGGCCCCTTCATCCTTATCGAGGCCCTCTCTCTCAACCTACCGGGGCACTCTTGATCGCGCAGGGGCATCCTTTCATTTACACTGGTCTTGAGTAGTTTCCCTTTGCTCAGAGGGCCCTGTGTTCTGGCCGCGGTGCCATGTGTCGGCCTGCCGGGGCACTCCCGATAGTTCAGTAGTTCAGGGGCCCACTAGGCTGGTCTTGGTGCCTTAGCCTTAGAGCGGCAATGGGATATGCGCCGATGAATTTGCATGCGCAATTGTCGAAGATAATACAAAAATAAAGCAAAAACTCTGCAATAGTCACCAGCCACCGGCTGATCACACTAACCAGCTGGCTAGCCGTAGATAACCTAGTAGTCAAGGCGTGCTTGGTTTTGATGGTATTTAATAGCCAACTTCAGTAAATTTTGCCATCTTTGTCCAAAAAGTCTTAGCCTCAAAATGATAAGATTCGCCGTGATCCGGAGACAATTTATAGGCTTCATGTATGTGCGTGCGTGGCACACCTAGTTCTCTAGATCAGCTTCAGCTTATTTTGTCATCTTTGTCACAACAAATCTTAGCCTCAGAATGATAGCATTACCATGATCTGGAGAAAATGCATGGGCTTCATGTATGTGCGTTGGTAGCACACCGAGTTTTCTAGAGGTGTGCACACTACGATGGGTTCTCGTTTAGAAACAGCATTTTACTGGCCGTGTCGCGATGATCCATTTTTGGAGGGACCCCAAACTCTAGTGGAGCCCCACAAGGCTACGTGACCCCATGTGCACATGCGCATGCACATGCACAGTTGGCGCTTTGCTATATAGGCAAGTTGAGTCATAAGCTGCTTCTAAACATTTACGCCCGCCAGCCTGGTGACTGCTCCAGTCACCAAAGTCGTTCAGCCGTTCAAGCTCAAATCCCCTGTTGGTGTAGGTGCTTCCTGGCGGGACACATTATACATTTATCGTCCCCTCTCCACGGATGTTGCATAATACATCTATTAGAACAGTGTGCAAATGTTATGCGGCAGGGACTGGCCCCCTTGCCCATCTTACGCTCTCTATACTGGGCTGCAGCTCTGTGTATAGACACGTGCAGCCCTAGTGTACAAACACCGACGAATTAAAGGGACAAACATTTGTGATGTTGCAATCACGACGAATTACCAAATAGCACAGATGGGCGTATTTAGTCTACATGTCGCAATGCATTCAGCTTGTTTGCGATGCAGCTTACTCTTTGAAAAGATATAAGCACAGCTTTTCCACCATTTGGTACAATTAGCCCCGGGGTGGGGCGGGATGTCTCATTTGAAATGAGCTTGTTCAGAGGTCATTTACCACTAAACGAAAACGTCCTCTGTAAAACTTTCCCGCTACGAAGCTCAAAATTTTAGCTGTTTGTATATATATATATATATATATATATATATATATATATATATATATATATATATATATATATATATATATATATATATATATATATATGTATGGATATACATTGATGTGGGCGTGTGTGTGTGTGTGTGTGTGTGTGTGTGTGTGTGTGTGTGTGTGTGTGTGTGTGTGTGTGTGTATGTGCATGTGCGTGCGCGTGTGCGTGAAAATTCCAGTCATATTCTCAGTAATTGTAGCAGGAGGGAGCTTAGTGTACAGTCTGATACAATTCTCCGCACTCTCCCCCTTACATTGTTGGGCGCTCAAACGCGAACTAGGGCCGCATCACCATCTCAAAGATATCGCCATTTTCAGTTAGTCTGTATGTAATGATTTCGTTTCTTCCGCAGCTTTGTGCTTTTAGCGGGATCTAACAAAGACATAGGGAATGCAACTAAGTACCGTAACTAGAATACCTAATGATGAGCAGGCCCGTGGAGGGCGTGCCGACTGCTAGACTTATGGCGAGGTGTCGACGGCTAGGCTTATGGCGAGTGGTTCAGCGACGTCACACGTAACTCAAGTACTAATGAGAGCTGGGGTACTCAATTTGCATGCAGAGTAAGCCAAGAGGTGCAAGCCGTCAAGGCTGGAGAAGTGCAGAAGAGACCCGAGGCCAAAGCGAGAGAGGTTTGGGATCAGGCGGGAGCCCAAACTAGAATTATTGACATAGTCGATGATGACTCTAGCACTGACAATTGCAAGATTACAAAAAACTTGCCTCTAAGAGACAGCTTTGAGTACAAAGGCCTGTTCTTCATTCAGAGAACACCACCGTCACCGATGAAATGAATGAGGTTACAAAGTTGAGATCCTTTTTGCCGCAGGTTTTCCCTGATCTAAACCCGGTAATCCACCTCGTCCCACTCAAGCTCTGACAGATCATGTCCATATAGCTCTGCTGATGAAATTTATTCGAACAGAGAGATCCTCTGTTTTTGCTGTGACGTCCGCCAACTCAGAGCCCGTCTAACAAGTAATCCTTCTTAGTGAAGCAATATGAAAGGCATCATTTGTGTCTGGACTCGGAAATCGGACAACACGGCAGTGCATTATGTGAACTGTGAAGGCGACCACGTAACCGCTGTCGCCCTCGAGTGATCGTACGCGCACGGCATCACCCGAAAGCGGTGAAGCTTGTGCGACATTTGCATCCGATATATGGTCAGGGCTTGTTGTACGTTGCAAATATCATGTGATGTTGTAGAGTTGAAGTCAGTGCGCTTAAAGCATGAGACATCAATGGCGTAACCGCACGCTGCATCGTTAAGGCAAAAACGACTAACAAACAAGCAAATTAATGCTGAAATTCATAAAATGGGGCAATGGTGTCCATTGACTACAGTTGATGTAAGGTGTAGGGTGTGTTGGTAGCGCTAGGTATAATGTCGTTAAGGCGACACGATTCCGCTACTACGGGCATGTTCGCAAGCTCAGCTGGTCTGACTTGAACAGTGGGATGAGGATGAAAGTGAAAAGAGTAATACGCTTCGGGGTGGGATATCACACGAGCCAACGCATTTCAGATTCACCGAGAACGATGCTTTTGGCAGGTTCAGTATCAGCAGCCATAACGGAAAAAATCAAGCTCGAGCGTCTTGGTAAAGTTACGCTAAAGCTGCTCAAATGTCAAGCTTAACAAGTTATATTTTTGCAGCCAGTGACCGTAGCTTCGTGTTGTCTGCAGTGCCAAGAAAGGCAATCATTTGAAAGCCGTGCAGCATATGCTGCTACGCGTGTTACTTTCGAGGAACACCACAATTTGGGGAGGATGTAGCTTTCCTCATTTTATTAGCATATTTATATAGAAATGTTTCCGTTATTTCGAAAGACGGACCGAAGCTGATCCTAACCTAGACGACAAGGCGTGCAAAAGGCGCGAGACTAACGAATCTTAACAAAGGAGAGAAGGCGCAGTAGTGTTCGAGATAGTGTCAACGTATAGAAGTAGTCGTGTCAAGCACTTAGGTGTGCCTCGAGCGTACACCATGGCCACGCCCGTTTTGGGGACTAGCGTCAGATCCCAACAATCAGGACGCATAAAGATGCACAACTAAGTGTATACTTTGGGCAAGTTTACGTTAGAAAATGAGTACGGGATATTAGGGCTAATCGACCTTTGGCGCACCGGAAGCCGAACGAGAAACGGCCAATGCCACTTTTTCAAAAAATCGGTCTCCGTTCAGCTCACTGTAACCCTCAGACGAGAGTTCCGCCGCGGAAATTTTCACAGGCGCGAGGTCCAACTGGTTGTGACCAGTATTCGCCCTTACCCTTATTTCTTCGCAGCGCCCTGAGAGTCGTCAAGACTGCAAGTCATTACAATTTTTTTGTTGCGTGGTGTGCAATTGCCACGTCAGGTCAGGGCCATTCGTAGACATTTCTGAAGGGTGAAATGCGAAAGCAACGAACGAAGGCAACAACAGCATATGTCCTGCCTGCTAAACTGTCATGAAACATGGAATTTCCAGCGTACTGGCCAAGCAATTTGGCATGGGCTCGCATCAACGTATCTGGCTCAACGATATGTGGTTTTGGCATCGTCTGACTGACGATGATTGATAACTGTGAAGTTACACGTCACGTCACGTCCCATTTCGCTCGTCCACGTCACGCGAGGTGCCTTACTGATATTTATCAATTTGCCTCCGCCAAGGTGCCAAAGTCTCTGGGAATATATACTTCGCTCAACATCGCAGTAAAATAGGATGACCCCTTTTCTGTCCTCGACCCGAAGTACGTTGATATAGTTTGGTTATACGCGATGAAGACCCCAGGAGACCCAGCACGTGGGCCGGTATTGGGCCTCTGAGGGCAAGATTGAACGGACCGGACCTAAACTGACATCGCCTGTGTGTCCCAGACGAGCGCCACTGGGGACTGGCCGCAGATCGGCACCACTGGTGACATTCCCAGCCACAGTCACCACTGATTTACGGCTGACTGAATGGGACCGACTGAAACGAGCCGGCGACTGCGCCGAGCCTCTCTGAACGCGCATGCCCCCCCCCCCCCCCTCCGATGACCGACGGGGCTGGGTCGGGCGGCGTCGGAGCCACCCGGCGCGGCCGGCGGTGGTCACCGCCGGTGCCCACGCGCATGCGCACCGACCATCGATCGTCGGCGCCGACGCGACGACGGCGGCCTGGAGCGCGGCCGGGATCGAAGTGCGGCTGGCGCGGCCCAGGTGCTGGCGCGTGGAATCGATGGTGCTGCTGGAGCCGGGGCGTGCCGTGTGTTCAGCGCCGCGGCCCGGCGCCTGGTGAGGCGGTGAGACGGTGAGACGGTGATACGGTGAGCCATGTCGGAGCCGCGGGCCGAACGCATCCGCAGTCGGGACAGCCACGCCTCCGAGTTCTTCCAGTACGTGGGCCCCTACCGGCTGGAGAAGACGCTGGGCAAGGGCCAGACGGGTGAGTCGCCGGCGGAGAAGTGGTCCGAGCCTGAGGCCGCGCCTCGGCCGTCCCCCCAGCGTGAGCGGGGCATGATCGAGGCATGACTGGGGCATGACCGGGGCGTGACCGGGGCGTTACCCGTGACTCGGAAGGCGTCTGCCTTACGTCAAGACTGTGTAAGGTTGTGGGACCGGCCCGGATTTCTGGGCGTCGTCGTGATGCCGCCACCATCTCGTCCCAACGTGCCGATTCGCTTTTAATCGCTGCGTCGGGTTCGGTTTAAATCACGCTTCAAGTCGGTCTGCTCCCAATGCGCACCGATATTAAAACATAACTCCAGCAGCGCCGTCCTGTGGTGTTATTGGCTAACCTTATAGCCTTAGTAATTGTGTTGGCGGTCTCAGTCTTAGCGTAAGCGGTCAATGCATTGGTGCACAGTTGACTGAAAGTGGCGTCATGCAGGCATCTTTGTATCTTACGAACAGGCTGAAATGCTCGTCATTAGTTGAATACCCAGTCCTGCCGATCTACATTGTTGGGAGAACAGTGTTCCTACTGACGCCAACAGCCAATATTGCATTCGTTCCCGTCTTCCACAAATATCTGTCGAGGAAGCATATTGAGTGGTCCTTGAGATTCATGACCTTAATAACGGAACCGCATAAGCCCCAAACGGCCCATGACCATGTTAGAACCAGTGGCTTCCATCTTTACTGCCGCCGGACGAGTTCCGCCAATCATGCTCTCAAATCCCCGTCCAGTGAGCGACTGTGAAACGCGCCACAGCTTTGCGCCGGCGGTGCTTGGCGCAGGACTCGGCCGCCGCGCCCCGCGCGATCGGGTGGGCCATACTGTGGGCCCGCGGCAGCAGGCAAGGCCTCCTCCCAGCCTGGAAATCGAAGCTCGGGAGCGCCCGGTTCGAGCTTCAGCGGCCGCTCAGTCTGTGTGGATCATTGAAGCCACGTGCAGTGCTTACTCGATGGCGCTAACGACCCGTGACCGGGCTGGGCCTGCAGCGTCATTTCCGGTCCGGCCCCCGCCTCGATGGTCAGCAGCGGCCGACCCTGTCGTGACCCCGGCCACACTCTGTCTCTGAAAACTACTGCCCCGCAGTCTGCCTCAGCTGATGAGGTTGTCAGCACGGTGCAGAGCAAACGGGGCTTCACCCAGCTCCTCGTACGTCTGTAGACCATCTTTGCGGTTTGCTAAACGTGAAAGACCCCGCCAAATCATTCTATAGGCGTCGATGGATCGCTGCGCTGCGTCCGTGTGCCCGCAGGCACGTTTGAAGGATTGTAGCGTGCCACCCTCCACGGTCAGCGACGAGACGACACATGTGATCACACCTGACAGTGCATCAGCTGTAGCCGGTGACGTCACTTTCCGGCCTCCGTCAACAAGCGGCTCTCCCGCCACAGCTTATTTATCTGCTTAGCCGTGTAATGAGTGTGCGTTTTGGTGTTAACTTTCCATTATTTTCCGACACCTCTCTCTCTCTCTCTCTCTCTCTCTCTCTCTCTCTCTCTCTCTCTCTCTCTCTCTCTCTATCTCTCTCTCTCTCTCTCTCTCTCTCTCTCTCTCTCTCTCTCTCTCCTCTCTCTCTCTCTCTCTCTCTCTCTCTTCTCTATCTCTCTCTCTCTCTCTCTCTCTCTCTCTCTCTCTCTCTCTCTCTCTCTCTCTCTCTCTCTCTTTCTCGCCCTCTTTTTCTTTTTCTTACTTCCTCTCCTTTTCTTTCTCTCCCTTGTCGATCTAGTTCTCTTTTGCCTGACAAAATTATTTCCTCCTATCTCTGCCCCTTGTATCCCCGTTTCTGCTCATTTGCTCTCTAGCCGTCTCCTTCTGCACGTTTACAATATCTTCTGGGAGATGTTATGCAGCTCCTGCTGCCGCGTTTGGCATTATCCCTACCAATCTCTGTCTCCATCTTTCATATCGCTCGTGATATCGACATGGACATGAGGCCGCTTTCAGAAGAGGCTATGGCCCTGTCTCAATCCTGGCCTCCTGGCAAACAAAAAAGAAAGTGCAATGACGCCAGAGGAAGACTTGTCACTTCGCTCGCCCTTGTCTTACGGGCGGGTGCAGGCAACCAAAGGTGCTCAGTGAAAATACCACAATCATCGTGTTTAAAACACGAAGGTTCTCCGCGTGGTCGACACCGCTGCGCACTCCCACCGCTGCCCGCTGGATCGCCCGGCACACACGAGGCCCGGCCAGCGTCACTGTCAGTGCCTGCTGGCCACTCGACAGTCAATATGCGCGCGAGCGGCCATTATCGCGCCCGCCAGCCGGTCACGGGGCCGTCCCCGGCTGGCGGGGCCGAGCAGCGGCTGACGGCTCCGGCGCAGCACGCCTGCTTCTCCGTATTTGGTCTTCCATTTACAATCTGTGCACCCACCTGCCAGGCACAAATAAACGGGGTAAGATAAAGACAACAGCACCAGTCAGCCCATACCCCCCAAAGACCACTTACCAGAGCGCCTCACTCGTTGGTTTCCCGGGCTGCCACTATCGTGGCTCATATCAGGCGAGCTGTGTGTCTCCCGGGTTCCGCCATGGTCCGGATCCACGAAGGCCTCAGACAAGAGCAGCGAGTTGCTGGGCGCTTGGTGGCGCGGCCGATCTATCTGCAGATATGGTGGCATAACGGCAACCCTCGCCAGGGTTTGATAGCGCGCGTCTTCCAAAAGATATGATGACGCGGACTGAGACGGCTTGTTCAGCGTGTTCGTGCCACGAGTCTTCACACATCCCGTGCGTGGAGGACGCCGCAGAATTTGTGGTTAAGCGATGGTTTGAAGTTTTAACTAAGTTTTTTAAGCGGTGGGATTTAGTGACTACGCCTTGATTTTTGGGTTGACTTGTAAGATATATGAAGAGGGTTTCCTAATCGCCGGTGTATCGCCGGTTTCCTGATCGCCGGCAATTTTAGTACCCCGGTGTAGCCCTCCGGCTGCCGATATACTTACAGTTCCTGGAAATATAGAGCATGCAATCATTGGTTTTGATATGACGCTTTGAGGACTCTCACCAATGTGTGAGCACTTGGAAATATATTTTCATGTAAACCCAAACTACCACGGCTCGCGTGGACGACGTCACCCAAACTATACAAATGCGCACGCATAAAATGCTAATATGCACACGTTTTTCACATGAATGTATGCAAATTCACACTTGACAACAATCAAAACTACATTCCGCGAGTTTTCATGCCACTTGCGTTCCAGTTGGTAAGCAACAGTGCTGAAACACGCAGTGCAGTGCCACCATGGCTAAACGGTGTTTTATTATTTGCAAATGTATTTAATTCATGCTTCAGGCGAAGACTGCAGACTGCAGAAGACAGAAGGCTGTTAATCCTCACAGGGCTCTTTTGGAAGCTACTAAGTAAGGGCGTCCCACTAAAGGCAATGATAATTTATTATGATTAAAGTTTGCTTGAAAAGAAATAGAGTTAAAAGAGAGAAAAGCATTGTCTGAAAAATAAAAGATTAACTAAACAGTTTCCCGTGCCACAAAGCTGCCACAAAGCTGAGGTTTTGCCATGACATCCATGCCTCTTGTTATCCTTACTTTTGTCATTAAACACATATAGAACACATGTGGAATACAAGCAGAACTCGTGCGGTATACATGTAGAAAGAAAAACAACCATACGTACGTAATATCTTTGAGCTGAACGTCGATTTCCTCTTCTTTTCCGAAGACAGATGATTCAAACAATCGACATCATAAGTTAGGATAATAACCAGCAACGCTTTCCGGATAAACTTATGACATGATTAGGAGGCATTCGGACTTAGTCACTTGATAATCCTCTACTAACTAGACTACTTAATCGTGGATGCGCACGGTGTGCTACGGGTAGTTGCTGAAAGAACCGATACTTTCGATCGCGTGTTTTTGGATATATATATATATATATATATATATATATATATATATATATATATATATATTCATTAAAAGTGTCAGCATACCTGACATTGACTTCGTTCTTGAATAAGAATAGTGTTTCCGAATAAAATACTTCCCTATTGTCCGGAAAAATGTTGAGCAGGATGGCAACGTGAGTGTCCAGTGTTTCATTGGTCCTGCCAGTAATGTCGGATAATATAGGCACAGTTCTTGATAGCAGGTATATACAGAACCATTATGGTCACGTCAGTTAAAAATGACTTTCCTAAATTTCTGTTCTTCAAAATGGACCGTTTACTTTCATGGCATGTATGTTATCACTCAAAATACTGATGGCCACTTCGCTTAAAGGCAAACACCGGATAAAGTCAGTACCGGGTTTATCGTCTACATTCATGCCTGTGTCGAGGTGCCAGAGGCTACCCACCCTGCAACCACAGCGTGCCCGACATATGCACTTGCCGGTTGACTGTTAGATCTCTATCCCTGTTATACAGAGCTTCCAGCACTTCCACACTTCTGCTCGCGCGAAAAACAAGGCGATGAAGATGTACTAGGCACTGACCATAAGCTTTATTGCCAGAGTGAAATATCAGCTCCGCACGAGTCTGGAGCGTGGGCTAATCGCTAGGCAGTATCAAGAAGCTGCTTCTCAACTAATCCGTGGCGGCGTCATTCCAGTTCACAATTGGCTACAAAAGTTCCAGAATATCGGACCTCATTACAGACAACAATCCCGTCCAGGAATATCTCCCCGCTAAAAATGTCTAACGTTATCTACGAGCTCAGATGCACTATTGGCGATGGTGCGCACCGACCAAACTCGCCATCGATCATACACTGACTACGCTATCAAAACGAATGACACCACTAACAGCGCAGCACTGCACTATCAGCGCTGCCGGGCACATGTTCGGCACCACCAACTTCTGCCCTGATGGATTCATTGAGCTCCTCCACTGTGTGTGTGGGGGGGGGGGGGGGAGGGGGATCCATGCATACACCTCGGACCTAAGATGCCGTAATAGAAAAAAACCAAGGGGCTCGAGTTCGGAGTATGGAACAGCCAGCTCACATGCTTTTTGATCGAAGGATCTTCTCTCAAAGTGACATCGAACTCACCCTTGGTTGTGCTTTGCTTCGCGAGCCGTTGCCCCCTTCTGCCGGAAAAGCTGTGATGAAGCTTTGTCTCTCATTTTCCTTCTCAGGGCACTCTGAAAGTTGGCGGGGCCCCGCTGATTTCACTGCGCGTTACCTGTCATAGTCTCGCATCCGCAGCATTTAAACCAGAATGGAGCCGGGAGCACTGCTCTTGCTAAACGCGCGCCATGCTGTGCATGCCTTACCATGCAGCAGAGGCTCGCCGAACCGACGAGAAAAATCACATCAAATAGAACCAAAATCAATCAAAAATCAAGTCGGAAAAAGCTATGCTCGCGGGAAAAAGCTATGCCGGTTGCATCTATATCCCTTCAAGCCAGCTCCTGGTTGAACCGCCGCAGAAACTCGCAAACAATTTTATTAGCAACTACGGTGTATAGCGCGATGTATCAGTGTCATTATATGAATTCTGTTGTAGGAATTAGGTTTCCCTGTATGGTGTAGCCGAATCGCAGAGATAATTGTTTGCGTGCATCTCGGTTACAGAAGACCCTAAAGAAATGCCCACGAGTACGTGATTTGCGAAGATCAAGAATCGATCGTCAAATACAAGGCCCTAAAACAACAATTGAGACCCTGTTTGTATAACGCGATGTATCAGTGCCATTATATGACTTCTGTTGGAGGAATTAGCTTTCCCTGCGTGGTGCAGCCGAATCCCAGAGATAACTGTTTGCGTGCATCTCGGTTACAGAAGACATTAAAGAGACGCCGAAGAGTACGTGATTTACGAAGATCAAGAATCGATCGTCGAAGATAACAGAATAATGCAACGTGCAATGACCTTTGTCTTTTTAGAGATCCCCACTCCCAGAAGAAGGAATTCGTGATTGGAATATGTTATAATTTTTACCGCACACACAAGCTGAACAGTGGACAACGCAACCGGGCCAAATTGCCGTCATAGCCAAATCCAGCGTGAGAGGATGCGATGAAATGGCCACAGCGGCTACCACACCAATGAACAGCTCTTAACCGACACCGGCGCCACAGCGGCGGCGGCGTCGCGCGTCGTGTCACGCTTAATCACCACGGAGCTGTAGAAGACAGGCCGTGATCAGCGACGAGCTCCGGACGTCGGCGGGCTTCGGTTCTCAGAAGCGGCCTGTTTTCCGCCCATCAGCCGCACCCACCGCGGCGGGGAAGCGTTGCCACCCGGCCGGCCTGCGGCGCGTCCCCGTCCTCGATCGGCTCAGGCCGATCACGGCCTGCCCAGGAAATTGGAAATCATTCCGTGCACGAGATTGAACGACGCCCGGCTGGCTCCAGAGGAGAGGCGGGGCTAGAAGGAGGCTCGTCGCTCCTAGGGCCGCTGGCACCGCATGCGGTAGGTTTCTGGAGATGCTAATGATGCGTGAGTAAGGGGAGTTGTCCTGCCGGATGGGCGTCTCTGGAGACCCCACGTGGATTTATCTCGGGGGAGGCTGTCGAATAATGCCCAGACGCAGGGAAACCAGTGGAGGAGGACTTCAGGCTTGTTCGCCAGGGCACGTATTTAGGGAGGCGGTCTGGTGACTTTTTGTGGGGCACACGCTGGCAGAAGAGCTCCAGATCGTTGTCGCAGACTTTAATAACGCTGCCCGATGACTCCAGAAAGAGCACAGGCTGGAAGGCGGACATCTTATCGTCCCAGTTAGACCGGCGCATGCCGCTGCATGGCCAGATTTGGATCGATTCCTGAGCGCAGTATCGCATGTCACGACAGCGCAGCCGGCCAGCAGCGCGTGTAAGCTGCTGGCACGGGAAAACAGTCAGCTGACCACGACACTCACCGACCCTGGGAACGTTTCCTCTAGTTATGTTGAACACCGAGCTAATACTGTGAGACCTCGAGCGAAACGTGAGTGTCCAGGATATCAGAGCACGCTCCAACGCCTGTGTTAGACACGGCTCGTGTCCCTTGAGGACGGCATCGCTCTAGTAGGCGTAGTGGCTGCACCGGTCTGAAGCGCGTCGTCACCTCGTCACGTGGCCACCTCTCTGCTGACTCCGCCGTCATCAGTCACCGCCACCGACGCCAGGTCCTCGCCCGGGCCGGGGTCGCCGGCGCCCGGGGCGACGTCCGGAGCGGCGCCCGCTGCGTGCGCGGCCAACCCGCGACCTCATCACGGCGCCGGTGATTGTCATTCAGCGGCTGACGGCGCGATCCGATCAGGGGATCAATAGCGGCAGGTTCTGCCGGCCGGGTCCGGCGGGGACGGCCGGTGCGGCGAGGGGTGCCGCGCCGGCCACCACGGGAGGCTGCGGGTGCGGAGACGCGGCGCCTCTGCTGTGCCGGAGGGAAGCCGCAGAGGTGTGCTGGCGCCGAGGGGTGCCGCGCCGACCACCACAGGAGGCTGCGGGTGCGGATACGTAGCACCCCTGCTGTGCCGGAGGGAAGCCGCGGAGGTGTCCTGGCGGCGAGGACTGCGACCGCTGGTATCAGATGAGGGTCTCTGTAGATGCCGTCGATGCTGGAATAGGAGTCACTTGGTGCCGGATAAGTGTCCCTGGGGACGCTGATGACGCTGGAATAGACACTCATGCAGGATGGGCCGCAGCAGAGGTACTGATGGGACGGCAGCACGACATCTCTTGTTCCTGACGGGTCTCGGCAAAGACGCGATGGCCAAGCGGTCGTGTTACTGGATATCGTGGACGATCTCGCCGTGAGTGGGAGACGGGTCTGCGGCAACAATGGGACTGCGTGGCGAAGCGGTGGTAATAGGCTACGGATCTGGGTCGCCAGACGGGCGGCGGTGGGGATCGGGAGATGCCTTGCTGCCTAGGCGCGGTCATTGGTAGAGGGGCCTGTTTCCAAGCAAAGGATGAAGTAGCTCTGCTGCCTGCAGCCGACTTTGTGACCCTTCAAAACACCGGAATGTAATGGGCGGATGCCGTTTATCTATCATGTCAATAACAGCGAAACGAGCGCAAGGGACCCGGAACTGACCTTTGAACCATGGGTGGGACCACATGGGTCATGCGGTGCATAAAATACAGATATGATCATCCTGTGACTCCATGTCTGGAGCTTTTGTGACATCAAAACGCCCCTGATGGGATTCCAGCCAAGGTTGTGATGTGTTACCGAACTCCCATCGTCAGCCACTCGCGGCTGAGAAGAGACCTGTACTGCGACCGCTAAATCAAAGAAAGCTGACTTTATTATTCAACGTGCAACTTTTGCCTATGGTGCGGGCTTAATTGGAATTCGCCAAAAGTTTTGTCAGACCTCTGCTCGACCGCGTACGAAATCCTGCTTCGGTGCCCAAGGCTCCCCGAAGGCGTGGGTGCCTGAAATACTGGCGAGACATCTCTGTCAAATATGACCCATCCTTTTTCAGCAGCTAATGAACTCCGAAACGGCCACTAGTCTCAGGCCTGTCGAGGAATTCGATCAGGGGCCAGCTAATGGAGCAGGCGATGAACCTAATTTCGAACGTCGTCGAGAGCGCAGCAAGCTGCTGCGTTTCACAAATTGTGCCCTGGGTAGCAAATATCTACGATGTGACGGCGATCCTGACACGTATAACCCTCACGTGGCGTCAAGTTGAAGAAGCTGGCCACTGATGGGGTGAGAGTTAACGCAGTGCTCGACGACGCAGGCGACTCTTTGCTGGCTCCATCTGGTAAGCAGCTCTCAACAAGCCATAAAAGCACACATCTGACGGGTTAGACCAGGTCAGAAGACCCCGATGTGTTAAAAGAAGCCTAAGCAAGATCTGCGCCGCGGATTGAAAGTACAAACCGACGGCTCTAATGGCCTCGTCCAACCTTTGGTTCTCCCCTCCCCCCCCCCCCCCGTTCTCGTTCTACCACTCCCCAAGTGAAGACGGCATGCAGAACGTGATGCACGTCGCTTCCGGCCGTGCCGGCGTGCGCGCGCTCGCCAGTGGCCGCCGGCTGTCGGTGCCGCGGCGGCGGCGGCGGCGATGACAGGGGCGGACGCGCTGGCATCCGACGGCTGTCCACCGACGGCGGCGAGTGATCGGATCGTTAGCGTGCCGCGCCGGAGATTCTGTTTCAGTGGAGGCAGATAGCGCCGGCGAGGCGGTCATTAGAGCCCGAGGATTTGTCACGGTCGCCGTCACCGCCCGCGGCGCCGCGAATGCCGCCGGTCAGCGGACGCGCCGCGCAAGTGGCGCACCGCCTCACTGAGCCACTCCAACGCTCCCAGCAGCGTTTTTTTTTCTCAACTGCCTCCTTCGGAGCTGCACTTGCCTCTCATACTAAAAGCTCCCTCCCAGCTCCCAAAGTGGCATATCTATATCTCATCTAACGAAGGCATGCGAGTGGGCTGCTCCATCCAAGTGCGGTATGGAGCTCTGCGTCTCACACTAGTGCGGCTTCGTCCCACTGCAGTACAGCTGCCTCCACCATCAGCCCGCTGGCCCTCGGCCCATCGTTCCATAGCGTGCGTCGGTTGTCCGACGACGAATGCAGACTTTTAATCAGCTGAGGGAAGAATTGCAATCAGCTGACGAAACCATGATTTGGCCATCGATGAAAATGACAAGCACGGACTACCTGAAGTCTACCAAGTGGGCTCAGTTGGTGTAGGGCTGTGGACTTCAAGTCTAGCGTATCAATGCGGCCATTCATCTCCCGGAAGTCGGCGGCTTCGATTAAACCTAACAAGCAGTTCACAAGTTAACTGGCAAATAACCAAAGAACGTTCTGCCTAAATGGAACCTAACTGAACCTAATCGAATCTAATGAAACCTAAATGTTGCGGCACTATACGGCACACTTCCTCTCCCTTTCAAAGGTCATGCTAGCATTCCAGAGAAAATGTCTGCCGCAGAGAAACGACGCCACACGAACAGTTCGTTCAGAGCGCACGCAGCAGTCACATCGACCTCAAGAGCATTTGTTAACTGTCTAAAGAAAATGCTCCAATTTTTAAAAGGGGCCGGCAGTCGATCGGCAGGTCTATATTGGGGACCAAACAATGATCAATGGATCTATGATGGGGACAACTGTCGATCGACCGTACTATAACAGGATCACGCAAGATTGATCACGCAAGATTGATTGCCGCGCGGCGGTCGATGCGGCCGATAATAGCGTCGGGTCGAGATGGGCCCTGGAGGCGCCACATTGAGGCTCGTGCTCACTGCCACAGCCAGCTGTTTACGGCGGCTTACCACTCAGCATATGACAGCTTGCCTGCGTTAGATGGGAGCCTCATGCACGCCTCTGGTGAATTAGTGGGCGGGGTTTGCTCCCGCATATTCATGTCGCTTTCATTAACAACGTCATGGCTAAGTCTACGGCATATTTTAAGGAGCTTTCAATGGGGAGGGGGACGAAGAAAGTGGGTAATTTTGTCTGCTCTCAATACAGGAAACCTTTTGTGGAGGATAAAATGTCCTGGTTGCCATATAATCCCATTTTTTTTTCTCCTGGTGCGCAAAATTAAATACAATCACCTCATCCACACCATTTGGTAAACATACTACCTCGCTCGCTGAAGTTATTCATGCATCTCGGCATCACTAAAACTTATGCCGATGATGCATATGATGATGATGATGATGTTGCCCCATTTAAAACATGGGAAAATGTTGAAATTTAAAAATGGGACCTGGCTAAGTGTGCCGGGAGGAGCTATCAGGAGTAGCGTTTAGGGGAAGGGAAGGGAGGACGGAGAACCACCTGCTGCCAAAGCGGCCAGGGCCACTTGTTGTCCCCAGACGCCGAGGATGAAGCACCTGGACGTGGTCTCAACGAAAATCTGGAGCGCTCTCAGGCAGAAGGCGTTGTCATGGTTATAAAGATGGAGAGCGGCTGCGTGATAAGCATGTCAGCTGGTGATGTTCGCAGCTGCATGAGCTCACTCTTCTGATAAGCGATGGTCTTCTCGGCGGTTCGATGGCTGCCGGCATCGTTTAGCATTTTCAAGGATCCGCTATATATTCTGCATTAGCGCGCTTTCATAAAATATCTGCCAGCATGTTGTCATGTAATGTTAAATGTTTAACCATCGCTCGCGCTGATTCGCCGTCTCGCGTAGCGCTGATAGGGGGGGGGGGGGGGGATCGATGCGACCCCCTGGTGTTTCCAAGCTAAGACAGATACAGTTTAGCGGAAAGTACCTTTTGACTGGTCTCAACGAGATCAAACGATTTTTAACAATTTTGATGTGGCCATCTTAAAAAACTTGACCCCATTACGCTTGGTTTTGGACCAAACTTTCCCGACTATCGCACTTTTCAGCTCTATAGCGTCATACATCCAATAATTTGTCATGTAGTGTCACGAAAGCTATACAGGCGTGTTTCTTCCTCAACTCTGAGCACAGTGGTGCATGATTTCATGTGTTTTGATCATATTTGTATCCTGTATCTCTTTGTAGCGGAGCAATGTCGGCCCGCCGTGCGTTCTGTCGCGTCGTTGATTGCTGCCCGCCACCCGTGCAGGCCGTAGACCGCGGTGCAGTGTTACTAAATCAACTGCAGCTGCCCCGAAACCATAAATGCTAGAGACACGTCTTTGTTGTCAGAACATACGAAAGGAATGTCCCATAGGCTTCTGAACATTTGGCTTAAAGTAGAGATCAATCAAACACCTCAATTGAAATTTCCGTCTAGTTGAAGAATCTTGAGTTAAATCTTGTCCTAATATATGTCCAGGATCCAAATCCTGTCCTGATATATGTCCAGGATCCAAATCCTGACCTGATATCTGTCCAGTGTCACAATTCTGTTCTTTTATCTGCCCGGAATCCAAACATTGTCCTCGTAAATCCAGTCTCCTTAATCACTATCATAAATTCAACAAGAAATGCGAAGGTCAGTGGTTATTAATAGCATTTTGTGTTACCATAATTCCCATGCCACTTATGTTGTGATACGAATGGCGCTGATGGCTTAATTGTCACTTGGTACCAATGATGACCGGTCGCATCATTTTTCGTTCGAATTGTTCACTCGCTACCACAAACCCTCGGCAACGTAAGTATACAAAAATAGCAACATACGAGTATCATATTTTGTATCACGAATTTAATGTGCAACTATTTCTTGGTAACGAACCGCAATAAACCATTGATAAATATTACCGCTAACGACAGCATTTTATCTTGAGCCATTATTTGTGATCCCTGGGAAAATAACCGTGCATGTAGCAGCTTGTCGGCCTACTCTGCTGCATCAGCGAATGACTACATATACCACTGATTTGCTGTTTGTCTCTCATTCATACCGTGTGGTTTTTCTTTAGCTCAGTGGCTGCTTAGACGCAAACGAGCTAGTAATGTACTGAGTAACCACCAAATCACGGGGCCGTCGTCGTCGTCATTGGAACTTTGTGGCGCACTTAGCTGCTGAGGCTATATGGCGCCGCCTGCCTCTCCCCTTGGCAGGAAGGGCGCGCGCTACGGGGACTCGAGCTCCGTACTTCTGGTTTCCCAGGCGCGTAGTGGCTTATACAGACGCGTTTACCCCTCCCCTATCGGCGCCCACAAATCACGAGGCCGCTGACCAAACGATGCCATGACCTGGAAACTGTCGTCTTCATCGGCCTGCAAAATACATCCGACACTGGCGTGGGGCTGAATAACACCCACCAGAGCGTAGCTGCGCTGCAGCTCGGCAGCGTCCCCATCAAACACAGCGGGAATATTCGGCCCCTCTTCTGACACCCATTCCACGAGCGGGGTGAGAAATGATTGCTTGATAACGAGGGCATCACTGGCACCTCTCGTCGGCACGTCGCAGCTGGCTAGACGGCGGTATGACGTCACAACATCGGTGACGTCATCATGACGAAACCAGAGGCTGCTGAGTACTAATGACCATGTTGTGTCTCTGGTTCCAGGCTTGGTTAAGCTCGGCGTACACTGCATGACGGGCAGGAAAGTCGCAGTCAAGATAGTCAACAAAGAAAAGCTGAGCGAATCCGTGCTACAAAAGGTCAGTGGAATACGCTACTGTCACCAAAGTGCGAGGTTAGTATGATATCAAGCAGAGCGATTATTGGGCGGGTGTTGACTATGCCATCAACTATATGTCATACTCTAATGGTGGTAAGGCTAGAGCTATTTAATGATGTCTTGTAAGGTTTTTTTGGCTTCCAAGGCCCTTTCGGGCTCGGAGTCACATAAAGATGCGAACGTCTTTTGCTCCGTTTTGCTTTGGTCAACCCGAAGTGTCACTTTGTTCTGAAACCATACGTGAAAGCAGTTTGCCAGAACACTTAAGGAGTTCATGAGTTTTATTACACGAATGCAAAGATGCCCATATATGCACGCATAATATGCAAATACGCGTATTACATACTCATTACCAAATTAAAAAGCTTAAACGCTTAGAACTCGAAGCGAAAGTGTCGCCGGTCAGTTTGAAATATTACTATGTTACCGCATTTAAAAGTGTATTGTAACTACTCAAGGCCACAAGCCCAGGTCTGCCAGTGGCATATTAAAAGCTCAGAATGTCTACTTAACACGATAATTGCTGGCACTTTTTCAGCGATGCTTGTGCGCATCACTTTAGACCGCGCTCCCCTTTCAACAAACCGGATTCGGGTCATACCAACCTGCTGCCAAGGTGCTTGTGTATCTAAAGTCATATGGGCCTCTATAACAGCTTGCTTTGACTCAAATCAGTGCGTCTGGTCTGTGGATGGTCAACGGGGAAAAGAGGTAGGGTCGCTTCTTCACTTGACAATAAATCGCTTTTCTCGCACCTTTTATCACACGTAGTTTTTAATCTGTAAATTTCGACCATGTTTTCCATACTAGATTGTTTGGAAGGATTCCTGAAACTTTTCTCGAGCTGCCGACGTGCATAATTGGAAAGAAGGCACGACACCATCTTTTGCATTTCACCAGTCTTCACTTTTGTCAACGAGTTCACTGCGGCCTTCATGGTATGGACACATTGGTGTCTCTATCTGAAAAATCCTGGTGAGCTAGACGCATTATTGGAAAGACAAAGACATTCGAGAACTGCAAACGCCGTTTTAAATCGAAGCTATTTCATTATCTTGTCCTTTGGATCACACAGCTTCACTTTCCAGCCGCGTGGGCGGTGATGACTACAGTCCATCCTATTCACTGCTGAGGGCTTCGCTATAACTTCTATGGGTGACACTGCCCGTTTAAGCGCAGCTATATTCAACCAAATCAATGCATCTTGGTTATCGAGCTTCAAGGACAATGGTTGAGGTTATCAGCCCCGATATTGCTTATCTTGCTAAGGGGATTTTCGTCCCCCCCCCCCCCTCCACCATTGTCAGCGTACATTGCACATGGGCGCCATTTTGGCGGCGGTCACCTGTGCCCGTCAGGCCGCGACCTGGCGACGTTGTCCGCCTTACGTCACGACAGCTCGCGCTCGCGTGTGTGGGTGGGTGTGGGAACTGCGCACGGAAACAGTTTCGGCTGAGGACAGGCGACGATGGACCGCAATGGAATATCTACTGTCTTACACCGCTGCATGTCAGTCAGTCAGCTGATGTCAGTCAGCTGTCGTGCGGCTGAAGCGTGTGTGCGACAGCCCGAGCCTGGATCCGGTGGTGATGGGACAGGCCATTTCTGTCGCGTCCAATCTGGGAATCAATCGAAGCGCCGTTCCCGTAATGCTGGCCGACTTGCATTCGTCTGTGTGGCATTTTTAGCCTTCTGAGTCGGCCGTCTCATCTGGTTTTGCCGTTTCATCTCATTTTACAGTTTGTGTTTTCATCTCATGTAATAATGCAACGGCCTTAGTTTGATTCGTTTTCGAATATCCTCGGCTGGATGAGAGCGGAATATGCCAAGGTCTTTAAGGCAACTGAGGCAGGCAACATGAGTGTGTGCTTAGATAGGCTATTTATAATAAAAAGTAATATTGCACGGAGACAGGAGTTGCAAAACATTTGGACAGCTGCAAGGTACTTACACATGATTCTCATGACCCGAACCTACTAGAAGGCCGACTGGGCTAAAGACGGAGGTTTGTTTTCCAAATGAGCCCCTCAGACTCGCAAAACATCGTCCTTGAGTAGGAAAGACTATCAGGCGCGAAAAGGGTTCGTTGATCCCCAAAGATTTTCCGTCCTTAGAAAGTCACCCAAACTTCTCTCAGACTTTTCGCAGAAATGGCATCCAAACATATTGAACAATGTGAAACCGTCCAGTGCTCATCCTTGTTTTAAAACGCTCCGAAAAAACACTCACCGGCCTGATGTCAGAAGCACATAGGGACTGGCAGATAATCAGGATCCACGGCGAAGGCTACCATGACTGTGAAACGGAACCTCCAGTCTCGGGACGTACGACCGCGCAAGCTGATTACTGGGTCCAGTGCAAGGCTGGAAATGGGCTAAGTTAGATCGCTAAATTTGTTACCAGAACCGCAAATGTCCTACATTTTGCCGCTTTCTTAGCATCGGAAAAAAGATGTTGAACCACAGCATATCTTGGAGCGTAAGGTTTTAAAGTACCCGTGCGTGGACTTACACCAGACGGTGATGTGCGCTTTGGGGCTGTATTTGTGTGTCTTGGCTGTGATTTTTTGCACTCTGAATGAAACGCTCTCAACGGGCTAGGTTCGTTTCCGCCTTTCACTTCCCTCGCCCCCGTCTTTGGGCCCGTTTGTCATCTTCCGTGCATCCCTGTAAATGCATACTTATGACGAGACCGCAGTCTCAAATCCGACGCAACCCGTCAAAGCTAATTGATGTATGCGACCGTCGAAATCCGATGCAGTGCTTGGGCGACTGAGGATTGGCTTCCAGAAAGCCCTGGTAATAGTTTCACGGAATGATTGAGACGAAGCATCAGTTCCACGGATGTTGTCTGGTGTGATAGTATGTGCGCAACATTTCGGCCAGTTAGGTCTCCAGCCATCGTCAGGCGTTACGGTGTCCTGAGCAGCACTGGATGATGTTTGGCTTCGAGCCATGTGGAACAGGGCATAGCACCTGACGGCGGCCGAGGACTTAACTGGCCGAAACGTTGTGTTTACACCGACAAACAAGGGATGACGACAATCACAACAATTATTCCATCCGGAAGACTTGCTATTGTTTGGTCTGACCGCTATCCACGTAAAATAAGTACATAAAATGTGAAACGACAGAAGACATGTAAAAATATCACACAATGAGCCAGAGCACTGCGCCTAGGTCGCGTCCAACGGTGGGCACCAAGGTGGCTGGTTAAACGCGACGCACTCGGGTGGGCGGAGGGAGGCCGATTTGACCCCTGAGATCTAAGACACTAAGGGAGGTGGAGACACCAAATCCACAGGTAGTTCGGCAGCTTATTTATGGTAATTTTTAGGTGACTAGACCGTGACCATCACGTCACGTAGAACCAAACAAACTGAAATATGATGTAGGTGTTGGTAGTGCCTATAGCACCATTCACGGAATCAGCCCTAAACTAGGTACTTTTCCCTCAGTAAAAGGTCACGTCGGAGCATACCAGATCAATGGCATTATCTGACCTTTAGGTTAAAGCTATCAAAAGCGTTCAAAATGAGTTTCATTTTCATTTCAAATCAGCACCAGGAACTAATGTAGTAGCAAGTTTCTCAGAGCGGAATGATTGGTCGAGCTGATCGATTGCGTGGCCGGGTGAAACGAACGGTTTACAATCGATTTTTTGCATTCTTTTACGAACGGTTTACACCGATGCAGCTGTGTGCTTGTAACCAATATGCAGACCTTATTGCATTTTTTATGAGAAAAAATACATGGAATATAATTTTAAGTTTAAGGTAATTGATCCACAGGGGCATTTTCCCACTTTATTTTTTCCTAGCACGGGAACATTCTGAGCTTTGAAGGTTGCATTTCAACGCCAACAGACCACAAACACTCGAACTTGAACGAAACGCTGCTGCTACTTTTGTAAGTTGTTCTTGACCGTAGCAAGCCTGCTGTAATGAAATTACAACCAAAGAAAGTAGGACATGCTGGTACAGGTACGTCGAAATGTTGTGTAGGCCGTGTCCATGGCAAGGCCAACTTTGTAGAGTAATTATGCCGCTAACAGCAGTTCTGAAAAAGGATCCCAAAAGTATCAGGGCACTATGACACATTTTTTCTTTGCATTTAAATAAAAACGATTTGGGGAGGAATAGTGTGATCACTTTCCTGAAAAATTCCATATGGGGTCCTTTCGCCCGATACGTTGGCGGAGAGAGCTTTTTCGTGTCGCACAAACGAAACACATACTTTGCTAGGCGGACGATTTCTACTCATTTAGTGCCTAACCGATGTGCATAACTTACGATCGGAACGAAATCCTGGCTCTCTCTTGCACTAGACAACACGTGTGGGTGATAGGCACCGAAAAACAGCACCCTGATCAAATTGCAGCTGGCACGTGGTCAGCACTATTCAGTAGATTAGCGAACTCTCTCGTTTGCCGTGTATTCGTCATCGAAAAAGCTCAGCTGGGTGATGTTCAGATATTTGACTCAACTCTTCTTCTCCTGATTTAGCTAGTCAACTAGGAGACATGAAAAGAAAGCACGAGTTCTGTAGACAGGCGCAGCTGCCACACTCATGTTTTTCTCAGCCACTTTATGTTTGGGAAGGGTAAAGGTAAAGACACCCATGTCTGCGAGGGGTTTTCTCGAGTTGGATCGATTTTGATGAATTTGTGTCCCTTTTGTGGTTTTGAGTGACCACAACAAAACAGCATAATATTTTTAATATTGCGACTTTGAAGTTTGCGTTCCAACAATAACCGACCTTGAATATACCAGAAGGTACTGACTTAGCAGCGTCAAGCAAGCATGGAGTGAAAGAAAAGTTCATCATGAAGTTTTCAACATTATTTATCTTCAACGAAGCTAGGATTTGCTAGATAACGTCATTTAGCTTGAGCTTCCTGAATGCTGGTATATTAAAGGTAAGAAAACCTCTCATTGTTAGTAAATTGTCAGAATAAGAACTGTCAGATGTACATGCCGGACCAATGGAGTTACGTGGCCGCTCTTACTTTTATGGCGTATAACCATCCTGCTAAATCGCTCTCGTGATTTTTTGAGCATATGACGCTGGAAGACATAGCCGACCGTGTTATGACGTCACATGTAATATACAAAAGTCCTAATTGACATACTTCTTTCAGGTGGAACGAGAGATAGCCATCATGAAGCTCATCGACCATCCACATGTGTTAGGATTGTATGACGTATATGATAACAAGAAATACTTGTAAGTATGGACGCACTGAGGCACCCTAATTTACTCCTTATGTGACGGTGATTAGTTTTCACTTGAGGGCTATGTCATTAATCGTGCAATCTTCTAAACGATAAGTTCACAGATGTTAACGTTCCATTTATGTTTAAACAATTTATTCGTTCATATCCTTTCTAGTGCGGCGAGTTACCCACAACTACCAGTTGTGATAAATGAATGGAGCCGAGCTGAGTCTGTGTATAAAGGCAAATACTGATTGCAATACCGTGACATTTTCCTGGCAACATAAAAATCACTTCTGAGTGCCTCAGTCAATTAAGTTTATGAGACATTCGCAAGAATGTAAAAGTGTGAGGTTCTACGCTGCCTACGCGCATGGAGGCAGTCAATTTGCGCTTCTTGAACGTCCAACCAACCATACTACCACCTATTTGTGCCATTTCCTTCCACTGCAAAGCGCACTTGTTCCTTTGCAGATATCTGGTATTGGAGCACGTGTCTGGAGGTGAGCTGTTCGATTACCTGGTGAAGAAAGGCCGGCTCACGCCAAAAGAGGCGCGCAGGTTCTTCCGACAGATCATTTCCGCGCTGGATTTCTGTCACAGCCACTCCATCTGGTAAGTGATGTCAGAAGAGTTGCCGACTAGGCAGCCACCGCTTTGCCACCATCACTCCTGTGGTGATTATTACGGAAAATTTGTTTGGGAATAGCGGGGAGAGGGTCGCAGAACTATCCTGTTTTGAGGCATAAGATCCAGCGTACAGCATACGTGTCTCAGTCTTCAGTCAGACACTGTGAGCTCTGCCTAGTTTACTTGCCAGCGACTTTCTTTCCAACAGCTGATTAGATCGATATTTTGCGAGATCTAGCGCCTTCAGGACTACTATACGACGAGTGACCGTTTGTGCTAGGAGGGGCACAACAATTCAAATGTACGAAATTTTGTCGGTTAGTTGATGCCAGATGCGTCTGGAATGCGCAGTGGAAGGGACTGGAAATGGAGCCAAGTTATTTGTTTTTCAGCCAAGCCAATTAAGAATATGTCGTTTTTTCTGCTCGCCATCCCTTATCCAGCGTTTCCCGAAACAAAACATTGTCATTATCCGCGCAATTCAGTTCACGGATACATGCAATAGTAGCCACTGGCATCCTCTTTCATACGCATCGCTTTCACTTCATCTACCCATGGCGGGGTCGGCATGGTCGGTGCCATGCAATGAAAAGGCACGACATTGTATCGACCAAACATTTATTGATCGTACCATTTGCGCAACGTAGCATACAGCACTCATCCAAAACACACCGTCCTCTAACACACAGCCCGCTCCCCTGAAAAGGGCCCAGCCCTGGTGCTTGCTCTGCCGTGCTTGCCTAGTGGCCGCCTACTTCATCCAGGACTCGCGCTTGACCTTGACGCAGTTGTCCCCGTAGTTGGGCAGCGGATCTCTCTGGCAAGTCTTGTCCACCATGTAGGCAGCCTGGAACTCGCGGGCGCCAAAGAAGAGGCAGCGCTTGGGGCCGACCATGTCCTGCCAGCGCTCGCCGTTCATGTCGCCGCAGATGCCACACGCGCGGTTCCTCAGGAACATCGGCTCCAGCATCAGCTCAACCGCCGGGCCGACGATGCGCAGGCGCGCCCAGTACATCGGCAGCTCCACCTCCAGCAGGTCGGTCGTCCACTTCAAGATGCGTGCCTCAGGCACCTTGGTATTGGTGTTAGTCTCCAGGACGACGAGGTTGCCGACCGGCAGGCGGCGCGAGTCTTTCATATCCACGCGCATGTAGTAGTCCATGCCGGTCGGCAGAAGCTCGATGATGCGAGTGCTGGTGATGATCCGCACGGCCTTCCGCATGCCGACCGGCTTGACGAGGACGGCGAGGTTGGTGACCTCCGAGCAGTCGCCAGCGATCATATGCCAGCAGGACCTCTTCATGTCGACCGGGAACGTCAGATTGTCGAAGGTCTTGATGAAACGCTCGTCGATGATGCACTTGTGCATGTCTTCACCCATCGTCTTGCGGTTCAGGGTGTCCCAGCTGTCCTCGTATGCGTTGATTCCATCGCGGATGTTCAGGAATGGCATGAACGGGATGGACATTCCGAAGTCGTTGTGCTTGTTGTACACGCCGTTGGTCCTCCACCAGAGCATCTCTACGGGACGGATGTTCTTGACGATCATCGTGTGTTTAGAATCGTCGGTCATGAGGGTCCAGGTCTTCTGGAATGGGTTGAACTGTAAATCCATGCTGCGCTTGTTCACGCTGTTGAGGTGAGACGGCCTGAGTGTTCTGGGGAAGTGAACCAGCCGGGAAATCATCCAGTTTTTGATGATGTCAGTCCATGATGACATCGCACGCTTGGTCTTCCTGGTGGAGGAATCCTTCACCATCATAGACATAGTGGTCATGTGCTCGTCAAGGTTCATGTTGATGTCCATGTCCAGCTTGAGGCGGTTGAGACGAGACGCCGCGATCATAGCGCGCTCGCAGACAGGCGCGTGCTCAAAGCCATCGTTCCTCACCTCGCGGCACTCGTCAGTGAGGCGGTTTTTAGCAGCCCACATCTTGTACAAATCGGTCTGGCGCAGCGCACCAGTCATGGTGACCAGGCGGTTCACGGTGCCGTTGAGAGCGAGACTGGCAGTCATCTCAATCGGCGCATACATGTCCGACATGAGAAGCTCGTTCAGGGTGCGACCGACCCTCGGCCAGGTGACGTGCGTGTCCATCATCAGCTCCCTCTTCACCGGCATGTCGTCGGTGGGCGTCGTCAGCACGCGCCAGTCCATCTTCGTGTTCAGCCGGCTGGAGTCGGTCGTCGTCAACATCTTCAGCGCAATCCGGCGCTCCCTCATGCCCATGGCGCTGAAGACCACCGTATAGCCCGTGGCCTCACCAGTGTGAATGCCCTGCAGAGTGCGGCGCGCTCGCTTCAGAACTTCGCGGCGTGCGTCCTTCTCGACAACGGCGTGACGCTCATCGCGGTACTGTGCCTTGTCGCCCAGCCACTCGATGCGTTCGACGGGCTCCGCCTCCGGGTTGTTGACCGTGTCCAGCGTGTAGTGGCGGCGGAAAGTGTCTTTAGCGATGGAGATGATCAGCTTCTGCGTGGTGGCGCGCGGAGTGTCCAGGAAGAGCTTCATCAGGTTCGGTCGAATTGTCGGCACCACGCTGAACATGTTGCCCATGTTGTAGGTCGCACGCATTTTACGGAGGTATTCCCAAATGCCGCCAAAGTCGTCCTCACTCCTGTGCACCATCGTCAAGTCTATTCCGAACATCTCCTTGCCCAGACGCATCTCGTTGCTGGTAGGCGGCCGCACGTGGATGGCCTTCGTGTCCGGGCTATGGCGAATATTGTTGGTCATCTGCATCAGGTCCCAGGCCGAGGTGAACGGCCAGGTCTCCAGCCGCAACATGTTGACTGGGTTGGGCATGTTGATGAACTTTGTAAAGAGTTCGATGCGCTTGCTCTTGGAATCCCACTCAGCACTGGCAGTGATGGGAAGGCTCGCCATTATGTTGTGGTTGACACCAGCAGATAGCATTCGCATCGTGAGAGGATTTACAGCCGCAACAAAAGCCATCATCTTGACGTTTAAGAACGGCTGCAGGTTCGTTGCGTCCATGCGGATTATTCTGCTTCCATCAGCGGATTTCTTTGTGTTCAGCGTAATATCTCCGCGCATTGACAGGACGGCAGGAGCGCTTCTGAACAGCATCATGGGGACTCCAACATCGGTGGGAAGCCCGACGACATGGTCTATCAGATGCATCAGCTTCTGGAAGTTTCTGAAGTGATGACTGGTGCTGTCGCCGTCCCGCATTTTCTGCAGATAGCCTTGGATAGCCTGCTGGTCGAATGTAAAAACTCGATCCATGGATCCCATCAAGGCAGCATGCAGCCACACCATCAGTGGCTCGTTCTCGCGCTTGACCATCTTCAGAAGGTTCTTGATCTCGGCCATCTCCCCGATGGAAGTTTGGGCGGGCTGAGGGCCGCGGTTGAAGCGGTTGATGTTGACGGCGCTGTCGGGGGCTGTGAGGAAGTCGATGACGTTCTGCATGCCGACAAACCTGGTGTGCATCGCCAGCGGGAGGAAGACCATGCTGTTGTAGCTGCGCATGTGGCCGCGGTACGTGAAGGTAGATATGTCAAACGGCGTCTTGTATGACACCGTATCGATCTCGCCGGTGACCATGAGGAGATCAATGTGACTCCGGACAAAGGTGGAGCGGGTCCACAGGTCGCCGTAGCGCACCGGCCGAGTCAGCCTGAACACCACCCGAGCCTTCTCTCGGACGTCACGCAGCACTGGCATGTTGATGGCGGTCAGGTTGGCTACCTCCTCCAAGAAGCTGGAGACGAAGTTGCAAAGCTGCTGGTCATTCTCGGTCCAGGTGTTCAGAGCCAGCTGCTGGTAAGTGGCCAGAGGCGGGTTGGCCGAGACGAGGACGGCGGTGGCCGCCATGCGCACCTCGGGAAACTCGTTTTTATCAAGTGCAATTGGCTTGACGACACGCTCTACCAGAACTGGGTTGATCATGCGGAACTTCATCATTGCGAAGATAGCCATCTCGCGAACGTGCACGTTCTCTGACTTTTTGGTGGCAATCTCCATCAGAGTCGGCACCACCGCCGGATGCTGCAGCATCGACATCGCCTTCAAGGCTACCATCTTCTCGCGGGTAGACACATCCTCTGTTACGCGCTTGGTGAAGAACGGCACCCACTGCTGAGTAATCTGCGGCGTCTCAGCATTGCAGAACTCTTCGAACATGGTAACCGGAAAGGCGTTCTTGGTTGTGGCCGGCCGAATGCAGGCAATATTGACAGTGTTGGCAAAGGCCAGCATCCCGTTCTGGCGAAGATGCTCGTCGTTCTGGGCGATTCCGTTGCGCAGCAGCTTGAAGAGTTCCTGCAGAATCTCGATGGTGGGCGTCTTGATATGCATAGGGATGTACATAACAAGCGTGGCAGCCTCGGTGCCGACAACCACCTTTGACTCGATCCACTTCTTCACCATCATGATGCAGGGGTTGGTACCTGCCATTGCCACGGCCTCACGGTACATCTTCTGCATGACGTCAACGTCGCGATCCGCAATCTTCGTTATGTCACCGTACATTTCTTCCAAGTCCTGCAGGGACATCATGTTCAGCAAGGACTGCAGCACGTTGGCCATTCCGGGCGCGTCACGGGTCTCCGGGTCGGGGACCTGTTCAAAGGTGGCGTCCAGGCTGGCAATGATCTCCAGAACCCTCTTCTTCATAGTTGGCAAGGGCATGTTTTCCAACATCCGGTTAAGCGGTAGAATCGGAACGGCGAAGTTGAAGATGGGTGCGTCGGTCAGCGTTGGCTTGGGCAGGAACGGCCTCTCAGGCGTCTTTTTTTCCCTGGTGAGGATGCCCCAGCTGACCTGCTTGAGACTGCGCGGCTGTGGCGGGTCCGGGAAGGGAGAGGTGATCGGCTTCGTTGACATCAGGATCAGCGTCTGGTTGGTGCTCATCATCAGCTGTTCGGTAACTGACTGGAACGGGTACACCATGTGAACACCCATGGAGCTGACGGCTTCGATCTCGAACTGGCTGCGGCGACCCCGGAGCAGATACCGTGTGATGGTCGTGCTGTTGGCGTGCGTGTTGAAGCAGTCGGTGATGTTCTCCTTGCAGTGGATCGGGGCAGGGCTCATGTGCTGGAAGATCGGACGCCGAATGCACTTGTCGTGCATGATGTTCTTAGTGACCAGGAAGCGCGGTTTCTTGACCTCCGTGGGCACTTTCTGCTCGGTCCAACGCCACTGATCGCGCACGTTGATGCCGAAGGAGCGGATTGTCTCGAGCTGCGTGTGAGGCTCCAGGATCGGCGATACGGTGTAGCCGGTGCGGCACAGGCCGCCAATGGACTCCTCATCGGCCTCGAAGTACAGCGGCTGCTTCTCGTTCTCGAAGAACTTGCCGGACGGGAACTCAGTGATCACCTCCTTCGTCATGGTCATCTGCCAGCGCTGCGCGATCGCCTTCTTGATGTTGACCATGCTCTCCGGTTCGTCGCCGCCGACCATGATCTCGGTGATCTGCCCGTCGCGCACGGTGACCTTGAAGGGCTGCTCCAGCAGCTCCTTGACGTCGGTCACCGGACGCCACTCGAGCGGGAAGCTCACGTGCCAGGGCAGCTCCACCAGACGGTTTCTCAGCTCGGCCATCTCGGTGTCGCGCAGCTTGAACTGGATGATGTCCGCGGCGGGCGCCTGCACGAGCAGTGTGGCACGCAGGCCCATGCCGGAGTACTGGGACGCCAGCTCCGGAATGCCGGTCATCAGCTTCGCCACGAAGCGGTACTCGTACTGGTTGTTGGGCTTGACGCCATACTGCGCCGTCGCCGCGGCCGCTGCGGACAGACAGGACATGTGTCAGGCACGTGGGAGCCTGTGGCGTATGGCGGCGCACGGCAACTGCAGGCCGAGTGACAAGCATGGCAAGGGGGCAGGGGGGGGGGGATAACGCGCGTCCGGAGGGCACAAAAAAGTGGTGTGTCGGGTTATTCTGTATTCGGTGACAGAATATTCTGCTCTTACCGCCGAAAACTTCTTGCATTTAATGACATTTTTCGTTCGGTACTGGAATGGGTATGTCCGGTCACAGACAACGCATATGATTGCAATCACTATTTTTCTCGACACTAGATGACAGTGCAAACCTCTGCATGGTTTCAAACGATTTAATAGCTGAGGATGACTTCATTTGAATGTTATTTAATGCAGATCTTCGCTAGTAAACGGATAGTGTAACTGTGTTGATGTTAACGACGTATGCGAACTGGCTATTTAGCTTTTCTCCTGTTGAAGTAATTTAAGGCTGACGACCCTCGTATCATTAGTGGATAAGGTTTGAAAATCATACCAATCTTTTAGAGGGATGATGTCATGCCGGACCATGTCACATTGTTGATTCTTCAGGACTTTATTGTTTAAGTTTGTTCGAGCACTGGCTATCGCTTGAGCTTCACGCCAGAAAATGGATAACTTGATATCGATACTCGATATCGCAAACTAGACCAATAACGATCAATTGTAGCAGTGGATTTTGAAGGAATGGCCAAATTGGAGGCCACCGCAACGGTGGATCCGAAACTCGTTGAAGGAATGGTGTATTCCAGACAACGTCAAAAAAACATGTGTACATATTTATGACGTTTCTGAGCGAAACCTTTTCGAGTATGTCACATGGCTGCAGAAAGCGAATTAGCTGAAGGCTTGTCACTTAGCGCTGTTGCCAGTTGAAGATGACGCATTTGTGTTAGCATTTCATCACCGACAGCATAAGGCAAGCGCCAAATCTCAGGAGTTATGTAGACATGGTGCGCACATGTGGCATAGTGACATACGCGCACAGTTTTGGCTGGTTAACATATTGATCGGTGCCTTTTTGCCAAGGGAAATGAAAAGGGATCAAAACTTTTGTTGTTTCTTTTTTATCCTTGGACCTTGACCTTGGACCATGAGGTATTGCATGGCAATAGCTGCTTATTGTGAGTGTTGTAAGCAGGGAGTATAAGCTTATATATTTCGTTGTTGCATTTTTGCCTCACATGTTAAATTCTATTCCGCGAAACAGGACAGTCATACTTGTGTTTCGCGAATATGTCACTACTTCTGACATAATGGCATGCGATTGGAGTACCAAGTCAAAATATGGTATCAAAAAGCCGTCAAGCAAACTTGTAGGACAATGATGATAAAGTTCTGGTATGACAATTAGAATATATACATCATTAGTAATGAAAGGCTACTTTTGCGTATAACATAGGTGCAGACATAAAATTGGAATGACAGTCTCACTTTAAAGCGCATGATGCGAAAGTAAGGCGAATAAAAAGTTACAGGAAGGCGGCCTGCATGAGGAGTTTGGCATATAACTATTTTCATGACGGGCTAAACTAGCATGCTTTCTTCAAGGGGAAAGAGGTTTTCAATAAGAGTAATGACCTGCTTTCCCACGTGAAGGGAGATAAAATAAACAATCATAGTGCATGACACGACTTAGATCCGCTAAACGCAGTTGAAGGCTTCCGGAAGAGTGAGAGTAAGACAGCCTGTGAGCAAGACTGCTGAAGTATGTTTTTCCACGCGGATGTCTGTTTTTTAATGGCATTGTCCTATGTAAAATAATAAATATTTTCAAAGCTGGCTTGCAATCCTGTTAAACAGCAAGATTATGCTATGTTCATTGATACAAATCGATACAGTATCATACGTTTCTAACCGATGGCACAATGCCGGTTGCCAAGCTCAATCGGTTGACACTCCCCCCCCCCCCCCCCACTCACACACACACCAAGCAGCAGGCGAAGCCTGGCGAATTGTGTGTCACCGAGATTTGGTAAGAAATTCCGACCTTAGAAATATGTGACGCACACTGTGGAGCAAAATATTGACGCTATTGCATTGATAAAAGAGTTGTTCATTTTGGTTCTAGTGGCTCAAATCATGCTGCAAAATCTTGACAAATATTTCAGTGCTAGAGATGTCATCAGCGCTAATAATTTTTGAACGGAACTTCGTCATCAATGGCATATATTGGTCTTGAGTTGATCTCATTTTTAACTGTCAACTGCTAGCAAAAAAACCAACATCTCTGAATGCCATTTAATGTGCATTTCTTATGGTTCATATTTCTTACGGCCAGTTAACTTAAGCAAATCACGGAAAATCAGTCCAAACAATTACGCTTTTTGTGATCCACGTTTTTCACGTGGTCTCTTAAGAACAGCATCTTGCATAGTTAATTGAAACTTTGAAATTGTGCTGTGAACTCATGTCCTTTAAACCCCGGCGTCGATTCATCAAACATGAAACGCGAGGGTGAAACACCGCTGTCAAAAGCAAATCCATCCAAACGCCGCACGGGAATGGCCGCTCGACTTACCGCAGAGCAGCAGCAGGGTGGCTGAGATCTTCATGGCTGGAGCCCGACGAGGTACCCCGATGCCATGCCGAAGGGTCGGCGCCGCCGGCTTATATACGCGGCTCCGGGCGGGCGCCGGACGGCAAAAACTGCCGGGCCGGCGCGCCACGGTCCCAGGCCCCCTGTTGCCGGCCGGGGTGGCGTTTTTGCCAGCCGGCCGGGCTCGGCGGGGCGCTCCTTCGCTGGACGGGCGAGGTGAGGTGTCACGGCGTCGCTCCGCGCCGGTGGCACGGCTCCGGTCACCTCGGATGGGGCCCGTGCCCCCCCCCGGACGCCGCCCTCCTGCCCGCTCTCGTTGGCTACGCTCAGACCAGGCATAACGGAATCGGACCAGCAGAAAGGCTTTTTCATTACATGGCTGCAACAATGAAATGAAACGGTGATACCTATGGACAGCCTTTGCTCCATGTCAAGGCTGGCCCGCTACAGTAATGCAATTGTGTTCTAAATGCTGCACCGCAATGCCCGTAACACAGTGGTGAATGACCTTTTCGAAGTGTTTTGTACAGACATGTTGCATTGTTAAGATCAAAAGATTGAAAAATAGAGTTTTAATGTGCATTGTAGTGATATGACTGCACACCACACGATTCCAAAAATCAAGGTTTGAACACTGGATAGGCCCAATATGCATGAGTGTGTTGTAATAAGGTATACGTCAATGTGCCACCTGGTATCCTGATGTAGTATTTTGGTGGTTTTCAATAAGCAAAACGCAAAACGTCTCTTCACGGCGATATCACTATTCACAATTTGTTTATCGCCAGTCGTCACATGTCGAGAAAATACAAGAGGTGAGAGACGGACCAAAAATACCAAAAATACCGACAAAGAATATATGATAACGTTGAAAGAATAAACGGAACAATTGGCTCAATCATACGCGGAAACTTTTCCTCAGATGGAGCTATGAGATGCCTTTAAATAGCTGCTGCAGTAGTGTGTAAAATGTGTGTTACCCACTGGAGAGCTGACGTTCGTCAGCTGGAGAGGCAAAATGGACTCTATAGAGGAGGTCGTTTTGTCAGCACTCCTGCCTTGATCATGTAGTTCGTAGCTGAACCTGAATAGCGGTGCGTCTGCACCAAATCCCGTGAAGCCACGCAACCGCAGGGTGAATAGGCATGTCAGGACCTTGACCCAGCCGGCCGGCGGCATCAAAGGCGCGAGTTGCGGTAGCTCGAAGACCCGCGCAGCGTCACTAGTAGGCAGTGGCGTTTCTTGAAGGTGAGATGATGCGTGTACGGGGAATGTCTGCCTTGTTGTGATGGCAGGTTTGTAACTGAAACTCCAGTTTATCCGCTGCGTGAAGAAGGGCCGTGACTTGGATAGACGATATTGAGACCAGACAATGAGCATTACAATGGGCAACATTCGTCCGCATCATAGGCCATGTTTCGCTATAGGGACCAGTCACTCGAGTTTTGGTTGGCGAGTCTTGTCACGCTAGTCTTCCAAACACTTTTTCATTGATCTTCATTTTTGTCATCGGCTCTCTGATTTCTAGTTTGTCTGAAGTTTTGCCCAGCGCACTGTGCTAGCCCGAGATCATGGTTACCACGTGCTTCTTGTCGCTTACTGGTGTTTTAGGGCGCGTCGACGACTATGGTCATTTTTCGCTCATTTATTACCATGTTCAAGGCGGGATGTTGATCAAAGCCAAGAGCGGGTGCCATAATTTGCCACACAATTTAGGGCCTGGTCGCCGGAAAGCTGAAACGAATGACGCATTTTGCAACTTTCAAACCTCATTTGCATGTCAATAAAGCTTGATGATTAAGTGGCATTACTGCACAGCTTTGATTCCGAGATCTGAGGAAACGCCGTCTCCCAAACTCCCGACTACTTTGGAATACATGATTTTGATGGGATCTGTAGACTTGGTGACGCGCAGTTTGATGTGGTCACTTTATGGTGTTGCTGCTTTGCAATGGGAAACTGGCTGTGCTTGTGACGCTCTATTCCCAAAACATGGCATATTGTATATTGCATAAATCGAATTTTTAAAGATTTGATCGGGACTTTTAGAATGGATGGATTTCAGGGATCATGGCTCATACATAGTGTTTGTTGCGTGAGCCCCGACCCCCACCACCCGATCGCGAAAAAACGCAGGTCAGAGGCAGAATTTGGTGGCGGAAGTGTAATGTGCTGCCATGCTCGGCACGGTTCGACCTGCCCTGTGACATCAACTAGCCTCCAGCGCGACCGCTACCACCGGCCGCAGGCCACATCTGTCATGGGCAAATAGCGAGCGCCTAAGGCGACTGGCGCCGACCCTTCACGGCTGGGTGGATCAGAAGACGGGCGCACTAACCAACTGATACATCGGGGCGGCCAAGCCGATGGATCCACTAAGCCAGAGACTTTTCTCGCGACCGTCGTAATGCACATCAGTATCAGAACCTATCCGTCCAATCGAAGGATGACGGATGGGATAGGATGAGACAATGATAAGATTCGAACGGGAGCAGGATGTAGGGCTGCACAGGAAGGGCGTGGGACAGGTATAGTGTAAGGATGCACCAACCAGGTGCACGTCAAACAATGAGGCGCTTACTTTTACGGATCGAATGGTTACAGTTCTGGGCAATGGTAGGCAGCAGCCGGGATAATACTAAAGGGCGCCACAGAACTACTGATAATGACTTGAACGTTTTCTCGAGGCTCGTTTCCTTGCATTCCGTTTGCTACGTTAAGTAACTTAATCGTTTGTTCACTTGGAAATAATTTCATTGTGTTCCTACGTGAGTACAGCGGGTGCAGCGATGCTTGCCGGCAGGGCTCGCGGCATTGGTGGTAATTCTAGAAAAAGTCGCGTGTAGAAAATAACTTATGTTCTGAACGCTTGCATCATTTCATACCTTAGGACTACTCACAGTTTACGAAGCTCAGTTGAAAACTTCATTAGCCCTGAGGGTATGAACGCAGTTTGAACGGTAAATAAATGCTTTGTTTCGAAGAAGCAAGCCGAAAAATTCACTTCAGGCCAAAAGACGAGCCTCAGGAAAACACCATACACTGACTGATTCCACATGTTCATGCAGTTTCTGTAACAAACGATGTATTACATAGCAGTTCAGAACGCGTCTCCCACATACGCGCATGCGCGTAGAGCGGAAAAATGTCGTTGCAAACGTCGATGAAGGTGCGATAGCACTGATCCATTGCCATATCGGTGATCTAGACGGGACCTGCAGCGAGGTGACTATCACGTATTACGGGTATATGACACAGACAGGGTCGCCCACAAGGTTTACCTTGTCTCCTTTACATATATTTGTGGCTGAAACGAACAGATGACGACATGTGCATTGCACTACGACTGAATAATTTGCGTGATGAGTTCTGCTGCGCGGTGCGCACAATGGCTTGCGCTTAGTACGCATTTTAAGCCAGGAGACATGGGTGCAATTTTTGACACGGCATGTTGGCACGGCTTGAACCTTGAGCATAGGTACTTAAAGTTTTGCTGCCATGATTGCTAGCAATGAACAGCGTCATGTGGCCCTGGGCTGCTATGCGTTTAAGAAATGCTGTGGTGTTATTAAGATCACCCGAAGCTGAATAAAGTGTACGTCGATATGACTATTTAGGATAGCATCAAATATGAGTATGCTTCCAAGGCTCGACTAAATAGTGTAAAGCCGTTTGAAATGAAGTTCACTGCATTATTTGTGACACATCTCCACTTTTGCAGCATAAAAGCCAAAAATTTCGTCATCCGAGATGCAGTGCTTTTGCCCCGCCCCTCGCCCCCTCCGGCTCAGAGTGGGACGAGTTTCTTGCGGCGGCTCGTGACTCATTTTGCCTGCATCGACCTGATATAGTTTGGCAGGCTTTGCATTGTTCTGTACTGTCAATGCCGTGGTGTACATGGCTTTTCCATTCTCGTATTTACACGATTCGTTTTAGCCGGAATGCTGGCACCGTATCCCATGATAATGGATAGCCGGCTGATTTACCTGCCTTCATTTTTACATAATCGCTAAAAATGCCCTACCTTGCCGCCAGCCTCGCGATGCCTTACACCTTATTTCGCCATATTGCCAGTGAAGCACGTTCGCACTAGACGGGATTCGAACCTCAGCCTCCCGGATCCCAAGTCGGACGCTCTCGTTCACGGCTATCGTGCCGTCCCTGACCGCTGTCACCCGTCACAGCCACCGCGACCTGAAGCCGGAGAACCTGCTGCTGGACGAGAAGAACAACATCCGCGTGGCCGACTTTGGGATGGCGTCGCTGCAGCCGGACGGGCACACGCTGGAGACCAGCTGCGGCAGTCCCCACTACGCCTGCCCGGAGGTCATTCGGGTGAGTCGCTGCCCCGCGGCGGCATGACCCATTCTACATGGGCTGAGCCCCTCTCTCTGCTGCGGTTGTGAAGTCATCCAGCTCGTGAGCTTTTACACTCACCCCAGGTGCTGATTTGCCTGAGTTACTTTGGTCGTATTGGCTTGGCTGCCACGGGAAAATGAATCTCATTGGTCGGATTGCTGGGTAAGAATATCCGGATCACTCGGATTGCCTGAACCAGACTGGTCCGGTCGGTAGTACTGTTTGCGTCAGGTTGATTAGATCGGTTAGAGATTGTCCGGAACAGATGGCACAGACTGCCTGGATCGGCTAATGCAGACAGTCTGGATCAGATCAGCCAGCGGTCAGGTGAAACTGCCCAGTCTGCGGTCAGTGGACTGTGTGCCGGGGACTCAAGTGCAAAAACGGTGAACTGAGCAGCCTGCCAGGTGGCCGAGTGGGGGTGGGGGCGGGGCGGGGCGGGGGCGGGAGTGGGGGCGGAGGAAGGAGGGCAGCGGAACGGGGCACGGACATGAGCCGCGGCGTCCCCGGCTGCCCGTTCTCGAGAGCCGGCAGAGCTCCGCGGGTTGGCCCGCCCCCAGTGTCGCGCCCACCCGGCGCCGTCCGGCTCTCGGTGCCCGGTGAGCAGGCTTGTTTTCACCGGCCGGCGGCATCATTCGTATTCTGGGACGAGCCTCGGGTTGCGCCGGGCTCCGAACGCTCCGGCTGATGGAAACGGCCTCTGACGGCGGTAACAGCCTGCCGGGCTTTGTGTACGCGAAAGAAATGGAAATGAGACCAACAAATGCGTGGCGTTGCGAAATGGGGAGGCTCAGCACCCGCTTAAAGAGCACAACAAGCGGTGTCGTGAATCTGTGGGCGCTTGGCTGCCGTTCAAAGCGTGTTTTCGAGCATGACTGTGGCCGAAAGGGACTCATTTTAACTCTACGGGCAGGACTGAATTGGCAACCCAGTCCGATCCTGTATGTTCAGTGGGCCAAATCCGAGCTAAAACGTGACAATCACGGCAGCACGCGAAGAACATTTGCAGCTTGAACGGACAGTACGACGCTGTGTGCAAAATGGCAGCCTTCATGTTCACGGCTCCTGTACGGATTTGGCTCGAACATGCCTCGCCAGAGAGGTTCTTGCGTGCATGTCGCAATGTCAGACGATAGACTGTTATCAGCAAACAGTCCGAAGTATACCGTTGCTCAGGTTTCCCTATTGCATTACCATATAGTAATGAGACCTTTGGGTTATTCGCTGCATGCACTATCAAAGAACGCATGTTGATGTCAATCATTTAAAGACCGCGATCTGTGCTCAAATGCGGGAACATATGCGATCAACCCGTGTCACATGGCTGAGGTGTGATCATGACACGACATGCCTGCACGGTCATGCCCATGTACACAATCCGCATGTACGAACGCTGCAGTATACGCATGGAAAGAATTTTCACAGGAGTGAGGGCTTGGACAAGCATTGGAGGACGAAAATGAGAAACATGTGGGATTATTAAATGCAGTTGTAGGAACATTCGTTGGCAGACGGAACTGCCTAGCAGCCTTTCAAATCGGTCGTCGTGGTCTGAACTGTGAAACATGCACGTCTAAAACCCAGCTCAATTGTGAGAGGGCTTCACAAATTCCCCTGTACCTTCGAGCGCTTACAGATTAGGATCAGAAAAGAGTTTTGACAACTGCAAGTTATAGGGAGGCGGCCGCCACCTAACCGTGTAAGTGTGAAGAAAAATCTGAAAATGCCTTTCTCATAAGACGCTATAATGAAATGGTTGCAGCTTAACGCCCGTGATACCGCTGATGGTCGTACTCTTCAGAACACCTTTCTGCAGCGCGCAAGTACGCCCTCGACAACACCATTCACAACCTTCCCGTCTCAGGGGGTGGCCCCTCAGACTGGACTTCCCCACACACCGTGCCGGTCAATAATGCAGCAGCATGGCCGGGTCCAAAGGACTTTGCACCGGTTTCCCGGGACGGTGGTGTAATGAATGAATGGGGACAGGAAACAGTGGGCGATGAAAACCACTTGGGCTATCAACGTCGCATTAACTCATGTATACCGTGCACGATCGCAATTTGTGGGATGCGGCAACCAAGAGGGTCAAGCGGTACTAGTCAGTGGTTCTTGACAGGCATAGGCAAGGGTTTTGTGGACTGGGCAGCATGTCAAGGTTTCCCTATCTGTCAACAGATGGTCCAGTGCTACGTACTACCGATGACAGCTATTTTCGTCGATTGCGCTGTGCGTGCTGCCGTCTCCCCCCCCCCCCGCGGGACCCCCGTTACCTTGTCCGCTGACTCGAATCAAGCTGGTAACCTACTGCCTCTAACCCGCACCATCCCGGAGCTGTATTCCATTATGACGGCTGAGATCGCCTTGCTCAGTGCCGCTGGTGTGCGCGGTGCTCACTGTATCCCTCATGTCCAAAGGTCACTCATGAGTAGGGTTCATCGTGTCAGCAGTGTCCACCCCGATCGCCGTGTCCGCTGTGGGGTCCGACCCTTGTCCTTCATCAGCCCATGATTACGGTCCTCGCCTTGTCTGTGTCCACGTTGTTTAAAGTGCGCGCAAGGTGTCCAGACCGCCAATGCGCCCTTACAATATGTGGCGTTCTTTGAATCCAGGGGTGTCGATATGCATTCCCCTTGGACCCCCCCCCCCCCCCACACACACACACTCCATATTGGTTTCAACCTCGTAATACTAGCTTGGCCATTGGTTTTTTATTTTTGGGACATTGCAAAAGTTGAGGAACATACTAAATATTAAGCAGATCCTTTCATCTTTTGGGCATTATTTTATGGCTATGTTCTCTGCGCCATTCACACGCAAAAACTTATTCATATATGATATCCAGCTATTAAAGACAACATTTGATGTGCTTTGAGAAAATGACCTTTAACCCATTGAGAAAAATGACCGCTCAATTGTTCATACTTATAGCTCAGTTGGTTAGATCCACCACTTTACCGGGCCGTGGTGGGATGGGTTCGAGTCCCTTAAGGCGCTCGCTATTCACCCCTGAAAGGTATGGCTCGCTGCTGGTGGCAGCGGCCGCGCTAAAGGTCAGGTGACGGCAGAGGGCAAGGCGGAACGTGTCAAGCGTTGCGGCACGTTAATCTTTTGCCCTCAAATTCTGCCGTTTATCTGGCATTGCGCAGCTGGATGGTTTAGGTAAGAGCTCACGCCACACAACCAATGCTTAGCGTGATCTCTGATCTCAGAAATCCACCCATTCAAAATGTTTGAATGCAGCCTTTAAGGAATACACATTGGGGGACGCAAACCTGGCTCGCTTCCGCCTCCCACCGCTCCCCCCCCCCCCCTCTCCCCAACTTGCACAAATCGCCTCCTATGCCTGGATCTGCAATGTCCGCGGTGTTGGCAGTGCTGCGTGTCCTCGGAGTTGGCCACTTCTAAAGCGTCCGCAGCATCCGCAGTGCCCGAAGTGTCCATCTTGTCCACCGTTTATGCTGCGTATCCCCCGCATGCCCTGGCCACGTGTCACCCTCGCGGGCGGACAGCGTAGGTCGCAGCGCCTGTCAGCGCCGCGAATGTTGACCGATGGCCCGTGTCACGCTCTCAGTTTTTATCACCGTCGTCTGGGCCGCTTTTTTTACGAGCGGAGCTACGTTCGGGAGTGGTGACAACTGCACGATGCCTTGTCGGGACGATGAGTGCGTTTATGAGACAAGACCAGCCGGATGAGCTGGTGGAGGTTGCGCTTGCCGTCCAACGACGCCTACGCTTGACAAAGATGGCGCTGTTGGTCGCCGAAGACTATATATTATATATTTTATATTATATATAATGCTTTATAATTATATATTGTATATAGTACACACCTTATATATATATATAGAGAGAGAGAGAGAGAGAGAGAGAGAGAGAGAGAGGGAGAGAGAGAGAGAGAGAGAGAGAGAGAGAGAGAGAGAGAGAGAGAGAGAGAGAGAGGGAGAGAGAGAGAGAGAGAGAGAGAGAGAGAGAGAGAGAGAGAGAGAGAGAGAGAGAGAGAGGGAGAGAGATTTTTCTATAAGTATAAATAATAAGATAAAAATGATATGAAAAATATGAATAGAAAACTATTAAAAGTAAGAGTGCCTACTACCAAAACCCCCACATTTCCAAGCTTGATAACCTATTGCGCTATTTTTTGCCAGCAATTTGACCTTTGATTCGTTGGGATTGTCTGGGCGCTTTACAGCCTGCTTACAGCATTACACAGGCATAATATTTCCAGCTACAAAAGTCTCCTTCACGCACTTTGACATGGTTCGATAGCATGAACTTTGTCAGGAGCAGACAGTGGCGGCGCTCCGACGTAAAGCCGTATTACCATCAGCGTTGTCTTACGAAGTGCATGGGTGCCTTGCGTATAATTTTGAAGATAAAATGGGGTGGGTAGTGAAACAAGTACGCACCCCACCTCCAAAATACGCCCAAAACGGGTTTTCTTCCCGAACTCGACCCAACTCCTTCTCAAAGTTGAGGTGGACTCATCTCAATGTTGGAGTGGGCGGGGCCCCCTCCCCCAATTTAATATGGAACTACATCCTTCCTAGGAAACTTCGTCCACCGTTTTGGGGACGTACGCAACTTTTGTGCTACCACTATTGAGCTTTTTGGCGTTTTTTGGCAGTTTTGGCAACTTCCGTGATTTGGGCCGCGCTTTGTAGAAAAAAGAGGAAAACCGCTGAAAACAGGGGAACGTTCCTGCCAAGAGGAACGAAGCCTTATCCATCCCCGAATACTGCCATTTTCGGCGCCTTCCCCCATGAAGCCACCAAGAGCAGGTGATGCGGCAGCTGGTCGCTCCACGAGCACCAACCTCTCTTATGTAACTTCGGAACCATCACCCTGCACGCTTGATGTCCCTCGGCTCTTTAGACGCTCCATGACTGGTGGATGATCGGATCAAGCGGGACATCTGAAGTTATTGCCATGACCTTTACCTGACGCTCAGACGAATGTTCACGGCATTCTGTGAAGGAAAGCCATCCCGGAGAGCGATGTGGCCACCAACCACTGCAAGCGGTGGCGTGTAGGGGTCGTGACATTTCCAAACATGGAGTCGTATTTCCTGAAACATGGGCTTAGAATTGAAGAGCATTTGGCTGCTGCACTCGCAACGTAGAACAGTTTCCGCCTGTATTGGTTGATGATATGCGCATCAACCGTGCTTCATTAACGCTGCATGACTGCATAAGTATTATGCTGAGGAATGCGGCTTAGGTAAGCACGAGTCTTACACCTGAATCTGTTCACCAAAGAACTTGTGTTTGAAAGAAGCACGGTATGCCGAACGGCGGAACTCGATACTTCACGAAGCGCGAGGGGCTCGTAGTGCCCCTTGCTCCGCGCTGTATCCTGCTCGCAGGCAGTAAACGCGGCTCGTCTGCCGTTTCAGGGTAGCGTGGACACCCAGCTGGGCTGGTTTTTCGTCTCAGACGCGTCGTTTTTGTCCACCAGCTGCGCGTCGCATCAGAGGGCGCTTTTTCGCCTGCCCTGGGCGGGATCATGAGCGAACTGTCGTCGACCCGGCCAAGCCGACTGGTTGCCATGCCGACGGTCTGGACGCAGACTCCGGGCGCTCGCAGACGGCCTGTTCTCCATGCCGTTTGCGCCTGGCTTTCTTTCGGATCGCAGGTGGCCTGACTGTCGGCTTGCAGTCGCATGACGTCATGCGTTGCTAGGCTGCGCCGCAGGGCGGGTTAGCTTTGCGGCGCAGCCTATAACGCCAGCTGACTTTCTAGTCGAAGATGCTGGAAAAGCGGGGATGTTCTGAGCATTGCTGCCACTGCACGCTGTGCCGCTGGGGCGCAAGCAGAATCTCACAATTGAGAGGCACAACTCAATAATCTGTTACTGAACACGGAGCTTGATGCGCCGCAGGTGCTCCCAATTTATGACATATCGTGGTACATCATCACATGCTCTCGATGTATTTTTTTACGTGCATACCTGAAATATTTCACCGCCAGAATTAAGTCACGTGCATATCAATACACGCCATAAATTCGGTAACTGCGACGGTGATGGAAGGCACGTGCCTCCGAGCGCTGTTATGTGCCCATGCCCCTGCTGTGCTTACGGCGTCAGGATAGATAGGCCACTGTGTCCGTATTGTGCCAATCAAATGGACCGAAAGCGGATAAATGGCCACGACTGAGCCCAGCGCCATTCTGGAACACCTCACTTCGTTATCGCCCATACAGTCAAAGATTCGGCGCCATCAGCATGGGCGCTTAGGTCGGACCGGTCACCAACTACTGAATATGTGTTTCTAACGAGCCCAAACAAATGACACATACTGTTACACGAGCGCGTTCCCCAGACGACAGCGGCACGTGAAGTCAAGGGAGGTTACATCGGAGGTCAGCTGTGTTGTCATGGGTGACGCTCAGCGAAAGCGTAACGTATACACGAGCGTGTTTTTGTCACGTCTTCCACTGGACTTGTTGCCAGCTGGACTCCACCGCATGTGACGTCATCGGCGCCTCGGAGCAGAAGTCAGCTGGGCGTTGTACACGGCGGTGTCTTCTTCTCCCACGATCCCCGCAGCCGCCTCACCTTCCCGTTCAGTTTGACCGGTTTAGCCCTAAATTCGCGTCATTTGAAGACACCTCTCGCCCCGACCAGCTTAATCATGTGTTATGAGCTCCTGGTGCCGGCAGCGGCGTAAGAATGGGTCATAGGGAGTGCAAACGTCGGGACGAAACCGGACGGGTGAGTTGATATGATAACGCAAGGTTTGGCGATAATGCGCAGTCTCGATAACATTATTATGAAAGGGACCACACGGAGTAAAATAATGACCGAACAAAGTGTGGAAAATATGCACGCAACATACACGGCGCATCATACTAAACTTAATTAAGTTTCTTTGACCAGACCATTGATTCAAAAAGGCCTGAACGCTCATTGCTTGTCTTCTCATCTCATCGCTTGTCATCGATTGTTTTGACCGGTTTTGACGTTTTATACTAAATATCGGCAGCTGGAGTACGTGGAGTCGCGAAACGACTTCCAAGGTATCGGCCGACGCACCTTCGTCAATTCATGTGAACAATACGAGTTTGTGCGGCGACGCACGGTTGTGCCGATAATCGTCGGGCATGCCGGGATTATCTGCATTTCGAAAAACGGCGTCGAATGCAACACGCTGTCGTCGAAACCGCTGTCAGGACCGTGGCAAAACGTACATCATTGCGTGTGCCGATTCGTTGCCTGTATTTAACGGTCATCTATTCTTCATTTTGTGCACTACCCCGTCCAGCTTTCGACTCCACATTTTCACGTTGACCGAATGTTGATCGGATGATCGCTCAGTCGCTGGCGGCCAGTTTTTGTTTGTTTGTTTTCTAGTAAAACGACGAGGCGCGCTCGCGCTTTTGTCGGCGTCCGTCAGCCCTTCAATGATTTATACATGCATTCATTCGTTCGTTGTGGCGAGAAAAGTGAGCCGTAGTGACAATGAAATGCATTAGGCCACACACATTGGGTGAGTAATAATTTGCAACAGGTGCGATAAGGGGACCTACGAAATGCAGGAAACTTTCAGCGGGGCTCACTGCTATGGCAAACAACAATGCTATTGACCTCACAGGGTGTGTTTCGGAGTCACCAAAAGCATCGCAACACAAAAATACTGCAGCAGCATTGACAAGTGGCAGTGGCGGCATTAGAGAGATCTGGAATTTACAGCGGTAGGAAGTGTGAGATTGTTGAACTTTTGGAATGCATAACAACACTCCAACCGAAATGGAAATCTGGAGAGCGAGATTTGGACGTGCCTGGCAGCTAACACATTACACCCGGTTCCCGTCTGGCAACCCGACAGCCAGAGTTCAGTTTGGCCCAAAGATGACATTAAATGAATTCCACAGTAATGTAAACGCAAATCTACCACAGACGCTTGGCGAAGCAAGCGCGGAACCACTTGTATATTATTAGTCTATGATACACGTGTTTGTTTTTATTATTGGTAATATTATCGTTGACCGGCTGCTTGCGAGTCATCTACACCGCTACCAGTTTTGACTTGCAGAGGCCCATAGGTCTTGGTCAGAGTTTCCTTTATGGCAGAGGCTGAGTATTCCGAGCGTCGTTTGTTCTCCCTACCACCTTTACCCTCGCTTGGCCCGCGTTCTTCGCCGTTTATCGCACCCTATTTTCCAATATCATCAGGAACTCTTCCATGCGACCTCAAGCACGCACCCCTACAGCCACACTAAGGCTCTTTAATGCATGATATCGAGATACAGTTTAGAACCTGTTCTTTCCAACTACCAAAAGCAGATTCGCGCCCCATGGGAGGGCGGTACCAGGCTCCTGTGGCCTCTGCCGCCGTCGGCGGGATCTGAGAGCTCACACGAACCGGTTAGCCGCAATGCGGGTGCAGCGTCGTGCCGCCTGACGGCTCTGGCGTTATGGATATGTTGCAGTGGCTGTGTGGTGAAAATGCGATACTTTATGCATGAGCTCGGATGAGAGCGGCGATACGAAGGCGGCGCGACAGCGCGCTGCTTCGCCGAGGGCGGACGGCGCAGCGACGGCGGCACGCTGACGACCGGGCGTGGGCTGACATTACGCCGTCCCTCGCGGCCACGCCGTAGAGCGGCAGCGCTGCTTCGGTTGCGAAAATCTGAGATCCCTGTAAAGATTTTCAAGCGTCAAGGTTTTTGCTGGCAAGTTCTGAGTTTTGCTTTGGCTGTTTGCCCAGCGTATGCACTGTTCAGGGCTGGAAGCTTGCGCAGTGCTTGAAGGGTTAAAAATTAGTTATGAAACAGCCACGAAGACCATCCGTGTTTGGGCACGCCGGTCCACAGCATCAGTGCTATCAGAAACGTCCGGAGATGTCTCGGCAAGATGATGAAGCCGAAGCAAAACAAATTTGGCAAGTTTTCTGTGCCTTTTTCGTGTTGGAATACCAGCTACAGAAGATGCCGCGACAAAGTCTCGAAGCTGTTTGTAAAGCTTTTACGAAAATTATGAAGGCTTCGTGTTTCGATGGGTCGGCTGAGCCAGCCTGATCACATCCCATCCCATTCCATGCCATCTCATCCCATCCCGTCCCATCTCACCCCAGCCCATCCATCCCGACGAAACCCGATCCGATCTCGCTCCACCTAACGCTTTTGACAGGCTTACAGCTTTGCAGCCCACATGTGATAAGTTCATACATTGCAGATGCACCGCTGGACAAGTCCTTTGCAAAAGCATTGGGCATGCTCATCCATTGCAGATAAGCTCAGCAACGTTTTACCAAAAGCATGATCCAGTCAGTTCAGAATCACTAGGTCGAAGAAATCACTTAACGAAATGACACTGAGCTGGTGCCCAAAGGTCACGAACAAGGCAGAGTGCGCTCGATTGTTGGCGAACGCATGACCAACCTGCCACTTTGTTATGAAAATTAAACCGCCGTATTGAAATTATGGCTGCATGAACATGAACTGTTTTCTACGTCCATGATGTTCAGACTGCTATGGATCCCACATTCTGTTTTTGGCTCGCTCGCTTGCTATGCCTCCCATTTTGTGAGGTTGCCATTTTAGCTGGCTTTGAAGCTTATTGCGCACGCAACCTGTGCAATGTTGGCCCTTGAACTGGTAACAAGCATTCAAAAAAGTTCGACGAGTCTTACACTGTAGTTTGTAGTTAAAAGAAGTCAATTGTCGACGTTGTTAAGAGGCAGTTTTCTGTGGGTGGTTGAAGTTGCAGGCATCTAGCAAACACCTTTTAAGCATTTTTCTCTACGAGTAAATTCACTTAATCGTATAGCGCACGGTTACTTGATCTATATAAAGCGCACAATGTTTTCCTTCCACCTAGCAACCACTGGTGAACCGGTGGCCAGGAGTGCTCCCGCCCGGGGTCTCCGCTACCCCGAGCGGAGAACACAACGGAGTGCTTGTGCCACTCCTTGCCATGAAATGGGAAGGACAAGTAAACAGAGTGTGCAGCGACAACACACGAATAACGATCGCACGTTTGGTGAGAAATAATGGCTTGACGTTTATTTATGCATTCAATACCCTCTTAACAACATGGCATGATGCTTAAGCAGTATTTTGTATTGTCAAAAATAATTATTAATGTAGAAAAACTAAATACGATTGTCGATGACGTGTAATACTTGATGCCCGGATTACAAATGAGATGTCAGTATTGGCCGTGAGTGGCCTTAAATCAGCGTCACGTGACTCCTCCATCGACGGCGCCTGTCCATCCTGGGCGTCTCCCCCCCCCCCCCCCCCGTGTCTGCGACAGCGAATGGCCGGCGTCATCACGGGCATGTTGACCCTCCAGACGCAGCTAGGGCCACACGCCAATAACATGTCCACGGATCGGCCCGTCGTTGGTGGACGGTCCGGCCGCGAGGGGTGCGCGCTGGGGCGGCGCTAGAATAACATGCGGTCTGCCGCCGGTGTCCGGTGAGGGTGGGTAGGCGCTGGGCGTCAGCCCACGCCGCCGTGAGATGGCCGGCCATCGGCGGAGGCGGCTGGGGGGGGGGGGGGGGGGGGGGGCGGAGCCGAGGCCGCCGCACACCGCACACCAAGCGTCTCCGCCGTGGTGGCAGGTGTGAGTGATGGAGCCATTTGCCAAATTCCGTCGAGGAATCGACGAGTCGGAATCACCTCGGGGAAATTGGCTTTGTCCAAATGGCCCGGTCCTTGCCCTCAGTGCGGTGAAGTTAGCCGCGGTGCGGCGCCGGAGATTGCTCTCGTGCGGCGCGCTTATTGCGGCTTGGTATCCACTTAGGAAACACCGGAGGGCAGCCTGCGGCTGACTCCTTGGTCAAGCAGACAATTGCGTACTGCAGTGGGATTACGCAACAATCCATTGGTGCTGGAGACTGCTGATAACTGTTCATGTTGTGGAGCATATCATACCAGTGAATTAGCTACGTAGTAGACAGTCCTGGTGAGAATAAAAAGGCCGCTATTTGTAGCTACTTTAAATTTTGTTGACGTTTCGTCTGTTCAAAGACGTTTTATATTTAGCGATGTATAAAGCCTATAATGGATCTTTTTCTGATCATAGAGTATAAGCCCACAACTCTGCTAATATTACGATAAAACAAAAGTTAAGAAATGTTGTCGGAGGGCCTCCTGGTCATCGTTCCGTCTCATCACTGCAGGCATGGCACACTCACGTCAGGTGTATGTAGCGCTGTGGGGACGGACGGCAGGGGTGGGATCTACGCCTAAATGATTTACATCTATATCAACTGTTGTCGATACTAAGTACAAAGCAACGGTGAGCTGTTACGTCCGGCACACATAATATCCAGACAATATTACCTATTTAGATACCTAGGTCTTAAAATACCTAGGTCTTGAAGCACTTACCTGGGTCATTTCGCAAGCCGTTAAAACACTTTCATATATACCACTTATTTTAAAGTACTAAGTGAATGTAAATTTTTCTTCGGGGATCGAGCTTTCCGGGGTGGATCTTATCCATTCGACAAAACCGCTACAGCCTGCACCAATGTTTTTGATTACGTACTTCACGCTGTTCATGTGACCTTCTGGGTCTGTTTATTTCATCAGTCGTATCATACGTCATCCAGTTCAACTCTCGTTCGGGATGCACAGGACAGAGCAGCAGGTTATTTAAATTCCTTCATCCCTCTGCTTAGCGAGTAGCATTTGTGGGGATGATCGTGTTGTCTGCACCAGCGAGCGACTCGGTCGCGTGACAGCGCTCCGGTGAGCAGTCCGGCCGCGTGACAGCGCACCAGTGAGCGGCTCGGCCGCGTGACAGCGCTCCGGTGAGCGGCTCAGTCGCGTGACAGCGCACCAGTGAGCGGCTCGGCCGCGTGACAGAGCATACTGCAGTGGGATAGTGAGAAGCCTTGTATTATTCCAAAGGGCTCAATCTACGTTGGAAACCGGTCTCTCAACGCCCCGTTATGGGCGGGTGTCATAATGAATGGCTGCAATTTAGACTGGCCTTTATTAAACGGAAATGAGCTTCCTTTTAGCCCCAGCTTGTGGCGATTCGGACTAATGAAGCTTTAGGTTATCATGAAGTGTCCTTAGATGTCGCGTCCGTATGTTTGTTACATACATGGTTTGACCGATTCATTCTGTCATACCCAAGTCTACTTAATCAAAGCGCGCGTGGCCCTGACCCGGATGGAGCAAAGAAAGCTGTACTGCCTGGAGGCAGTTGTATCGTTAAAATGTGTGTTAATCTTCTACACCATTTGACAACCTCTTACGTGTGACAACAAAGGTGTATCCAGATAATGCAAGCGCAGATTCACTCGTACGAGAAGCACAGCGCGCAGATATTATCGGTCCGCGCCGAACTCGTTTGATGCGTGTAAATCTCATCACAGCCACACTTGACTTGCCTGGCACGCGTGAATCTCATCAGCCCACGCAGGACTTATCTGGTACCTGTAAAGCTCGTCGGTTCTCTTTTGACATAACAGTGACCGATAATCCGTTCATCATAAATGCGGTCATTCAGTATTGTGACTGTGATAAAAATACCTAAAAATGATGTGTTCCGAGGACGGCTGTGTCTGCCGCCTTTGGAAACCTGGTCTATCCACCAGCGAGACATGTTTCTGAACATCGTCCCTGACCAACATGAACATAAATTGATCAGATTATTGCTTGACCACCAGCACCATTATGCCCTCACGAGAATCGTGGAATAAAATATTGTTAGTTAAGCAAAAGTGATTGTCCGTTCGCCCGCGGAATCGCGACCTACAATTGACAGGCACTCTCTTTGGCTTCTGAACGGTCTGATGTTTCCATGTAATGCCAGTGTCCAGTTTCTACCGTGAAAAATATTGAGTACTAAATGGTGAGGACCATATTGTCGGAATGCCACTCACGGCATAACGAACCGGCTGAAGTGCTGCGATGCAGGAGAGATTAACCAGCGAGTGCTGTTTAAAGCAGCCTCACACACCCGACGTGCTACTCCCATCCAATTCTGCGCTCGTCCCTCGTTTCTACACCGGTGTGGCTGAAGCCGGTCTGACCTCAGCGTGACCTGTGACCTCCGCAGCGGCAGTTGCGGGCTCCGTCGCACCCCGCTTTGTCGGCCGCTGCGGCAGCCTCAGTCACGTGCCTCGCCGCTAGGCGCTGGTGCCCAGCAGAGGTCCGCTGGAAATTCGGAACCCAATATTGGTGCGGCAACGTGTCTAGACGGGTATCCCGGGACGCTAGCAACCGTGACGGTCTGGGCGGTGTGCGTGTCTGTGTATACCGGTCCAGGTGGTGTGTGTGTGTCTGTGTATACCGGTCCAGGTGGTGTGTGTGTGTCTGTGTGTACCGGTCCAGGTGGTGTGTGTGTCTGTGTATACCGGTCCAGGTGGTGTGCGTGTCTGTGTATACCGGTCCAGGTGGTGTGTGTGTCTGTGCGTACCAGTCCAGGTGGTGTGTGTGTTTGCGTGTACCGGTCCAGGCGGGCGTGCGTCTGTGTGTACCGTTCCAGGCAGTGTGTGTGTCTGTGTGTACCGGTCCAGGCGGTGTGTGTGTATATGTGCACCGGTCCAGGCGAGGCGCGTGTCTGTGTGTACCAGTCCGGGCTGTGTGTGTGTGTGTGTGTGTGTGTGTGTGTGTGTGTGTGTGTGTGTGTGTGTGTGTGTGTGTGTGTGTGTGTGTGTGTGTGTGTGTTTGTGTGTGTGTGCCTATATGTAGCGTTCCGAGCGGTGTGTGTATCTGCGTGTACCGGTCGTGGCGGCGCGTGTCTAAGTGTACCAGCCCTTGCCAAAATAGAAAAACACCTTAATGCAGAAGTGCATATCAGGTCGGATTAATTTCTCGTAAGGCATGGCATTAAGGGCAGATCTCGTCACAATGCGCGCGTTTAACCAATTTCACAAGACTGCATCTGTGCCTCTATGCGCTAGAAATACCGCGTTACGTTTATCACAGATCCAAAGCAGTCGCACCAACAATAAAGATGCTTATTCGCTCTTTGCGTTCATGCTTCACATAACTTAATATGGATGTGCCTCTTTGCAATGATTGTTTCACCTTTGAGCATATAAGCACGAGCTTTGAATATGTTTTCTTCTTTATCCATTCTCTCCTGCACCACCATTTCAACGCCCTCCCATTTTTAAGACAGTAGTAGCAGCTTTATTCCTCGGAGAACGGCTAGGAGAATGGACATATGAATATATGTATATATATATATATATATATATATATGTATAGAAATCTCTATATAAAAATACATATATATGTATATATATATACAGATCTATATATAAAGATACATATATATACAATATATATATGTATATATACACATCCACCTTTCATCCCTCCCACGACGATGTAACTCAATCGTGATGATTGGACCAATGTGTCCCATATCGCGTCTCCCTGCGGGAGTTCGTTATTTGTGCGCCGCCTGGTGAGCAGCCACTCGGTCGCTGCGGGCCGCGCATCATTACCGCGCCCCTGACCTGACCCGGACGCGGCGGCGTCTGATGAGCACGGCCGCACTTACGCCGGCGACGCACGTCATTGCACCGAGGCCAGGTACCGCTGACGACGAGTGAAGCGCTAAATATGCGGATTGTGAGTGTGCCTATGCAGACGTGTCGGGAATAACGTCAGCAATGCTGAGTGTCCTGGCCCGCCGGCGGCAATTTCGGGAGCATTCTTGTTTGGATTAATTCAGTTAGTTTCATCTCTTACATTGGTTAGACGATCTACTTGCGGTTTAGCGACGTACCTCATATGTTATGTTCACCACCCAAACCAGCTTATTACTGTTTGAGGTTGAATAGACCGTGTCTGCCAGTAATGTAATTGTTATTTGCTCTACGGAGATTAGTTTGTGCTTCCGAAAGCTCGCTTTTTAACCCAAACAGTGGCTGAACAGCGGGATGCTACGTTTGCATCTTTCTTCTCTCATGATGCAATAATACTGTTGCAACTGATGTCACCGCCGGACATTGATCGTGTGGGATCCTGGTGTATGAAATAGGGACTATCGCTCGATCACAATGCAAAATTTTAAGCAGGACTCTCGGGCGCGTCGCTGTCCAGCCCAAACATTACATTATCACATCAGAGCGAACATATTTCTGAAATCCGCGCGGCACTTGTAGTACTCGGCACGAAATGCACGATATATTCTCATCCGTCTGAAAACCTCAGTTGGGCTAAGCAGGCACTCAGCCCGCTGATTTCATCGTTTCGTTTCTGTTCCAGCACGTCAGGATGTAACTGAGGAGCGTTATTGGCAGCGTACAACTGCCACGTAGCATCAGTGTTGGAATACGACGACATCATTTGGGCGGGAGCGGCTGATTCCCAAATGGCGCCGGTCGATCGAGAATAGCGGACTAGCTTTTCACGTGGTAATAAATCACACATCATCTGAATTTGCAACTTCTCTATTGTTGCGATCGATATCATACGATACCATACGATACGATGCGATACGATGCGACACGATGTGATACGATACGATACGTCCCGTAAGATACGATATCATACGATACCGATAGGATACGATACGATATTATATGATACGATATTATATGATACGATATTATATGATACGGAAATCGTGCGATAGTGTCGCACCATTTATCGTCAATGTCGTCGATTATCGTCTTACATTATTTCAAGATATCTTGTTGAGAATCTCGTGGGTCAGCATAATAGTATTTCATAAGAAACATGTCACGACGCAGTGAACATTCCAAAATGCCGCTGCGCTGGTACTTTTACATGCACCGAATATGTCAACCCTCACCAATCACCTATTTGTCGCATCACGAGCGCGTGTAATCGCTGGGAAGGCTTCTCTCGTGCTGAGGTTGCCGGGAGAGACGAACGTTTTATTTTGTAACGCTTTTTTATCTTGAGCACCTTTCACCTTGTGGATGCGAAGAAGACTTTGAACGGCAGTTTTCAGTATTCAGAACTAATCGTCGCATTAACCTTTACACGCAAGAGACGCTGCACTGCCCGATGCGAGAATAAGCCGAATGATGAAAGACAAATGTCACGTGACCATGATGAGACGCCGTGATTTTTCTCATTACTGCAACTAAATATAGTCTTCATAGGTGTCCGGTCATTATTCCCGCGCGGTGCGCTTTGCGCAACCGGAACTCGCGCCGCAATAATCCCGTGTCTATTTGCGTTACCTGCTAGTGTTTCCCCAGTGATGGAGACAAAAATGTGGAGCGGGAGAGTGTGTGTGTGTGTGTGTATGTGTGTGTGTGTGTGTGTGTGTGTGTGTGTGTGTGTGTGTGTGTGTGTGTGTGTATGTGTGTGTGTGTGTGTGTGTGTGTGTGTGTGTGTGTGTGTGTGTGTGTGTGTGTGTGTGTGTGTGTGTGTGTGTGTGTGTGTGTGTGTGTGTGTGTGTGTGTGTGTGTGTGTGTGTGTGTGTTTGTGTGTTGGGGAGGCGTGGATCCCTGCACGCCAATAATTGCTGAGTGCTCTGCGCTGTAAAGATATTTCGATCCTCGCTGCCCTAAAGCTAATGGTGTAATTGCATCTTGTTTTTTGCACACGTGATTTATGTCGTTGCGACCCATTACACGTCGGGGAGATGACTGGGACTTCAGAACGTCTACCGCAAATAAATAAATGCAAGAGTTGGAATGCATTACCTGCTCCCTTACTGAAAGCCATTCGACTGGCTATTTGGCACAGCAAATACTTGCACATTTGTATTTTATGTTTAGACATTGTTGTAACATGCCTGAATGACCGTTTATCAAATGCTGTTCTGCCAGTCGATTTGCATCACAATGGTCACAGCTTTTCATCACACCATAACTCACAAAGACCCAAACTAGTGCAAACGCGGGGGCGACTCCGGCGGAGTCGGAGTCGCCGAGTCTGACACGCCGTCAACCGTCACGGTCACAGGGGTGCCTGAGCGCAGCCCGCGGCTTCGTCCGGACCGCCGCTGGCGGCGCGGTCGATGCCGTTAGTGACGTCATCGGTGGGCGTGGCGTCACCCGTGACGTCGGGGCAAGCCCGCGGGGACAGGGTTTGAGAATTCGGAAATGGATTAGGAAAGAGGCGGGCGAAGGTTGAGTGGGTTTCAAGGTGGGCAAGCTGTGCCAGCTGAAGGTTTCAAGGTGGGCAAGCTGTGCCAGCTGAAGGTACCAGCTGAAAAGCGAGTGGACTTAAGAAGCGTTACGCTGCGTTGTCTATGCAAATGGCACACAAATAGGGCCATTCAAAGACGCACGCCCAGCAGCTTCATTTGCGTAGAAAGCCATTTGAAGCCGGAAAGCCGGTTACCGCGGCGGACGCGACATTAATATAAATAGTGCGCCGGCGGGCCCGGCTCGCCCGGCGCGCTGTCACTGACTGCCGCCCTCTGCACTGTTCTGCACTGACTGCCTCTGCGCTGTTCTGCACCGACTGCGCTGTTATGCACTGACTGCCGCCTTCTGCACTGTTCACTTCCGTCAGCCGTGTGGCGGCCCGCCTGGTGGCTCCGCTTCGCCGACCCTCGCGCCAAGAGATGCACTGGTGGCGGGTATGTGGGTTGCATCAGGCTATGTTGGTGTGTGAGCATGGATAGTGTGATCTATTTCGAGCTTTATGAGAACGGACTTCTTAGGTTTATTCTTTGGACGCGCTGGACTTTAGGATCGACATCAATTGTTTGTTGTTGACAAAAATAGACGGTTTCCACAGTCTGTTCCAAAATTGCCCGCAATTTTACTGCTGTTCTCTCGTTACATGGCTGTGCTTGACTGCACTTTGAAAAAATCCTTTTATCTTGATCGTGATGTCAGGCACCACGGTTTGTGAGGTCGGGAAATCCGAATTTATGCAAGTAATTATCATTTTGCCATCCATTCTGGCGTGAACACCACCAGTGTGTGAGAGGACAGGGAACTTTTCACTAACCCTCTTGTATGAGGTTTTCCTCTTTCCGATGCTCTTTTGTCTCACTGTGGTCAAGGACACTCATACTGCTAATAATACTGATAGGTGCGAAGCCTCGCAACTTATTAGTAGTACATAAAATTGTTTACGGTTCGCTTGTATTTATAGATAATTGCCTTTACGTTTCACGGAGTTTTCAAGCAATTTGACTAGCTCATTCCAGGCGTTCTTACGATGTTTTCCGATAAAAGTGGCGGCACACCACCGCGGGTGTAGTTTCAGATCTATTTGTGTAGGCAAGTCCACCCGAGGGTACTTATATTGTCTGTTCTGTGTCCACAATAACCTCTACACACCCGCAAAGCTGGTTTGTGCACCCACAAAAACAACTGTGTTGATATATTACGCCGGCCTGCACGGTCACTGCGGGGACCAGGCGTCCCTGTTACCTCAGCGTGCTGGCAACATATTGATGTCGGGGCGGGTAAGCACCCGCGTGTTTTCCCACATGGGGTTTCCCCGATGAAAGGGGTGTGCGTTTACAATGTGTTTACACCGCGGGACTGTGTTGGGACCCTGGCGGCAGGCTAAGATCCTGTAGGTTATTGTGTGAAGATTTGTGGCAGAATAGTTAAGATCCTAGGACGCTTGGGCGACGAGGTTAGGATATGAACACCTCATCATGTAATGTCCCGACATCCAATACAACGCTCTCCAGTATAAGCATTTGAAATAGACAAAACCAATGCTGATTTTTTAAACTTTTTTCACAAATCCTTCCAATCAGGTTCATATTTTCATGTAATCCACGAGCATTTATGTGTATGCATACATAAGGGATGGAATATATATATATATATATATATATATATATATATATATATATATACTCTACTCACATCACACGTTGGCCTTTCCCAAGGACCTTGATGTACTTCATGGGTTGGGCTTTCAACCATTAACTTACTGTAATGGGTAAACGCAAAGGCCAGTCGCAAAATGGGTATCAACAACGCCGCCTAGTTCACTGCGGAGATCGAAGAACGTCGCGTGAGGCTGGCTGGTCGTGTTGCGAGGTTCGTTGGCCAGAACAGCGGAGTATTTTTGCACCGATGCTGAGCAAAATGTTGACGAAAGGTATCGCTTTGGACTAGCATTGGAGCCGGTTACCTGTAATTGAAGTGTGTGCATGATGGCGTGATTGTAAGCTCATATGGTACGCTGTTAAAGTGCAGCGACTGTGAAAAACAGTCGCAAACAGGCGGCAGCGCTGGTGAAACAGGCTGACCGAAATATTGGGCTGTCTTCGTACCGATAGAAGCAAGCTATGAGGGAGAGAAAAGTGTGACCATCAAGCCGGTTATGCAACAGATAAATGTAAGTACAGTGCCGTGCTATACGAGCTTGCATGGGGGCGATTCAAACACAACCGGCGTGAAAAAGAAAACCGTACACAGACCACTTCCGAACAGAGTGATACCTTGAGAGACTGGCACCCATTGCTGCCCCACATACCAGATCTGACCGATGGACTTTTTCTCCGGGGTCATCTGAAAGGTCGAGTGAATTGGAATGATCTGCAGCCCACACAGCACGCGAGAGCTGAAACATGCGCATGTCTGATTTGCGGTGAAATCTGTGCCAGGGGGAGAGGTGTCCCAGCGCAAGCGTGGCGGCACAAGTTCGGCTCGAGCTGAGCTGTTTGAGCGGGAGATGTGTCCCAGCGCCAGCGGGGCGGCGCAGGTTTGGTCTGAGCCGAGCTGTTTGAGCGGGAGATGTGTCCCAGCGCCAGCGGGGCGGCGCAGGTTCGGCCTGAGCCGAGCTGTGCCGTATGAAAAGTATCAAATGAAATGAGGAAGCACGCCATGGGCGGGCTGATCGTGGCGCGCGGAACAAAGCTTCCAGTTGCGCGCAGAGCAAAGCTTCCAGTAGAGCGTGGAATAAAGCTTCCAGTTGCGCGCGGAACAAAGCTTGCGGTACAAAGCTTCTTGAATATGTCTATCACTAATGGGACTTAAAGCGGGAACGATGCACCGTATGAGGTTCATTTGTAGTCATAATTTGGCGCCTTTTAATCACCCACGGTGTAGTCTTGGCTCTGCCTGCCCGCACAACCCGCTGAGAATGGGTTTGCAAAGATCAAGACGGATGCATGGAACTGCTGTAAGAAAGCGTGCTATACTTTTATCCTGCATACAAAAACAGGTCAAGCAAGTGGCTTTGGTGGGAGGAAAATTGGACGTTTGATGGGCCAATTCATTCGTCAGTCATCATTTCCCCGAAAGTGACGTGATATAAGGGCGTCAGGGGATGAATTTTAGTCGTATGTACATAGCACGCGTCCTACCTCCGATACATACTAATTAGTAAGTGTTATCAATCTTGCGGTCGATGTTGCGGTCAAAAGTTGTTGATAAATGGCTGTTATTACGTGCGCGCACGTTACCACGCCATTCTTATCACTCACTACCACCTAATTGGGATTGGTAGGTATCATAATCTATCCCACTGCCTCATTGGTGTCCACTGTGTAGTGCACCACATGTGGGACGCCTGCTGCAGTGAGGCTCGGTTTGGCGTGTAAAATTACGCTCCCCTCCCCCTTACACACACACACACACACACACACACACACACACACACACACACACACACACACACACACACACACACACACACACACACACACACACACACACACCGTTCTTAAGGACTGACAGACCTCAGAAACCGCTATCAACTTGCACTACAGCAATTGTACATCGTCTTATTTTCTAACTTCAGTCGGACGCTGCGGATTAGGTGAGCCCTTCCTTTTACTTGAAAAAAAAACATCTGGAGCGTACGCTACGGAAAGGGTATTTTGACCGTTAAAAGGTAGTTAGATTTGCATTATGACACCAAAAATAACGTCGGTCTAAATCCATCAATACTGCTCTACAATAAGTACAGAGTTAGACGTTTTCCGAAGTCAAAATTAGGCTCTGCCCGTTCTGTGAAGGAACATTTCAGTCCTGAAGGCCGCACAACCGTTTCTTTTCACGCAACGGAGCACTTTTGCAAAACAGCAGAACGACGACAACCTAAATGTAGCACGCCGAGTGGTCGTCGAATTCGGTCAAGCTGTTCCCGCACCAACGTTCGCTGAGCCTTCCGCAGCTGCTGGCGTCTCGAAGCTGAGCACAAGCCGGATGTAATATCTCTTCAAATGCTTGTGAAGATGAGATGAGGTTCTGAACTCCCGGGAGAAATGCGGCGGCCGTTCAAAGTTCTGCCCGCAATCCAGCGAGCGCAAGGGTGTTTACCCGTGAACGCGCGCGGCAAATTACTCTGCAGCGCTGTTCTGACTCCGAGCTACCGTCGCCTGCGACGGCGGCAGAAAAACGACCTGTCGCTGTGTTGTCGAATGCCTGGCGGGCGCCCGCCGGGACGAGATGCCTTTTGAGATCTCTCTCTTCAATGGGTCTCGCAGGGTGCGTCCAAGCAGCGCTTTAGCGAGATGGGAAGTCCCATCTCGCCGGCGGGGTGTCGGTGAGTCAGGATGTCCCCAGGCTGCTCTCGCGTGGGGCATCGATCCGAGCCGCCAGCCGACACCCCGCCCCCCTTCCGGGGACTGTTGAGAAGGGGGTGGGTGGGTGGGTGGGTGGTGTGCTGCACCTCTTGGAGGCGTCATCTAAAGGCCAATTCCGGAGAGACGCTTCGCCGCACCGCGGTGGATTATTCAGATCAGTGCCGACTGGGGAAAACGAGCAATACATGTACATCCTGCCGCATTGTGTTTGGGCTTACTCTCGGCTAACTGACCCCCGTCTTCCACGCGTCACAAATCCCTACGTCTTGTTCTTGCTCCTGTTTCCCGTCAATCACGGACTCTTATACATCTCTGACCAGCCCCATAACTCCTACTCGTCGCTGGACTTTATGCAGCACCTCTTCACCCCTGTGCCCCGTCGGTCTCAGTGACTCCCATGCTCCACCGACTCATCTTATCTTGTCCGACTGATCCCGATCCCTCGTCCACTACCAGGCCACCATGTCTCGCCAGCTGACCCAGGAGACTCCATGACCTGACCCCTGACCCGCTCTCCGCCCGCTGCCGGCCACCATGTCTCGCCAGCTGACCCAGGAGACTCCATGACCTGACCCCTGACCCGCTCTCCGCCCGCCGCCGGCCACCATATTTCGTCGGCTGACCTCGGAGATCCCGTAGCCTGACCTCTGACCCGGGTCTCCGCCCGCCGCCGGCCACCATATTTCGTCAGCTGACCTCGGAGATCCCGTGGTCTGACCTCTGACCCGGGTCTCCGCCCGCCATCGCGGCGCCCCAGCGGCGCCGCGCCGGCCAGTACCTCCAACGATCGCTCACGCAAACGACCGGGCGAGCGCCGCCCGCCCCCTGTAGCGGGCGTCGTTGGAGCGAGCGCGGTCCCTGCTCTGTACTCGCAACTCTTCATATCGCCTTGTAGAGAGGGGAGCAGGGGAGGGGAGGAGATCTCTACTGCGATAGGACGGAAGAAGACTAACAATGCAAGAGCACGTGGTACGCCCGCTGTTTGTGGTATGCTGGTGGTCGTATCCCCTAACGTTCAGGCATAAGGCCAAGGCCTCACCCGCCTCTTGTAAAGGTTGGCATTATCTCTTCGATGACATACGGAACATAATCATTATCTTTTCGGTAATGTACGGAGCATTATCATCATATCTTTGGTGATATACGGATAATTATCATTATCTCTGTGATGGCATACAAAACATCATCATTATCTCTTTGGTGATATACGGAACAGCGTCATTACCTTTTTGGTGATATACGGAACATTATCATTATCTCTTGGTGATGTACGGAACACTATCATTATTTATTTAGTGATATACCGAACAATATCATTATATCTTTGGTGATATACGGAACAACTTGCTTCAGGATGGAGTTTGACTGATCCAGCTTTGGAGGTGCTCCTATGTCCATGAGAAAACGTTGTGTGTGTGTGTGCAGCTGCATGCCATTTTCTTCAGTCATATGACGCTTTTTATTGCATAATCCAGCTCCAATAGCCACTTTTAAAGTCCTCGCCTTATCTTTTTCCGTCGTCTTTCTATCCTATCAGTGGAGCTTGGCGTCTCGTTGGCCAGCAGGATCCAGCCAGCGTTATTCTTTCCCGCATGCTGTGCGACCTGCAGCTCCCAGCCCAGCCACACGCTAATACCATATCCATAAACTTCTTCTTCCCCAAGACACGTGGCCTTCGTTTTCATCTTCCGCGATGAACGGTGCGTTGTTCCACCTTCGTAGATTTCTTTGTTACGATGCTAATTGCAAATGTAAATGCAAACCCCAATTTTCAAGGCCGCCAGTGACCATTCCGGAACGCACGATTCAGAGGCACGAAATGAGGGCCTCCTATATTTCGCAACACGGTGTGGGGAGGAGGAGAGCTTCGTACCATTCTCTGCGTAGCACGATGAACGCATTTTTGGAAGAGGGATTTTTGCTTGTTTGCGACCCTTTTACGAAGTCTTTACTTCCCTTCAAGGGGGTAAAGGCACGCATGACGAGAGCGGCGGTCACCTCCCAATCACACAATGTCCCGCCCCGACTCTGTGGACGCCCCAGCAGAGTGCAGGCTGGTCAACTGCTGCCGACAGGCGCTCCGCCTTATCAGCGTGAGACCGCAGGCCTGCCCCCACCCTCTGGCGCGGCGCTAACACGCGATCGGTCGCGCGAGTGTGACAAACTGGCGTGGGCATGCACGTGATCACTGACTGCTCTGATCTGATCTGATCTGCGTGACTGCTCTGATCGCGGCTTCTGCAGCGTTCTCTGGTCGGCGCTGGAAGGCCTCACGCGCTATAGGCAGCAGGCACCACCTCTGCTGTTCACTCAACGTTACCAGCGATTGTAGCTTAACCACACAGCTATCGTGATAGGACTGACTCCGCTGCAGTGGCGCTTACGGGAAGATTGAGCTAGGACATTTTTACATCAACAGTCTTTTCATGGAAGACCATGGCACTTTTCCAAAACGGTCACTCGTTGGCTCAATTCCAGCCAAGGACGTAGTCATCCATCAAAGGGATAAATGAGGACATAACTCCAGTAGCTTCCAGGGACTTTGCGTTGTTTTTGTTGTTATTTTGCGATGCGTCCTAACATGATCAAAGCAGATGAGATATCGCTGCCATGGCCACGCCCGGTTCCCGGCCGGCCTCCGGGGGCTGGCCAGCGCCTTCTGCGGCTGCGATCGTCGCCGGCGGCCCCAGCGGCGGCTGCGCGGCGCCGCAGTCGGTGACGAATGGCGGCTGTTGTGCCCGGCTGGCTCCGCGGTGGCGGCGGCGGCGGCCGTCAGCTCAATAGCACGCCGAGTCGGCCGGCAGGGTCTGGCCCGCCCGGGCGCCTGGCGCTGCGGTAAACAGGAGCGGGCCATGCTCTGGGAGGCTCCGGCTCGTCCCAGCAGCCATCCTGTTTGAGCTCAGCACGGACTGAATTGACATGCGTCCACTGCGGCCCGCAAGACAGGAAAAAGTCAAAAGTACGCCATCTGAGCCAACCCTGCGCACGGGTGGGCTTCATCCGTGTTCGCCGCCTCACATTTCTGCTGCAGGGTCATGAGATTGATCGCGGGCCCGGAGGGCCTGCTCTCTCCGTGACCCAGCGCGCGGGAATGTCCGGCGGCACCCAGTAGCACATTCGTCACCATTGTCTGCGGGCAAGACGAGTGAGCTGTCGTTCCAGAGAATCTCAGCTGCCAGAAATAACCAGAAATAACCGCCTCCATAGCGGCGGTCCGAACGGACAGGCTCAGTAGACCATGGTGGCGCCGGCATGCGTTCCTTAGAGGTGCATCGCGTCTGGGTGGTAGACGTTTATGTTATCTTGATACAGAAATTTAACATGACATACTTGTTCTCATGGAAGGCCGTTTTGGGGGAAATCATCTCCATTGGTGGTAAATATTGAGAAAGGTTGATCGGCAGAAGTCCAGGAAGATATATTCTTCTTGTTCTGATGGGCCAAGATGATTAGTTGCGCTGTTTTCAATGAAAAATGGTCCGCATGTCCCGCCGCATTCGTCAGCCGCGGTATTTGTTGCAGATCAGTGCTGGCTGCTGAACCAACGTAAACGTCTATAAAGCTCTAAAACCCTCTTAGGACTCTCCAATGTTAGTATAACTCCCACAACAGACTCCGGTCATCCAAAAACAGTTCAAAATCACAAAACGTGCATCATTCAAAAATACGTCAGTCGCCTTCAGTTCCTGTTCCAGTGAATTGTATGCAGCCAAGATGCTGTCGGTGATGGCTCGGGCATAACGTCTCCGGTCGAAAACATGTGTGCGTCTCTGTTCACAATCTTTTCACCTAGCGAAAAGTATTGCCGTGTCGTCCAGACATGACCATATTTGACGACAGCTGCGCTCAAAGCGTGGCGCCCACCGTCAGCTGCCCATCCGCCTACGCTTATGCAGCACCGTCCCCAATTTCTGGAACTTGATGCCAGACGCCGAGCTTGGCGTCTGGCAGGCAGCCGCCGCCGCCGCCGCCTTCGCCTCTGTCTCCGCCGCCGTCGCGGTCCCTGTACCGCCTCCCACTCACCTTCAGTCGGGTATAAAATACGACGCCCATTCGCGGCTTTGTCCGTCCATTTATGGCGAATTGCAGCTCTGAGATGCTGCCAAAGGCTCATGTTTGGCTGCTGCTTATTTCCGCCATGTCGTGCTGCTTATTTCCACCACTTTCGCTTATTTCCGCCATGTCCGTCGTGTCATTTGTCGTGGTTTGCGGCGGAAGCAGTCGTGTAGATATCAAAGCGAATTAGCGCCGCGTGATTGACGGGATCAGAGTACTTGCGCTCAGATATTCCATCAAACCTCGACGGATCGCGTGTTGAAAATCACCCACGCACCAAAACCGGAACTTTACAACATTCCGAGGGAAAAGTACAATACCACGTGCCTGCATTTTTATATTGTTGCTTGAACCGCTCTTTTACAATTACTTGGGTTTCACGATTATTTGAGCATCTTAAATGACGATGGGACGGGGAGCGGCATAAATTGGGAAATAGGGCTACCTCACTTATGTGTTGTTTTTCACTGAACGACTCGTTACGGTAGCAAATGAATGACTAGCAAATGTGTAACATGACATCTGTTTTCCGCGCAGTTTGCAAGCGATTCCAGCAAACGGGAGGGGGGCCGCACGTGGTCCCACCATCCTTCAGATGTCTGGCCATGTCTAGCACACTGCACCTGCCGTAGCTGTAACATTTCGTGCTGCACCCGTCAGAAACGTCAAATTCAGTACATGGCACCTCACCGCAGTAAGATGGGACTGGGTGCTGCCGTGAGGTCCTGGCGGAGGCCCGGAGAGCAGTGTTGTGGGATCAATAGTCCAGGCCACACAGCTGAAGAACCTTGCCGTGACAACGTGTGACGGCCCCGGTTTTCAAGGAACCTCTGCCCCTGTCTAGGCCTCCTCTTGCCAGATCCTGGTCGGGCCCCTGCTGAGGCGTTACCAGAGGCGTCAATGCCATCGGATCACTGCTACAACCGTGAAGCGCCACTAGCCTGCAGTGTTTGCCACTTCTGCCCCTCTTGGCTCGCAGTGTTCGCCGCTCCTGCCCATGGTCTGCAGTGCCTGCAGCTCCTGTCCCTCCTGGCCTGCAGTGCTCGCCGCTCCTGTCCCTGGTTTGCAGTGCTCGCCGCTCCTGTCCCTGGTCTGCAGTGCCCGCCGCTCCTGCCCTTCCTGGCCCGCAGTGCTCGCCGCTCCTGCCCATACTGGTTTGCAGTGCTCGCCGCTCCTGTCCCTGGTCTGCAGTGCTCGCCGCTCCTGCCACTCCCCCATCTTTGTGTGCGCCAAAACACCGCCGGCGCCAAGGCTGCCGCACGCCCGATTCGGTGGAACTGGCTAATTTCAATTGCTGTCGGGCCTCAGAATGAGATGTGCTGCACGCTCCCACTAATCAGCGGGCTCGCGGCGGCGGGCGGCGGAGCGGCTAGCGGCGGTAATGGACGCTACGCGCGGGGCATTTGCTGCAGCTGAACTGGAAATTGCAATCTCGCATCCGACTGTTTGCATCGCTACGAGTGCGCACGACGCCTGTCGGGCCCCACTACACCCTCCACGCAGTACCCTTACTGGGTGTTTTGTGTTGGATTGAAGTCTGATCCCCGCCGCCTCGCCCCACCCAGGCTCCACCCCACCACCACTCTGAGTGGCGGATTGATTGCCGAACTGTTACCATCTAATATCCACGCTTTTAAACGCGTTTGACATTCTTGCACATATTGTGGCGTACCTAGAAAGAGTTTCCAAAGTGAACGTGGAGATTCTCTCGTCGCTCAGCCTCAATACTGTTGGCGAGAGTTTTGCTGTCCGACCCTCCCTCCCCCCCCCCCCTCCACACACTACCCTGGTTTTCCAACTGGTAGTGTGCGTGTTATTTTTCATAAGTCTTTCTCGCCATATCTCGGGTTTGGCACTAATGGTAGAACGTCACTCGGCCCGCGCGACAGCTGTGTTCGTGAGCGCTCTTCGGAGGTTGCTCCTGTGAGAATTCCCAGATGAAATTGGAGGATGGTGGGGACCTTGCAGCTGAACGCTGCCGCTGAAAAGGCATAGGAAACCTGGGAGCTCTCGCGGAAAACAGCGACTGCTGCTGTCGTCTTGGAATCAATCTCATGGCTCTGCAAAGGTTTTTGCTCCATTTGATGCGGTCTAAAATGAGTGGCGTTTTGTACGACGTTTTGAGTGCGCGCCGATCTTAGTGAATTAAGCAGGAACTGGAGTGGCATGCAGGATCAAAGATAGCCATGTGTTCTCATATCCATCCGTTGTTTCTTACAATGTGAATGGGTGTTTGCCATCTGAATGCAGCAACCAACCATGCAGCCTAAACATTTTTATATGTCCCTTGTCCTTGTCCTTTTGTCCTTTTCTTGTAATAGTGGTGGCCCGTGGTTCATCAGTCGTGATGGGTCTTACGTCGAACATTACCCTTTCATCTTTTTCTTCTGAAGGCTCTCCGAAGTAGGAGCGCAATTCGATAAAACCCGCATGATAAACAGGCGTTGCATGACGTCTGTCGTTCCCAACTGATTCGGCGCTTGGCCCCAGTTGTCTGCAGCGCGTAGTCGTGCTACAGAGTGCCGTGCTGATCGCTCGGCCCGATTTAGGGCCTGTTTGTCGCCGGCGGATGAGAACGATCTCAAAGCAGGCCGAAACGTGGCGACCGATTTAAGGAAGCGTAAGATTCCTCGTGCAAATGTTTATCTACATAAGTGGAAGTTAAGAATAGAAGATGACATCGGCGCTGGCTGCACGCCGAAATTTGCGACTAAGCTGCCAGCATGCTCCTTGTTTCACGCAGAGCATAGCCGAGTGTCCGCCAAAGACCTCGGGCCCGCCAACGCCTCGCTGGATAAAGTTAGTCGTCACGGCGGCATCGAGCCAACTTCCGCCGATGCGGGCGACCAACCGTGCTGGTTGTATAAAGGCCCTCGGCAGAGCTGCCGTCTTGACCCGACCAGGGCCATTAGGGCTCCAATGCGCTGGGCAGCGTAGACCTGGCGACCATTTGACTCGCAATACTCGTAAATGTTGTTCGATAGAACGGAAATACCCACCGCCCCCGAAAAGAAGACTGTGACAATGATGCATGCCCTGCTTGTATACCAAACGTTTGATGCAGGTAAGGCGAGTTTGGGGAATTGATAGGCTTCAGTCCAGATGGGACACAAGTTTGGTGGTAAAAATTAATAATTTTATTAGCACTGTATTTATGTACTATCCAACGTCTCATGGGTTGAATGAGTGCAACCGAGCGATTCCAACCAACCGGAACCGAGCACCCACAGGCTACACTGCCTCCAATGCCATCAAGGGGAAAGTGCCTTACTGCCTCATATCCCTCCAGCGTAAGGGAAACCAGTTGGTAGAAACTAAATCACACATTATAGTGTGAAATGTGATGTGATCTGTGTTTTGGCTTACATTTTTCAGACGACCTGCAGACATTTAGGTCAACACCGCGTGGTACGCTTCGTTACACACAGTGACCATGGCGTGGCCTTCAGTGTGACTTGCTACGTGACCTATTCGGTGTTTTACAGCTGAAAGAACAACGTGACATGTGTCGTAATCCACGGTCTGAAGCGCACGTCTACTGTTTCGCAACCTCCTGTGTGGCCTGTAGCGTGGCATCCGGTATTAAATTATAGTGCGGGTATACTCGCACCATCACTTGCGGAGCGACCGGCGACGTCGCCTGAACCTGCAATTGAGCTCGAGGCGTCGCTGACGACATGGCCTGCACGGCGGCTTTAGAGATGTCCCGAAGTGGCTTCTGAACGCTATCCTAAACCGTGCCCTGCACACTGACCCCAGCCATGACCCGACCCGTCACGTGACCCCCTCGCGCCGGCAGGGGGAGAAGTACGACGGTCGTCGGGCGGACGTATGGTCGTGTGGCGTGATCCTGTACGCGCTTCTGGTGGGCGCGCTGCCGTTCGACGACGACAACTTGCGCCAGCTGCTGGAGAAGGTCAAACGGGGCACGTTTCACATCCCGCACTTCGTGCCGCCCGACTGTCAGAACCTGCTGCGGGGCATGATTGACGTCAACCCCGAGACCCGGCTCACGGTAAGGGACGATACTCGGCTCACGGTGAGGGATGAGACCCGGTTCACGGTGAGGGACGAGATCCGACTCACGGTGAGATACGAGACCCGGCTCACGGAAAGGGACGAGACCCGGCTCACAGCGAGGGACGAGACCCGGCTCACGGTGAGGGATGAGACCCGGCTCATGGTGAGGTACGAGACACGGCTCACAGCGAGGGACGAGACCCGGCTCACGGTAAGGGACGAGACTCGGCTCACGGTAAGGGACGAGACTCGGCTCACGGTAAGGGACGAGACCCGGGTCACGATGAGGGACGAGACCCGACTCGCCGTGAGGGACGAAACACGGCTCACGGTGAGGAACGAGACAGGGGTTAAGGTGAAGTTTAAGAGCATGGATCACGGACCGAGGGCACGGGTGGAGGCGTTGTGCAAAGGGGAAGGGATAAATGAGCAAAAGAAGGGGTGGAAGGAAAGGAAAAGGAGGAAAGAAGGAGGACAAAAAACAGAATGAAATAGAAAACATGGGGTGGAGAGAAGCGAAAAAAAGGAAAATGGAAGCTTCCGCCCACACATGGTTTCAAGGTTCATCTGACGCAAATGAAGCGCTTTACTGTACTTGTAGAACTGCAATATCAGCAGGTGACCAGCCACGTTTCCCATGTTGGCTCGATAGGTCATGTCGTAAAATCAATAGTCTCGCCACTAAAAGGGTTAAGGTGTACTGCGATCAGCAGGAGCCGGTTTTTGACCTCATGGCGACTGGGTCCCTTTCCTGCCCATAAATGAATGCTCTTGTTGCTGCTATTGCTCTTTATGTTATTCCGCCACTTCGCGCCTTTCTCCTGGCACCGCCTCCTTTCGAGCTGTAGTTTGTTTTAACATTCCAAATATGTCTGCGCTTTTTGCTGTTGTTCTCCGGGGTTTATTTGAGTCAGAGGCTCAAACATTTACCTTCGCCAGTCTTGTTTTTGTTGCGAAGCAACATAAGCTAGCTCAAAGCAGACTTCCTTCGCGTGGTCTGGCAGGCTCCCTCGTCTTAATGGCTTCAGGCAGCCCGGAAAATCGATGGGGTTTCTCTGAACGCAGCAGAAGCCGAGACACCACACGACGGCATCAGTCTGGCTTAGGCGAAGCCACGTCCCCAATTAGTCCCGCAGCACCGTCCTGATTCGGGTGTGCATCAGCTGGAATGGACTCATCATGGAACACTGGTAGTAGCTGCAGTGATACACCGGTAGCAGCTTCATTCATACACCGTGTGCAGAGGCGGACGGGCGGACATCCTTGCTGGTTTTTGCTGCGCACTCATGACTCAAGTAATAGCGAGGTGGTCACAAGCCAACTTTTTTCAAAGTCGGCACCGATAAGGAAAAGTGTCTAAAGGCTTTCTAACTTTCTCACTAATCCAGTATTGATGATACGATAAGTGCTGCCCTGAAGAGCCTGACAACATTGCGCGCCACACTGTTCTAGGAAACATGTTTGATATATGCCCCGGCTGTGTAGATGCGCGCAAGGTCTTCCAACATCTTTTGCAAACTTTTGCCTCACCGGTCACTGCACCTGGGGTGAAGTCTAGGCCCTGCACACATATCTGACCAATCCGGAGGGTGTGAAGCTGGATCAGTTCTAGCGAGGAAGCACGGTGGACAGTGCCACGACAGCGTGGTATTAAGACTGACGAGTTTCGGCGTCGACACCACTCGAGGGTGGGATGTCTGTGAGAGCTCTCGAAACTCCCATCCGTAAGCTGTCTGCGAACTGGTCAGTCGGCGACTTCCTTCCGCAATGTCTGAAAATTATTGAATGTCGGTGAAAGGGCGCATTCAGTCAACATCGTTTCGAAATATCTGAGCAAGCTCCTTAAACTGTGCACCGTCTGAAGGTTGGGCAGCCAGCACGTATGGCTTTCCGCAACATGTCGACTGTCGAGAATGTGTGGTTGCCTCGCCAACAAAAGGAACGACCGCTTTGGCCACATCCTCTGTGTTTGTTATATCATAGCGGAGCTCTAAAACCTCGCGGAAATCTAGACTTATGAGAGATTTGGAGGCAGTGGTGGGAGGTTCCACATGTGATGGCGAGCGTTTGGCTCAGTAACAACAGACAATGAGGATGCCGACCTTTGCCAGACTTGGATTATTAACTCATTGTTTTAGCTTCAGGCGGATAGCCACGCAGTGGTGTTGAAACCGTCTTGCGAAAACGGATTATGTAATTATGAGAAGAGTTTGTGTATCGCTGATATTGCATTTCACATAAAACTATTGCAATCCTGAGACGTCGAGCCAATCTTCTCAAAGACGGGCGTATTTCGCACTTCATTGCAGCTATAGGACATCAACCAGGCAGCTTCGACGAGTCTCTTGAAGCTTGCCAAGTTTAGAATACGACCACAACCTAAGAATCGAATTCAGCGCGGTACTCGCCGCTGAATATCGCGGCGTCGTTGCGGAGTTGAAGCTAATGCCGTACCTTAAACATCAGCCTGTGGTGGTTCCGTTAAATCGCAAGTCGCAAGCTCTCATGAAATTTACTTCAACGTCGTCCAGGTCGCAAAACAAGTTTATTATGTTGGTCTATACCTAGAAAATAAACAGCTTAGAATGATGTAGTTTATTGCATCAGAAGCCTCAGACATTTCCCACAGTAAATTCCATTCTCGACCTTCACACCTGCCTGCCATCCTTTCACAAGCAGTTCAATGTCGCCGCACGCCACTACGTTGGTCACGCGCTGCAGAGATGTCTGGTATGCTTCTCTGATAACTCCCTAGCTGGCGAACAACTCTTCTTGACTTTAGACGCTCAGTCACTCCTTGACCTTTGGACACAAAAAGAACAAGTAACGCGGTCAGGGCAAGTCTGGGTGTCCTAGTGCTTCGCACTAACACGAGTTCATACCTCATGGACCCGCCGCTCCTGAATCGGCGTCGCGCCGTCCTATAGCAGGACGGCACCTTTGTCGTAAAGCTCGGGACGTTCTTTCTGGATGGCGCGCCGCACCTTCTTCAGCTTTGCCAGCAAGAGGCCCTGTGACGCTGCGACCCTTCGGGACGGCTTGCCGCAGGATGACACGCTCAAGATCGTAGAGCGTCATGCGCATGACCTTGAGAGCTCCAATGCCGTGCAATGGGCGTGGCGACTCCACCCATTGCCCCTCTGAAATCTGTGGGCTCTTTTTGGCTCCCGCAGATGGGCTCAGGTTTTGTCGTGCTCGGAGATGCTGTGGAGGCAATAATTTCCTTCCCCACGCGCAAGAGCAAGATACTTGGATCTCGTCGCGACGTGACGCTGCCGCTGGGTCTCTGTCGGAAGGCGTGACACCCACTTCACTGAGACTTACCTCCTGTTCAGTTTCCTTCGGGTGATGTGGCGAGCTGTTTCGTTGCTCACATTGCTCGTTTGCCACCGTTCAAGCTGTCGTTCCCTTATCTCCATGGATAATGCCCTCCACTTTTCGCCGTTTCTGGTGTACTCGCAGAGCTTTGGCGGCCGGTGCGCGGTCATCTTGAGTGCTCTTCTCCCAGTGTAGAAACGCTTACGTCACCACCAAATGGCTTCAAATGCAGAGTAACCAAGTCCGAAGGCTGACGATGGCAGGTTGAATGGTTTCATGACGTGCTTTCGAAGCAGCATTGATTACCGTTTGCACGTCTTCTCTTGAAAACTATGTTGCGTGATCAATACATCAATCACGGCGTTAGGGAATGCCCTGTCTCCATCGATAAACGGAGAAAAGTGCAATGCAAAACAAAGAGAAGGGACAGTTGAGAACGTATTGTCACAAGTTGTCAGCGGTACACGTGTTCTTAGTTTTTTAGATGCTAACCGTTGCAGTGGACATACTGTACGACCCAATTAATTCGATCTATGAGCTCACTGCCCGCACGTTTTGGCTGCATGTCCTAACGTGAGCTTTGTAGATCTGGTTGCATATGTTGATTATGACGTCTAGATTTTGTTGTAATATACTTTATAGTGTTTGGTAAAAAGTCCAGTCACAGCCGGATGGAAGGATGCCGCAAACATAGATGTTCCAAATCGAGAATCTGATGTCTTGAAAAGCAATCCGAGACAACTGGGCTTATTTTCTGAACTGAATCTAATGTTTACTTGCTGAAATGTGTCTGCGCGGAGTTTACAAACATATATACGTCTAAAAGTCGAAACTCTCGAAGATAACTTTCGTTTTACTTTTTCACCACAACAAACTATCTTGGTGTCATGATGCATTTCAAGGTCATTGGACGGACGCAACTTCCGTCTTCCTCCTCGGGTGGTACCGCCCCTGCCAGACCTGTTTCGGGGAAGAATCTATAATGTACGCTTTCCTAATCATCCGCATACCCCAACGTCGCAAACATGCAGTGAAGAAGCAAACTTACGCAACGTGAGCCATTTGCGGAGAGAGGTGGAGCAAGCCACGTCGAGATGCTTAGGTTAAATCGCAAGATCAACTTTTTCTAGAAACACTCAAGCATTATTACCTTACTGCTCTTGGTCTTGAGTGATTGCTTCCTTGTTGCCCCAGGCTCATGTAAGTCGTTACAAATGGTCTGGGAGGGCTTCGTCGGGGAGCGGTCAACTAATTTAGCGCCGTCGTGACAAGTCTCTCTCGAAACATCAGCAAAGGACTGATAATTCTCTTGTCTAACTGGGGGGTGCACCGGTCTGCGTTACGCCGCTTAATACGGAGACTGATGCCCTAAAGCGTTCTGCCTGACTGCTTCTTTGGCACGGGACATTGTCTGCGGCGGTGAATCGATGGACGCTGAACACGCACACCACGGGCACGCGACTCTTGCACAGGCCCCGGGGGACCTGATTCTGTGTACCACCAGGCAGTGCGTCGCGTTTTTGAAAATCTAGTCATTCTGCTCGGACGGTCGCGAATTTTAGACTCGGCCAACGCAGGGTGCGGATCGATGCCACCAAATGTCGGAGGCCACTCGAACAGCGCTATCAGCCGGCTCTGCCCCAATCGTGGCTTGGAATCATGGCCTCGTCGTATTTAGCTGTCCACCCCAGATTGCCCATAAGCGCATGGGCAGCAGTGATGCAGCATTTAGCACCGTGCCACGGACAACGGCTCATGGGAGAAACTCTCCCAGTCTTCCCATTGTAGCTGTGGTGAAATTATCACCGCAATTTAGTGAGATACATTGGGGGAACATATTGTCGACCGAAAGAATCACGTTCGCCTGATTTTCCAAGTTTGCTTTAATTCCCAGAGCAAAGACAGGCTCCGCAAATTCGGCAGACTGGAATCTGTGCGGTTCACCGGGTGCGTCTGTCTCACAAGTCATGTGCAGAGCAAATGAGACGCGTAAAGTTATGTCAAGTTCGTCGCCATGGTCCGCCGTCGCCATGCGATGAGCTCACCATTTACATCGCATCATCATAAAGTAACCCATCGTGTCCACCCTCCCTAAAGGCTAGACAGCGACGGCATGCCCGTTTGGAATCAGACAAAAACCTGAGTAAAAGCGCATGGCCCACGCTGGGATCTCGCCACGAGCGTGGCTCACACAGCGCGGAAGCGAGTCTGCTGCCTGCGGATGGGCTCGGAGAATCTTCGTTGACGCCGCTGCCGCGCGGGCCATCAGGGGTGTCAGAAAAAGAGACTGAGGCCAGAAACATGGAGTGAAAGAGGGGACTTTGGATACGGATTCAGAAAGTGGAGATAAGGCTTGTCATACCCAATGATGAACCAGCAGACATCGCCCCGTGGTAGCGTCGTTTGGGAGGACGAGGCCTGTGCTGGCCTGGCACGCTCGTCCCCGGAAGAAGGGACCATCAGCGGACCCGGGCCGGCGGAAATCCGCTCGGCCCGGCCCGGCCCTGACGAGGCAGGTCTAGGAGAGCACCAGGCCGACCTCATGAGGCTATATCGGTCGCTTCGATATCTCTCATGGTGATTGGATCTCGTAAACTAAATCGCTGGTCCGGCCGGATCGCTGGGGCATTTCCGATGGTATATTTAGGGACGCCGGAGCGGCCCCGCACAGCTCTTTTGAGCTAAGAATGGCACCCGAAACTGTAAGCGTATTTCTTGTTGTTAGCAGTCTTTCTTATTGAAAACTCGTCCTTGCACAACATAATGAGTTTGTATTTCAACGCACAGCGCAGTTCCTTGGTTACCACTCCGACGTTTTTGTTTTGGGAGACCAAAACATATTTTTGAGAATTGCATTGCTGTTCTTTCAATCATGTAGTAATCTTTTCCTCTTTATTTTTAATCGGATCTCATGTTTTCCATTTTTAAAAAAATATAACTCAGGCGTACAGGCCCAAGAATGTGGGGATATGCATGTGTGTGTGCTTAGCGAACTCACAATTAGCGTTTAGTTCGTGCAAGTTGTGAAAGCAGCCTAACTGTCTCCACAAATCAAGCCGTATAAGTTGCCCACGCGAGTGGCTCTGGTATCAGAGTTCTGGCTGGGCGGAGCTTGTCGCGTGAACACTGACCCGCGGCATCGGGATATCGGCTAACTTTACCACCGCCGTTTAACCTAATGTAACTACACTAGGGACGTTTAACTTACCAGCCATTGTCGAGCGCAGTGGCCCAGTGATAGTCTCTCCTTTCGCGTCCGGGGAAATATGACGTGTAAAGACGCCACAATTATTTCCACAATTTAGTGTTGTGCCCCAGACATGCTTTGCTTGCTCCCGATACGGGCGGAAACGCACACTCAAGCCCTGCATCACAAAGACGGCATGAAACATTGGGTGTTGATATTGGGCTAGGATAGAGCACCGAGTTCAAAAGTCAGTCAACTGCGCCATGAAGTACCGGCACGAAAATCAGCGTAGAGTTTCCCCCGTGACTTCAGAAGTACTTCACAAAGTCCGACGTATAAAGTTTCATGAGAAGCCAGGTAGGGTCGTTGGAGACTGAGAAAGGTCAATTAAACGCTATAGAAACAGCAGGCCAATCCAGTAATTTCTTCCCGCGCGCTAATGTCTTCACGCGTTGAAACTTTCAAACATCATTGCAGAGCAGGGTGACGATATTGCTGTTCAACCGCTTTGCCACTTCCACTTACAAGAACCATTAATACTAATTCGTCCGCCAAAGAGATTCTGCATGAGTTCCGTTACCAGAAAGGCACGCGAGACGGCGCTGAACAGCTTCTACGACGTGACAGGGAACGTGTTGCTAAAATCACTGAAATAATTTCCATTTAAGTCCTTTATCTGCACTATTACGATGCACTCTTTACTTCGGGTGCCAAAATAGAATAACAACAAATTGCAGAAATCACTGTACATAAATTTTCTGCAGTTTCTGCATAATAAATGAAATAAATAATAAATGTCTGCAATGTCTGCAGACAGTTGCAGAAATCACTGAACTACGACAAAACTGCTCTCTTCAGGCGAGATTGCATTTAGGCTGTTAAAGGGAATGCTCTGCCCTTATATGGGGTTTTGAACTGAAAAAGTCGCCTTGAGAACCTTTTGATGCAGTTCACGGCCATACCCTTTTTAAGATACAAAGCCCTCTGGTTCCTGAGTTATACGCCCGCAAAAGTGGCAAAAGGCTTATTGAGGGACTATTTCAAAGCCACCTCCGCAATGATGATGCCATAGAAACGGCATACGATCACCGTGATATTGCAGGCCGTTTTCTGCTTATGGTCAAAAACAGCATGGCCGCTGACACATCCGCAAAAGCGATGATGCGGCTCATATGATACAATCCGCGGAATGTGATTTGCTGTTAGTAAGATTTCGCTGCTGAATGCGTGTCGCGACCGTAAGCGTGAGCACTTTCGGGTTTTGCGGCACTCCTCGTCAACGGGGATTTTTCCTTATAGCTAGGCAATGAGTCAAAGTTATAAAAAAGAACGCCACCGTTTGGAAAAAAATGACATCGAAAAAAGAATGGTGCTCTGCCGAATGTTTTAAAAAGAAGACATAATGGCAGCCCTGTCTTTTTTCTCCAGTGGGTGATCTTTCTTCTTCTACTCACGTGTTCCTTACGGACAGTGTCCTTCAAGCACAACCCCTTGACCTGCATTACCATGAACCCCCGTTGGGACTTTGGAAGGGAGCTCATGGTGAAATGCAGTGTTATGACCGTAAACCCGTGCGGAAATTGTGAGAAAGCCTGCAATTTGATAGTCCCGCGAGCTGTGCAAGACTAGTTTTACTATTGTTGCAGTACTTTCCGGACTCGAGTAAAAGACAAACGAAATCGTGTAAGATCAAGTGAAGTAATACAGCTCTACATAATGTTTCACTCGTACTTAACTGTACTCACATTTACATGTACCTCAGGCGCATACATTATGGAGGGGTGGTCTCAAATGCGCGTAATCAATGACGTAATGTGATTATCAACATGGTGACCACCGCCAACAGGTTCATTGCGACATCACCCACGAACGTCGGCGAATTTCAGCACCGTTGTTTTGCGGTGCCACCGTGAAATCACTGCTTGTGATTCAGCTGCATGATCGCACTCATCAAATATTGCCACCATGGCGCCATTGGTTCCTTATTTTTAGCGTTGTACCCCCGTTGGCCTCTGTATTTCAGGGCTGTGATATCATTGGCCCCTGTCTTTCAGCGCTGCAGCGCCATTGGTCCCTTTGTTTCAGCTTTGCTCCGGAAGACGCTGGTATTGAAGAATCCGAGCGTTCTGACTCTTCGGTACGACGTGGCGCACCCCAGTGCTGCGGGGTCACCAGTCAGCACATTTGACGTTTCTAATCGGTGTGATGCCACTTTTCGGTGCGCCCCCTCGCCCTGATGCCGCCGTCGTTGTGCTTCAGCTGCGCGAGATTAACCGGCACCAGTGGGTGGTGGCCGGCTCGAAGGGTGAACTGGAGCTGGAGCCGCCCATGATGGAGGTGGTGCAGACGCATGTGATCCCCGGCTCCGAGCTGCTCGACACGGACGTCCTGCGGGCCATGACACACCTCGGCTGCTTCAAGGACAAGGAGGCTCTCGTGCACAACCTGCTCTGCCCCGCGTGAGTGGAGACCGTTGGGATCCGATGGATACGCGTCCATTGGGCAACCGCGCAAATACTTTGGTAAACGGTGATCAGCGCAGTGCAGTGGGTATCCGCGGCATTAGTAGGACGTCCAGACTCGTAAGATGTGTGGAAATCTATGAGATATGTGGGATACGCGAAATTTATTGGATCCATAAGGGGCGTCGAGTGCCGTGGGGTAAATATGACACGTGAGGATTTGTGGCTCCGAGCGATCAGCTGCATGGGGTGCGGACGACGGGAAACGTTGAAGCGCGGGTGGGGCTGCTGCTGCGCGATATATTATGCTTCGTAAAACACTTACGACGTGAAGTCTTATCCATGGGTGATTTATTCACCAGGCTAATCGTTCCAGACACTGCTGCTTTAGATAAAATGCTCATGGTGGCCCACGAAAAAGAGCAGAGCTTCTTTTACTTTCAGATTCGCTCCATATAAATGCGCAAGACTGTGCCCGCACTTGAGTCGGCTATCCAATTTTTTAGCTGTACCGACTGGAATTGCGCACATGTGTGGTTACGTTGTCATAATTATTCCACCAGTAATGGCTGCATGAGTGGTCTGCAAACAGGGATTATTGTAGCTGAAAAGCTGACCAGAGTCAAATATTTGAGCCACGCTACACTCATGTGTGGTGTGAGCTGGACATGGTATCAGACGGCCAATTGTAGCAGTACACGTTGCACCGTTCAAATTCACTTCGTGACGATAAAATCCGCAGAGCACGTGCGTGAGTGGCAGTGAAAGACAGCTGCGACGTCTTGGTAGGAAAGACTAGACGCCATGTGAGAAGACTAGGGACAACACATTCAGGATCTTCGTGCGACTCGTGACATTGCTTCAGGGTGGAAACCTTTTTGCGCAGCCTCCACCAGCTGTCTGGCCGGAACGAAAAGTAGACCTTGAGATGCTGACTCTGAATGCGATTTCACATACGGAAAACAGCCATTTCCTCTGTCGTCTTTGCGAATCAAAATGGCGTGTGGAAAATCTCGTTGGGATGTGATGTAAGCCGTTAAGTTAGAAAACAGCCGCGACACGTGGCAGCTGGATTTCCATTTCGGATGGTCTTCCTGGAAGCAAACGCCGGATTGCAGCTCTTGAAAGCAGGAGGCTTTCTACAATACAGGCTGCAGCCGAGCACGTTAAATCACGTAGAAAGCTCCAGCGGGCCTTCGGCTGATAACAAGGTGACTTTTAACGCCTATTGTAATCACCTACTGCACATTTTCACGGCAGAAATTCCCTGGCATACAGAAAATGTCAACAACCAGCCAAAGGGAGCAGCCTCCCGATAGGAGCGCTTGTCTTCCCAAATAGAAAACGCACGAGCCATTCTTCCCGTGACATCAGAAGCGGTCGTGAAGGCAGTTGTTTTGCGTCACAAAGGGAACTTTACCTTGTGTCCTCATGGTTCAGAACCGGTTGTCATTGCATGAAATCCAGCGCTTGCCGCGCGACCTTTTCAGCTTCCCGTTTGCAGCCAGAGGGTGCGTATGCAATATGCCTGGGCTCCACTCCTTAACAGCCGCCATTCATTCTGTCCAGGCCGCAGCAGGCAATGGATGGCTTAGTTCCGCGGCCGCGTGTTCAACTCCATTCATCCTGGCCGACATGCGGCAGCCGAGGCAATAGATGCTCTGGCTCAAACGCGGCCGGGGCCTGCCGGCCATCACCGAGGGGGCGACGTCCGAGGCCGCTGGCCTGGTCGGCTCCCGCCCCGCCCGCGGCCACGGAGTCCGTTGCCAGGGGCTCTGGCGGACTGGATGGCCGGGCACCCGTCTGAGGTCGGCGTGCTCTGGAACCGATGACGTGGCGATGGTTTGTGACGGCTTCGTTTGGTGAGGAACACATTAGCAGAACTCATCGGAGACATACTGGAGAGGAACAATGCTATACTGGTCGAAAAGCAGAATGTGAGGAGACAATTATATTGCTAACATGTAAATATTTTCGGAAAGTTTTGGGATCAAGCAAGCAATGCCTGGTAGATGATGACTGGATCGTTGCCCTCTCCCTAAATCACATGATAGGACACTATAGCATCTACCCCCATCACATCAGCTATTCGTCCAAAGTTACCATCACTTCGTGTCATTCATCCAGTGAGTGAGCAAGCCATTTTCTTACGTCTTTGTGACACCAGCAAAACGTTCTTGCAATGCTCTCTTCTCACTGCCTCTTTTTTAGGGGTGACATGATCCACAATGCATAATATTTCCCTCCGTCTGCCCAATTCTGACTTAGAGCCACCATCCCACCATTATTTGTTCGCGCCCCATGTTTAGGTACAGCTCCCCCAGACGCAATCCCGTTGGAAAATTGAATTTTAATCACGACTGCTGCCGGTGCAGCACTGTCGTGTGAAATGAGCTTATACCGCGCCACTGAACGCGAGTGCGGGATTTGATAACAGCCAAATCCTGCCATTAGGGCGGTGATCTTCGCTTGTGCTGGCGGTTACCAACACAGCATCCATACAGGAACTTATCTCGATGCGTATGTGTCCTGATAAGAAAGCTACCAATGTAAAAGAATGCTTTGATTAAACTGATTCGAAACAAGCCAGAAGATCCAGAATCGTTCTTTTAAGTGACCGAAAGATCCGAAGTAGTTGCGCGCATTTAAGTGATAATGTGTGTGTTTAAACAAGTTAAGAACGTGTGCACGTACTGGGTGCTTGAAAATATTGTGGACATATTTGCAAAGTGCATCTCTTTGATTCATTTAGGTGCATGCATTGTTTGGTACACAGCGTTTTTTTAAGAGTAAAGTGCACGTCGTGGCCATTCAAAGATGTTCTTAAAGCCTGTGTATAACGCTGCTATTTACTTAGCTAGGTCATCCTTTGGTGGCTAGCTACTACACGTGAAAGTTCCGACGTGCCATGATCCATTGCACGATATTCTAAAATATATAGCTATGATGCAGTCATGACAATATTCTAAAATATGGTCATCCATTCTTTCCTTGCGAGTCTTATGTCCATTAAGTGTCTTACGTAAGCACGTGCGGCATGAAATGCGCCTCACCGGTGCCGGGCGATGTCCCAGCTGGGCAGTGGTGCCAAAGCTCAGTGAATTAAATCACGGCACAGTGAATTAAAGCTTCAAATGTAGCGTGCACCAAATGACAAGCGTAATAATTTTTGCACTTGTTCTGCCTCAGCGCTTGTGGAGAAAACTTTTCCGTGATTAGAATTTTGCACTTGCCCGTTCCAGAAACAAGGTGTCGGAAAACACTCGACTTCACCCACCGATGTAAAAGTCTAGCAGCAAAACATTGCTGTTTGGCAGGCCTCTACCATCAGCGGATCTGCAATAGGCACTTTCCCTGTACCGGGCCATCGGGTGGTATACTGCGCCACCACAGCGCCCGGCGCCCTCGTTCAGCGTGGCTGTGCTGTCAATTGCCCGTGCTATGTGCTGCGTCTAAAGGAGGAAGGCCGACGGGTGCAGGGGAAGGGTGGCAGACTGCGCGCGGGACAATTAGCTGGTGACGAATCGGTTCCTCGATTTCTGGGGGAGCGAGGGGCGGGGTCGGCGGATGGGGTCATCTCCTCCGGTGCCCGTCCCGGGAGCGTGTTGCGCTGGACCCCTTCGGGAGGGGTGGTTCTCGGACTGGATCATTGACCTACGTCTCGCCACTCAGGGTCGGCCTGGACTGGACCAGTGACCGGCACGCGTCAGAACGTGTGTGCCACGTTGGTCATCAGGTGTTCGTGCGCTCATCTCCGGGTAGGGTCGAGCTGGATCGTTGGACCACGTGCCGTTTGTTCGCCAACAGAGCGCGCTCGAACGCAAAACATTTACCAGGTTGTATACCATGGAATTGGCCCGCGCTGACCTGGTAATCCAATAATGTGGTTAAAATGAGCGCTGGCTGGGTTTAATAGATGATATAGGATGATGCGTTTTACGAGCAGGTATGAGACCGCGCTCTGCTAAAAATGACATCTTTGAGCACATTTTGCACATTTTTGAGCATATATATATATATATATATATATATATATATATATATATATATATATATATATATGCGTGAGTGTATGCATGTAGGTATATATAATGTTTTGCTTACATTATTTGTATCGCTTGCAACGTAACGTCACACTGTGAACGAGGTAGTCGGTATCGTGGAAAGATATGGTTACCGGAAATGGAAACAACAGTTTACTGCTAACCTCGCCGCATACAGTGATGCCTGCAGGGCATGCAAGGGTTTGGTTTCCTGCTGGTCGTATACTGCCGCAGTGATTGCTGGAGACCGAATGGTCGCACTTTACAGAGCATGATATATTCATGATGTGAGCCTTTGATGCGAGCCCTTGGCTGTGCTGCGAGGAGATTGCAGTCATCGGCCGGCGGTTTGCTGTTCCTGAAGTGTGTGCAGACACGTGAAAAAACATTTGGAGATTGTGATGTCTCTGCGTTGTAATTTTAGGGCGTATTACGTAGAGGTGGCTTATCATAACAGGATGTCGGCTCGCGATGAGGAAGGGGTGTATCTTGCACAAACACTCTTGAACTCTTATTGGGCGCTGTCCTCTCTGAGTTCTCTATAGGGTTCTGCACAACATATGCGGAGCTCCAATTAATGTAAAGAGACAAAACCAATGCTGCAAGAGAGAATACGTTAAGAAATACGCTACTTGGCCCAGTTTTTTCTGCCTGGTTTTGGACATCGGTGTGTCAATGAACGCTTTTGGGACACTAAAACCGTTTTCCCCATGTACCATGAAAAAAGCAAAGGGGAATTGTTTGAATATATCATTGACATAATTGATTTAGTTTGCTTAACCGCGGCTGTTTTTTTTTTTGCGAGATCTGGATGTAGGGCCGTTTGGCGCTCTTGGTAAATCATTAGTCCAATAATTTCCGACATTTTGGGAGAACAAATTCCTCCTCCTCCCCGCGTGCAGTGCAAGCAATGTGCACCGAATTAAAATAGGGTTAAAACCACCTTTCATCGCTGAAAGAATTGGGAAGTCTTTGCCGTCGTAAACCTCCATATCGCCTTTTGCAAAGGGCGCAACGTTGAAATACCAATTCGTTCCAAACACCAAGATCAAGGTAAACCCGCTTGTATAACTCCGGTGACCGTTGCCCCGGTGGCAGCATGCCTCATAAACATTTACATGCGCCCTCCGCCAGCTAGAGAAAGATATAAATTTGCGTAGAAATGGCGCAGTATCATCATCAATCTCCAGCACTGTTCCGATGCGCCCAGCCAGCCTCACGTCTTGACGCCGTCCGCAGTCACAACACGGAGAAGGTCATCTACTTCCTGCTTCTGGAGCGGAAGAGACGCAAGCCGGCCTACGAGGACGACGCCGAGGCGCTGATGAGGGCCAGGTGGGTGGAAAGACCGGACTCCCAGCCGGATCGCATCAAACACCTCGCCACCGGCTCTCGAATAATGGCCGCCTGAAAGGCCTGAAATGTTTCCAGATGCTTCAAAGCAGGAGCAGGGTCTTATCACGAAAGAAAGATTTGTTTGTGCTTGGGAGCTTCTCATCTTCAAGACTGCAGGGCTCTTTTGATGCAGCTGCTATTTTTCACAAGGCGCGTGAAAAATATGCTTTGAGTTGGACAAAGGCATGCGACATTGGTACATTCTATCATCTATTGAAATATGTAGCATCTTAAGGTACGCTGATGAAGATGGACAGATAAAGATGTTATGCCTTAACAATTTATTGCGGCTTTCAGGTGTTTTGAAGACTGAGGTTCACTAGCCGCGCATGGCTCAATGGTTGCGACAGCGTAACTTCGGAAATAACTCGGAGTGCAGGTTCAACAATGTCCGATAGTTCTGAGTTCATATCCCAAATACCGTCCACATCGTGTGCCGGGGATAATGTGCTCACTATTCGCGAGCGTTCAGCAGGCAGCCACTCTGCGTTCCGCCCCCAGGTCGGACTCGGCCGACCCGCCGCGGAAGCGTGTCGACTCGTACAAGTTGAACGGCTCCACGCACCACTACGAGCAGCTGAGCGAAGGCTCGCCCATCATTCCGCGGCGCCACTTCCACCAGTAAGCCGCGAGGAAGGCGCCACGGCGACTCGAAACTCGAAACGGAGGGAAGAGGGGGGGGGGGGGGGGGGGGGGGGGGGGCGAGCTCTGCAGCCTTCAGCGGGGGTCTCTCGCCATAGCTGACAGGGATGCTCGAGTAGAGCGTCCGAGCTGTCCTGAGGTCACTGCCCACCAGCTCGCCGCATCGGTGGGGCCTGTCAGGCCGCACCCAGTAGGGTATCCGGAAGGGTGCTCCGGTACCCTGTCGGATTTGATCCGGGACGAGTCCTGCTCTGCGTCTGCCTGGGACTGACCTTCTCTGGCCTCACCTTGCCCTCGCATCGCTCCGGAAGGGTGCTCCAGTACCCTGTCGGATTTGATCCGGGACGAGTCCTGCTCTGCGTCTGTCTGGGACCGACCTTCTCTGGCCTCACCTTGGCCTTGCATCGCTCCAGGTGCTAGCAGCCTCCGTGGAGGCGGCCCTGAATTTGCCGTGATGCTGGAATTATATGTTAATTATGGCAGAGCTAGCTTGATGCCAAACTGCTAATTCACGCCACCGGTTGTCAATGTTGAGCCGTCGCCCACCATCCTCCATTGTCGCTAATCACTGCCATGTAGCCTTTGTGCAGGATCGCTCCTTATCGTAACCTGAAACATGATCGTTGTGCGATCATGCCGTATCTTTATTTCATTTTCTCCATTGTAACCGCCCCACTGCCCCCATCAGCCACTCAATGACGTCCCCGCCAACTCATGGGACTTAGAGCAGTGTGGGTGGACTGTGCGCCATCACCTATGATTGCCAAGCCACCATCCTGCTTTGTCCCTCGTTTTGCAACGCGAGCTCAATGCCCCAACCACACAAGCTCTACTGGAACTGAAAACATCCTCCAGGACCCAGATCATCTTGCGCGGCCCGCAGCCTCTAGCAGACCATCCCCTCAGGCCGGACGTGACGCGCTCCCTGACCGCCGCCCCCGCCCGGCAGCCGGCGAAGACCGAGCAGCTCCTCCGGACTGAGCCCGCTCTCGTCGTCGACGGTGACACCGACGGCCTCGCCGCTGCCGTCGCCCAAGCTGCTGGTGCGGCCGTCGCCGCTGCCGGCCTCGGACGAGCTGGCCACGCCGCCGGCCTCGCCGTACGGAGCGCCCGCCTACTGGCGCTCGCGGCTCAACACCATCAAGAACTCGCTGATGGGCTCGCCCCGCTTCCACCGGCGCAAACTGCAGGGTGGGTCAGGCGAGGTCGCGCCAGCGGGTGTCGGGACTGGGCGCGTGTGGGGTCAAGGGCGGGTGCGGGGAATGGGGGTGCGGGGTCGGCTTTGGCGGGGGCTTGGCAGAGAAGGTTAAAAAGGGCCTTTGTCAGTAAGTAGCTGTTTGAACCATAACCTGGCCCATTCGCACTGGACGTTGCCGTTTTGCCCAGATGTTTTTTGCTCATCTCATACCTTGCATTGCTGCATTTGTGCGGCATCCACAGCAATCGGGCAGGTAGCAGCGGTTCGTGTCGTGACACGCCGAGGTTCACGAAATATCGCATTGTGGATGGAAACCTGTGATATATATATATATATATATATATATATATATATATATATATATATATATATATATATATATATACGTACATATATATATTAGGACACACCCAACCAAGTGCTCCGCTACCAAAACTAAACGGCATACTTATCTCCAACGTGTTTAAACGTGCATTTTCGTATGGCCGAACAGGTACAATATCCGGGTGTGTAGCGTTTTCCATAGTACTACAATACATAAGGAGAACCAAAATATTTCATGATACGAACAGAAACTGACTTTTGTGGTACATTTCGAACTTATAAAATTCGTAAATGTAACGTAACCTGGCTAACCCATCACAGCGGAACGGGTGAAAGTATGATAAATGCCTCGTGTTGATCTATTGCCAGCGGCCGGCATGAAATTGCCCGTTTAAAGCGGGTATTCTGTGACGTGATATGAGCACAAGTCGTGCTCGCGACGTAACTCACAGCAATGCTTCGTGCTGCGTCCGTTTACGTTCATCTCATTAAGTATGTCATCTTCGTCTCATCTGTCGCTTCATTTCTGTCGTGGGAAATAAGAAGCTATCGCTGCACTTTCTCCGTATAAAATTGGCCACAAAATATTTTGACCTTCGTCTTCGCACCGAACAGTTACTTTATTCGTTAGTCGCTGAAGAGCGGTTTAATCCTCCACAAGATAATTGTTAACTTCGTTTCCATTTAGTTAGTGCCATATCGTCATGAATGGTTCACACAAAATTACCTCAGCCCTCTGCATCTAAAATTACTAGATGCGGTGTGACGTAAAGTAGCAGGTAGGTCAGCTGGGGTTTCAGTATGCTGGTGCCTGACGGTATGGTAATAGTTGCTCAATATGAGATCGTTCGATCTGCATCTGAGTTCACAGGAAAGGCTCCGTCGGTCTGAAGTCTGATGGGTTTGACAGCCAGGCCCGGCGGCACGTCTCCCGTCTTCCGGTGAAGCCATTCATTGATTTTAGCGTGCCGCCGCCGGCCGGCTGCACCAGCGGCGGCGCCTACCACGGTCCGAACAGATGCGGTTGCTTTGAGTTCGGTGTCTGCGGCCGCCCTGACGCCAAAGGGACACTCCCTGGTTAGACTTGGTGCACCAGACTACGCTGCATGAGAAGCCGTATTTGCTGGAAAGGGTGGCTGCGGACAGGGTGGCTGTTGAAAGGGCGGCTGTGGATGCGACGAATAGTTCAACATCTCGCGTGGTGGGATGCGTATACGAAGGTGGTGTATACTACATTCATTATGGGCGTAAGGTGCTCCTCTGGCCTGCATAGTTTATTGCGGAGCTATGTGACCAGCGGCGTACGTAAGAGGTGAGATGATGACACTGCCAGCCGCGCTTTGAAATCACAGACCCTAGACCTTACGCCGATGGAGGCGATGTGATGTGTTGGTGTTACAATTAGGTGAGACCACGCTAGCGTTTGGACGTTACCGGTGGCCATAGCTGGAGGCCATTCTCTGCTCAGTGGCTGGGTGCTGTGAAGTCCTAGCTTGGCGAGACATGAAGGGATGCCGGATCCTGTTCGAAAGATAGGATGGAGCATGTGTATACTTATTCTACCATATTACATTGTCGTAGTTTCAGTAACTATCTAACTAGTTCCCTGGTTCATCGAACAAAATGGTAGAATCAGTGTACCAACGTGCTAAAAGTGTTTGACAATATTTGCCAGACAAGTGTGTTGAGCAGGTGCAGATTGGTGGGCGAGAAGCAGTCGCCAGCGGCAGGGTATAGACTCGCAAAATCAGTTGGGGGGGGGGGGGGGGGGTAATTCAGGGTCGGTCGACTTAAAGTACCGCCAAATGCTGATTCCAACGCGGATTCGGGTAACGCTATTTTGCCATGTTGAGCAAAAAGAACTGATTTTATATTTTCAGTTTTCTTGCGCTTGACGTTATGCAGGAGAATTCCGATACGATGCTTGTCAACGTTCCTGTGTTGCTTCTTGGGGCATCCAGTCCAAAACCATATACAATCGCACTGCAATGCAGATCGATATGAGCCGAATTAAAGTGCTTAATCGTATAGGTTGATTTTCAGGGTTAATCAATGGTTTTGAGCTAGCAACGCTCCGTGGACAGAATCGCTAACCATCGTATGCTGCCATCTCGTATCTCATGCTCTTTTTCTCGCATCCACGTAAAACTTTGCGCTCTTTTCATTCTTTTTGTTTGGAGTTGATTTCACCTACGGATCGCACCTCTCAGAAAGAAAACTTAGATTTCCAACGGCATCTAAATTATAAGATCTAGCCCTTGATTACGTATATGTACACTGATTAATGTTTGAAACCGAGCCAGCGCCAAGGACCTTACAACATAATCGCATGTGGTGCGATCATGGAATGAATACTGACGGCAATTCGAGAACGCAAGCCCATTGGCCATGTCCACACTGATGTCACGTCGTTTCAGAGTTGAAATGCCAGCCCGGGCTCTAATGGAGGTGTTCATCTGGGCTGTGCCATGCAGGTCATGTACTGCATATGCCCCTCAGAAAATCAGCCGAAAAGCCTTCGAAATAGGGTCATCGCTGCTTGGTTCTGGAGGACGCTCATCGGCGGACGCTTGACGTCAGTTTGCGCCTTTTTGTGTCATGTGCTCCTGTGTTGTCAGCGTGTTGTACAACAGTTGTTTTGACCGGAGTATGAGGTCCGGAACTTAGAATCTGGTCGCATATAGTATAAACAACATACTTACCCGTCGCTCCACTAAATGTAATAATTTGAAATCCTGCACTGCACTCAGGCTCGTACGACCGGATAAGTGTAAAATTCGACACAGATACGACGCATTTGAGGTAAGAATGAGACCAATGATGCCATACTGTTTTAAGTGCATGATCTTGAAATTCTGGGGTCCTGTTCGAGCCTCATCAGTGCCAATCCGCCGCTCACTGGTATGGCTGACACGTTTTGTTGAGACTGCGTCATAATTAAAGCGCCTGACAGGGCCTCGTGCCACAATCCTTTCATCGGTCGCGTCGGTGAAACTATTGGGGTCAAGTATGGTCTTCTGGTCGGCGTCTCGCGTTATTGAATATGCAAAGTTCTGCTGAATGGCCAGAGCCATTCGCTACCATTCCTGCCTTAAATTAGGAACATAAAAACCTGACGGTTAAGCCGATGGACGTGACAGATTTAATACAAATCACCGACCCACTGAGTCATGATTTGACTCGATCGCATAAAACAAAAGCATGTCGGACATGGGAACATGTGCGTCCATGGCGGATGTCGGACGCAATCAAGTGGTGGGGATCGCAAAGCGGGCGGCTTCGCAAATTTGCAGCGAAGTCACCAAGAACACACCAGCGAGCAGTCGACCGTCAGGTCAAGTCAGGCATTGTGTAACCCATCTCCTCTCCGTCAGTTGTCCCCTAATGGCAGTTGCGTATGTTTTATTCACGCATGCAACCCGTTGGGAAAGCAGTTCTCCTTCGACAGCCCCACCCCCCCCCCCCCCCGAGACCTCTTGCGGGGCGATGTTATTCTTGCGCCTCTCGCGGGAGCTGACATGCTGTTCGGCCAGCGTGTCAGAACCGTCCCGCCCCCCCCCCCCCCCCCCCCAACCCATCCCTCTCCCGAGCCGAACAGGCCGCTGGCGATCGAGCGCCGACCGAACAGCCGTCTCAGCGGGAGGAGAGGGGAGGGGAGCGACGGCGAGGGCTGGCCGCGACACTGCATCCGTTTGACAGCGATGGATGACGGCGGCGGCCGGTCGGTTGGCCGTTCGCTGTAGTGCTTCCGGCCGGTGACGGCCGACCCGGCTCCAACTAATCGGATCAGGTGTCAACGCCGGACCGCGCGCAACCAGCGCCCGTCAGGGAGCAGCGGTCTGCTCTCAGCGGTCTGTAGCCGCGGCCGGCCGGCGCCCGTCAGGGGCAGCCGCCTGCTCTTAGCGGTCTGTAGCCGCGGCCGACGGGCGCCCGTCAGGGAGCAGCGGTCTGCTCTTAGCGGTCTGTAGCCGCGGCCGACGGGCGCCCGTCAGGGAGCAGCGGTCTGCTCTTAGCGGTCTGTAGCCGCGGCCGACGGGCGCCCGTCAGGGGCAGCCGCCTGCTCTTAGCGGTCTGTAGCCGCGGCCGACGGGCGCCCGTCAGGGAGCAGCGGTCTGCTCTTAGCGGTCTGTAGCCGCGGCCGACGGGCGCCCGTCAGGGGCAGCCGCCTGCTCTTAGCGGTCTGTAGCCGCGGCCGACGGGCGCCCGTCAGGGAGCAGCGGTCTGCTCTTAGCGGTCTGTAGCCGCGGCCGACGGGCGCCCGTCAGGGGCAGCCGCCTGCTCTTAGCGGTCTGTAGCCGCGGCCGACGGGCGCCCGTCAGGGGGCAGCGGTCTGCTCTTAGCGGTCTGTAGCCGATCAGGAACGGTCTGGTGGCGGCTTGAGAGAGAGAGAGCGATATATATATATATATATATATATTTATATTTATATATATATATATATCGTATAGGTGCGAGGACGAGCTGGACCCTTGATGCCGGCAGACATAGTGTCCATAAACGGTGAAGAGGGATTGAGAATGAGCTGACAGTACGCTAATATATCCGTCACCGTCGCTAAGTTGTCGCTCTCTACACCGGTGCCGGTAAGTCCACGCATCCCATCTGGGCGAGCGAAAGTAGCAGGAGATAGCGAGCGAAATGAGCGACCCCGTGCCCTTGCAGTCGTTTCTGGGCTGCTCTGACGCGGTCGATGGCACCATGTTTCCCCTGACCTCCATCAGTTATGGCCGACTCGGCTGGCCTCGGCCCAAGCCGGCGGAATCGTCCTCCCAATGATGGTGGTCGCCGCCCGCCGGCGGCGCTGACGTCGTAGACGGAGGCTCGAGCTCTCGTGCCCTGCCCCCGCCCGTCACTCGCAGGCGGCACGTGACACCTGTGTTGCTTTAACTGCTCCGCCCACAAATAATCAGGTGTTTAACCGTGCTGACACGCCTGCCGAGAGCGCTCTCCTGTCCCTGCCCCCACCCCCCCCCCCCACACACACACTGACAGACAGTATCTTCCACATCCGCTGACTGACCCGGACTTGCAGCACGGTGAGCGAATGCGTCAGAAGTAATCAGACAGATGTCCAGCCGCGATATGAGTCATATTTTCAGATCTGTGTATCCGGCGTGCGCCCTGGAATAGACGGGCGACCACGGACTTTGCAGCATTTTCTTCTGTATTTATGAAGTGTGATGTGGAGCTGACATGCATCACTTACTGATGAAGACACATTTGTGATTGTCTCATCGTGCTTGGCGGTGGTGCGGTTGGTGCTGCGTTGGTGCTGCGTTGCATGATGGATAACTTGTCCCAGAAGTTCTTTATGGATTGGGCGAAGCTGGTCGCAGAAGTTATCACGTGCTAGAAAGGGCGTCGCCATAGAGGGGTTAGTTTTGCCGTCCATGGGTGCGGCACTCACATCTGAAAATTTGGGTTTGTAGGCTAAACTTGTTTTTCCTATCGATGATTATCTGCATTGATGCTGCACAGCTATCATATTTCTCGCCTTTTGGCTGCTTCGAAATTATTGTAAACACAAAACGTCCTGCTCAGTGAAGTATTTGGTAATAATGAATTATCATTATTGCTACCAGAAGGTAAACTAAAAGGAAAAAAACGTATTGTATGGTTAGTTTCAGTTACGCCGATCTTGAAATCGCGATTTTTTCATTGCTAGACTTCCCGTGGACACCTGTCACCTTTTGTCTGCCATTTATGTAGGTAACACGCAATTTGCGAGTCTCAGCTCCTCCTCACACCGTGCCGAGTATCAGCTCCTCCTCACACCGCACTTAGTCTCAGCTCCTCCTCACACCGCACCGAGTCTCAGCCCCGCCTCACTGCTTGCCGAGCCTCAGCCCTTCCTCACCCCGCGCCGAGTCTCAGCCCCGTCTTACACCGTGCCGTGTTGCAGTGCCGTCTGACGAGACGCGCCTGACGCCCGAGTCGTCGCCCGAGCTGACCAAGCGCTCCTGGTTCGGCACGCTTATGGGCTCGGAGCGCGACGAGAGCTACACCGTCATCGTGCGCAGCAAGCCGCTCGCCATCGTCAAGGCCGACCTCATCCACTCGTTCCTTTCGGTGAGCGGCCGAATCGCGTGGGGTAAGCTCGCTCGATGAGCGGCCCAATCGCGTGGGGTAAGCTCGCTCGGTGAGCGGTCCAATCGTGTGGGGTAAGTTTGCTCGGTGAGCGGGCCAATCGCGTGGGGTAAGTTCGCTCGGTGAGTGGCCCCATTGCATGAGGTAAGCTCGCCCGATGAGCTGGCCCGACTGCGTGGAGGAAAGCTTTCTGGGTGAATGGGCTGTACGGAGTGAAGATAAACTCCGCATGAATAGCAAAGCAGTAAAGCTGGGTACCGAACTCGCTCAGTAATTGAGGTCTATCCAGCTGTAAGCCAGCGTTAGGTACAGGAGGTTCATTCGCATGCATGTGCAAGAAAGATTGCATTTCCGTTAACTCCATCATCTACTTTTCGCCAACGCCACATACTTCTCAGCGAGGCGCGAAGTACCGATAAAGAGCTTTCATTCCATGTACAACAGATTTTCACGAGGGACGGTCCAATCGCTCTGTATAGCTGACCTCGAGTGCTCTAGTGCTCGGAGCTGAAGGGCACTTGGCCGGTTGGTTCGTATCAGTCCAATTGGACCGTGACCACGATCGGCGCGCGCTCTGGCCATTACGCTCATTGGAAACGCCCTGCTGCCCGTATCAGCGGCAGTGCTCCTGAGGGATTTACAATCGCGCTGGTGTGCGCTGGAATCGCCGCTATCTCATTTGTATTGGTGTTCCGTAGGCACGCTGCATGAACGGTGTTACGGGCCCTGCGCCTTGCTAATTAAGTTTTGCCGGGAGGAACAAGCAAGATGTGCTCAGTTTTGAATTGCGCGATAACTCCATCGACTCAGAAGTGTCCTTTGCCACATCGGCTTCTTCACACAAATCTTGAGCAGGTGCTCTTGGTGTGTGATTCATACGACTGATATGAAGCCAGAAAGGCTGTCAACACCAGCCGTTCGGTAATGTCAGATTCTGCTGCGCGTTGTCAACACCAGGCCAACCGTTTGATGCTGGGGACAGAGACGGACACCAGACGTGGTCGACTAGCCATGCGTGTGGCCACGGTTAGCGAGCACGAGCCATGAAGCCGAGGTCAGCGGCGGCCGGCGGGGACCTGATCCGGCGCCGCGGCCGCAGTCTGGCGGCCCCGTCGCCGCCTGTCGCCCCGGCTGGCGTCGGTCGCCTTTCGCGCTCATGCCGCTGTTTAGTGTCCGCGCCAACGTCTGGCCGTGTAAACATATCTCCGTCGCTGGCTCGCTGTGTCAGCGGCCGGACTCGGGGTCGGCGGTCGGTCGATAGTCCGGCGACGTTGTCTCTCATCCCGTTGATCTCCCGGATGCTGCGACCTTGGGGAGTCGCCTCTGGGCCGCCGCGCCCACTTGCTTAGTCGGCGGTCGCTTTGATACCTGATTCGTCGCATATCGGCCTTTCTAGCACCATATCCCGACTGGCGTCCCTGGTGCCCCAGCCACTGTCGTGGTCCTCCGGCTCCCTCCGCCGCCTTCTCCACCGGTCCCTCCACCGCCTTCTCCGCCGGTCCTTCCGCCGCCGTCGCTCCCGCTCCCTCCACCGCCTTCTCCGCCGGTCTCTCCACCGCCTTCTCCGCCGGTCCTTCCGCCGCCGTCGCTCCGGCTCCCTCCACCGCCTTCTCCGCCGGTCCCTCCGCAGTCCGACGCGCTCCCCCGCCTCCCGGGCGGCCGGCCCGGACGTCGTAGTGGCCCCAGCCGGGATCGATGGTCAGCTCGCTGCCCCCGCTTCCGATGTCACGTCCGCCGCCACGTCCGGACGCCACGTCCGGACGTGGCGTCCGGGCCCGCCGCTGGAGCCGGGCCAGCTCTGGACGGGGCCGCCTCCGCCGCCGCCGGACGGGCTGACCTTGGCCGGGCGCCTGTCCGCCCGGGGCGCGGGGACGGGCCGAGGCGTGCTCGGCGGGCTTAATGAGGGGGAAGAGAGCGAGACGAGGGCGGGAGGCGCGGGGGAGGACGGCGCACTTCCAGGGGCCACCGCTGATGTCTGCTGAGACACTGACGGGTGCTGCAAGCTTGCGTTACTTATGTTGACTGCAAGGCACTGGAGATTGTGAATTCAGCTAGTGCGGAATATAACAACAGTTCCTCATGCTTAAAACTTTTTTTTCATTTCGAGCGGATTGTTTGTGCTTCAGACGGTGGGCACGCATGCCAAGTTACAGAACACATGGTAAAAAGGGTCAAGCCAGCTCCAGCTATTCTCGTACACGACGATTTGTTCAAACAATACTTCTTGCGATAAAAAAAGCCCTGTGCTGACCCCCCGAGCTCACCGCCGGCCTGGTAACGGCGCCAGTGTCACGTGGTCGCCCAAGTGGCCTTGAGAAGTCATCGTGGGCAGACGCCGATCTTCACCCCGATTTGCGTCTGGGCTATTCAGTGTGTATGACTGTCCTGTAAGTGTGAGGTGCCACGGGCAATGGTGTTAGACGAAACCGCAGGTAGTGACACGTACTACATGATTCCCGGTGATTCAATGCCTAAGAAGATGTGAATTAATTGGTTCATGCTTGACTAATCATATGTTGGTGCGGGCGTGAAGCTGTTTTTGCAGGATATATATATATATATATATATATATATATATATATATATATATATAGTCCATGACAGCTGTAAGCATTCAATCCTTGGTTTCATGTCTACAAGACAAACGATCAAAAACTCTGGCGCTCGTTCATAATGCTGTCAAACATAATGGTGTCTCCGAAGTTTGTCAGACAATGTTCACCGCCTGTGATAGAACTGCCAAATATCCACATCGCTGACAAACGGCTAACGGCTATTGCTGTGACGTATCGTCAACAGAAATGTGTTACAAACATGTCAAACTAGTCACGCGCGATTTCTTTTTTATCTGTCCTATTGCATTACAAAGGTTTTATAATGGAACCCCAAACAACAGAGAAGAGAAGATGAAATGTTGCAACCGACTAAGTCTCATCGTTAAGCCCTCTTTTCATGTGGTAATTTCCACTCGAGTTCTAGTAGTTTGGAATGTCACGCCTGACATCCCGAAATCCACTGGGCTGACGCCATTTTTAGGGCTCTTACTGAATGCTGCGGCATGAAGATTCTTTTCACATACTTGGCAGAGATGACGTAGTTTGATATGGTTGATGTTTTTTTAACTACTCAACTGTGTGGTAAGGGGGTGGCTTAAGACACAACCTGCATTCAGGAGCTATGTTTTTATTTATAAACGAACAGTTTTGAAACGGCAGTTGTAAATTTCAGTGTGCTCTAAAATACGATAAAAGGTCGAATTTTTGCGGCTTATTTTGTAATGTTCATAAGGCTACAACAGGTGACGTTCTTGTTTGTATCCATGGAAAAATACAACAAAGACACTTCTCAGTTACTCTCGCGATGGACGGGTGCAAGAATGCCAGATCGGTATATATGATATTGATATTAATCGTGGGCCGGTTCGATTATCACTCAGGGCCTGCCGTCAACATTTCTGTGTGCCAGTGTCAGGGACGTGGCCAAGGCACGGGGTCATGTCGCCCCTCCTCTGTGGTAAGAGGGTCACACTAGATACTGGGGGATTACGAAGGTATTCGGTTCAAATTTACAGGAGTTCAGAGAAAATCTAGCATTGGTCTCCCCCTCAATTGAGGGGGAGGGGCGGGCAAATCTTCTGGCTACGTGTACGAACGGTGTAGTAAGCAAAACAAAAATGAGGCACAGGAAAATCATGTGAGTATGTTATGTGTTTCCTGCATACATGTCATTATTGAAGGCTCCCAATAGCCCGAACTATGTTATCGAATTCTTATGCTGAAAATAACTGACCTTAAATCTACCAGGAGGTACTGGTTAAGAGACATCGTCGAGTAATCATCGATGTATATCAGCTCAATTAACAATATGTACATGCGTCCGCATTCACCTGTCCGTACAGTCCGTCACCTATAAAAGACAGTTTGGTACTGATAAAAATCACTTGCTTCATCCCATTTCAACCTAGAGAACAAGCGTGAGCGATTGGTAAACGCGCGCCCATAGGTGTTCGACCAATTCAAGGCAGCCAAACCCACGTCCTGCTGCAGTGTCGGGGTCGGTATGGTCGTGCGTTCAGGCCTGAGCCGACTGAAGAACTCACACGCTTTTTAATCAGAATCGTTCTGCGCGCCTCTTGTCTCATCACGCCATTTTAGATCGCTGCTCTCCGTCAAATTGCCAAACTAGGGCGCCAACTTCCCGTTCTTAGAGAGGCCGGAGGAAGTTTGTGAAGGAGCCCGACTCCGGTCACCGAAGTGATGATTGCGAGGACGAGGTGCTGGCGTAACCAACGAGGTGCTGGCGTAACCAACGCAGTGCTGGCGTAACCAACGCAGTGCTGGCGTAACCAACGAGGTGCTGGCGTAACCAACGCGGTGCTGGTGTAACCCGACGATACCGACATCGCCAAACACATCTCAGTATTTTTCGTCTCCGGACATACAGCTCCGGCTTAGATCGCAGTCAGACATCCCTGAAGACCACCTGGAGCCGGATCTATCCGGATCTAAGCTCCGGCTTAGATCGCAGTCATACATCCCTGAAGGCCACCTGAAGCCGGATATTCCTGCCCGGATGGAGAGCAGGTGCGGGAACTGCACTGCCGTCGTCGCGTACCGTGCGTGTGGGCGGAACATTTTTATCGACGATCAATTATTTATAATTTATCGACAATCGACAAGTCGATTAGCCAACCAGATATGTGCTATTACACTGCATTTCTTTTCCCCATTCAATGCTGTCTTGATGGAGTGTCCCGATGCGACCCTGTCAGCGGTGACGCTAGCTCCGCCGCCTCGACCCTCGTCCGGGGGAGAACAATTAGCGGCCTGTCAGGGGGCGCCGACTCAGCGCCCCGTTAGCGGCCGGCCCGGCGCCGGTCCCCGCTCGGTTCCGGGTTGCTGGCGCGGAGCTCCGTTGCAACATCCGCCAGAGAGAGCTGAGACCGGGCCTGGAGAGGGGGGGGGGGAGGGGGCTGAGATCGGTCGCTGCGCCCGGCGCGTCCAGCGGGAGGCGACTGTCGCAGAACTGGTCGGGCGTGGGCGGAACGAGGCGCGCTGGCCCCGTCTAGTTGCCTTTGATGGCCTAAAGGCCGTCCTCAGCTGTGGGAGATGCGTGGGTAAAGTTCAGAGATCGGATTTCTGCACGGGCGCTGCCTTTGGATGAAGCTACCCGATTCACTTTGTTGGAAGTTGTCCGCCGCAAATTGTTTCCGTCGTTAGATCCGATCTGATGCTCTCTAAAGGTGACTGCTCCTGAGCCGATGTCTGATCTCCAGCGGAATTCAGAGAAGTGCTGGAGCCGGTGACATACCAGTGATGAAACCCTAGACTGATGTCAGCTTGCAAAAATGTTCAAAACGGTTGAATAAAACCCCTGAACTTTGCGATTCATACTCTGATGTGTCCCATACACGAAAAGACAAGCGGTAGGGAAACCCAACAGCGTATGCATAAGGCATGTGTTGGCGAACAACTTGAGACATAACTCTTAGCCCGCATGAACCTCACCGTAACAATCGCGATGATTTAATCTTGTCTTGTTCTGATATCTGATCATAGCGACCTCGCCACAAGTTTGACGATCCTCTGATCAATGATCACACTGTAAGACGCCTGCTTAGGGGTGGCACTGGCGAAGGGAAGACAGACGTGAGTAGGCGGTCACACATATGATAGCAAAACGTAAGCGAAGTGGAGTTAGTCGTTGTCACCCGCCATTGGAAACAGACCCAAATAACTCGCACCAATGCGTTGGAATACTCCTCTTTCGTGATTTCGCAGGCAGAGCTCCAACGACATACACCGTACGCCACCAATTTACAGGAGATGTTTGAATGCTGCTTGGCCGAGCCGGCCAGGGCCGATCCATTTTAATCGGTATAAATATTTTAATGTGGGCTGATGTGTGTGTTCTGAGTTCTTGCACAACATTTTATGAGAACTTGTATAATCTATCGCAAGTTGGTCACGATGAATAGGTTGCACGATTTTGTAGCTTTCATGGCTCGACATGTCTTGGATTTGAACACAGCTTGTGTTTTCGGGACCCGTCCTGAAGAAGGTGGCATTGGTCGTTTCCTGGTCTGTTACAGGCGTACATACAATGTTCGATTGCTCAGTCCGCTTACAGTTTTGCGCTAGAAGCCATATTTGCATAACGTATGCAGTTGCTTCCATGTCTTCATCTTCCGTGATTGCCAAAACACCATATCAACCCTACAAAATACGCCTCAGAAATGTATACGGCGAATTAATTATTCGTGCCCGAGTGTGCGCAACCGGTTGCACAAATAGACCCACACGTCTGCCAGTATGACTGACCGTTCTCTCCTCCGTTAAACGGTGCTGGTCCCGTACAGTGACCCTGGTTTGTCGATGTCAGAAACTGCTTTCGACTCATGTGTTTCCGTCTGAGCCACAGCGTCAGCTGACCTCGACCCCGTCTGTCGTCAGATCGCTGACCTCAACCACAGCGTCAGCTGACCTTGACCCCGTCTGTCGTCGGATCGCTGACCTCAATCACAGCGTCAGCTGACCTTGACCCAGTCTGTCGTCAGATCGCTGACCTCAGTCACAGCGTCAGCTGACCTTGACCCCGTCTGTCGTCAGATCGCTGACCTCAATCACAGTAAGCTGACCTTGACCCCGTCTGTCGTCAGATCGCTGACCTCAGCCACAGCGTCAGCTGACCTTGACCCCGTCTGTTGTCAGATCGCTGACCTCAGCCACAGAGCCAGCTGACCTTGACCCCGTCTGACGTCAGATCGCTGACCTCGCCCACAGCGTCAGCTGACCTTGACCCCGTATGTCGTCAGATCGCTGACCTCAGCCACAGCGTCAGCTGACCTTGACCCCGTCTGTTGTCAGATCGCTGACCTCAGCCACAGCGTCACATCGCCGATGTCGTTCCGTGTTGAGTACCGGCGCGGTGCGGCCGGGCCGGCCGTGTTCCAGCGCCAGGTGCGCTTCCAGGTGGACATCACGCCCGTCTCGCAGGGCGACGACGAGTGCCTGTACGCCATCAACTTCACGCTGGTGTCCGGTGAGTGCCGGCGAGCGAACAGCCTCACTCTGGCGTGGGGCGAGTGTTGGCGAGCGAGCGGTGGGGTCTGTGCGTCATTAGTGTTACAATGATACTGGGTGAGTGTCGGTATGACGTCACACCAAGCGGTGTTCGCTAGTGCGCATACGCCACTTACTTCACGTTCTCCCTCGATGAGTGCTGTAGGATGTAAGCAGTAATGGTCAGGTTCTGGTTCCGAATCATCCGAACTGGCATGAAGCAAAGACAAATGTTATGCGAACAGCACACGTAAGAATGTGCTATATGCATTATGATAATCAGGCCGATACTTGCTCTAGGGACTGGCAGGAGGGGCGGTTATTAGGGGGGGGGGGGAGGGCAAAGGATCCCAAGATAACACTGATCATATGGTAAATTTAAACATTGCCAACTTTCTAAATGGATTTCTGTCTGGCACCTCGGCTTCACTGTACTCCACCGCACCAGAGCTCCTACTTGAAACGAGCCGGCGGGTGCAATGAACAATATTAACGGTCGCTATGGCTTCAGTCAGATCAAAGTGGCTTTCAGCTTGAGCTTTGCGGCTTGCGGCTTTGCGGTGTGTGTGGGTGTGGGTGTGGGTGTGGGTGTGGGTGTGGGTGTGTGGGTGGGTGGGTGGGTGTGGGTGTGGGTGTGGGTGTGGGTGTGTGTGGGTGTGGGTGGGTGTGGGTGTGGGTGTGGGTGGGTGTGTGCGCGCGCGTGGGGAGTACGTGTGGGGGGGGGGGGGGTACGCGTGGGGGATGTTATACACAAGTAAATCACACCACAACATGGGCCGAGCAATCCTGCCCCGCACTGCTCATTGTCTCATTTCACGCTTTACAAGTCAGAGAAGCCCAGATCTAGAACAAAAGCCGAATTCATTTTGACGGTTGGTATACATGCAGTGTTGTGCATGGTATTTGACAAGCATGGATTATTTTGGCTAGCTAGCTAGCAACCAATCTAGCAACTACCTAGTGTAGTATATTTATCGACCCGCGTTTTGACTAGTTTCACAGACCTGGCGACTACGCAGAAGGCTTTAACACACAAGATAAGCTCGACCCTTGTCACGATCAAAAGTGCAAGTAAGCAGCTGACATAAGTACTGATATGTGGCTGGTTAAGGAAAGGCGATTTTATTCAGGTGTTTGTCGAGGCTTATGACCCGCTCTGGAACGGCGCGCCGCCACCGCTGGGTGTTTTAATTGAGGCACAATACATGGTCTCAATAATTTTTTGTTGATCCCAATTCCGATGTCTCAGGACCCGAAACAATCAATTTCAGAGTTCCAGGAGTATCATTCCGAAAAGGATGCATAAAAGTGAACTCAGCAATTGTTTGCCGTCGCTGCGTTAACACGCGTTCGGGTGGAGGTCAACCTGACCCTCCCCCCCCCCGAAGGTTTTTCCGGAATGGTTTCCGAACGGCGCGGCGTAGCAGCGCTGGATTTTGCATAGGTGTAGACAATTGAATAGCAGATCGTTTGGCATCAACATTTAGACCTATGGCAGGTCAAAGTCAGGTCATGGTTTCAGCGAAGGCCATTTCTAGGGAATCATTCAATCTGATCCAACAACGGAGTGTTAGACGAAGCCATACATCTCTGAGATGTTTTCTTAGGTAACACAACACTTAAATGAGCAAATTACATTGACCTAAGGTCAGGTATGAAGGTCACACCAAGGTCAAAACCAACCTGTTTTGTTACTCTAGGGCTTGCTGTGCGGGATTGCTTCTGGTGCTCATTTCGAGTTTGTTGATAGCAGGAATCGCATTATACATATTCCATGGACTTCTTAGAGGTCATAATGTGCCATTGACCTAAAATAACCCATGCCAACGTTTTTTTTTGGGGGGGGGGAACATACTGCCCAGTGTAATCTTTGTCGCTTAGTCAAATGCAAAGCTCAGAACAATCTCGTATGATTTTGGTCACCTTAACCTTCAAAAGGTCAAACAAGGTCAATGGCCTTGAATGAGGATGTGACCTTTTGCTTAGAAACGGTTATCTAGGTTCTGGGGGCACTTTGAAGAATAACCTGGAACTTGCCCTTGTTTGATCTTTTTGACCAAAAGGTCATGATCTAAGAACCTGAAACTTTGACCTAAGTGAGTTCACGTACAGGTCAACGCATCCTGTAAATTTGGTGTCTCTAGCTTTCTAAGTTCCCGAGATCTCAGGGGGAGGGGTGTCAAAGTGACCCCCCCCCCCCACCCGAGCGAAGGGTATCTAGCCGGCCACCCGGGCGCGTGTTAATGGCTTCGTGACTTCTGAGGATGGGGCGTCAGCGTGTGACGTTCGGTAGGCATGATTCGCATACCCCGTCTGTTTTGAGCTTCGCTCACTGAATCATTCAGCCACTGCACCGATGACGCCCTTAATTGCTCTCTTTTCGGCCAAGGGCATGTCTCCTGTTGTTTTTGTGCGGGATGCGTCCCACTGCCTGTATTAATACGAAGCTGCTCTCCGAAGTCAGATGTTGGAGTCGACCATAGCCAGTCGCAAGCGCACGTGCGCACGTGATGTGAAGCGCACTGGACCGGTCCCCATATTCGCAAAGCATTGATATTGCAATTTTCGCATTATTCTGTGCAGAATAAACCACCCCAGCCCCCTCCTCCTAACCTTTCACCCGGATGGTGTCGGGCTGAACTCTGTCCAACAGTTCAACTGTTCAGAACTGTTCTAATCCACATCGGCGCGTCATAACCAGCCAGTCGAATCTCCAAGGCTCCTGAATATACGCCAGGTGCATGTGCCTGGGAGCAAATTACGGCTGCTAAGGGCTGCACGAAGTACTGCATAATCTTTTCACGCTAAGTGATACCTAACGAACGGGCTGTCAAGCTGTACATGCCAAGCTCCGCAAGGGGCATTATGAGTCTTACATATGCTGAATGGTTGCCAGAAACTTCTCTCGTGCACACATGAAGGCAATTACGACGCTCAAATTCTGCAAACTGCTGAGTGGCCAGCCGAACTGCCACCGGAGTCAGGTCTGGCTTTATGCCTTTCATGCCTTCCTTGCAGAGCCTTGGAGTAAAGTTTCAGTCATCGCATTGCCACACGCCTCGAATGAACACCACACGGAACGTTTTTAGGACGCGCGCGGGAACGAGAAATCTGATTTATGAAGAAATCTTGATCTTAACGTGCCGTCCCGGAAAATTCACTGGCTGGCAGGACAGTTGTTCGACGCCTTTGCAGCACTCAGTGAAAGCGTAAAATGAATGGTAAACGATTTCAGAGAAACCATGATGGAATTGTGCTGGGATGTGTCAGGGAATGTTTCAGCTTGTCGGTAAAGATGGGTGAGTCGTCACGCACGGGAAAAGAGATACAGCAGGTGTGGTGGCACTCGCACAATGCCTCATAATGCCAAGTTTTTGATATATGATTAAACGGAACATACTTGTTTCCACGTCTGTTTCACACTAAGTTTTCTGCAAATCTTCCACTGATGAAAGCCGTCCCTTGGTGACCGTTTGTGTTTGCGTGACGCTGCTAGCATTTCCGTCGCGACCGTAAGATGCACACCCGTTCCATTTCTGCACGTATTTACCAACAAATTTAGCCCACAGTCGCACCTCCAGTGCCGTCTGAGCCTGACCTCACCTGCCCTGACCTGATTTGGCCTAATCCAGTGCCACGAGTCTGACGCCACGGCCCGCCGCAGGCAACATCCGTCGGTTTCGGCGCATCTGTGAGCACATTCACTGCCAGGTGTGCTCGCGGCGTCCGCCGCCGTCGCCGCGGGTGGGGCGCAAGTTCACGGCGGACCTGTCAGAGAGCTCGTCGGCCGGCTCCGACTCTTCCGACCGGCTGCAGGCCACCGCGCCCAAACAGGTCAGCTGCAGAGCGACGGAGGGCACACGGGTAGCCCCAGGCCAGCCCCAGACATGGTCCAGAGCGGGGAGTAAAGGTATGTAGAGCATGTCCGAAAAAAACGGGGAATCGGTCCGGCGGAGTGCCCACGCGGATCAGACCAAGCCCCCACCCACCGAGGTGAGAAAGGCGGCCTGGAGTGCCCAGACAGATGTCACGTGCACAGGCTGAGGCAGGCACGGCTCCAGACAGGTCCATCAGCCCGGGCAGACGCCAATAGCCGCAGGCCATCTCAGCTGTGACCGCGCCATCAGTCGCGCCTTTTTCGGCCTGCGCCACGCCATGGCGCAGACAGCCCCCAGGTCTAGATGCGGTGCGCTGCTCACCAGCTGATGGTCGGGTTGCTGGCAAGCCCCGGTTGCAGGGGCGCTATCGGACCCCCCCCCCCCCCCCTTGGTAGCATTTACCACGCCCTGTCCACGCAGTTCGGAGCTCGCAAACAGCGGTAGGAAGTGGGGTGGACAGCATTGCAGCCCGTGAGAGCCTTGTGAGAGCCTTGCTCTCACGTCTCTGGTCCTGCCTGTCGTGTTGTAGAAAACCGGAGCATGCACGTGCCGGCGCGGGTATGGGAATTGGGACAGAGCCAGAGCATGTGGGCTCATGCGCGAGTAGAACGGAAGAGGGGCTGACAGTCCTAACGACTCTAGCTTTTATCGTGTTCAGTTCGAGGCGAACTCCTGCCCGCAGTGCAGCCATTTACGTAGCCATGAGATTAAGAAGAGTGACAAGAGTTGGGCAGTACGGAGGCACTAATGTTGCTTCCGACGCTAAGGCTTACCCGTCATGGAACATCGCCGTAAAGTATAGGCGGGGCTGCGCGAGCTCGGGCGGAGCTGAGAGCCGGCCCGGTCCGAGGCCGTTTTCCCCGATGGGAAACTCGAGAAACGGTATGCCCTACACCTGCCGCATTTCTACGCAGGTCGACGCCGAGCCCGAGGCGGACAACATCCTGGACATGAAGACGCCGACCAACGAGACCGCGGCGCCGGTCGGCGGCGCCGAGCCGTCCGTAGCCGAGCCGACTACGACTCTGACTCCAGCTTCTCCGGCCGAGTCGGTGCCGCGGTCCGTCAGCGCCTCGCCAGCCGCCAGTGACGACTCAACGGCGGCAACGGTCACAGTGACACCTAGCGAGTCCGAACACAACTCGAGCTGCGCCGTGTCGGCGCTATGATCGCTGCCCGGTCCAGGCGGCGCTAGGCAGCTGTTAGTTCGTCGGCGACGCGGCGCGCGTGGCCGCGCGATGGTGGACGGTTGTGCCGGACATCCTGAGCAACGGTGGACGTGCGCCGCTGGACGGCCGAGCGGGCGCGGGATGTGCAATGGGGATGTGGGAGGACAGGCTCGACGGTGGCGCCGCGGTGCGGCGAGTCAGGAAGGCCTGAACTCCGCTAGGCGGCGAGTCCTTCGACATTCCCCGTGTGGGTGACGCCAAACTGTACTGTCGGGTATATCTATGTAGGATGTGGCCTCCTATAATACGTCGGCGTGGCGAGCGTGGCGGGCGGCCGAGCGCAGCGACGTACGAGTGCACAGGTCACGTGCCACCTGTCCAGCGCGGCAGTATGGGTGTTGACGCCGCCGCCAGTACGTTGGTTGCCAGCAGTGTATCCAGCCATCAAGTATTCTAGAGCTCTCACTAGGTGACCATCTGAGCGGCCGTCCGTCCCAGTGATGTGCGATCGCCAAACCCTTCCGGAGTGTTGGAAACTTTGTCAGTATTATCGTCTGAATGTTGCGAGGCCTGGACGCGTGATCTCGTATTTGCTCACCTTTAGGTTGGCATTGCTTTCCTCTGTAGGTCATACCATGCAATTTTCTTTTGAAAGCAGGCACTAAGCTCTGCGGAAAAGCCATCAGTCGCCGTTTATTACCTTTGTCCTGGTGTATTTTGAGTTCAGTGCGTTGGGTGATATTTGAGGTCTCAAAACAGGCCACTAGTATATTTGTAGTATACCTGCCTGTAATATAACACAAAATACTCTGCAAAGCCTCAGTAGAGCGGGAGATTTAAGACACGCTGGTGAGCCAGACACATGCACGTAATGGCCGTCTGACTAACTCGCACCTGGCACCGAGCTCATTCCCAAGAGGATGCGGCATTTGCCTTCAAATGATAGAAAGACATGTAACATTTTTTGAAGCCTATGAGAGAATCCCATGATACAGCCGAGCATGCGTTCCCAGGTGACGCTGCTAGTGTCCAGAGCTTAAACAATTCAGTCCCGTCGACCCGTCATTTTATCTGATGATGGAAAAGTCACCCCTGACGACGCATCATTTTACAGTGAATCGGGACTACAAACACCCTCTGAACTGAAAATATCTACTAATGTTACTATATTCCTCACAGTTGTTTGACGGCAGCTGTTCAAAAGGTGCAGTTAAAAAGGTTGGTACGTGAGTCTTGGATGTAAGCTTGCTGAGATATCCGAAACAGCTAGAGCACTGGTCAGAATTCTGTAGCAATTTGGTTCATCCCTGCGGTCATCCCTGTCACTCTTTTCGCTTTCGTGCTAAATGCGTAGCCACATCACAGTAAGCAGTGTATACTCTGACACGCTAGCTCTCCCGTCATAAGACGAATAACGTTCTCGGTGATACAACTCGTTTCAGACAAACCTTTGCCTCTTCGGAATTTAAAAGCACTGCCCGAAATGGAAACATCTCACGCAAATGCTGACCCCTTTTCATGCGCCAAACTCAGAAATCAAACATTATTCGTAACACCCTCAGGTACATAAGTTATTATCGGGTCTAAGGTCTCGATTCCAACATGCTCGAGTGTGGCTACCCTATGTAACAGAATCTGAAATCTCTGAGATGCGGTCTTGGGCAGGGCGACTGGCAGAGCCTAAACCTCGACTTAACCCAGATATGTTCTCAGGTATTCTGCCTGCTCTGTACCGTGTGGTGTTTATGTTCTCAACGCATGCCTCCGTCTACCCTTGTGCCGCCGCTAAAACTGTCTATTCTTGGTATGTTCCGTGCGTGGATGCAGTGTGATATTTCTCCTGTATTCAATGTGCGTGGGTGTCCGTTTCCTCGTCCCGTGCTGTACTTCCCTCTATCCGTATTGTGGGTAACTCTTCTCGAGCTGTCTTTAATGTTGTCCGCTCGTCTTCACCTCATCTCCGTTCCAAAGCGGCTCGCGCGTTCATTGGAGCCCCGGCCGGGTGCCGCTGGATGACGACTCAACCCCGCTCTAATGGCTCCGCTTTCTAGCTCCGGGCTCGGGTAATGGCAACGCGGGGGTGCGGTCAGGTGCGAGATCCAGAGAAAGCCGATGAGAAACGCGACTCAAGGTGAAGCACTGGTGAGGACAGCACATGACGTGGGCTTCCAGCCAACAAAATTACCGCACCCACAAACGCAAGTTCGTGGATGCTGTCACATTTCCTTATCACCCTGTGCAGTCTTTTCGCGACCTCCTCTGACCCACCTCCCATACGGGCGTACCCCTGCAGCCGCGGTTCCCTGGATGAATGTGTCTCCCTCTGTCCCACTGCTGCGTCCATGTGAGGACCAACCACCCCGTCCCAGTCCCACCAGTCGACAGGGGACAGATGTTCCGATCCAACCACGTGCCGTCCTGCCGGCCGTGACCCCGGCTGACCCGACATCACGCCGCGTCAATCCTGCGCAGCGTGGGCCGCGCGCGCGCGCGCTGCTGCCGCCAGTTCCGTTGCCATGCTGTGTGTGCGTACAAAGAGCCGGCGGGCCGTTTTTGTTGAACTGGGTGACGCTGACGCGACAAGACTCTAGTTTCATCTTCCAGGGCGGAGAATCAGAACTAGCCTGTGATTGGTTGTTACCCGGCGGTGGGTGCGGACGCGCAGCTGTACTCGTTTGGTATTTTGTAAGTGATAGCCGTTCCATTCGAGGCGGTCATCTGTAATAGACGCGCTACGGAGCACGTGTGTTCGGATTTGGGTGCGGTTGCTGAGTCGCTGTCGCACCCCTTTCGTGCATTGACCGAGGGATAATGTGCCCAAATCACTTCTTCGTGATCTTGAACGGAAAATGAAGTCGCACAGGAAGCATATGCTGTCCATTCTTAAGGGTAACGAATTTGGTTGAGCCTCCCCCACTCACTCAAACGACCGCAAAACAGTGTAGCACAATACAGACTGTGGTCCTACCGCAGCCACCCTACCCTGTGCGCCCTTACAACTGCTCTTACCTCGCCACACGTAAGGGACCCTGAGCCCCCCCCCCCTTCCCCCACTTTTTGCGGGCCATTTCCAGAGCAGTTTTGAACACGTTTTGGCTGGCTGAAATTACACTATGTTCACAAACACCCGTGTATGACCCTGCACACCGCGATCCAAATCGTCGGCATTACTCAGCTAACGGGCTGTGGCATGCTGACGTGACACTGCTGATGGGCTGTGACATGCTGACGTGACACTGCTGACGGGCTGTGACATGCTGATGTGACACCGCTGACGGGCTGAGACGTGCTGACGTGACACTGCTGACGGGCTGTGACATGCTGACGTGACACTGCTGATGAGCTGTGACATGCTGGCGTGACACTGCTGACGGGCTGAGACATGCTGACGTGACACTGCTGACGGGCTGAGACATGCTGACGTGACACTACTGATGGGCTGAGACATGCTGACGTGACACTGCTGACGGGCTGTGACATGCTGACGTGACACTGCTGACGGGCTGTGACATGCTGACGTGACACTGCTGATGGACTGTGACATGCTGACGTGACACTGCTGACGGGCTGAGACTGTCTCGTAGTTCGAGACACTTGGGTGACGCTGGCGACGCACGTTATCACACACAGAGTGACACGGGCACCTCATTCGAGCACATCGCGATGGAGGTGCATCGGCCACAGCGCGGTGGGTCGTGCGTTGCGACGGGGGTGTCCGATCAGCCCCAGTACGGTGGGCCGTGCGCTGCGACGAGGATGTCCGATCAGCCCCAGTACGGCGGATCGTGCATTGCGACGAGGATGTCCGATCAGCCCCAGTACGGTGGATCGTGCATTGCGACGAGGGTGTCCGATCAGCCCCAGTACGGTGGGCCGTGCGATGCGACGAGGGTGTCCGATCAGCCCCAGTACGGTGGGCTGTGCGATGCGACGAGGGTGTCCGATCAGCCCCAATACGGTGGGCCGTGCGATGCGACGAGGGTGTCGTATCAGCCGCAGCACGGAGACCGTGCATCGCAACGGCGGTGTCATATCAGCCGCAGCACAGAGCGCAGTTGAGGCCGAGTTTTCGCGACCGAGACATTTCGAAAATGTAAAAAAACTGGTCTGCGAGTCCACGGCTAGCAGCCAGACAAGCCATCGTTGGTCACTAAGGCTATCTCCACCTGACTTTGCGACGGGAAACGTGTTTGGGAGCCATTGCAGCTGGAGGCTGCGTTGGCTAAACTAGGCATCCAAGAGCTCAAGTGTCGTTGGGCACTATGTTGCTGTTCGGAACCGGAATGCCACTTAACAACCTATTTTTATTCCGCATTAAAAGCTTCAATTACGGTGCTGGTTGTTACAAAGACTTGGGAAAAGTGAGAACGAAAGACGGGAAAAAGTTGTCAGTTATATTGTACTGAATAGTCATAAGCAAGCGGCGAGTGCGCGTATACAAATTAAGACAGACACGTACTTAATTTGGTGTACGAAACGGCACAAAACAATACAAACACGATCGTACAGCAACTGTTTCCGACTAGAATCCAACAAAGATTTTACTCCTTTCAACAGTATTTCCATTCCTACTTTCAAACCGTCACTGGCGGATAACAATCGATACTGTAGGCGCAATACGACACACCACTGCACTCAAGTACAAAACGTGGGAAGAACCTGAAATCATGGCACTCCTGATAGACAGCGTCCTAGAGACCACGTGCTTCTGTAGGGTACGTACCGACGCATGTCACACACAAGAGCACAAAGCAACAGGTCAAACTAGTTCCCTTCGCATGCTAGTTTAAATGAGCCTCGGCTGACACTGCTCCACGAAAGGGTCGCCGTCATTACGCGGCGGCGGCGGAATTCTAAGGAAACAAAGTGCTATGATGGGGACCTTGTCACTAGCGCAGGCATCGACTGTCAGCCAGCAGAGTATCGTTTTGTGCCTACCATAACGAAACAGCGTTCCGAATTGCACAGCTCTGTAACGAGCACAGTATTGGGACAGGCTGAAAAAGATTCAGTGGTGGCCTTATTAGAAACGATTATAACATCCAACAACGAGCACAGCTGGGCATTGTGCTTGTACTTAAGACAACTAGCGTGGGATCTGTATATGTATATATATATATATATATATATATATATATATATATATATATATATATACACATATATCCAAATACAGCCTTCTAATGTATGCAAAGCACACACAATATCATCAGGTTGGTTACAAACTTCCAATAATTTGTTTAAGCATTATAAATGCTTTAACTTTAGCTTCAGACTTAGCTAACCGCATTGGGCGCTTTGCCTTGACTGTCAACTGACCCTAGGGTATCGGAAATACTGACTAAGCTGATTGCACTCGTCACTTCACTCTGCAGGTCAATAATTGACTGGCTTGACGCCCCGGCAGTACGAACAGGTTTGCTGCAGCCGTTGCGTTCAGGGGTTTGTGTGTGGTTCATCCGCCTTCATCTGGCAGCTTCAGGGGCAATATCAATATGGCAGCAACAGGACCAGGCGGCCGCGGCAGTGTGGGATTCAGCACCCGCCGCGAGACATCTCGTTCCTGACTGCTATGGCACGCCACATGGCGTTTTCTCGGTTACCGCAATACAAAGCTAGGTACTATGTGCCAGATTTACCTTCAAGTGTAAAATGAAGGAGCCCAGAGAAATTCATGGCCTCCACATAGGCTGTTTTGCTTAAACACTGCAAGGCTACATACCATTCCTAAGGCATGGCAGCTGTACTTCTCCAATTTAGTCAAGGTCTCGCTCCTACCCGTAACCAGCTCCGCCAAAGGCAACGTACAGGAACATGCTTGAAAGACCAGCTCCGAAACCCGGCACCATCCCAACCCCCGGCATGGTCGTGGTCGATGCCAACACCCCGATACATATTCTGACTGGTCGTTTACTACGACTGGATAACTATGGCTTAGCCCAGCTACGCTCGCGATAAGACCAACTGATTAAAACACAACGGTTCTGAATATCACCAGCACCGCCTTGTCAGCGGCCAGCAGGCAGCGCGCGCCGCAGCTGGATGCTCCTGACCCCCAGACCCGACGCAAGCACCCCTTCACCTCTACACCGAGCTTTCAGCCCACCGGCGCGCAGATTGGGCCCGCCGCCGCCGCTCTCCCCGCACGGTGCAGGGTTCGCCGATCGCCCGCCAGATGGCAGGCCGCGCTACAGGACCGGCGCGTGCAGGAACTGCTGACCGTCGGCGGTGAACACGGGCCTGCCGCTGATGTAGGTGGCGCGCACGTGCACGTCATCCGAAAGCAGCACGAAGTCGGCGTCCGAGCCGAACTCCAGCGTACCCTTCTTGTCGACGATGCCCAGCGCCCTGGCCGGGTGGAGCGACGCCGCCTCCAGCGCCTCCACCGTGCTGCAGCCTGCGGCCGAACGAGCGCAGTGTTAGCCGAGCCCGTGTCGACAGGGCCACAGACAGAGAACAAGTGCACCGAAATCAGGGCTGTAAGGGCTCGAGATAAGGAGAAAATGCGTAGGACATGGATGGGGCGGGGGGGGGGGGGGGGAGTACCGGTGTGACATCTTATGGAGGGACATGGCATTACTGCGATCCATTCGATCATCGGAGCCTGTATTGGTAGTTGAGCCAGAACACAACGCCGCCATCGCCTCCAACACATAAAATGCCGACTATTTTAAACCGGCCATCAGGTTTATACGCCCACAGTATTTTGCATCTGCGAAGAACCCTCCCGGTCTCGAGGCCGCGACTCTTCCACCGCAGACCCCACGGGTGAGACTGCGGAGCAGCCACTGAGCACTAACGGGCCGAGTGCATGTAGTGTCGGATGCAGCCGTCCATGGTGACGATCGAGCCGCAGAGCGTGTCCGTGCCGGTGATCACGGCGCGCTCGCCCTGGATCTCGACGTCCATGTCGCCGATGTGGTGGCGGCCCGAGCCGAGGCCCATCGCCGATACGGCGTCGGTCACCAGACACAGGCCTGCGGCAGGCCAAGGGCGTCACGCATCGGCCGGACGCGGCCACGGCCCTGCGCCCAACATCGTGAGGTGGCCCAACAGCCACCAGGGGCGCCACCGGGCGGTCCCGCAACAGCCGTCCGCCCCGATGGCACCTATACTGTATACAACTTCGTATTAACATAGAGCGATCGGTCTGTCAGCATGAGATGCGCAGCATCGCTGCCATGCTGGAGGTCCGATGCACAAATAGACGTAGATAACAGCGCGGGGAGATTGGTGCTCGCTGGTGGAAATGAAACCTAAATATCTTGTACAACCAGCTTGGGGCAAGGGCGATGGTAAATGAACTATGCAGCTTTGGCTGCGCTACAGCTTTTCTATGCTTACGTTAATACGGAAAGCGTACGATGGAGAATCCTGAATTAATGACGGTCCTCCAAACTAAGCATACTTTATTGTCCTTCCAGACATTACTGCATCACTCACTCTACGAAGGCGGGATTTGTACTCCACGCCCAGAAAATACAAGTACATTTCCTGTGGGCGCGTGTAAGTCTGTGCTGAACACTCCAGTGACCGTGAACCGGGTGCTCTATCATTGCGCTTGCGCGCACACAGACGCCACACGCGCCAACTGTGTCTCCACCCCGCCGGCCAGCCGACGGCGGAGGAGGCGGCGGTGGCGACGGCGCACCCACCGGTAGGGTGCGTCTTATAAGCGATGCGGAGCGCCGCCGGGTGCGTGTGGATGCCGTCTGAGATGATGCCGTACGACAGCTCCTGAACCGGCAACCGCTTCGACGTCAGCATGCCGATGATGCCCGGGTCACGGTGGTGGAACTGCGGCGTCGAGACAGGTGAGTGCTGACCGGCACGGGCGGCTCATGCGTTTGTCTCCATGGCAATCCGTTCCATTAGCACTACCGCCCGACCTCTATCCGGATTTTCCAATTGCGATCCGGAATATTCTACTGTCAACCCGGCATTCCATCTCACGCCGGACGCAGACTACCGATCGAGTCCAGGTTTCGATTCCGGTCGTTCAAAAAAAAAAAACACTTTTCAGCCTAGTTCGTTGGGATTACAAAGGCGATCAGCGGACAGCACTGTTCAACCGGCGACAGTACCGTCAGCCCAGCCCAGCCCCAAATCAGCCGTGCGGCCGTCCCACACGCTGAAGCGGCTTCCGCTGCCTCCAGCCGACAGCTGACCGCGCCCGACAGCGCCGGGCCGATCCGCGCAGTCTCGTGAGCCGGTGGCCCGCCGGCCAGCCACCGGCTCGCACCTTGGTCATGGCGTTGAAGAGGTGCGTCATGAAGTGGGCGCCGCACTCGAACGCGCGCTCGCCGTCGACAATCGAGCCGGCCGAGTGACCTGCAATGGCGCGGACCGGCTGAGCAGCATGCACACACGACGGGAGACGAGCGCACAAGAGACGGCGTCAAAAGTGGGGACATGCTACAACTATATCCATGGTGCAGAGCCGCAGACTGCCAGGTACGCACAGCTGGTCTCAGCCCCAGGCCAGCCAGAGCAACGGCAGTGACAGGCGGACGAAACTGCGACAGTACGCCGCCTGGCCTACCAGCGGAGACGGCACGCCGCCTAGCCTACCGACGGAGACGGCACGCCGCCTGGCCTACCGACGGAGACGGCACGCCGCCTGGGCTAACGACGGAGACCGCACGCCGCCTAGCCTACCGACGGAGACGGCACGCCGCCTGGCCTACCGACGGAGACGGCACGCCGCCAGGCCTACCGACGGAGACGGCACGCCGCCTGGCCCACCGACGGAGACTGCACGCCGCCTGGCTTACCAACAGAGACGACTATGCCGCGGTCGACCAGACCCCGCACGGCGTCCAGCGCGTTCGGCAGCTCGGGAGCCAGCGTCACCATGGCGACGTTGTCTAAACAGCCGTATACGTCCTTCAAGGTGACGAATCCCTGCCGACAGTGCATGGTTGTGTGAGTACAAGGCATGGAGCCCTGTATACGTCCTTCAAGGTGACGAATCCCTGCCGACAGTGGCATGGCTGTGTGAGTACAAGGCATGGAGCCCTGTCATCCCATGCCCAAACATGTGGCCAACATTTGTATTACCCTTCTTTATGGGCCAACAATAATGATCCATAAGCCATGCGCGCATTGTCTTGCCAACAAGATGACGATCTGGCAAATTTGTGTTTCCCTTCCACGCCGCGTCCGCAATGGTTGGCGGACATCCCACTAGTGCAGCCCCTTCCCAAACAGCCCAGCATCCCACCCTCCAAAGTTCCTCCACCGCGGATAGGAGGCGACGTCGCCACCACGCCACCACACAACGGACCCCCAGACCGTCAAACTGTCCCGTGTGCTGACACCACCACACCGCAGAGCCTCACCTCGTCAAACTCCCGGATGTGCTGCACGGGGTGGGCGCCCTTCTTCTCCTTGCTGATGAACGGCCCCTCCAGATGGGCGCCCAGCACGCCGGCACCCCACTCGCCGCCCGGCTGCTTCCGCAGTAGGGGCAACACCTGGCGACGGACGACACAGCCGCTGAGCGACCGGCGCAGGCGGCCCCGCGTGCCGCCAGCCGGGCCCCACCGTGTCGTAACGGGAGACACAGACGGCCCGCGTGCCGCCAGCCGGGTCCCACCGTGTCGTAACGGTGGACACAGACGGCACGGCGTACCGTCGGCCTGGCCCCACAGTGTCGTAACAGGAGGCACTGACGCTCCGGGCGTACCGCCAGCCGGGCCCCACAGTGTCGTAGCAGGACACACTCGTCCAGATGTCAGTCGTGGCACAGCTATGAAGCAGGATTCCATGGAGAGTGCAACATTCTGGACGAACAAACACAGCGCATGCCACCCCGAAGCCAAAGCCGGTCGGCCGTGCCCGAGCCCAGCCGTCCCGGGTAAATCGAGAGCGGGCCAAGAACGGACCTTGCGGTACACGCTGGGTGCGGAGGTGATGACGGTGGGCAGGAAGGAGGTGACACCGTGCGCCAAGATGCCTCGTGCCACCGTCGACACCGCGTCCTCTGTCTTGTCCTCGTCGAACGCGAAATCGAACCCGAACCCGCCTGCCAGCAGCGGGGTGACGACACGTCGTAGGCACGCGCGCGCGCTGATGTCGACGCCGCGCGTCCGCTGGCATGCAGACGCGCTTCCATAGATGACTGACTATTGCGGGTTGCGACATGGACCAGCGAGACACAAACGATGAGCAGTCCAGCTCTCGCTCGCCTCACTGGCGTGAAGGCACTGACCAGGTGTTTGTCATAACACAGAGTCGCACCGGGTTTACACGGAGCCACTGGGCGACACCGATCACTGTGCCGGACGCAGAGCCTAGAAGGTCCATTAAGCGACCCAAGCAGGCAATTGGACATTGGCAAACTGCGTGGGATGACCCGACGTCCTCCTGATGAGCGAGAAGGCGCCATACGTCCCGGGCAACTGCGGAACAATAATCCCCTGGCAAAAAGCCGAAGCAGTGCCGTCACCTACTGAACTGGGGTCGCGTCGTGAGAAACTGATCCCCATTCATACTCGTCGATGACGAGCATGAAAGTCGTCCTTTTGGAACGTCAAATGGCATCTCCCGTTTGGAGAGCATAACACGAGCACATGTGAGTGCTTAGTTTGCGGTTACTTGACGCAGCATGAACACGATTTCTCACGTTTCATACATCTCTCTCACGTCTCACGATTTTTCACACCATAGATGTGAGAGGGCTAAAATATGCGGAGCCTCCCCACCATTTATGACGTAATCAAGAGCACTACATTCTCAAACGTTCTCATAACCGCAACAAAGACAACCATTTATTATGAAGCGTAACGCCGATGCCTTACCGCGCTTGTCTCACCATTTATCTGAACATCTATGAAGCCAGGTGCCACAATGGAGTCCTTGCAGTCCACCTGGAAGGTTGGAGGGCGCTTCTGCTTGTAGAAAAGCTCCTCGGGATTGATGATAAGCCCATCTTCTACCCAGAGATCTTCACGGATCAGCCGGTGATTGTACAAAATGCGGCAGTTCTTGAACTGAGTAACGCCAGACATCGTGACACGTATCGCAGGGGATCTGGGGAGAGTGCCGGAAAACCCCGTCAGTTAATCATACAATGATTGCATTAATGACTTCTAAGATAAATTAATGCTTAAGTCTTCGTCGACCTTCCGACGGCTTAGACTAGCATCGGTTGGCAATCCGCTCCCCAGCCCACACGTTTTGAACTTCAGGGCCCACGTCTTTGCTGGGTGGAGGTCACGCAACCGACAGGAGATGGAACGATTGGCGGTTCAGAGTGACAGGTTGGAATGAGCCGGGGTCACCAGCGACATCCCTTGCGGACCTGCCCTGAGTCCGGTATTGGTTTCATCCATTCCCCAATAACACTCGGTGGAGGAATCGATCCCGTCACCAGCGTCGGGATCAAGTCCGCCACCGAGTGTCTGCATTGGCATGGGCCCAGACCAGAATCAGTTGTACCGATTGAGCGAGGACTACACGGCCCGGCTGCGCGCTCCCAAGGCTGGACTGCCTGCTGATGCCGGAAGTGCGACACAGACTGCCAGACACAACACTCCACACCCGCGCTCAAAACAATAACCCTGGTTACATCAGAGGCAACATGTTCAGGTGTAATCAATATATGTGGGCACTGCATGCAGCAGGAGTGACAACTGTCTTGAATGGGGAGGGGTCCATTTGCACACACTTGCTTAGCCAGAACTAAATCATGAAAAATGTCATCAGGAGAGTCCAGAATATCAGCAGAACTGTGTCCTAAGTGCTCTCAGACTTCCCATCACAGTCAGATTTATATTGACATTGTTTCTAGTTAAAAAACTGCACCATGACATCAGGTAAATGGGTTTATCTGATCTTTAGATGGTTGAATTGGCAAAAACCTCTGAAAATGAAGTTATCATTTGAATCTAGATTTAGGGGTCAAAAATGCCCTAGTTTACAAGTTATATATAGCAAGATGTTGATTGAGGTCATGTTAGGTCAGGTCACTCTGGTCCACAGGTTACAAGGTCACTCTAGTATGTAGCCATTATGTAAGTGGGGCATTAATCAGTCAGCATCAAGCAAGACTGAAAGGCTTGGTAGTTGTTGACATTGAGCATACCTGCCCAGTATATGTGTTCCATTTGAGGGACATAATAAATATAGCAGAGCTATATCCCAGTCTTTACATATGTCATTCACCACATGACATGTACATAATGTTGCTGAGATGTAGCATTTCTGGCCACTATCTCTGTTTCATTTGAGATATTATATACATTATATATATATATATATATATATATATATATATATATATGGCAAAGCCATATGCCAACAGCCAGAAGCTCATGCCTTAATGGCAAGAGGCCAACAATTCTATATGCAACAGCTGGACTCTGTCTGCCTTCTTGAGTTAAGTAATTTGGTGCTAGATTTACTGTTCACAGTAAATTAAGGGCTTTAAATGGGTCTCAGAAGCTTGGCCAGCAGCAAAAAATTAAATTGCAGATGGCATTACAGTAGCACAAAACAAAATGCATTGTAATTACAATATCCCACTTCATAAGCAGCAGCTAAAACCTTACCACCATTGAACTAAAAATCCTAGCTATAACTGACATCACAGCCACACTGAGGACAACATTTCTCCAAACTGTGCCACATTTTACTGACTGGAGAATGCACAATCCATGCAATCAAACATATAGTCAATGTTGTCTGCACATGGTGAGAAAAGAAAGCATGGGTCTTTCCTTTCCCCACTTGTGAAATAAGCAGCAGCTTGTTCTTTCATAAAAACTCTGGTCTGTGGAGCTTAGAGCTTGCTGACACATTTGTGCAAATCACACATTGACTTTCACATCTGTTTAACTACATGAGTGCATGCTGAAAAGTTGGGCCTTCCACAGGCACACACAACTAATGTGGAGGAGATCAACAGAAGGAGTACCTAATTTCCAACATTTAAACAAATTCAACAACAGACCCATCCCTTTGCGAACAGAGCTGGATGTCCTGGAGCAGAAAACATGCCTTCTCTCTCACCACTAGAAGAACGCTACTTTCAGCTCCCAAGAGAAATCAAATTGAATCATTCTCAAAATGGCAAGGGTAAAACAGTCCGCCTACACAATTCTCGAACATAAACATTCATTGATGGGAACGTGCATAACTGGACCACACAACACGCCATACCGCTAGCGACGGCTGACACTGTTGTCTTTACGCCGAATTTTCTACCGCATTTGTCATATTCGCCTCAAGGTCACAGCTTCATAGCAATGGGCAGGACTTTTGTTTTCGTGACTGCTTTTCCCTTTGGAAATATGACACATTTTTCCATATGACACATACATATGAAATTTTCCATATGACACATTCCATATGACACATTTCAGTCGTTGTTAGATATCAAAATAATGTTTCTTAATTCCATCGACTGAAATATTTATCAAAGATGGGTTGTGTTCAACCACCTATCCGAGAATATGCACTGAGTCTTCACCGTTATATTTTGTCCATGACTAAAAGTGTTTGGTTGATGTGTTCTGGCGCATTTGCGACGATATTGCGTAAACACTACACTTGTGCACGGGTCCTGTACGCATCCTGCCTCCTATTGTTTGTAAACTGCTGAAATAGCGCAAGGTGATTGGCAAGTGGGCTCCAGTAACCAATCAGCTTCAGTATAGGAGGTCTACGACCTGCCGCCCTGCATTATTTAGCAGTAGATAATCTCAGGGCAGATGATATCGAACAGGCCGTGACTTAAGCGCCGAGTGTTGAGAGGTGCGAAGGGTGGGGGCGTTTTGTGAGTGTTTTGCGCTAATTTATGGAGTGTATTTGGGTTAAAATTTTGACTTGCATCTTCCTTCAAGTATGATTGACCGCAGGTGTGGGGGAATTGCACTGCACTTTGGAGTACAATGAATAGTATTTCGTAAACCACTTAGCGCGATAGTTCGTCTGTTTTTCATGCTCAACAATATGGTTACTAACATTTGCCGAACATTGTAACCTCAATTCGAGAAGTACAGCATATCTTTGTGGATGAGTTTCCAAGGATGGTTAGCACTGCCAGTTGTCCGTCTTTCAAAGTTTTAAACACTCAAAGTTTTGGACATTTTTATATTGTCAATTTTAGTTGAATCTTTAGGAAAATGTGGCATACACCCACCATTTGTTAAGCCTCTTCTTCTGTAGTTTGCATAAACTTAATTTTGTGTCTCCTTTCAAAATAAATATATGTGTAAGACAACTATGGTCCATCCAGATGGCTCAGTTGGTCAAAGTGTCAGCCTTTTGATCCACACACTTGTGGCAGGGTTGGCTTGGATTGTTTGGTGCAAGTCATTTAAGGCATCAACTATTTTGTCCTTGACAGATATGGCCTGTAGCCTGTTGTATTGGCAACACAGAATATCAGTTGATGTCAGGGGAGAGTGCAGGATGGACTGTGCTAACACCGCAGCATATTAAACTTGTCACTAAATCACCGAACTTGACAGGTTGTCTGGAATTGCTGATCAAATCATAGGGGATAGGGCCACACAAGCAATACTGAGGCATCAACCACTGTGTCTGGGAAGTCATAGGTGTGGGGTTTTATTCCATGTGGTGTGCACTCTTCCTGCCAGGGTGAGGGCGGGTGACAACATATATTCTCAGCAGTGAAGTTTGTCACAAAGCCCCAATAACACATGCACACACATTATGGCTTAGTTAGTATAAGCTCATTCCAGAAACCTATCCTTTCAAAGGTTTGGGTTAAATCTTTAAAGTACTGCACCAGCCATCTTGGAACCACAGTATACCAACCAGTACTAAAACAGTGGAATTGTATCATTTTACTCTCAGATGCAAAGTAATGATAATCTTAGATTGGTGATATTGTTCATAAGTGAAATTATGTAGGTGATTGATGATTGGTAGATTAGTAAGCTAGTGAGTGATGAGTCAGCTGAGCATGAGCTTCCTATTGCAGTAGCAAGAAATGGTCAGGTTAGGTCAGTTAAATCACAGAAATTGCTGGCTGTATTTGGTTTGTGCTTTCATTTGTTACTAATGTGCTCATCAAAAAGAAAGAACCCTGATGCCGTCTTTGCACATTGTGCAATGACATAGGGATAACAGTGCCCAAGTTGTGGATGTGTGCTGTGTTGCTAACATAATGCTACCATAATTATTGTGTAATAGTTTGGGATAGTATGATGCAGTATGCTGAAGCAGGAGTGAACCAATACTAAACATAAATAATTATCCTTGCAAAATTTGCCATAGATATGTACTTCAAAATCATCCAAAAGTAGGTTTGTATGAGCAGGAGTGATCTTTATCTAGTGATCTAGTGATCTTTGTGTGAGCAGGAGCTAAATCTTTACCTTTGCATGTGCATTGGGCACAGGGTTGTGCCTGGCCAGTATGTCAATGCTCCATCCACTGTGCCTGATGCCTGCTTTAACTTGGTGAACAAACCAGGGGCATGTATGTGCCAAATGGGTATTTATGTGTCAGGCCAAATTTTGTATGCATTTTCAAATAATCTCCTTAACAATATTTTGGTATTATTGCTGCCTGAAATTGTCTTTGAAACCCTGGCCTATACATTAGTGGTGACTGTGCCACTGAACTCTGCATGGGATTAAAGTGATGACTCTGAAATTGTCACTGGATGTTTCTACACATGGCAGTGTCACCAGACATGTTTGATATGACATGCATTTTTTGCATTCTGGTGCCTGGCTACTGGGGGATTACCATTTCCATTGGTCAGGGTTGAGAGCTAACTACTGACTACTTAAATATAGTTTCTGTTGTTTTTACAGAAAAAGAATTACATCACTTTGTATAGTCAGTCACTTTGATGAAATGAATGATAAATGCACAGGTGTTCTCTCATGAATTAAGTTAGTGAGAGCAAATAGTTGCTGATATATGTACTTGACATGTATAACTTGACATCTTGTTGCAACTTGTCAACATCATTGCTATGACATTGGATTTGGGCAGAATAAGTTTGTCTGTTTAGGCATGTATGAAATCTTAGTGAGCAATTCAGAATGTTATGGGGGCCAAATATTTGACAACTGAATGTCCTTCATGGGACCACAATGTATCCCACGGGGAACTCAACTGCACTGCTGCAAGTGACATCATGTCAATTTGGATGTAAAGCCATTATGACCCAGATTGCTTGATAGTTTCAAACATCATTGCTGGCTAGTATGTACTTGGTTTCTAGATCTTTCTATGTATCCAGGTGCATCTTTGCTCACTCAGGTGCACTCTGTAAATCCAAATGGCATGCCTTTCTAAAGGGCACCATGGGGCACCAAAGGCACCAAAGGCACCATGGGGCACTGAAGTGCACCATCTCATATCCTATGAGCATGTTTGCAACATTTGATGATGCACTAGTCTTAAAAGCACCAGTGGTGGGAGAAGTCTTTCAGAGGCTGGCATATAGTTGCAGCTGTATCAGTAAATATTCTGCCCTGCTCATCCAAAGGCCCAAGGGGTATCACTGTCAGGAAGATTTAATTAACTGCTTCAGTTCTTTGTTGCAAAAGGAAAGTTACATTGGCTTGCTATGGTGTGGCAGATAGTGGTACTAATGAAATTGTGTTTGATATATATCCCAAACACACTTATATGTGTGTTGTGTCATATATAACACTGTCATATATGACACTGTTATGTGACATTCAGATCATGGCCTTTATTTCTGATTGATACTTACAATGTGGTTTGGATATGTTTTTGACTGTAGTCATAGTATGGCTACAATCTTTCCAGTAATTTATCATTAGAATACCCCCACATCATCCACAGGACAGTTGGAATGAATTGCATAGACACATTCTGACTGCAGCAGACATGCCAGCATTGCCCATTATATGTTATGTCACCCCTGATCCACCATTGCCTGTTTTCATTTTCACAGGTGTGACAATCTGCATGCCATCTAGACTTTAGGAAGATCATATATTCAGCAGCCATGTCTGTGTCATCAATATATCTTTTAGACTCCAAGGGAAAGGTAAGAACCCTGGATTATTGCTTGTATTGTGGTGATGACCAGATCAGGATGGCATAGTGAGAGAGTGTGTGACCAGCCATAATTAATTTAAGTTCCCAAGTATATGCTTTTATTACCAACTAGTGTCGGGACATTTGTTGTGATGATACAACATATTGTCTGGCATATGGTTAAGGTAACAAATAAACCAATCTGTACTATCCTTTACGATGTACCAGAAGCATGCTCTGAAAGCCAGACATTTTAAATTGACAGTGACCCTTGGTATACCCCTATGTTGATTTCCTATAGGCCATGTTGCTGTGCCCTCTGTTTACTGGTCATGGCCCATGACAGTGTGGCAACATACCTGGCAACAGCCACGTTTTTACCAGTGGTGAGATGGAGTCACATTTGCACCAGTGGTGAGATGGAGTCACATTTGTATCAGTGGTGAGATGGTGCTGTGACGCTGCTCGCTCTGTCAGGTGCTGATATCCCGGAACTACCGCGGCGATATCGAGCCCAGCGTCATCGACAAGTTCATGCCGCTGCTCATGGACCGCGAGGAGGAGGGCAACATGTCGCCCATCATACAGGTGACGCGCAGCACGTGGTCCTCTGTCCTTCTGGGAGGGTGCTAATAATGCTAGATAGTTTGCAACAATGACTTAACACTGTAAGTGCTCAGTCACGAGGCACGCACTTGTCTGCTAATTGTAAGTGCATTGACTGGTTGCATGTTCCAGGAAGTTTTGTGGGGTTACAGATGTGATGTGTTAGTCAGCCTTTTGTTTTCAGCCTGTTAGGAATGACTAGAGAATGTTTTTGATTGATCAGGAAGAATGAGTATAATTGGCTGGATGGGCATAGTTCAGTGAGAAACACAGCTCTGAAGTGGTCTGTACAGGTGACGAACCAGCTATGCGCAAATGGATTAGTCTGCTACAGATAATCTAAAAGAAAACTTAGTGCTCCAATGACCTAAGGCTACATTCTGCATGCTCTTACTTCGTCTGCTTTTAATTTTCTGGAAAAATATTTTCAACTGTGTGCTTTAAAGTACTTGACACATATTGGTGCCTTGAAAACTGATGTTTTCAGTATGGTATGGCGCAAGTGTTGGTTTGTGTGGATGAGACATGAGTTTTGCTGTGAATTACACATTCGTTATTACATGGGAAGGGTCACTGCGGAAATCTGCGCAGGGGAAGGGTCAAACTCCGGGTCACTTTGTTATAGTCATATAGTCATTTGAATCGCACCGTTGTTTGGTCTGGAAACGGCCGCACAAGTTCCCGACAACACATGGGGAAGCCATTGATTGCCATCAGTTTCTGGCATTTACCATGCTGTCCTTTTCAGACCAACGGCTGCACGTTCATGTACATCAAGCACAGTAACGTGTACGTGGTCAGCACGTCCCGCAAGAACGCCAACGTCAGCATGGTGTTCGCCGTCCTCCACCGACTGGTGCAGGTGAGGGGCGTCTAGTACCGTCAGTGGTGGCGCACTCGCGTGAACGCTCTCGCAGATACCCTCGCGCAGGCTGTCACTGTCAGACGGCGAGAAGCTCTCCCAATTTGTACGTGGGCGGCAGCACGTTTTTGCACTAGGAAAGTGATCCACGTGCTGCGTCGCGGGTGTATGTTTACTTGGTGCTGTGCTGCGCCCGTGTTCTCGTTTCCTGACCGATGTGGCTCATGACGTCTGAACACGACATCGCCTGTCTTCCGCGCAAATTAGACACATGTACCCTGGTGTAGCCTTAGCATGCAGCTCAGGGGGCGTCGCTCGATGTCAGTTTTGTTTGGCGAGGCATCTCCGGCGCCACACACGCGCCCACGTCGTGGTCCTTCCGCCGATCAGCCTGGGCATGCCGCAGGTGTTCGAGCACTACTTCAAGGAGCTGGAGGAGGAGAGCCTGCGCGACAACTTCGTCATCGTGTACGAGCTGCTGGACGAGTTGATCGACTTCGGCTACCCGCAGACGACAGACAGCAAGATCTTGCAGGAGTGAGTGGCCGGGTCCCGGGAAGGCGGGGGGCAGCGAGCCGCCTGTCCGGACTCACCGGATCGGCATAACCGTGAGATGGCGACGCGGGATGTCGGGTGGCCAGGCTGCGTCTGCGGTGGGGGCTGTGGTTCTGTGGTTCAGATCCAGCAGCTCTGACCTATTATGGCGTCTGAAGGTCAAGACTGCATAAGATCAGATGACTAAAAAAGCACCTCCGTACAGCTGTTGACTATTTCGGGCGATCTGTATGCCTGCCTAATTTTGCTATGGTGTTTGGCATTTTTCATCTGAATGCATGCGATATACGTCGTACCAACAATAATGACAAAATACTCAAATTGTCCCGCATTTTACCAGTGTTCGTCGTTTTGTATGTACTCAAAGGCATTTCTGCTGGCGACTGGTTGCATATTTTCGATTATCCCAGTAGGCACGCGTTTTGAACGCTCGATGGGCGCGAGGAGACATCCAGGTACCATGTCCGCTTTTGGGCGTTGGCGGATTAGGCGGGATACAGCCCGCTTACATCGCTAGTGGGATATCGGGCCCACAAGTCAGACTCCTCGGGCAGTGCTCTAGGTGGCGCCCATGGTCCTGACCTCGGTGGGGTGCCTACCGACAGGTACATCACGCAGGAGAGCCACAAGCTGGAGCTGGCGCCGCGGCCACCGATGGCCGTCACAAACGCCGTCTCCTGGCGCTCGGAGGGCATCAAGTACAGGAAGAACGAGGTCTTCCTAGACGTCATCGAGTCGGTGAACCTGCTGGTGCGTGCGCTGCCCGATGCCGTCGGGCTGCCGGTTGGATGGGTGTCACTGGTGCTCTTTCGGATGGGTGTCAAACGCGTGTGGGCCTGAGGTGACCCGGAGGTGACAGCGATTCCGGAGTTATGGCCTCTTGGGATTGGGGCCCCATTGATCGGTTTACTGTATTGGTGCGTTGGGCTCAGGCTCATACTCACCAGGATGAGAGGGGATGAAGTAAGACCTGGCTGATTTAGAAGTATGCTTTAACATTAAAAATTTTTTCTAGACATGGGACACAACCTGCGACTCCAGCTGTAGTTCGTGGGTTATGCTCATATCTGGTAATATAACTCATACCCTGGCATAAGATCCAGGAAATGTAGGGACCGGACGCATTCAAACCAAGATAAGAAAAGTATTCATTTGTGTTCGATAACAGCATTGGGTCCGTCATGAATCATGTTTCGGATGCTATTTTGATTTACGGCTCGACGATCAGTGTGTTTTGGGGTTCAGTTCTCCGTTTGGTTGAAGCTTGTTCTCGTTCGCAGTCTGTTTAGACTGGCCGCTCGTAAATCCTTGTCATGTGTCCCAAGAATAACATATTATAGCTGGGATAGAAATGACGCCGCTTCAAGAAGATCCGCTGGACTGGGGCATGGCGAAAAGCTTCGCGGTTATTCGTAACACCATCACAATCTGGACGTGCTGGCTCATTTTTCGCAAAAGATGACAGCCACATCGAATTATTCATTGGCCACGAAAGTGGCAGATGCATCTTTCCGTCATAGATACACATCGTCTAGTTTGTTTTGCGTCGGGTTCCCCTGAAGCGCCATACAAGCGTTTTCGAAGGAATTGCAATGTCCTCTCTCAACAGCTCCAACAGACAGTTACTGCCGCAGGAATGCGATCCCACGCTCAGCTGATTTGCCCCTCATACGCCGCCGAGCACGTAAACAGCACACGGGACAGCTCCTGTTGGCCGGCACTGTATTGGCAGTGCCGCTCACCCCCCACCCCCACCCCCCCACCCCCGCGGCAGGCCAACTCCAACGGCAACGTACTGCGGAGCGAGATCGTGGGCAGCATCAAGATGCGCGTTTACCTGTCCGGCATGCCCGAGCTGCGGCTGGGTCTCAACGACAAGGTACTCTTCGAGAGCACCGGCCGCGGCAAGAGCAAGTCGGTAGAGCTGGAGGACACCAAGTTCCACCAGTGTGTCCGACTCTCCAGGTGGGCGAGGGAGGGAGAGGCTTCGGCTGACCGGCCAGTGGCGGAGCTGAGCCGGAGCTGGAGTTGGGTGCTGAGCGCTGCCGCCGCACTGGGGCTGCCAAGTGGGATGTTTGGTGGGAGAGATAGGGCACGGGTGGGCCGGGCTCCGTTGTTTGGTTTGGGTAGGTGGCAGTTGCTCGAAATATGAATTCAAATAATAGCTGTGTTTGGGATTGAGAGCACTGTTCACGCTGACCCTGTCCCTGGAATTATATACGCGGCGTATCATGACCGCTGGTATCGTCAGCTCACACAAATATGCGTCCAATCGTCGGCGTCGGACTCAGTCTGGAAACTTTTTTCAGATTCGAAAACGACCGGACGATATCGTTCATCCCCCCGGACGGCGACTTCGAGCTGATGTCCTACCGGCTGAACACGCACGTGAGCATCTGACTCACGCGCCGGCGTCTGCTGGGCGGCGCCTCTCGCACACGCGCTCCGCTGGCGGAAGATACCGAAAGCGGCCGGCGCCGCTGACTCAGGCGGCGCGGGGCCCGCCGGCCGGTGCCGGTCCTGTTTGGCGCCCTGCGTTCCGGCCCGGCCCGGCCCGCTCCCGCTCCCGCTCCCGCTCCCGCTCCCGCTTCCGCGCGCCTGGCCTCAAAGTCCGCCGTCTGGGCGGACCGGCGCGATCTGACGCCGTGATTCATGCTCTGTGCGTTATGTCATCGCGCCTGAGGAATGTTATCATCTCGGTATCCGGCTGACTAAGTGTGGCGGACGGGTTGCCGGCTGTTGCGGGTCGTCGGTGCGGATACCTCACCGTCCGAGATAGTCGGTTCACGAAAAGGCGCCTGTCGGGCGTAGTACCGCTAACGACCACTAAAGCCGTCGCACAGTGTTTGTTTCGGGCCTGATTGGCTCCGAGGGGCAGTGGCAGGTGTGCCGTCGACGGGCCTGGTTCGGCCTCCCGCTGACCCGTCCCCGTCCCTCGCTAGGTGAAGCCGCTCATCTGGATCGAGTCGGTGATAGAGCGACACGCTCACAGCCGGGTCGAGTACATGGTCAAGGCCAAGTCACAGTTCAAGCGGCGCTCCACGGCCAATAACGTCGAGATCATCATCCCCGTGCCCAACGACGCCGACTCGCCCAAGTTTAAGACGACTATCGGCAGCGTCAAATACGTGCCAGAAAAGACGTGCATTGTGTGGAGCATCAAGTCGTTCCCGGTGCGTACGCGGCGCTGGGTGCACCAGAAAGGGCGCTGTTAATGGGCATGTCATGTTATGTTCTGGAGAAACCGCTTCCGTGAATTGGAAGCGACCGTTATTGGGCTCAGCTAAGCACAGGTTTAACTATACGGGCTTCGTCGCTCGAACCTCTCCCAGTGCCTTTCTAAAACAAGGAATGATTTCGCGTCGGTCGCCCAAACCGTTACCGCCGCGTGATCTTAAACGAGTGGCGAAGTCCAGGACATGACCGGTATGAACTGCCCGAAGTACGGGCGGTGGTACAGTGGTACACACTTGTGGGCAGCGGACCCGGGAGCCAGTATAAACATGGCGATACCTCCCCGGGGTGGCCTCGCTTCGACGTGCTGGTCGCGCCAGGCGTGCGCCCGAGGCGTTCGTGCCGATAACGCTGCGTGTGTCCAGGATGTGGTGGTCTCCCCTGTTTCTCCAAGCGTGTTGCCTCGCCGTCCGTGCCGGAGATAGCGAGCGTGCTCCCAGGGAGGCGTTGCCTGTTTTGCCCCGCTGAGGTCACGTGGCGCGTTTCCAGGGCGGTAAGGAGTACCTGATGCGGGCCCACTTCGGCCTGCCCAGCGTGGTGGCCGAGGATGTGGACGGAAAGCCGCCCATCAACGTCCGGTTCGAGATCCCGTACTTCACCACCTCCGGCATACAGGTGCGTCCGCAGCCCGCCCGACGCCCACCAAACTGGACTCTCTGAGCTCTAATTTCCGCCAAACTGCACTCTCTGAGCCCTGATTCCCACCAGACTGGACTCTCTGGTCTCCGATTCCCGCCAAACTAGGCTACATGAGCCCCGACTCCTGCCAAACTGGACTCTGATCGTTCCTGAGGGACGGCCACGGGATCTTGCGAGCTTTTCGTTCTGCATTGGCCGTGGACTTAATAGGGTGTTGTTTGCCGATTTGTATGCGTTTGAGCTTCTCCTTTTGGTTACAAGGATGGGTATATGCACGCGTGTCATCTTCCACACATGCCAGTGACCGTGTCTCGATTTCTTGTGCCGTTTCTCTGCGTTCTGCGTTTGGCGTGCCCGCGAGCCTGTGGTGCAGGCTGTTTTCTCACGGCGTTCTGTGTACCGCCGCGGGACGCCGGACCGCCCTGGCCCCTCCCCAGTAAGAGGCGGGTCGGTTGTTCGGGTCCACTGCGCAGCGCTGCGCCGGCGCCGCTGCATACAACACCGCTGGTGACCCCGGATGTTTTTCGCCGCCGGGCCTCGGCGAACAAGCGTGGTCGTGTGGCGGTCTCCCGCCATCCCCTCCCCTCCCCTTTCCCTCTTCGGCTAGGAAGACGTATTGGTGCGGACGGTGGACGAAATTCAGCGTGAGCGAATCACAAATTATCGGCTGGTACATGGCGAAGTGCATAACGATGAAGTGTACCCATGGTGAACGGACAAATATCGACGCCCAAAAATAGAAAATTACAAAATTCCTCAGGAAAGGAACGAGAGTAGGATAAAACGATACACATTAAATTAATCATGCGATATTCTTGCTCCAAAATAAGATATGTTTTGCGTTTGCGCTCGATGCCCCCAGTTTCAGATATATGAATTGGTAGAAAGCCAAGCCTAAAGACAAATGGGTTCAGTCTGTTTTCAACTCCCTGGGTAGGCCGGTACTACTGCTTGGATCCACCTGAGCGGGTGTGGATGAAACGCTGTTTGTCACGCATTTCGTGTCATGTCACATTGTTAACGGTTATGGTGTGATCCGTACATTTCGCCTACGTATGTCTTTGTCCGACGTGCCGTTATCGAATGCGGTGTGAATCTCGCATTTCGCCTGGGTTCCCTGGCGATGGCTGTCAGTAGATCGCTTTCCATTTTATTATTGACGCCTACCTACCATGAGTTCACTTCGTTCTCAATTTTGATTTGTCACTCTCAAATATTACTCCCCCATCCTTTGCCACTCGATTGTTTTTCGTCTGCAGTTTCATGTCTGAAGACCGACTGTCGATTTGTTGCATTGCATCATGTTGCATTTGAGTTTTGATAGTTAATCATGTCTAAATTCATCTTGTCAATATTTTGTCACTGTTTCTTGTCGTCGTTTGGCATTCTATCATATGCGTTCGATGTTTTCCGATTAGATTGCCAGTAATTTTGTTTTTGATTTCATAATCCTCCCGATCGCTTATCAATCCTTTCTGACGTGCTGTGTAGGGGAATCCTCTCCCCCCCCCCCCCCCCCCCCAATTGTAGAGTCGAGCGTGCGCCGCAGGAAACGTTTATTTCCTGACTGTACCTACCTTAACCGGGCGTTGACTGTTGCAAACCCATCCACTGTCCCCCCCCCCCCCGACGGGCGCAGAGCGGGTTGTTTACTGCAGCGTAGGTCTCTGCTCCTCCCCCTGCGTGCTATCGCTGTGTCCGGCCTCTGGCGCGATCCCAGGCCGTCTCGTCCCGGCCACAGCACCAGACAGTGCTCACCCACGCACGGGGGCAGGCTGATGCTGCACCGCCAGCTCGTCACGTCCCCCTCCGCCTCCCAGCACCGGGCGGGTCCTGAGTGTATACCCTCGTCCGCCCCCTGCCCCGTTCATTAGCAGACGGGCACGGCGGCGGAGGCGTTGACCCCGGCTGTGGCGCGCCCCGTGGTGCCAGCCGGCCGGCGCCGTCACTGCTGGCCGGCCGGCTGGGGCTGTGCTCGCGGCGGCGTGCCGGAGTCGCGAGTGAGCCAGACATGTGCTCTTGCTGAAATGATATCTACAAATGATGCAGCCCGACAACTGTGTTGATATTGGACTGTGCCGGGCGCAAAATCGCGTCGCTGGGTGATCTCCCCGAGCCTTCGGTCTTCGCCGCTCTCCCGCACTTAGACTGAACGTGTAATGGATGAATTGATGTACAGTCAATGATTTCAGTCGTGATCAACTATCGGGGTCCAGCGTGAGAATTGTGAGACTGACAGAAAGCTTATTGTGAATCACGCTGTTGGTGTGTGGGTGTGGGTGGGTGTGGGTGTGGGTGTGGGTGTGGTGGGTGTATGGGAGTGTGTGGGTGGGGGGAGGGGGGAGGGTGTGTGTGTGTGGGGGGGGGGGGTTTGCGGTTAGAGCTGGCTGAGAAACCGGCTTTGGAGGAAGTTGGTTTTCAAGCAGTGGGTGAGGCGGCGTTTCCCACTTGCGGAGGGAACCCTTCACCGCTATCCTCATTGATCATAGCCCTGTGACATAGAACGGACAGTTTGTTGAATCATCTCGTGACACATACAACGTTTTGAATGAGGCATGACCTAATCCGTGTACCGTGTCCGCCCCGCACGCTCATGCTTACTGTCAATTGCATGATGCAAAGCCCTGTGCTTTTTGTCTTCCCCGTAACTTGACGGTCAGGAATGCTCTGCCAGGCCCATGGCTGACATGGCCGTAGCACCAGACGAATAAAGCCAAAATTGACGGATCACTTGTGCGTTTACTGTTCATCATTGTCGGGTTTTGCCAGTCATTGATTTGAAGACGCAATTTATAGATATCTCAATGCCGGCAAAGGTAGAAACAAGTCCAGTAATGAGTTACTAGGGGTAGTGGGGCGCTTTAAATTGATCACGATAACGGTTTTTCATAACATGCGTCCTTCTGCGAGCTATGACCAGGAAGAACATTTCCGTATCATCATGAATACATGCAAGTGGTCTGCCCGCAACCAGGGTGTTATAGAGGTCACTTGCGCAATGCGCACCCCATGTGAATGCAGTGAGTAGCGGGCGGTGCTTTAGGCAAGGGTTCAAGTAATTTGTGTGAAAACCAACGCCGTGCTCATTTTCAGGCAGTCAGTTCCATGCGACTCGTCAGATGCAAATTTTAATAGTGCTTTATCCCGCTCCGTCCATGTGCGCGTCTGAGTACATTGGTGTGTCTCCAACGTGTTCATAAGCTCATAAGCGGTTGTTCCCGTTGCCCGTCCTGTATGATGCAGTTGTCGGTCGTAACTGGAGCTCGTGCTCACCATGAACCCATTCCGCCCGCGGAATGAGAACAGTATTCCAGATTTTAAGCAGCGGGTGGGCGGCAGAGCAGTCGGTGGCCGAGCAGGCCTTGCCTGCGTCGTTGCCCGCAGACTAGTGAAACAATGCAGTGTGCTAAGTCACTGTGGAAAGCGTGTCTGCCTATTTAACTACGCGTTGCAAATGACTGGCGCGAATGAGCAAGTGCAGGCAATTATGCGTTGTAGGCCTGTTTGTCCACAGCTGCGTTTCCAAGATGGTCGTCAGACGTTTCCGGTATAATCTCTACTCAAACAAATCATCCAGACCCGCTGCGTATGTAAGCGGCCAGCCTCCAGTGCATCTTAGGTGGCCGCCCGCTCTGAGCCGCGGTGTAGCGCTGCTGCCTGCTGTTTCGAAGCCGGACCTGGGTTTACATGCCTCTGACCCGGCGTCACCGCCCGCTGCAGGTGCGGTACCTGAAGATCATCGAAAAGAGCGGTTACCAGGCGCTGCCGTGGGTGCGCTACATCACCCAGAACGGCGACTACCAGCTGCGCACCCAGTGAACGCGCCCGTCCGTGCACCCGCACCCGCGAACCCCGCAGCCGGAGAGCGAGCCGCGTGTCCGGCGCACCGTCGCGTGCTCCGCAGCTGGAGAGCGAGCTGCGTGTCTGGCGCGCCGGCCAGGCTCCGTGAGGCGCCGGCCGCCGCCCGCCCCCGCCCGTTCGAACTGCGTGGTCTCCGTCGGTAGTGCCACCGGCGTACGGCTGCCGACTACGGCGACGGAGGCCCCGGAGGCCTGGTATTTATTGTTGCGAGCCGGCGGCTCTGGCGGAAATCATTCCACGGTGGGAAGATCTGTAGGTGTCCGTACTGATTTTAACCAAATATATCTGGAGTGTTTCGAGGTGAAGCTTGTGCTTTTTTCGACCCACACGGACGATGCATGGCGACGTCAACGAGCACCGTAAAGCTGAGCAGACAGATTGGTAGTGTAGTTAACACGGCGCGGTTTGACTGCCTAGACTCAGCTGTTGATAACTGCGCGCTGTCGGGGACTGTCCCTCGGGCGTCACGTCCGTCGCTCAGAACCGCGTCGAGCTACGCCGCCGTCGGCATCCGCTCGCCTGCCGTGTCGGCGGTTGTAGCTGCGCCGGGCTTCGCAGCCTGACACCTGGGGAACACGATCCCACCCGGACACCCCCTCCCCTCGCGCCACGCTCGGCCCAGGGGCCGCTGGTACCGGACACGGCCCTGAGCCTGTGCGCCGGCCAGCCGCCAGAGGGCAGCGGCTGGCCGGCTGACTCACCCCGCCGCTCGGGAGGATGGCCGAGCGGCCCGTCGCCCGCGTCCAGTGCCGGTCAGCGCGCAGCGGCGACGCAGGCGGCTCGTGAGCGCCGGTGATGGCCGACTCTGGCGTGGCGTTCACCATGGAGGACCAGTCGCCGGCCTGGTACCTGACCCCGGACCGGCGGCTGGGCTGCGGTCCGGCGGCGGTGGAGGCGCCCGGCCAGCGGCGCCGGCTGCCCGACGACGTGCTGCAGTAAGTGTTGTCGCCTCCCGCTCATGCCCGCCGCCAGCCGGTCCCTCCTCGTGGCGCGGCGTTGGTACCTGTGCGGAGACGCGGCTTTGGCACGGTGTCGGTGACGGCGACGGCGGGGGCGGGGGCGGGGGCGGTTGGAGCTAAGCCCGGGCGTGTTTATCTTCCGGCCGCGCATCGCTTACATGCGCGTCTGGCCGCTCTTCCTTGAACAGATTGCCTCCGTGTCCTCCCCTTCCCCGAATTCGGCGGATGTGGGATGTGTAGACGAGCGTGGCCGACGGAGCGCTGGATCGTTGCACTGGTCGTTGTGAAATATGTTACTTGGCACCGCATTCAACAGCCCAGGCGATTAGCGTCATGCGACTGAAGGTGTTGGATGCCAAGCCAGTGGAAATTCACCGCGCTGACAAGTTAACCCAGGACATTTCGTCTGCCAGTATCACTACCGGATTGAGCTCGGACAGCTCGGCCTAGTTTGAACGGCGTTCTGCAGTCGTACGCGGACGGGTCCACCTTGGCCCAGTTCAGGGACACACTGGCTGGCTGGTGATGAGGCTGGTGCTGACAGGAGGGGCGAGGCGGGGGAGGAGCAGGTCGTCTCGCTCAGTCGGTCTGGCTGCCGGCCAGCCGTCGTCGCCCCTTCGCGCCGAACAATGCCGGCCGGACGCCAGCCCGGCCGCCGCCGCCGCCGCCGCCCAGCCTTGTCGTTTATTTACAGTGTCCAGCGGATAGGCTGGGGTCGAAGCCGACTCCGGGTACGGCCCTCTGGGGGGAGGGGCAAGGTCAAGCCTGGTCCGACCAGTCGCGGCCGGCCGGCACTTCGTCGTGTCGTGTGTAGAAGGTGGGGTAATGCGGGTTAGAGGGAGACCAAAGTTTGGCTCATGCGCACCGATAAAGGATTGTCATCGATTTAACCGTCTGGTATCCATGCCGCCGGTTATTGCGCGGTGGTGCGCCTCGCCGCACTGCACCAGACGGCAAGGCTCCGCGTCTGGTGGGAATCCTCCCCTCCCAAACAACTCAACACATCCGTATTGAGGCCTGCTGCGCACAGACCATCGTGTCCTTGTCAATGATCCGTCGTCAGCATCTTTGTTCCTTTCGATCCGCTTGCAGTTGGCCTGCTCACAAGCCCGCGCGAGTTCGGCGAAGCCCACCCGTGCGGCCGCACTGCTGAGAGCGGGCGTGTCACGGGTGCCCCGGGGACATGTCACGGGTGCCCCGAGGGCGTCCCCGGCGTGGCTCACGCCGGTGCCGTCCGCCCGCGCCCATCCGCCCGTCCGTCGCTCTCGGCGCAGGCACTGAGCTGCGGAGGTCGCCGGCGCTGCGGCGCTGCGGCGCTCGCCGAGGAAGCCGCCACGCTGCAGCCGGCCGGCGGGCCGCGGCGCGCCTCTGTGCCTCGCGGGAGCCACCCGGCCGCCGGTGTGAGACGACCTGACCCGTGGGTTCACATGGGGGAAATCGCTGGAGGGGGTCAGAGAGATGTGCCTCCCCCCCGTCTTTTGTCCTCGCTATTTTTGGTCGCATCGCACGCGTTTGGCATTTCATTCAAAGCACTGTTTTGAGTCATCTCTCAATCATACTCTGTCTCCCCAATACGTGAATCATGGTTACACCCACGCCAGAAGGCTGCTGGTGACTTCAGGATGCTGACTTGCGCAGTCCTGTGACCTCCGATTTAGCGAACTTTGAACTGGTATGCAGGACGGCCTTAGCCGCGGGCGCCTGATCAAAGTCTGTGAATCAGCATTAACATACATGATGCGCAATGATTTCATCATTAATTTCGTCCCACTGGAGAATAAGAACCTGCCTGCTCCATGGCTCTAGTGATCTTTGGCTGGAGCAAAATATGATCACATTACTCAGGCACCGGGAAAGTTGCGGTACAGGTCTTGTCCCTCTACGGGGGGGGGGGGGGGTACGCCATCCCGGACGGTTATGCCCCCCCCCCCTGCATTTAAGGATCCGCGCGACCTGCACTGAAACCTGCACAGTTCCTGACTTACATGCCAAAGGCAGTTGTAATAGCCTTATTCGTCGGAGAAATACCAGAAGAATGGAGATAAAGCCCTAATTTTTCACCGAGGAATAAGGCTATTACTACTGATCTGTGTATGTCAATAATGTTGCCCACAAAGGCACTGAACAACTTACGTAGTTCCTGACTTGCGTCTTATTGGATCCCTCCGACCGAGCGGCCGAGCTGACTCCTGATTGGACGTGCCGATGAGCCCGCCGGCGGATCTGGATGCCGTCTGCCGCGTCCTCACCCGTCCGCTGCGCTGAAACAGCTGGCCTGGCCATCCCCCCTCTAGACTACGGGTCAAGACACGCAGGTGCGGGGCCACATCTCTCCACCTCAATATGCGGTGAAAGCCATGCGGATGGCAGTGTTTGCAACACAGTCCCCTCCCCCCCCCCTCCCGCCCCCCCCCCCCCTCCCCCGATCCTCTAAATCAGCCGCCTGTTGGCCGTTCCCTGCACCGGTGACTGCGGCACGACCCGGCCGGTGCCAAGCCCCACCCGCCGAGGTGGTGGCGTCGGACGACCGTCGTCTGTGATTGCTACCCCTCCCCTCTTGCGACCACTCCCTGGCGTGGGCGGCTGGGACAAACGGCTCGGAATGCGGGCAGGTGGCCAAACGAGCGACGGTTCACGCGGGGGGTACGATCAGACAGCGTCCTGTCGCTGAAATCCCGGCCAGATTAGAGGCATCGCCGACCGTCTGGCACGAGCGGCTCCGCAACAGGTCACCGGGTCACTTCCAACAGTTGACCTTCTGGGGAGCAGGTGTCTCCACTGCTGATGTTCGGCGTTCAAAGTCTAGGCTGGTACGTTTTGGCCGGCCGAGGTGGTGATGTCATGTTCGAGGAAGGCTCATGTGCCTTTCATTGCGGCCATTACAGCTGCATTGCTTTTGCCGAATCTACGTTCCTCGAAGCACTTCGCAGCGATTGCCGGTGATGCAGCGGATCGCCTGGCCAATGTAGTGTTAGCGTAGTTTTCCTTGGAACTCTGTGGCACGCGGACCACTGTTTCCCTGGTCATCTTCCAACGCAAATCCTGAGGTTACGAACACAGGTGTACGTGACGTAATTCCAAACGATCCGTCAAATTCGCTTCGTTTTCTTCCGAGCCGTCTGCGATGGAGGCTGAATCGCCTGAGGCACTGGATGTCGGCGAAATGGCAGGGTGATCAACAAGGCGCCGATGGCTGTGGCAATGACGGAGTATCGCGTCCACAAAATGACGGCATCAGAGTGGCCTAAAACACCATTAGTATGTCATCGGCCGGTCGCGCTTTATTCTTGACTAGGAAAGAAGAATTCGGCGGAACGCCATAGCCCCATGCTCGCTCGGCTCCTATTTGCACGGTAGCGTTCATCGCTGGCTGGGCCGCCGCCAGCCCGCAGCCTAGCGAGCTGCGTGGCTCGGTGACGCCCCTGGAGGGCCGGCCCGTCACCCGTACGGCGGTGAGGGCGGTGAGGGATGAGAGGCATGCCTGACGGGAGCCGTGCCGCGCCAGCCAGCCGGCGTACCGCGCAGTTCTCAATGGTGCCTCGGCCCGACTCGACTCCTCCGGCGCTGCACTGTTGTGATGACAGAATCCGGGACATGTCGCGGCTTGCAGTGGTCTGGCTCCTCAGTGTGAGGAGCGTTGTGGCTGCAGAGCACCGACCTGCAGGCATGAAAAGGGAAATTTTCTGAACACGTCACTGTCTGGGTTGGTTATGCCCACTGGTTTTATTGCTTGCTAAAAAGTCCCCAAAGCCTGAAACGGACGCGACAACAGGTAGCGCGTTGTTGACTTCCACAACTGCAATGCCGCGGTCGCGTGTCGCTTAAGCTGGCATCCCCGCGTGCCAGATTTCACCTTGCCATGACTGACCTCTCCCACAGACCAGCTGCTGTGAATGCAGATCACGGCTGATCACATCTATCACGGGGTTGTCTAGCTAGGGCGGGGTGCTTGTTTCGTTACCTCACTCTGATCAAAACCTGGCCTGACCCAGGTCGCCTTGTGCCACCCTTCCTCCCCGTCACCCCTGTCCGGGGTGGACCGCCGCGGGCGCTTGACCTCGTGACCTCCCGGCCGGGCGGTCGGCGGCGGCGTTGCATGAGGTCAGGGGCCAGCGGCGGCGGCGGCGGCTATCACAGCTCTGCGGTGGAGAGGCATCCTGTCAGCCGCGCCAGCCGGACCGGCCACGCGGACCGCCGAGCAGACAGACCGACCCCTCCCTCCGGACTGGACCAGGCGCCGCCGAAGGCAGCGTCATGGTCTGGGCTGGGGTCGGCCGTCTGATGGAAATCGCTCGTTGCAACCGGCAGCGGCCGTTTTTAAGAACAACATCAAATACCGTTATCAAGATAGGTGATGTGGATCGGACGGGGCTATCGTTTTTCAGATGTTATCAAAGTGTCATTTGGCTGCTGTCAGAGTGTCATTTTCTTTCAAACTTCTATTTGCGCCCGTCAACTTCGTCGGAGCTGTTGAAAGCATTTGTGCGCATCATGTTTTATATTTGCGGCGTGCGCCTTAAATGCCATGAACCAATTATAATCAGGAATTTGGCTAAGATTTGGTGATATTTTATTCAAATAAGAAGTCCAAAGGCGTATTTTGTCGCTGGGCGGTTGCACAGTAATGTGGTCGCCCGTTCCCACGAATCTTAACAATTGGTTTAGAACTACAAACTTGTCGGCAACATTCTTTCTTGCGGCCAGTCACGTGCGCTTAGTGTTGCTCAATGGCGTGATGGCTTTTTTTGGTAGATCCGCGAATATAAAACGACTGGTGAAAATGCCTGGATTCTCCACGCGTCTCCCCGCCTCCGGGGTCGTCAACAGTCGCTGGTTGCATGTCATGCCTCTGAGTCATCGCGAGTCAACTACGACGGCGGCGGTCATGGATCCCTCGTCGGAACGCCGTTGTCGCCGCCTTGCAAGATCGACAGCCGTGCCCTCTGCATGAGCAACACCCAGGCTACTAGTATTGCACTTGCTGCGCGGCCGCTGACGAACGCAAAGGTGCTTGGGCTTGGCAGGTGGTGCTTGCCAGCCAAAGGTGCTTGCCAGCCATGGGTTTTGAGCTGGCGCTGCTGGGAGCCGCCGGGGCGTCGAATTGCCGCGGGCGCAGGGGTGTCAGGGCGTCCCCGGATGGCAACACGTGTCGGCCGGACCAGCAGACACCCATCCCCGCCCCCACCCCGTCCTGTTGGGGTGACAGGGAGCTAAGCGGCGCGGGATCGCTTTGAGATGGACTGGAGGGAAGGGGGCTGATCGTGGGTCACCCCATGGCGACCGCAACGCGGGTGGCCATCCCCCACATGCCTGGCTGTCGGCTTCCATGTCGGAGCCAGCTTTGGGCCGTGCATCTGCCGTCACTCGGGCGATATTGATATGCCTGTGACGTCAGAGACGTGACGTCACGTGCCAGCTTGTGGCGGTCAGCAACGAAGCCATCCGCTCCCGTGCGGGCGCAGCCACATGCCCATATTGTATACAGCTGATGGTTAGATATGCTTCAGCAGGTCATGTCGGCAGGCCTGAAGCGTGCGATGGTCGATGGCTCACCTCCGGTGCATACGATAGCACAGGGTTGGTGTTTGCAAAATACATAGGTGGGCCGAGCGGGTAAAATGAGCCGAGCCGAAGGCCTGCCCCAAATTACGCAAAAGGCTTTTTCCCCGGCTTTGGCCCACTCTCCCCTCAAGTTTGGGAAATCCCATCCTCCATCCCATCAATTACAACTGAATAGGAAAATAATTCCCTACGATGTCACCATTGCGTGTCCGGAGCTCACCCCAACATCGCTCTGAGCTCTGAGTGCGCCCTAACACTGCTCTGAGCTCTGAGTGCGCCCTCGCACTGCTCTGAGCTCTGAGTGCGCCCCCACACTGCTCTGAGCTCTGAGTGCGCCCTTGCACCGCTCTGAGCTCTGAGTGCGCCCCCACACTGCTCTGAGCTCTGAGTGCGCCCTCGCACTGCTCTGAGCTCTGAGTGCGCCCCCACACTGCTCTGAGTGCGCCCTAGCACTGCTCTGAGCCTGGGACACAGGGTAGCACCGTGTGTGAGGCTGACCCAGCGCTGTGCTGCCGAGCCGCTCTCAGCTTGCTCAGCAGGCAGCGCTCCTGAGGTGGGGAGGGGGGGGATGTCGACAGCGGGCCACCCTCCCCGCCGGTCGGCGGCGTACACCGCGCTGAGCCGTGAGTCATTCAGCCGAAATCAGCCGACGGAAGCAAGGAACGACGCCGTCCGGGAGTTCTGTCGAGTCACTGCCGGCTCCTGCAGTCATCTCCGGGGCCGCTGTCCGTGGGGGCTGCCCTTGCGGTCACCGGGGTGACCGTCGGCTTCAGCGGTCATCTCCGGGGCCACTGTCCGTGGGGGCTGCCCTTGCCGTCGCCGGGGTGACCGTCGGCTTCAGCGGTCATCTCTGGGGTCACTGTTCTTCTGAGGTGTGTTGCTGAGGTCACTGGGGTGACCGCTGGCTCCAGCTCCATTTTGAGAGCACTGCCGTCAGCATGTGCTCCTGTGATCTTCAGGGTCACTACCGAGTCCCTCGGCCATCGCCTAGCTCACTGTCCGTCGAAGTGCACCTCTGTGATCTTCAGAGTCACTGTCAGTTTTGAGGCCGCCCGAAGGTCACTGTCCATCGGGGATAGTGACCTTGGGGTGACAGTGACCTGTGGTCTCCAGGCTGGTTACCAGCTCCTGCGGCCATCTCTGACGCCACTGTCCGTCGTCCGGGGGTGCCCCTGTGGTCTCCAGGCTGGTTACCAGCTCCTGCGGCCATCTCTGACGCCACTGTCCGTCGTCCGGGGGTGCCCCTGTGGTCTCCAGGCTGGTTACCAGCTCCTGCGGCCATCTCTGACGCCACTGTACGTCGTCCGGGGGTGCCCCTGTGGTCTCCAGGCTGGTTACCAGCTCCTGCGGCCATCTCTGACGCCACTGTCCGTCGTCCGGGGTGCCCCTGCGACCCTCATGGTGGCCTCGTCGGCGGCGTCTGGCGAGTGGTCGCTCCTAGTTCTGGCGCTTGAGGCATGCGCGTGCAGCCTTGCTCGGACCTCCAACACTGGAGTGACGCCGCCTGTCATTGCCATCAGTACCACTACCACAGGCTAGGATGAACCACTGATAACTAGTGGAAAGCAACGTTGTTTACGCGTGGGATTAAAGCCAGCTAGCGCTATTTTTAACAATTCTCTGTTGCGCGCACGCTGGGCCGGCCATACTTAAACGGCATCTTATAAATCACTGATTATGTTGATTTGTTGCAAAGTAACATTGCAGGATAGCTATTTCACGAGATGATATGTAACCTTGGAAGTAGACGGCACATCGTGCAGGGTCAAGTGCGAGTTAGAGAGCTACCATTTGCGTGCTGTAACCTGTGCTGATTCCACAATACGAAAGTAAGTGAAGGACAGGCTGTGCTGATGGCACTGCTACAATACGCATCAATCGATTACCATTCTTCGATCGATCAACCAACGGGTTCAGCCGGTTGGATTGATTGTTGGATCGTCGATCAGCTCTTTTCGTTGGTTATCATGGCCACCATGCATCATTGCGGCTGTAACCCGGAGCGGACAAATATCAACCCAACGGCTTGGCATGGATCGCCCCTCGACACTGTCACGAAAAATGGGCGTTTCGATAGCTGATAAAGACTAGGCTGTGCCATCCAGCCCTGCAGTCTTGTTTGGGTTTTGCTAGCGTGGTTTTTTATATCCTTGAGACGTGTTTGCATATTATCATGCATCTGTTGGTGTTTTTAAAGGTTTTGCACATTTATTATTATTGCTAAGTAAATCAATGGACGAATACATATACAAAAAAACATCCATTACCAACGCAGAATATTGAACTAACAGTCAAGGAGAAGAAATGGGATAAAAGATGTTTCGTCACGCTAATTCGACGTTGTCAGCTTCGTGTCACTGAGCCTTGGCCAAATCTGGCAACACGCCTCCCTGCGTCGTCTGCCCGACCGTAGCCGACTTCCCCCCCCCCCCCCCGCGTCACCTTGGTGGAGTGAGGGTCT